>NC_136319.1:4156919-4756919 GCF_964198595.1 Lampetra fluviatilis
AGTTTTCTACTCATCATCAAGAGTCTCGGCACCCTGACTTAACCAGAATGTGTCGTTAGATCACCGCGCAGATATAAGAGTGAGACCTCTGCTGCCAAACCTGAGCCAGTCATGAGCACACTGCCCAGCCACAGTTTGTTTTATTTTTTCTGCTGCCCCATCGCTAAAAGGGGGAGTGGAGAGAATGTTGAACATTTGATGGAACAAGATGGCATCATAAACCTTGACTGGGTTAATAAAGCGAAGACGTAGGTCCCCGTTGGAATTCCCTAAGCCTCCGCTGCAGCAGACGGACAGAGTCTGGCGTCTGTGCAGGACCGCCCTGGCCTGAGACCACTTTCGAGCTCCACAAGCCTCTCCTCTCGGCGTGCTGCCTGGTAAGGGGCGATATTGAATCAAATCCTTAGCCAGGATCCTTAGGCAGGATGATTCAACTTTAGGAGGGAGATTCCGTGTAGTTGTAACAGTCTGTGCGGTCCCCCTTTGTAAAGAGTGGGGGGCACCAGGGGATCCTTCCAATCCTGTGGAACCCATATGGTGGTCCAGACCGTTATTATAATGTCATGTAGGGCAGTCTATGTGTTGTGTGTATAACTAACTCCACGGAGACGTCTGGAGGCAACGCGTTTATTACAACATTCTCGACGGACACCAACTGTAACACGAAGGGATACGGCCCCTTCAACCCGATGGCCTAAGGGAGGTACAGCCTCCCTTCTAGTGTGTCCTACACACCCCGAGCTACTCTACACACAGGTCCCTTGCCACGGCCGCTAAGGGAGGCTAGACCAACCCGACCCTGCCAGAGTACGGGTCCCACCACTAGTCCGCTACAACCCGGCTCTGACCAGAGCCTCGGGTGAGGGTCCCAGGGTGCTGGTCCCACCACTGGTTGTGTTGGCCACCCATCCCCTCGTGTGCCACAGTGCCGGCCTTCATATGTGCTTGCTAACAGCACTTGCCCCAACAGTCTGTTGAGGCTAGACTGGGGGGTCTTTATCTTTGTATTTGTTTATATATGGGAAGCGGTTACCGTTACGCTGCGCTCCGAACCCGGCGACCCGAGATCGATTCCCGCTCATGGCCACCACCAACAGTGACAGCGATTATCCGAACAACCGGGCCTCCCCTCGGTCGAGTCAGCCTCAACTCAGTACAAGGTGGAAGTTGTGCGCGGTAAACATCGCCACTGGGGGAGACAAAGGCGGCCGGGCGTGGTGCTGGCACCCACCCCCTTTGCGTGTGCCACAGTGCCGGTAGCCCTTCATTGGTGCTGCTGCTACTCGCTACTTGCGCTGGCAGTCTATACACGGGGGATCCTTTGTCTTTTGTATATATGTGTAAGTTCTAGATTTGAAGCTTCGTGACTGCAAGGATTCATACTCTTAGGTTTTTTCGGTAAAGTCACGTAGGTAAAAATAAATAATAAAAATGTACATTTTTATAATACAAATAAAATATTATTATTTGATAATAGAAATAAAATGGAAATAAAATATTATTTTATTTCTATTATCATTTTTATCATTTTTATTATTTATTATTATTTTGACCTACGTGACTTTACCGAAAAAACCTCAGAGTATGTGTAAGTTGGTAACTATTTGAGTGAGTGTGTGTCTATGCATCTGTGTCTATGGATGTCTAAGTGAGAAACTATTTGAGTCAGTGAGTGTCTATCTAAGTGTGTCTATGCATATCTAAGTTGGTAACTATTTGAGTGAGTGTGTATCGATGCATGTGTCTCTATACATGTCTAAGTTGGTAACTATTCAAGTGAGTGAATCTCTATGTATGTGTGTCTATGTATGGATGTGTGTCTATGTATGGATGTGTGTCTACGTATGGATGTGTGTCTATGCATGTCTAAGTGGGTAACGATTTGAGTGAGTGAGTGAGTGTGTCTCTATGTATCTCGATGTATCTCCAGCGAGTCTAATTGGCCTCTCTCTCTGTGCGTTCTCCCGTCACTCTGTGAGGGTTGAGATAAGAAGCCAAATCTATAACCTCCAATTACACAACAAGGATCAATGCGGCTTAGCCACACACACATATTTACACACATACAGACACACATACAGACACACATACAGACACACACACAGACACACATACAGACAAACATACACACACGCACGCACAGACACACATACAGACACACACACAGACACAGACACACACACAGACACACAGACACACACACACAGACACACACAGACACACATACAGACACATATACAGAGACAAAGATCCCCCATATAGCCTTAACAGACTGTAGGAGCAAGTGTTGTTAGCGAGCACCTATGAAGGCCAAGACGGCACACGAGGGGGTGGGTGGCCAGCACCACGCCCGGCCGCCTTTGTCTCCCCCAGTGACGATGTTTACTACACACCGCACCAGGTAATCATTTGAGACTGAGTCGACCTAGTTGAGGCCCAGGACCGGTTCATATAATCGTCACCGGTGTTTGCCGCGCTAACCGCTACATTACCGCTCCCCACAACCCACACACACACACAGTGACACACAGACACACACAGGCACACGAACACACACACACAGTGACACACAGACACAGGCACATGAACACACACACAGTGCCACACAGACACACACAGACAGAGGCACACGAACACACACACAGTGACATACAGACACACACAGACACAGGCACACGAACAGTGACACACACACAGTGACACACACAGACACACATACACAGTGACACACAGACACACACAGTGACACACATACAGTGACACACACACAGTGACACACACACAACTCCTGTCAAAGCGATGACTCAAATTGGCCAATTAAGCTCTTAATTGGCTTCGTTTTAAGTCACAAAACTGTTTCCAAAATTCCAATTAGAGGCCTCCTCTCTCCTCCTTCTCTCGCTCTCATAATCCCAGCATTCGTGAGTGAATGAGGGTGAATGGGTGAGTGAGTGAGTGGGTGAGTGAATGAGTGGGTGAGTGGGTGGGTGGGTGAGTGGGTGAGTGAATGAGTGGGTGAGTGAGTGGATGAGTCGGTGACTGGGTGGGTGAGTGGGTTAGTGAGTGGGTGAGTGGGTTAGTGAGTGGGTGAGTGATTGAGTAGTGGGTGAGTCAGTGAGTGAGTGGGTGAGTGAGTGATTGAGTGGGTGAGTTAGCAGTGGGTGAGTGAGTGGGTGAGTGAGGGGGTGGGTGAGTGACTGGGTGAGTGAGTGAGTGGGTGAGTGAGTTAGTGGGTGAGTGGGTGAGTGAGTGGATGAGTGAGTAGGTGAGTGGGTGAGTGAGTTAGTGGGTGAGTGAGTGGATGAGTGAGTGGATGAGTGGGTGAGTGGGTGGGTGGGTGAGTGGGTGAGTGAATTAGTGGGTGAGTGAGTGGATGAGTGGGTGACTGGGTGGGTGAGTGGGTTAGTGAGTGGGTGAGTGGGTTAGTGAGTGGGTGAGTGATTGAGTAGTTGGTGAGTCAGTGAGTGAGTGGGTGAGTGAGTGATTGAGTGGGTTAGTTAGCAGTGGGTGAGTGAGTGGGTGAGTGAATGAGTGGGTGAGTGGGTGGGTGGGTGAGTGGGTGAGTGAATGAGTGGGTGAGTGAGTGGATGAGTCGGTGACCGGGTGGGTGAGTGGGTTAGTGAGTGGGTGAGTGGGTTAGTGAGTGGGTGAGTGATTGAGTAGTGGGTGAGTCAGTGAGTGAGTGGGTGAGTGAGTGATTTAGTGGGTGAGTTAGCAGTGGGTGAGTGAGTGGGTGAGTGAGGGGGTGGGTGAGTGACTGGGTGAGTGAGTGAGTGGGTGAGTGAGTTAGTGGGTGAGTGGGTGAGTGAGTGGATGAGTGAGTAGGTGAGTGGGTGAGTGAGTTAGTGGGTGAGTGAGTGGATGAGTGAGTGGATGAGTGGGTGAGTGGGTGGGTGGGTGAGTGGGTGAGTGAATTAGTGGGTGAGTGAGTGGATGAGTGGGTGACTGGGTGGGTGAGTGGGTTAGTGAGTGGGTGAGTGGGTTAGTGAGTGGGTGAGTGATTGAGTAGTTGGTGAGTCAGTGAGTGAGTGGGTGAGTGAGTGATTGAGTGGGTTAGTTAGCAGTGGGTGAGTGAGTGGGTGAGTGAGGGGGTGGGTGAGTGACTGGGTGAGTGAGTGAGTGGGTGAGAGAGTTAGTGGGTGAGTGAGTGGATGAGTGAGTGGATGAGTGAGTGGGTGAGTGAGTGAGTTAGTTGGTGAGTGAGTGAGTTGGTGAGTGAATGGGTGAGTTAGCAGTGGGTGAGTGGGTGAGTGAGTTAGTGGGTGAGTGAGTGAGTTAGTGAGTGGATGAGTGAGTAGGTGAGTGAGTAAGTGAGTTGGTGAGTGAGTTGGTGAGTGAGTGTGTGAGTGAGTGAGTGGGTGAGTTAGTGAGTGAATGGGTGAGTGAGTGAGTCGGTAAGTGAGTGAGTTGGTGAGTGAGTGGGTGAGTGAGTGCTACTCCCTATTAACACTACTTGTCCCCAACAGTCTGTTACAGGCTACGCGGGGGATGGTTGTCTGTGTGCGTGTGAATTCGTGATCCTATTTGACGGAAGAATCCGTTTGGCTTATCTCGCTCAGCCCTTACACTCATACATATTCACACTCATACAGAGACAAAGACAAATATCCCCCCTGAGGCCTGAAAGAGGCTGTTGGGGCAAGTGCTGTTAATAGCAAGTAGCACTCACTCACTGTCCTATTCACTCGCTCACCCACACACTCACCCACTCAATTACTCACCCACTCACTCACTCCCCCACTCACTCATTCACTCACCCACTCACTCACTCACTCACCCACTCACACATACACTCACTCACTCACTCACTGACCTACTCACTCGCTCACCCACTCACTCACCCACTCAATTACTCACCCACCCACTCACCCATGCACCCATTCACTCACCCACTCACTCATTCACTCACCCACCCACTCACCCACCCGTCACCCACCCACTCACATACTATAGATGCACACATACTTTAGATACACACATACTATAGATACACACACACTATACACACACACGTTATAGATACACACATACTATAGATACGCACACTATGGATATACACAAAGATATACACACATACTATACATACACACGCATATTTTAATACACACATAATATAGATACACACATACTATCGATACACACACATACTAAAGAAACACACATACTAAAGATACACACATACTTAGATACACACATACTTTAGATACACACATACTATATATACACACATACTATAGACACACACATACTATAGATACATACTTTAGATATACACATACTATAGACACACACCTACTATAGATACACACATACTATATAAACACACAATATATATATACCCATACATACATTTATATAAGGAACGAAACAGTAAGACGTATCCACAAATCTGGCTGTCGCCTGATGAAGCTAGTTGTAATTACTGGCGAAACGTCGTACTCAGTTTGTAAATGTTGTGGCTTGGCTTTCCAACACACAGGTGTGCTGTGCTAGTGAAGAATTGGCCACGTTCTGTTTACGTGACAACCCTTACTAGTTGGCTGTGTCGGGTGGTGGCGGGTTTTAACGACACATTAAAAATGTACGCGATCCAGCCCAAAAACCTCTTATGGATGAAATTGGTTGCGAAATCCTACGTGTTAAACATACTATAGATTCACACATACTATAGATATACACATACCTAAAGACACACGTACATAAAGACACATACTATAGATACACACACTATATATACACACATACGTACAGACACATACTGTAGAGACACGTGCTTTACTTTTATATGCGTAAACTTATGCAGGATAGGGCGCTATAAACTCGACGTGTCTCAGTATAGGGCGCCACGGTGGCTAGGAGATGTGAACTCCCTCGCCTGGTATACAGGAGGTCGTGGGTTCGATCCCATCCCTGACGATGCCCGCTGCTGTATATTTGGATTCTGTGTCTCTCTCTCTCATCATCATCACTGTAGCTAGGAGAAGTTAACTACCTCGCCTGGTGTGCAGGAGGTCATGGGTTCGATCCCGACCCTGACGATGCCTGCTGCTGCTGCTGTATATTTGGATTCTGTGTCTCTCTCTCTCATCATCACGGTGGCTAGGAGATGCTAACTACCTCGCCTGGTGTGCAGGAGGTCGTGGGTTCGATCCCGACCCTGACGATGCCTGCTACTGCTGTATATTTGGAGTCTGCGTCTCTCTCTCATCATCATCACGGTGGCTAGGAGATGTTAACTACCTCGCCTGTTATACAGGAGGTCGTGGGTTCGATCCCGACCCTGACGATGCCTGCTGCTGCTCTATATTTGGAGTCTGCGTCTCTCTCTCTCATCATCATCATCACGGTGGCTAGGGGATGTTAACTACCTCGCCTGGTATACAGGAGGTCGTGGGTTCGATCTCGACCCTGACGATGCCTGCTGCTGCTATATATTTGGAGTCTGCGTCTCTCTCTCATCATCATCACGGTGGCTAGGAGATGTTAACTACCTCGCCTGGTATACAGGAGGTCGTGGGTTTGATCCCGACCCTGACGATGTCTGCTGCTGCTGTATAATTTGGAGTCTGCGTCTCTCTCTCTCCATGCGTGGATTTTTCTCCGGGTTTTCCGTTCTCCCCCCCCCCCCCTCTACATTTATAATGAACATTATGCATTTCGAGTGCGTGGCTGCTGCTATAAATTTCCCCGTGGTGATAACGATGTTGAGCTGCCATCATTGGCGATGGCCCAGGTCGCTTCTGACAAAAGGGCTACACAGCTCAGTGGGTGACTAACAACAGGTAAAACAAAATTAAAATTGTCAAAAAAAATGTTTTACTTACGCCCACTGATCAGATGCCAGTGCAATGCTACTACGAGGGCATTGAGAGTGGGCAGCTTCATCATGGGACCTCCTTTGCCAGAATCAATATAGGTCGTACTCTTTGGTTCTTTCGGTAAAGTCACGTAGATAGGTTAAAATAAATAATCATAAAAAACTACGAGTTTTTTTCTCTCGCCACCTGATTACGACCTCTTGTGTTGCAATGGAAACGTCGTAATTTTTTAAATAATTCTTTCTTTGAACCGATCTACGTGACTTTACCGAACGACACAGAGAATATGAATTCCTGCCGTCACGAAAGCTTTTTGTCAAGATTTAATAGGCCATATGGGCCGTCCATAAATGACGTCTCGCACCTAGGGGGGGGGGGGGGGGGTCAGACATTTGTGACGATGCGTGACGACGGGGGGGGGGTTAGAAATGTGACGTCACATCAAAATGCGAAACTTTTAATAAATATAGACAACACGTTCTACTTAATTAAATTGACTTTTAATAAATATTTTCTCCTACAACATCAGAGTGCAGCGCCACATTAACGTCATATTTGAGAGGGGGGGGGGGGGGTATGACTTTTTGTGACGCCGTGTGACTAGGGGAGGGGGGGGTCAAAAATCGTCCAAAATTGCGTGACGTCATTTATGGACGGCCCCATACCCTTTCTGGCACTAAAACAGGAGTTTTGTTAAGATGTGAAAACACCAAACATAAACATTTTTCAAGGGATCGTGTTACTCGCATTAACCACACATGCGGTGAATTTCGATTTAAAGCTTTCGTGACTGCAGGGATTCATCTTCTTGGTTCTTTCGGTAAAGTCACGTAGAAGGGAAATAATAAAATAATAAAAATAAAACAATAAAATACAATTCTCACGACGTTTCGGCCACAACGCAAGCAGCCGTCCTCAGGTGAAGACGCTGTCTTTCCGACAGCCCTGTTATTATATTTTATTATTTCCCTTCTACGTAACTTTACCGAAAGAACCAAGAAGACACGCACACGGTGCTTGTAGTGAACATGCAAACAAAACCATGCTCCGGTAGTATTACGATGGCATTGTCTTTGAAACCGATTGGTCCACACCAGAGACGGCTTTCTTTAGACCCTAGTCTCAAACGGCGTTAAGACCAAAGGTCAACGCTAAGAAGGCGAACAGCGCAAAGACGAATGCCGCTTACATCGAAGTCCTTCTGCTGGTCTCTGCGTGCACACTGTGCCGTCTGTCGGGGTCTCCTACCATTCGCAGACAGCGATTGCAATGGGTGAACACCTAATTGTTTTCTTTCATACTTTTGATGCTGGCAGAAAGGTATCCCATGGTATAGCTGCTGCTCACCCCGATCAATAAGTGCTCTGAGAGTGGCATTCACCGTTGACCTTTTGGCGTTGACCTCTGGCCTCTGGTCCAACGCCGTTTGAGACTGGGCTCTAAAGAAAGCCGTCTCTGGTGTGGACCAATCGGTTTCAAAGACAATGCCATCGTAATGCTAGCAGAGCATGTTTTTTGTTTGCATGTTCACAAAACGTACCGTGTGTGTGGTTAATGCTGCGAGTAACCTGATTCGTTGCGAATGTTTTTTGCGTTTTGGTGTCTTAACAATCCGAACAACACCCTCCCGTTTCACTGCCAGAAAAGGGTCAAAAGCACCTCTTCTTAGTTTTTAATATTGTCATCGTCATCGTCGTCGTGGTCGCGCGACGCTTTCAGATGTGAGCTGCTTCTGCGGCCGTCTGGATCGCGCTCCTCACCTTCCGATATTGGGAAGCCCCTGGGAGCTGTGATGCACTTTTAAATCATCGTCATGTAGACTGGCAAACTCATTTGTTTTGAAACTGCTTCTTTTTGTTGTTGTCTGTGTTTAGCTTGTTGTCCTTCCCCCGCACCTCCCATTCGTGCGGTTGGATACGTACGGTGCGAAAGAAGTTCAACGTACTTACATCAACAGCAGTAGCATCAGCAGCAGTAGCATCAGCAGCATCATCAGCAGTAGTAACATCAACAGCATCATCAGCAGTAGCATCAGCAGCAGTAGTATCAGCAGCATCAGCAGCAGTAACATCAACAGCAGCAGTAGCATCAACAACATCATCAGCAACATCAGCAGCAGTAACATCAACAGCATCAGCAGCAGTAGCATCAACAACATCAGCAGCAGTAACATCAACAGCATCAACAGCAGTAGCATCAGCAGCATCAACATCATCATCAGAAGTAGCAGCAGTAACATTAACAGCATCATCAGCAGTAACATCAACAGCATCATCAGCAGTAACATCAACAGCATCAACAACATCAGCAGCAGTAACATCAACAGCATCAACAGCAGTAGCATTAGCAGCATCAACATCATCATCAGGAGTAGCAGCAGTAACATCAGCAGTAGTAGCATCAGCAGAATCAGCAGCAGTAGCATCAGCAGCAGTAGCATCAACAGCATCATCAGCAGCGGTAACATCAAAAGCAGCATCATCAGCAGCAGTAACATCAACAGCATCATCAGCAGCAGTAACATCAGCAGCAGTAACATTACAAGGATGGTCCACGCATCGTCACCCCGTGCCGCTTTCAGATGCGCGCTGCTTTCAGATGCGCGCTGCTTCTGGGAGCTATGATGCACTTTTAAATCGTCGTCGTCACGTAGACTGAGAGACTCATTTCTTTGGTAGTATGTTTTGGGATTAAATCGCGTGAAAATGAACGTTGTGTCGTTCAACCCGCCACCACCCGACGCAGCCCCATGAGTCATGTTTAGTCGTCACGTGAACAGAACGTGGCCAATTCGTGACGAGTACAGCACTTACCGGTCGCGTTGGCCGTCGCCTGATAAAGCTGATTTTAATTACTGGCGAAATGTCACAGTACTTGGACTGTAAACGTTGTCGATTGGCTCTCCAGCACACCGGTTAGTGCTGGCCACGTTCTCTTTACGCGACAGACCCCTTACCAATTGGCAGTGTCGGGTGGTGGCGGGTTTAACCACGCCACATTGATATTTGTACGCGATCTAACCCAAGCAACCGGTATTACGGATGATAATATAATGGTCGCGATAGGCAAATAATTTATTTAGGACTTCTTCCTGTTGTTGCGTCGAGTTTGTTGTCCTTCCCCCGCACCTACGATTAGCGCGGTTGGCTTCGTACGGTGCGAAAGAAGTTAAACATCCATAAAAATTCGTCTCTATGTATCCCTACGAGTCTCTGTGTATCTCTGTATGTCTCTATCTAACTCTATGTGTCTCCATGTATCTCGACGAGTCTATATGTGTTTCTCTGGGTCTCTCTGTATGTTTCTATATAACTCTATGTGTCTCCATGTATCCCGAAGAATATCTACGTGATTCTAAGAGTATACAGTGAAGGAAAAAAGTATTTGATCCCCTGCTGATTTTGTACGTTTGCCCACTGACAAAGAAATGATCAGTCTATAATTTTAATGGTAGGTTTATTTGAACAGTGAGAGACAGAACAACAACAACAAAATCCAGAAAAACGCATGTCAAAAATGTTATAAATTTATTTGCATTTTAATGAGGGAAATAAGTATTTGACCCCCTCTCAATCATAACGATTTCTGGCTCCCAGGTGTCTTTTATACAGGTAACGAGCTGAGATTAGGAGCACTCCCTTTAAGAGTGTGCTCCTAATCTCAGCTCGTTACCTGTATAAAAGACACCTGGGAGCCAGAAATCTTTCTGATTGAGAGGGGGTCAAATACTTATTTCCCTCACTGTATGTGTCTCTGTATGGTATGTTTCTATGTGTAGTGAGTCCAATTGAGTCGCGACACTGTTTTATTACATCGACTCAACACAACACAACGTAACCTACACTCGGGTGTTGAACGCCCATCTAACTACGCTATGGCAGAACGAGACCGGACCACGAGTTGGGTCCGGGACCGCGTGGCTAGAGTCTTCTTTAACCCGACGTGGATCTTCATCACCAGCAACACGAAGAACCCCGAGCCCCTCACGGGGCCCCGTTAAATCGGCCTGGGCTGGGGCTAGCTCTGCCTCTCGCCCCGCCCACCTTCTAGATCTCTCTGGCTCTTTCCCGAAGGTTCCCGAGAGCTCCTCTATACCACGTGACCGCCCAGCGGCCCCCGTCCATCGGTGGCCCCCCTCCAACATCATCCGGTCACGTGTCGGCAGGTCAACCGGCATATCCTGCCCCAACGTAACCCTGGCTGGCTGACGCTCCCTCTCGCTCCCTCACCGGGAGCCCGCACCGCACACTGTACACGGTGCCTCCACGCTGACCAGCGCTCACCCAAGCCCCGCTAGGGCTGGTACTACGCCCAGTAAGCGGGCTGCACATGACAACACATTGTCCGCCGTGGCCTCGCAAGCCCGGCACCACACAGTGACATTCACAGTCACTACATATGTAACTCTACGTGTCTCCATGTATCTCTATGAGTCTCTATGTGTTCCTATGGGTCTCTACCTATCTCTATGATTCTGTATATCTCTACGAGTCTCTACGTATCTCGATGAGTATGTATATCTCTATGAGTCTACGAATCTCTATGAGTCTGTATATTTCTATGAGTCTCTATGTATCTCTATGAATTTCTACGTATCTCTATGAGTCTCTACGTATCTCTCTGTTGGTCTCGATGTATCACACACGCGCGTTGTTGGGGCAAGGGCATTGATAGAGCTTTGAAATCTACACGGGTCTCTCTCCCTCTCTCTCTCTCCCACTCATCTCACGCTGATCAAAGCTCCGGAAGGCGCCAAAGGAACAAAAGCATCGAAGGGTCGTGAGCTAGACAGACAGCGAGCGAGAGAGAGGAAGGGAGAGTGGAGGGAGTGTGTACGTATGAACATGGAGCAGTGGCGCTCTAGTTAGCGCCCTGCACGACGAACCCAGCTCACAACAACGAGCGGAGCACTGGGCGGATAAAAAACAGCAAATTGGCACAGCAGAGGGAATAGGTGGTGCATCTAGCCTGGCAGAGCAGTCAACCCATGGCACCTGCAGGGTCCGTCCCGTGAACTATTTCTCGTGCACCTAGCCTGGCACAGCGGTCAACCCATGGCACCTGCATGGTCAGACCGGTGGTGAATGGCGGCTGTTGTTTTTGGTTGAGTTGGGTGAGTGGGTGGGTAAGTGGGTGGGTGAGTGGGTGGGTGGGTGAGTGGGTAGGTGGGCGGGTCGGTTGGTGAGCGGGTGGGTGGGTGAGCAGGAGGGTGGGTGAGTAGGTCGATGAGTGAGTAGGTGGATGAGTGGGTGGGTGAGTAGGTGAGTGGGTGGATGATTAGGTGGGTGAGTGGGTGAGTGGGTTGGTTAGTGGGTGGGTGAGTGGGTGGGAGGATGAGTGGGTGGGTGAGTGGGTGGGAGGATGAGTGGGTGGGTGAGTGGGTGAGTGGGTGGGTTAGTGGGTGGGTGAGTGGGTGGGAGGATGAGTGGGTGGGTGATTGGGTGGGTGACTAAGTGGGTGGGTAGCAGTGAGCGGTGGCGCAGCGGTTAGCGCTACCTTGTGCTACGAGACCCGAGTTCGATTCCCGCTCACGGGAAACCACCAACGCCACCACTGACAGCGATTATCCGAACCGGTGCCTGGGCCTCCCCTAGGTCGACTCAGCCTCAATTGAGAACCTGGCGCGGTGCATAGTAAACATCGCCACTGGGGAGACGAAGGCGGCCGGGCGTGGTTGCTGGCCACCCATCCCCTCGGGTGCCAGAGTGCCGGTAGCCTTCATAGGCGCTGCTGCTGCTTGCTACTAACAGCCACTTGCCCCTACAGCCTGTGACAGGCCACGCGGGAGATCTTTGTGTACCCACCATTGCAGATATTTCGCGGTTCGATTCAGGCGGCCCGCCCGGGTTAACACTGCGGCTTTTGTGTTAAACTGCGAACAACAAACTTAAGTTTGATTTTCACCGGGTAGTAAGAGCTGCTGCTGCGTGACTCTTTTGTTCAAAAGCGACCTGGGCCATCCCAAATCACAGCAGCTCATCCACGTGGCCGATATCATCAACATAATACATTTAAAGCAGCAGCCAAATACTCTCTAAATCCCGTGGATTTATCTCCGTGTCCTCCGCATTTAGAATCAACATCCAACGCGTCAAGAGTTGTTTGGCTTGTCCGCTGTACAATTCCACACTACGATGATGATGATGATACTAAGCCACTGCTTTCCCACCTGATGACGGACGCTTGTGTTGCGCCCGAAACGTCGTGATTTATTTTATTTTCTACCTACGTGACTTTACCGAAAGAACCAAAGAGTATGGATTCCTGCAGTCACGAAAGCTTCAAATCAAGATTAAGCCACTTGGTTGAACTGCTTTCATTTTGCGACGGCCAGGTCGCTTCTGACAAAGAGCTACACAGCAGCCCAGAGGGGCCTTACACTTGGCAAAATAAAAAAAAATAGTTTAGTTTATAAGCATGGGACCTTTTTGCCAGTACCGAAGTAAATAAGTAATATTAAATTATTATTATTTTTAAACACGCTTTAATGAAAAGTACCGTGCTAGTAATGGCAGAACTCCACGACTCCAGGAAGTGGCCCCCAAGCGTGGCATAACGTAAGGGACCGTGGCCAATTACAGCCAACGTCAGTTGAGCGTGGATAATTAGACCCAAGCCGAAACATAATATATAAAAAATAATGTTTTAAAATATAGATTTTTTATGATAGAATATAGTATTGTCATCAGTATGACATAAGTTTGCAGTCGATACCACATTGGGAAGTGGGTAAATTTTGAGTTACAAGATTTGAGGGTATAACAACGACAAAAACGACAACAGACAGAGTAAGTTAATAAAAAGCGTGAAAAAAATATAAGAATAGGTTGTACCCCTTTCTCACAATAAAACAGGAGTTATATAAGATATTCAAACACCAAATAGAACCTTTTTGCATATATACAATGCCATAGATTAAATTATCAGAGCAATGTTTGTTTGCATGTTCACCACAAGTAGTGTGTGTTGCTAATGCAGTAACTTTACTCCTTGCTAAAGGTTTCTCTTTGGGGTTTGAACATCTTAACATAACGCCTGTTGTATTTCCAATTCTAATTTTTCATACTTTTGTAATGAGAGAGCGTCATCTAGGGGACGACGAGGGGTATCTGCATAAGCCACCACTGGGTAACTAACACCCAATGGGAAGTGTGGGATCCATCTGGGCCAAAGGTGATGGGCGGAGCTAGAGAGTACGTGCGAGAATAGTCGAGAAGGTTCTACGAGGGGGCGTGTCCGGAGGTGGAGCTTGCTCCACCGAGGAGAATATAAGGGGAGGCAGTGAGAGGACGTTTGGGTCGGTGTGGGAAGCCTGGAGTCCGGACTGCATTATCGCCACCGGCCACGTAGCGGTCCTTCCAGCAAAGCCGTCTCTCCTCCCGGCACGCCGTTAGCCAGCGGTGGACAGGGAGGGAGAGGGAGAGACGCGCCGCGATGGTGGAGCAGAGAGGACGCACGTCACGGCAGAGGAAGAGAGAGAGAGAGAGAGCGGAGCAGTGAAGTCATATAATAAAGAAAGGCGCCAGTCAACAGTTGTCGTGGAAGTGCTTTGTTACGCTTTGATACTTCCAAAAAGGCATCCCATCATTTAGCTGCTGCTCACCCCGAGCAATAAATGCTCTGACACGCGTGGCATTGTCTTTGTACTGGTCGCCTTTTGGCGTTGTTCTCTTGTCTGATGCTGGTAGTGAGACTGGGTCATAAAGAAGGTTGCTGTCTTTGGTGTAAGCCAATTAGTTTTAATGACAATGCCCATATATTATCAGGGTTTTTGCATGTTCCACCACAAGTACTTTGTGTGGTCAATGCAGTACTTGATTCCTTGCAAAAAGGTTTATTCTTTTCGGTGTTTGACAGAGCACCTCCTTCTAGATTTTAAGCTTTCGTGACTGCAAGGATTCATACTCTTAGGTTTTTTCGGTAAAGTCACGTAGGTAAAAAATTAAAATAATAATAGCAATAAATTGATTTATTATCATTTTATTTCTATTATTATTTTTATTTTTATTTTTTACCTACGTGACTTTACTGAAACAAACTTAAGAGTATAGAGCACCCCCTGTTGCATTGCCAAACACGGCAAAACAACCTACTTTTTTTTTATCTTTCACAGTGCACAGATTCGTTTAGAACGCCCTCGTCGCTTTGAGCCGACATGTGTAGCCTGACTCGTGAAAGTGAGCGCCCGGTCGCAGAAACGTTGGCTTGTCCCCTTGGGGGGGGGGAGGGGACTACATCCTGCTGAAACCTTTCCCATGCCGATGACGTGCATATACGTCATCAGTATATGTTTTATTCCTATTACGTTCCTATGTTGTAAGTGTACGTCATCCGTTTTTTCTTCCTATTACGTTCCTGTCAAAAAGTGTACGTCATCCCTTTTTTATTCCTATTGCGTTCCTATTATGAAAGTGTACGTTATCCGTTTTTCCCTACGATATAGGTGTACGTCATCTGTTTTTTCCCTATTACGTTCCTATGGCGTAAGTGTACCTCATCCGTTGTTTCTATTATGTTCCTATGGTGTAAGTGTACATCATACGTTTTCTACTCCTATTACGTCCCTATGACATAAGTGTACGTCATCCATTTTTTATTTCTATTATGTGCCTATGACGTAGGTGTACGTCATCCGTTTTTATTCCCATTACGTTCCTATGAGGTAAGTGCATGTCATCCGTTTTTATTCCTAATACGTTCCTATGACGTAAGTGTACATCATCCCTTTTTAATTCCTATTAGTTTCCTATGAAGTAAGTGTACATTTTCCGGTTTTTATATTCCCATTACATTACTATGACGTAAATGTACGTCATCCCTTTTTATTCCTATTACGTTCCTATGACGTAAGTGTACGTCATCCGATTTTCCCTATGACGTAGATGTATGTCATCAGTTTTTTTCCTATTACGTTCCTATGGTGTAAGTGTACCTCATCCGTTATTTATATTCCGTTCCTTTGATGTAAGTGTACGTCATCCATTTTTTATTCCTATTACGTTCCTATGACGTAAGTGTGTCATCCCTTTTTTTCCTATTAAGTTCCTATGACGTAAGTGTACATTATCCATTTTTCCCTATGACGTAAGTTTATATCATCCGTTTTGTTTATTACGTTCCTATGATGTAAGTGTACGTCATCCGTTTTTTATTCCTATTATGTTCCTATGACGTAAGTGTACGTTATTCGTTTTCCCTATTACGTAGGTGTATGTCATCCGTTTTTATTCCTATTACGTTCCTATGATTTAAGTGTTCCTCATTCGTTTTTTACTGCTATTACGCCCCTATGACGTAAGTGTACGTCATCTGTTTTTAATTCCTATTACGTTCCTATGACGTAAGTGTGTCATCGGTTTTTAATTCCTATTACGTTTTGATGATGTAAGTGTATGTCATCCGTTCTTTTATTCCTATTACGTTCCTATGACGTAAGTGTATGTCATCAGTTTTTTTTATTTATATTACATTCCTATGACGTAAGTGTGTCATCCCTGTTTTATTCCTATTACGTTCTGATGACGTAAGTGGACATTATCCATTTTTCCCTATGAGGTAGGTGTACATTATGAGTTTTTTTTTATTCCTTTTACGTCCCTATGACATATTTTTTATTCCTATTACGTCCCTATGATGTAAGTGTACGTCATCCGTTTTTATTCCTATTACGTTCTTATGACGTAGGTGTACGTCATCCATTTTTTATTCCTATTACTTTCCTAAGATGTAAGTGTACGTCATCAGTTTTTTTTCCATTTTCCGGGGGAAGGGGAGGGTGTGGATAATGCAGACTGGATGATGTCTCGCATCTCTCTCTCTCCATCCCTCTCTCCCAATACTAACAACTTTCCTCCTCTCTCCCCACATCTCCCTTCCTTCCTCCCTCAATCCCTCCCTCCCACTTTATCCCCCTGATCCACCACCACCCTCCACCCTCCTCTCTTACCCCGTAGGTCTCGGGAGTTGATTCGCGAGGCGATCCTGGACAACGACTTCATGAAGAACCTGGAGCTGTCACAGATCCTCGAGGTGGTCGACTCCATGCACCCGGTGGAGTTCACGCGCGGCAGCTGCATCATCCGCGAGGGCGATGTGGGGTCACTCGTCTACGTCATGGAGGGTGAGTGGGTGGCTGGGTGGGTGGGTGTGGGTGAGTGTACGTACGAGACAATGTCAGTCAACTAAGTGTACCTGTGTATACCTGTGTGTTTGATTCCCGCTCATAGCCAACACCACCGGTGACGATTATTTGAACTGGTCCTGGGCCTCCCCTAGGTCGACTCAAATAAGTACCTGGTGCGGTGCCTAGTTAACATCGCCACTGGGGAGACAAAGGCGGCCGGGCGTGGTGCTGGCCACCCACACCCTCGTGTGCTGTGCCAGCCTTCACAGGTGCTCGCTAACAGTACTTGCCCCAACAGTCTGTTCAGGCTATCCGGGGAATCTTTGTCTTGTATGAATGTGTGAGTGTCTAGCAGTGAGTGAGTGTGAGTGTTCACCAGCAAGAGAGTGAGTGTGAGTGGGTGTGAGTATTCACCAGGGAGTGAGTCAGTGTGAGTGTGGGCGAGTGAGTGTGAGTGGGTGAATGTGAGTGAGTGTGAGTGAGTGGGTCAGTCCACCATCAGTGTTTGTCTTTGTCTATCTAGTGGGTATTGGAAACATCGACCCCCTACCTCCTGGTTGGTTTGCAGGACGGTAAAGCTGTGGTGGCTGTGAGCAATGCCATGGAGGGAAGGCCAATTCCAATTGGCTGTTCCCCGCATGGCGATCGTAGCCACCACAGCAGCCATTGGGGGTCTTTGGAAGGCATGGGCCAGATCAGCTCAATAACAATGGTAGGAGGCTGCTAGATTTCTGTGCAGCCCATGGGCTTGTAATTACCAACACGCTGTTCCGGCATCGGCGCATACACACAACATCATGGATGCACGCCGTGTCCAAGCAAGAACATCTGCTGGGCTATATAGTGATGGAACAGCGGGCCTGTGTCCATGACAACAGGACCTATCATGGAGCTGATCAGCCCACTGACCATCGGCTTGTCATCTGTAATATGCGCCTGCCATTATTCCACTCCAGTGGTGGGTGTACACCCAGGACCCCATTCAAACCCACAAGTAGCTGAGGATAGTTGCAAGCGAGAATTCCATCATCGCTTGCAGCTGGGATTAGCATTGTGCCCCCTGCCCTCCCCTCCTCTTGATGCCGAGTGGGCGAGCTGCTATGGCTGCTGTTGTTGTTGTGTCTGTGTGTGCCCATCAATCTGCGCGTAACATCGGGTCAAGGCCATTCGTGCATAGTTGAAAACTCTCCTTCTCTCTCCCTCTCTCTTCCTCTCCTCCCTCCACTCCCTCCCTCCCCCTCTGTCCCTCTCCCCCCCTCTCTCTAGAGGGCCGAGTGGTCGTCACCAAGGAGGGGGTGAAGCTGTGCACCATGAGTCCAGGGAAGGTATTTGGCGAGCTCGCCATCCTCTACAACTGCACCCGCACGGCCACCGTCAAGGGTGAGGTTCACAATGGCCGGGTCACTGGGTTCACGATGGCCGGATCACTGGCATCACAATGGCCGGGTCGCTGGGTTCACGGTGGCTGGGTCCCTGGGTTAAATATGGGTGGGTCGCTGGGTTCAAGATGGGTGGGTCGCTTGGTTCAAGATGGCCGAGTCACTGGGTTCATGATGGACGGGTCGCTGGGTTCACGATGGGTGGGTCACTGGGTTCACGATGGACGGGTCGCTGGGTTCAAGATGGACAGGTCCCTGGGTGCATGATGGACGGGTTGCTGGGTTCAAGATGGCCGAGTCACTGGGTTCACGATGGACGGGTCACTGGGTTCACGATGGACAGGTTGCTGGGTTCAAGATGGATGTGTGAGTCTCACGATGGCCGGATCGCTGGGTTCACTATGGCCGCGTCGCTGGGTTCATGATGATCGTGTCAAAAACACTGAGATCCCTGGTCTGAGTGTATCTCTCTCTCTCTGAGTCTTAATTTGAAGAAAAAGAGAGAGAGAGAGGGAGAGATGGGTGCGAGAAAGGGAGAGGGAGGGGGAGAGGATGTATAGACAAATAGAATATAGAGGAAGATAGAATAGGAGAGACACGGAGGGAGAGAGGGAGGAGAGGGCTGTGAGTGGAGATGTCATTGCCCTCATTGCCATGTGAGTCACGTGCAGCTACCATCAACATAAACAGAGACACACAGAGTGGGTGAGTAGGTGGGTCAGTGGTTGATTGTTTGAGTGAGTAGATGAATGAGCGGGTGTGTGGGTAGGTCAGTGGATGGGTGAGTGTATGAGTTGGTGGGTTAGTTTGCGAGTGAGTGGGTGCACGTGCCAGTGCACGAGTGGGGTGGATGTGAGTGTGGGGAGACAAAGGCGGCCAAGCGTAGTGGTGGCCACCCACCCCCTCGTGGGCGGTGTCGGCCTTCATAGTTGGCGCTCGCTACTCTCAACAGAGATACAGAGTGGGTGAGTGAGTTGATTGAGCGTTTGAGTTGGTGAGTGGCCGAGTTGGTGAATTATTGGATGAGTAGGTAAATGAGTGGGTGAGTACATGGGTGATTGGGTGAGTTGGTAAATTAGTGGGTGAGTGTGCCTGTGAGTGGGTGGGTGATTGGCTGCGTGTGAGTTGGCAGGTTGGTGAGTGAGTGAATGATTGGACGGTTGAGTGAGTGCATGGGTGAATGTGTAAGTGAGTGGTTGGTGAGTGTTGCCTTCATGCGGAGACTATTAGGAAGGTAATTGTCTGTTTAAGAGCTCTACTGAGGGATGACGGAGAAGAGGAGAGGGGGGACCTCTGTCAATCTAAGGGAGGGAAAATGCCACTCTCCCTGTCAAACACGTCGATTCACACATGACGAGAAACACTCATACACTCATAGACTAATTTATAAACTCATATAATCGCAGACTCACTCACACACTCATACATCGAGACACGCTTAGGCTCACACACTTATCGACTCACTCACACACTCATACATTGAGACACTCATACACTCGTAGACTCACACTCATAGACTCACACTCACTCAGACTCACTCAGACACTCATAGACTTGTCACACACTCATAAACGCACACACACGCTCACATAGACTCAAACAAATCCATTGACTCACGCACACTGATACTCACTCATACACCCATGCATAACCTCACTCAGTCACCCATATACTCAACCACCCACTCGCCCACTCACCCAGGAACACAAACACACATATGCTCCACATACACACACTCATCCACTCACCCATACATTCACGCAAACCACTTACGTGAATATATAATAACACGCACACACACCCACGCACTCACCCACTGACTCATTCACTCACCTACTCACTGGCTCACCAAACTCACTCGCACAAACACCTATACATTTACTCATTCAATCACTCATTCACTCACCCAAACGCCCACCCACGCATTCACACACACACACACATATATACACAAATACACACTCACTCCGTATAGCCTGTAACAGACTGTTGGGGCAAGTGTTGTTAGTAGCGAGTAGCAGTCACTCACTCATTCACTCATCTATGCATTCACTAACACGTTCCGCCACTCACTCACTCACTCGCTCACCCACTCACACAACACCAATGCATTTACTCATTCAATCACTCACTCAATCACTCACTCACACGTTCCCCCATTTACTCGCTAACTCACCCACTCAATCGCTCACTCACCCACTCACTCATCCACACATCCATCCATTCACAGCAGCATAAATACCTAATCACTCATTCACCCACTGACCCACATAACCATACATACATAGAGCCTGTAACATACTGCAGGGACAAGTGCTCTTAGAGAGTAGCAGCAGCACCTATGAAGGCCGTCACTGTGGCACAAGAGGGGGTGGGTGTCCAGGACCGCGCCCGGCCGCCTTTGTCTCTCCCGAGTAGCGATATGTACTGCACACCGCACCAGGTACTCATTTGACGCTGAGTTGACTTAGGGGAGGCCCAGGACCGGTTCAGATAAATGCTATCACTGGGTCTTAGTCGCCGTGAGCTAACCGCTCCCCATAACGATGATAATTTCAATCATAGCAATAAATATCATACGCACACATACATACTGATCCACTCACTCGCCCACTCACACACTCACCCACTCACCCAAGCTCACTCACCCACACGCTCACTCACCCATCCATTCACACACTCACCCACTCACCCACGCTCACCCACCCACACGCTCACTCACCCATCCATTCACTCACTCACCCACACACCCATTTACTCACTCACTCACCCACCCACCAATTTACCCATTTATCTACACACACACTTTCAAAACTCACACACACACGCTCATTCACCCACGCTCACTCACCCACACGCTCACTCACCCATCCATTCACTCACTCACCCACACACCCATTGACTCACTCACCCACCCACCAATTCACCCATTCATCCACACACACACATTCAAAACTCACACACACACGCGCACGTGTGTGCTAGTGTGCATCCCTGGTTGCCATGGAGACTCGCTGCTCTGCCTCCCGTTGCTACCCATGGCGTTGGTTGCCATGGACACGCGGAGGCAAATCACAGGGTGTGTGCACACTCCCTTTAAACACTGGGTCTCCGACCCGCACACACACAAACAAAGACAAAGATCCCCCGTGTAGCCTCAACAGACTGTTGGGGCAAGTGCTGTTAGCGAGTAGCACCTGTGATGGCCGGTACGGCACACGAGGGGGTGGGTGGCCAGCACCACGCCCGGCCGCCTTTGTCTCCCCCAGTGGCGATGTTTACTACACACTGCACTAGGTAACCATTTGAGGCTGAGTCGACCTAGGGGAGTCCCAGGACCGGTTCAAATAATCGTCACTGGGTGTTGGCCGTGAGGGGGAATCAAACTCGTGTCGCCAGGTTTGTCACGCAGCATAGAGCTAACCACTACACGACCATAATACCAACAACCGACATTCACCACGAAGTGGCGGTGACATCACCACGGCGCTTGTGCCAGGCTATGTGCACCTTGAGGCCACGTGAAGTGTCCAACGCCCGCTTGCAGGAGGTCACGGGGCAGACCCAGCAGGTGCCACGGGTCGACTGACTGAGATGAGTGGCCCATGCACCACCTGTGCCCCCTACTGTGCCAACTCGCTGTATTTTATCTGCCCGGCGCTCCGTTCATTGTTGTGAGCGTCGCTCCACCGCCCTCCGTTGTTGGAGGGCGACTGCCTCCAACTGCCCAGAAGCAGCGTCCTTCACGAGCCTCTTCCACAGAGGCCGATCTTGACACCGCTGGTACCCGTCATCGGCAAAGTCCACTCAGCTCCACGTCCTCCTTTACCACATCACTCCATCTCTTCTCTAGCCAGTGCCGCGCCCGTTTAGTCCCTATATCGGGCCGAACAAAAGCCCTTTAGGCATGCGGTGGCTGGGCATGCGGGCTACATGACCCAGCCAACGCAGCCTTGCCTGCCGGAGGAGGTCACCGATGGGACTTTGTCCAGATTTTTCAAGGATGTTTGAGCTACACACAATGCAGCCTGCAGGTTAAACCCAGGATGAATCGTAGGCAGGCCAGCCGAAATGTTTCTAACAGGCGAAGATGTTCCATTAGGGGGGTCCACACTACCACAAAGACAAAGATCCCCCGTGTAGCCTTAACAGACTGTAGGGGCAAGTGCTGTTAGCGAGCGCCTATGAAGGCCTGAACGGCGCACGAGGGGATGAGTGGCCAGCACCACGCCCGGCCGCCTTTGTCTCCCCAGTGGCGATATTGACACACCGCACCAGGTACTCATTTGAGGCTGAATCGACCTAGAGGAGGCCCAGGACCGGTTCAGTTAATCGTCACTGGTGTTGGCCGTGAGCGGGCATCGAACCCGGGTTGCCGGGTTCGTAGCGCAGCAGCGTAGCGCTAACCGCTGCGCCACCGCTCTCCACACAAACGCACACACCGATTCAGGTACCACAGTGCCAACATATCTGAACCCCGTCATGGGCCCCCCCTAGGTCGACTAAGCCTTAAATGAATATCGCTGAGTATATGGGCGCTAAAGCTCAGTGAACATCGCTACAGGGGAGACAAAGGCGTGGTTCTGGCCACCCATCCCCTCGTGTGCCGTGCCGGCCTTCATAGGTGCTCGCTAAGAGCACTTGCCCCTACAGTCTGTTAAGGCTACACGGGGGAACTTTGTCTTTGCGTAAACGAGTGTGTGTGCGAGTGGCTGCTGCGTGTGTGTCTTTGCGTGTGCGGGCTGAATGAATTGTGACAGGAGTGTGTGTTTGTGGTGCCCGCGTGTGTGCGATGTGATTTGTGAGCTAAATTGAACAGAGATTGCACTGCGTGAGTCTCTGTGTGTGTGAGTGTGTGTATGCGTCTATGTGTGAGTCTCTGTGCGTGTGTGTATGAGTCTCTGTGTGTGTGTGTATGAGTCTATGTGTGAGTCTCTGTGCGTGTGTGTATGAGTCTCTGTGTGAGTCTCTGTGAGTGTGGGTATGAGTCTCTGTGTGTGTGAGTGTGTGTGAGTCTGTGTGTGAGTCTCTGTGTGTGTGCGTGTGTATGTGTATGTGAGTCTCTGTGTGAGTCTCTGTGTTTGTGAGTGTGTGTATGAGTATCTGTGTGTGTGAGTGTGTGTATGAGTCTCTGTGTGAGTCTCTGTGTAAGTCTCTGTGTGTGTGAGTGTGTGTGTGAATCTCTGTGTGTGTGAGTGTGTGTATGAGTCTCTGTGTGAATCTCTGTGAG
Source organism: Lampetra fluviatilis (assembly GCF_964198595.1). NCBI lineage: Eukaryota > Metazoa > Chordata > Hyperoartia > Petromyzontiformes > Petromyzontidae > Lampetra > Lampetra fluviatilis. The sequence goes on from NC_136319.1 coordinate 4,180,470, forward strand.
TGTGTGTCAGTGTATGTGTGGGAATGTGTGTATGAGTCTGTGTGAGAGTGTCTATGTGTGTGAGTTTGTGCATGAGTCTGTGTGTGAGTGGTGTGTGTGAGAGTGTGTGTCAATGTATGTGTGTGAGTCTGTGTGTGAGTGTGTGTGTGAGTGTGCATGTGTATGTGTGTGAGTGTGTGTGGGAGTGTGTGACATTGTCTATGTGTGAGTGTGTGGCTCCCTATTGCTCAACCACGTTACGTAGGCCGATGATATGGTAATTGCTGCTCACTCAGAGGAGGAGTTGGAGGCGCTGCTGCTGAACCTGGAGCATGCCACTAAGAGGTGGGGCCTTACCATCAACCCCACCAAAACTAAGCACCTGCCTGGGTATTTTGTACCATCAGACAATCCACCCCCACAGCTCCCAATTGGTGATGGGGCAATTGTGGAGAGAGTGGAGAGTGTCCCATACCTGGGCATGTGGGCTTCGGTTTAACAGCAGAGGTCTCACTCCGAATCAATCGAGCGGCAATATATTTTCATCGGTTGCGTAACACTGTGTGGAAGCTACCTGGTCTGTCGCTCCGCACAAAGCTTCAGGTCTTCTCGGTCACAGTCATTCCCTCCCTTCTGTACGCTTGTGAAACGTGGACCCCCCTAATGGAGCATATTCGCCGGTGATACATATTCAGGCTGGCCTGTCTACGATCCAGCCTGAGGAGCTCACAAATCCTTAAAAGATCTTGACAAAGTCCCATCGGTGAGCTCCTCTGGCAGGCAAGGCTGCATTTGCTGGGTCAAGTAGCCTGCACGCCCAAACAGCTTTGTTTGGACAGATAGAGGGGGTTAAACAGGCATGGCACAAGCTAGAGAAGAAATGGAGTGGAGGACGTGGAGCTGAGTGGACTTGGTGATGAATGGTACCAGCGGTGTCAAGATCGGTCTCTGTGGAGGAGGCTCATGAACGACGCTGCTACTGGGCAGTTCGAGCAAGTTGCCCTCCAGCAACAACGGAGGACAGAAGAGCGACGTTCACAACAACGAGCAGAGCGCTAGCTCGTTAAAGCACAGGAAGTTGGCACAGTAAGGGGCTCAGGTGGTGCATCGGCCAGTCATCTCAATCATCTCAGTCATTCGACCCGTGGCACCTGGGTCTGCCCTGTGACCTCCTGCCAGCGGGCGTTCGACACTTCACGTGGCCTCAAGGTGCACATAGCCTGGCACAGGTGTCGTGGTGATGTCTCCGCCACTTAGTGGCGAATGTCGGTTGTTGTTGTTGTGTGTGAGTCTGTGTGTGAGTATCTGTATCAGACACCACAATGGCGATCATCTGAACCGGATCCTGGGCCTTCCCTAGGTGAACTCAACATCAAATGCGTACCTGGTTCGGTGTATTAAATCATCACTACCAGGGAGACAAAAGCAACCAGGCGAGGTGCTGGCCACACATCCCCTCGTGTGCCTCAGTGCCTGTCTTCATAGGTGCTCGTTAACAGCACTTGTAAGTAGTGATTATCACGCTGCTCTACGAACCTGAATTCGATTCCAGCTCACAACCAACTTCAGTGATAACACTGTCACGCAATTTTTGTCCCTGGGTTGTAAGAGTTGTTTTTTAATTGCTTATGCCTAAAAAGTATTGAAAATGGCTACTATTCCCCACAAACTTTGCTTTTATGACCAGGACAGTGATATTTAGAAATTTACCTATTTTCAATGAGAAAACGGGCAAATTTGTGTCTTTTCGTTCACATAAAGTCAGAAAACAACAACATATGAATCGAAATTAACATGCATTTATACTAAAGTAATACAAAAATGACTACCAAAGATTTAGAAGTGAGTAGTTTTTCAAGATTTACGATTCTACTTTAAATCGCTTTCACGAATCAGCCTCCAAATGTAGTCTTCCATCATGTTATCGTTATACTATCCTTGGTAGCGGCGTTCAAAGTCCAATATATCCTGGTGGAAGCGCTCGCCTTGCTCCTCCGAGTAGGCTCCCATGTTCACCTTGAATTAATCAAGATGAGCATCAAGGATATGGACTTTGAGGGACAGCATAAAGCCTATTGTGCCGTGGTTCTTCACCAGAGTCTCAACCAGCTCCACATAGTTTTCAACCTTGTGATTGTCCAGGAAGCCACGGACCATTGCCACAAACCTGTTCCAAGCCGCTTTCTCCTGACTAGTGAGCTTCTTGGGGAATTCATTGCACTCCAGGATCTTCTTCATCTGTGGTTCGACGAAGACACCGGCTTTAACTTTTGCCTGAGACAGCTTAGGGAAGAATTCTTGAAGGTACGTGAAGGCTGCCGACTCCGTATCTACATATTATTGGTTCTTTCTGTACGTCGATAGGTTCAAAGAAAATAACAAAAATATAACACAAATCTTCGATATTTCGATCGCAACACAAGCGGTCATCATCAGGAAAAGGGGGGTTAGCTTCCAAGGCAATCTGTTTATAAGGGTTTGAAATGGGAGTAGCCCAAATGTCAGCAGCCATTGATAATTTAAGTGGTGGGCAGCCAACCCGACCGTGGTTGGTTTTCCACCAATCAAATGGCTGCCAGGTGGGCTTAAGGCCCCTGTATTTATACTACAATTTATATTACTGGAAAGTTCGAGAATGTTCTAGAAGTTACTCCAAGTTTACTCAGCACTGAATATATCTGGAATTCTCATTGAAAATAGGTGAATTTCTAAATATCACTGTCCTCTTCTTGGTTCTTTCGGTAAAGTCACCTAGAAGGGAAGTAATAAAATTATAAAAATAAAACATAATAAAATATTATATTTTTTTTTTATTATGTTTTATTTTTATTATTTTATTACTTCCCTTCTACGTGACTTTACCGAAAAAACCAAGAAGATGAATCTCTGCAGTCACGAAAGCTTTAAATCGAAATATCACTCTCCTGGTCACAAAAGCAAAGTTTTTGGGGAATAATATCCATTTTCTGTACTTTTGAGTCATAAGCAATTAGAAAATAATACTTACTACCCAGGGACAAAAATTTTTTTTGTTACATAGTGTGATAATCTGAACCGGTCCTGGGCCTCCCTTACCCACACAGCCACTCACCCACCCACCTAATCACTCACTCACTGACTTTATTCACCCACCCATTCAATTGAATCAACCACTCTTACACCGACCGACCAACCCACCCACACATTCACCCACCAACCCACCCACTCACTCCGCACCCACTCAATCACCCATCCACTCACTAACTCACCCATCCACTCACTAACTCACCCATCCATCCACCCACCCACCCACTCACCCACCAACCCACCCACTTACCCATTCACCCCCCCCATTCACCCACCCACAAACTCATCCACTCACCCACCCACCACGCACCCACCCACTCACTCACTGACCCATTCACTCACCCACCCACTCACCCACCACCCACCAACCCACCCACTTACCCATTCACCCCCCCACCCATTCACCCACCCACCCATTCACCCACCCACCCATTCACCCACCCACCCATTCACCCACCCACCCATTCACCCACCCACTAACTCACCCACCACCCACTCACAACCCACCCACTCACCCACTTACCCAACCAATCACCACCCACCCACTCACCACCTATCCACCCACCCACTCACCCACCACCCACTCACCACCCACCTACTCACCCATTCACTCACCAACCCACTCACCACCCACCCACTCACCACCCACCCACGCACCCATTCGCTCACCCACCTATTCACTCACCCACCACCCATCAATCCACCCACCCACTCACCCACCCACCCACGCACCCACTGACGCACCGACGCACCCATTCACCCACCCACTAACTCACCCACTCACCCACCCACCCACGCACCCACCCACGCACCCACTCACCCATTCACCCACCCACTAACTCATCCACTCACCCACCCACCCACTCACCCACCACCCACCCACTCACCCATTCACCCACCCACTAACTCACCCACTCACCCACCCACCCACCCACCCACTCACCCACCCACCCACCCACCCACTCACCCACCACCCACCCACTCACCCATTCACCCACCCACTAACTCACTCACCCACCCACTCACCCACCACCCACCCACTATAGATGTGCAGCCGTGCGCTCATCACGGGAGTAAATATCAACTCAATGCCTCAATCAAGTCACTGCTGATCGAAATCTGCGGAAGCCGGTTGAAGGAAATCAAAATCCTTGGAATCCCGGCTCCGTGAATGTCAGCGACTAAAGCCGTGACCCAATCGAAGGGGAGCGGTGGTGCAGCGGTTAGCGCTGAACCACCGCTACGAATTCCCGAGACGGCGACCCGAGTTGGATTCCTGCGCTCACGGCCACCATCAGTGCCGTTGACGATTGTCTGGACCCGGTCCTGGGACTCCCTCCCCTAGGTCGACTCGGCCTAAAATGAGTACCCGGTGCAGTGGTGTCAACAACGTGTTGGAACTGGGGGAGACAAAGGCGGCCGGGCATGGTTGCTGGCCATCCACCCCCTCGTGTGCCACAGTGCCGGTAGCCTTCATAGGCGCTGCTACTCGCTACTCACAGCCACTTGCCCCAACAGTCTGTTGACTCCAATACGGGGGAGCTTTGTCTTTGTAGAGGGTGGGTGGGTGGGTAAGTGATTAAGGAGGTGAGTGAGTGGGTCAGTGGGTGAGTGGGTGGGTGAGTAAGTAGGTGAGTGAGTGGGTGAGTGGGTTGGTGAGTAAGTAGGTGAGTGGGTTAGTGGGTGAGTGGGTGGGTGAGTAAGTAGGTGAATGAGTGGGTGAGTGGGTGGGTGAGTGATTTAGTAGCTGAGTGAGTGCAACTCGCTAACAGCAATTGCCCAAACAGTCTGTTACAAGCTATAAGGGGGATCTTTGTCTTTGTAGAGGATGAGTGAGTGGGTGGGTGAGTGTGTGGGTGAGTGAGCGAGTAGGTGGGTGAGCGAGTGGGTGAGTGAGTCAGTGGGTGAGTGAGTGGGTGAGTGAGTGGGTGGGTGAGTGAGTAGGTGGGTAAGCGAGTGGGTGAGTGAGTCAGTGGGTGAGCGAGTGGGTGAGTATGTGGGTGAGTGAGCGAGTAGGTGGGTGAGCGAGTGGGTGAGTGAGTCAGTGGGTGAGCGAGTGGGTGAGTGAGTGGGTGGGTGAGTGTGTGGGTGAGTGAGCGAGTAGGTGAGTGAGCGAGTGGATGAGTGAGTCAGTGGGTGAGCGAGTGGGTGAGTGGGTGGGTGGGTGAGTGTGTGGGTGAGTGAGCGAGTAGGTGGGTGAGCGAGTGGGTGAGTGTGTCAGTGGGTGAGCGAGTGGGTGAGTGAGTCAGTGGGTGAGCGAGTGGATGAGTGACTCAGTGGGTGAGCGAGTGGGTGAGTGAGTCAGTGGGTGAGCGAGTGGGTGAGTGAGTCAGTGGGTGAGCGAGTGGATGAGTGACTCAGTGGGTGAGCGAGTGGGTGAGTGAGTCAGTGGGTGAGCGAGTGGATGAGTGACTCAGTGGGTGAGCGAGTGGGTGGGTGAGTGTGTGGGTGAGTGAGCATGGAGGTGGGTGAGCGAGTTGGTGAGCGAGTGGGTGAGTGAGTCAGTGGGTGAGCGAGTGGGTGAGTGTGTGGGTGAGTGAGCAAGTAGGTGAGTGAGCGAGTAGGTGAGTGAGTCAGTGGGTGAGTGAGTGGGTGAGTGAGTGGGTGGGTGAGCGAGTGGGTGAGTGGGTGAGTGAGTGAGTGAGTGGGTGAGTGAGTGAGTGGGTGGGTGGGTGAGTGAGTGGGTGAGTGCTGCTCGCTACTAACAGCACTTGCCCCAACAGTCTCTTGAAGGCTACACGGGGCGGCCTTTGCCTGTGTGATTTTGTGAGAGTGTTACTTTCATGGAGTGTGATAGGGCAGTCATCGTGCTGAAGAGGCTATCAAACGCAACCTTCAGAGGCGCGCGCACACTCACAACACAGAGCTGCCCCGGGTAGTCCACGTGGGCTGTTGGGGCAAGTGCCGGTGTGTGTCTGTGTGTGTGTCTGTGTGGTGTGTGTCTGCGTGTATCCCTGTGTGATGTGTGTGTGTGTCTGTGCGTGTCAGTGTGGTGTGTGTCTGTGTGTATCTGTGTGTGTCCGTGTGTGTGTGTGTGTGTCCCTGTGTGGTGTGTGTCCGTGTGTGTCCGTGTGTATGGGGAGCGGTGGTGTAGCGGTTAGCGCGCTGCGCGATGAACCCGGCTACACGGGTTCAATTCCCGCTCATGGCCAACACCAGTGACGATTTATCTGAACCAGTCCCGGGCCTCCCCTAGGTCGACTCAGCCTCAAAATGAGTACCTGGTGCGGTGTGTAAACGTTGCCACTAGGGAGACAAAGGTGGTCGGGCGTGGTGCTGGCGACTCACCCCCTCGTGTACCGTTCCGGCCTTCATAGGTGTTCGCTAACAGCACTTGCCCCAACAGTCTGTTAAGGCTATATGGGAGATCTTTGTTTTTTGTCCGCGTGTGTCCCTGTGTATGTGTGTGTGCCATGTGACGTGTGTATGTCATGGAGAGCGGTGGTGTAGCGGTTAGCGCTATGCTGTGCTATGAACCAGGCGACCCGGGTTCGATTCCCGCTCACGGCCAACACCACCAGTGACGATTATCTGAACCGGACCTGGGCCTCGGCTAGGTTTACTCCGCCTCAAATGAGTACCTGGTTCTGTGTGTAGTAAACATCGCCACTGGGGAGACAAAGGCGGCCGGGCGCGGTCCTGGCCACCCACCCCCTCGTGTGCCGTGCCGGCCTTCATAGGTGCTCGCTAACAGCATTTGCCCCAACAGTCTGTTAAGGCTACACGGGGGACCGTTCTCTTGACTTTGTGTGTGCCGTGTGATGTGTCCCTGTGTGTGATGTATGTGTCCGTGTGTGTGTGTGTTTCGGTGTGTGTGTCCCTGTGTGTGTTCGTGTTGGTCCCGGTGTATGTGTGTGTGCCGTCTGATGTGTGTGTCCGTGTGTGTGTGTGTCCCTGTGTGTGTGTCCGTGTGTGTGTGTCCCTGTGTGTGTTCGTGTTTGTCCCTGTGTGTGTGTCCGTATGTGCCGTCTAATGTGTGTGTGTGTCCGTGTGTGTGTGTCACTATATGTGTGTCCGTGTGTGCGTCCGTGTTTGTCCCTGTGTGTTTTTCCGTGTGTGTCCCTGTGTGTGTCCGTGTGTGTGTCACTATATGTGTGTCCGTGTGTGCGTCCGTGTTTGTCCCTGTGTGTTTTTCCGTGTGTGTCCCTGTGTGTGTCCGTGTGTGTGTCCGTGTGGGTGTCCCTGTGTGTGTGTGTCCGTGTGTGTCCTTGTGTGTGTGTCCGTGTGTGTGTCCGTGTGTGTGTCAGTGTATGTGTCCGTGTGTGTCCGTGTGTGTGTGTCCGTGTGTCCTCAGCCATCACGAACGTGCGCCTCTGGGCAATCGACCGCCAATGCTTCCAGACGATCATGATGAGGACTGGCCTCATCAAGCAGGCCGAGTACATGGACTTCCTGAAGAGGTGTGTCTCTCTGTGTGTCTCTGTGTCTCTCTGTGTGTGTATCTCTGTGTGTATCTCTGTGTGTCTCTTTCTGTGTGTATCTCTGTGTGTCTCTTTCTGTGTGTCTCTCTGTGTGTCTCTGCGTGTCTCTCTGTGTGTCTCTCTGTGTGTGTCTCTGTGTCTCTCTGTGGGTGTCTCTGCGTGTCTCTCTGTGGGTGTCTCTCTGCGTGTCTCTGTGTGTGTCTCTGTGTGTCTCTCTGTGTGTCTCTCTGTGTGTGCCTCTGTGTGTCTCTGTGTGTGTCTCTGTGTGTGTGTCTCTGAGTGTCTCTGTGTGTCTCTCTGCGTGTCTCTCTGTGTGTCTCTCTGAATGTCTCTCTGTGTGTCTCTCTCTGTGTGTCTCCGTGTGTCTCTCTGTGTGTCTCTCTCTGTGTGTCTCTCTGTGTGTGTCTCTGTGTCTCTCTGTGGGTGTCTCTCTGCGTGTCTCTGTGTGTGTCTCTGTGTGTCTCTCTGCGTGTCTCTCTGTGTGTCTCTCTGTGTGTCTCTGTGTGTGTCTCTCTGTGTGTGCCTCTGTGTGTCTCTGTGTGTGTCTCTGTGTGTGTGTCTCTGAGTGTCTCTGTGTGTCTCTCTGCGTGTCTCTCTGTGTGTGTCTCTCTGAATGTCTCTCTGTGTGTGTCTCTCTGTGTGTCTCCGTGTGTCTCTCTGTGTGTCTCTCTCTGTGTGTCTCTCTGAGTGTGTCTCTGTGTGTCTCTCTGTGTGTGTCTCTCTCTGTGTGTCTCTGCGTGTCTCTCTGTGTGTCTCTCTGAGTGTCTCTCTGTGTCTCTCTGCGTGTGTCTCTGTGTGTGTATCTCTGTGTGTCTCTCTCTCTCTGTGTCTCTGTGTGTCTCTCTCTGTGTGTGTCTCTCTGTGTGTTTCTCTGTTTCTCTGTGTCTCTCTCTGTGTGTGTCTCTCTGTGTGTGTCTCTGTGTGTGTCTCTCTCTGTGTCTCTGTGGGTCTCTGTGTGTGTCTCTCTCTGCGTGTCTCTCTCTGTGTCTCTCTGTGTCTCTCTGTGTGTCTCTCTGTTTGTGTCTCTCTCTGTGTGTCTCCCTGTGTCTCTCTGTGTGTCTCTATGTGTCTCTCTCTCTGTGTCTCTCTGTGTCTCTCTGTGTCTCTCTCTGGGTGTCCCGGTGGCTAGGAGATTGTATCTTCCTCGCCAGATATGCAGGATGGTCGTTGGTTTGATCTGGACCCTGACGCCTTCTGCTATATATTCGGAGTTGGCGTCTCTCTCCCCGTGGTCACTGCGTGGATGGCTACTCCATATTCAGAAACATGCCCTTGGATTATTTGGCCGCTGCTATAAATTGATGACGATTGGCCACTTCATTTAGCTGCGATCATTTGTGACATTCAGACTCTGGAGGAATAAAATCCACGCAGTGGCAACGACGCGGGGCGAGAGAAAAGCAAACTCCAAATATACAGCAGTACTCTTTGGTTCTTTCGGTTAAGTCACGTAGGTATAACATAAAATAAATCACGACGTTTCGGGCGCAACACAAGCGTCCATCATCAGGTGGGAAAGCATGGCCGGCTGCTGAGGCAGACTGGTTTTTTTTTCCATAGGCCTTCATGTCGCCAGAGACAATTATTTTGCGCCTTACGAGGTCAGCTGTAGGTTTTTCAGCACCTATAATGACTTAGTAGGCCAACCCTTGAGTGGCAATCCTTGCCACAGCAATTGCAAGTGAATGCGGTGGCAGCTCCAGAGGTGTTTGCTGCTTTATCTTTACGTCGCTCCCTCTTGGTCTGCCAAGCGGTGTATCTTTCCTCCTCGCCTCTCCTGAGGCCTGTTTTCACAGCCTACTGCCAGCTGAGTCAGTCGCCGGCAGTTTTCTCCCAGTCATTTGGGTTGATGTCGCAGCTCTTCATGTCCCGTTTACGGACATCTTTGAAGCGCAGGACTGGGCGACCAGTGACCCGTGTGCCTGATGCCAGCTCGCCGTACAAGACATCCTTGGGTATTCTGCCATCCTGCATGCGGCGCACGTGTCCAAGCCATCTCAGGCGCCTATGTCTGAGTAGAAAGTACATGCTGGGAATGTTGGCCAAGTTGAGGACTGAGGTGTAGGGAATGCGATCTTGCCATCTGATACCGAGGATGCGCCTGAGACATCGGAGGTGGAATGTGTTTAGTCGATGTTCTTGATGGGCGTATGTTGTCCAGGACTCAGACCCATAGAGGAGGGTGCTAAGGACGCAGGCCCGATACACCTGTACTTTGGTGTTGAGCGTTAGAGATTTGTTCTCTCACACTCTTTTGGTCAACCTGAAGTTGTCAATCTCTGTGACAATGGAAAAATTACAGGTGATGGTGGAACCCAAGTAGGTGAAGTCCTGAACGACTTCCAGGGTGTAGCTGCCAATGTTTATGGAGGGGGTGTCTCTGACATCCTGGCCCATGACATTGGTCTTTTTCAGACTGATTGTCAGGCCAAAGTTGTTGCAGGCATTGACAAGGTGGTCGATGAGTGTCTGCAGACCTTGTTCTGTGTGAGCTGTCAACGCGGCATCATCAGCGAATAGGAGTTCTCTGATGAGGGCTTTGCGGACTTTGGTTTTGGATCTGAGACGGCCAAGATTGAAGAGTTTGCCATCAGATCTTGTATGGAGAAAGACTCCCTCTTTTGCTGTCCCAAAGGCATGTGTGAGCATAAGTGAGAAAAAGATGCCAAACAGTGTTGGGGCAAGCACGCTGCCCTGCTTTACACCGCTGAGTATGGGAAATTCCTCTGAGGTGGTGCCGCTGTGCTGTGTTGTTCCTTTCATGTTGTCATGGAAAGAGGAGATGACTGCCAGCAGCTTCGGTGGGCAGCCGATCACTTTGAGGAGTTTAAAGAGGCCTTCCCTACTGATGAGGTCAAAGGCTTTTGCAAGATCAATGAATGCCAAGTACAGGGGCATTCTCTGTTCTCGGCATTTCTCCTGTAGCTGACACAAGGAGAAGAGCATGTCAATTGTGGACCTTCCTGCTCTGAAGCCACACTGAGCCTCAGGATACGTCCTCTCAGCTAGTATCTGTAACCTGCTGAGGACCACACGGGCAAAGGTTTTCCCCACGATGCTCAGCAGGGAGATGCCACGGTAGTTATTGCAGTCTCTACGGTCACCCTTGTTTATATATAGGGTGATGATGTTGGCGTCTCTCATGTCTTGAGGCATTGCTCCTTCTTCCCAGCACTGGCAGATAAGTTCATGGAGTTTTGTGAGGACGGCGGGTTTCGCACATTTCAGTACCTCAGGTGTGATGCCGTCCTGTCCCGGGGACTTGCCGCTGGCTCGTGAGTTGGTGGCGTTGTCCTGTTCCTTCAAGGTTGGAACATTGTTCAGTTCGTGTATCGTTGGTAAGGGCTTTACAGCAGCAAGGGCAGCTTCTAACACACCGTTGTCTCGTGAGTAGAGCTCTGAGTAGTGTTCTACCCACCTGGCCATTTGCTCTTGTTTATCAGTGATGATGGCCCCTGTGCTGGATTTAAGGGGGGCAATCCTCCTGATGTTTGGACCAAAGGCTGTCTTGATGCCTTCATACGTGGCACGGATATTGCCAGTGTCAGAGGCGAGTTGGATCCTACTGCTGAGGTTCACCCAGTAGTTGTTGGCGCAGCGTCTGGCGGTCGTTTGAGCTGCACTGCGGGCAGCTTTCAGAGCCCTTAATGATCCTGTACTTGGGACCTGCTTGTATTTCAGGAGTGCCATGCGCTTGGCTTGGAGGATGGGTTCCAATATAGCCAGGTGTTCCTCAAACCAGTCTGTGTTCCGCCTTGTCTGCTTACCGAAGGTATTGATGGCTGCATTGAAGATGGCGTCTCTGATGTATGCCCACTTTGTCTCCACGCTTCCATCTGGTGTGTCGTATAGGGACTGCTCAAGGCTGTGTTGGAATGATTGAGTGAGCTCTGCGAGGGAGATCTTGGCAGAGTTGATGCCTAGGTAGCGCTTTTGTTTGAGGCGGTGTATCTTTTTTAAGCGTAGTCGGACCTTGCTGGATACCAGCGGGTGATCAGTGTCACAGACTGCACTGTGGTAGCTGCGTGTGATGAGTACTGAGTTGAGGAGGACTCGTCGGGTGATGACGAGGTCCAGTTTATGCCAATTAAGAGACCTTGGGTGTCTCCATGATACTTTATGGCATGGTTTAGAGAGTTTGTGATACAGAGATTGTTGTATGAACAAAGCTCCAGTAGTCTTTGGCTACTGGCATTCATCTTTCCGATGCCGTGATAGCCAAGGCATGTGGACCACGCGTTTTGGTCAGCCCCAACCCTTGCATTGAAGTCTCCAAACAGAAACATGTGCTCAGAGCTGGGGATTTTGCTAATAATATTGTGGCGCTCTTCATAGAACTGGTCATGAATCTCCGGAGGTGAGTAGAGTGTTGGGGCGTAGACACTCAGGATGGTTACATGGCCAGAAGCAGTGAGCAGTCTCATGAGCAGAATCTGCTCGGAGCCTGCGGTTGGTGGTTCCATCATGCCAAGGAGTGTGTTTTTGACGGCGAACCCAACACCGTGTTGCCTTGGTTCGTTCTGCTGTTTACCTTGCCAGTAGAAAGTGTAATGCCGTGATAACAACCTTTTAAAACAGTCTGCCTCAGCAGCAGACCATGCTTTCCCACCTGATGATGGACGCTTGTGTTGCTCCCGAAACGTCGTGATATATTTTATTTTATACCTACGTGACTTTACCGAAAGAACAAAAGAGTATGGATTCCTGCAGTCACGAAAGCTTCAAATAAAGATTATACAGCAGTAGTGGACATCGTCAGGTTCGGCATCAAACTTATGACCTCTTGCTTTCCAGGCGAGCGAGTTAACATCTCCTAAGGCTATACGGGTGATTTGCATATTTGATGTTTGTTCATGTTTGTGTTTGTTTGTGTTTGTTTGTTGTGTGGGTCAGTGTGCCATCTTTTCAGAATCTGGCAGAGGAGGTGATCAGCAAGCTGGCTGATGTTATTGAGGAGGTGAAACATCAAACACTCACTCGCACACGTATAGACACAGAGAGTCCCACAGACTCAAACATAGACCGACAAGCTCACACAAAGACCCACAGACTCACACGGAGACCCACACCGACTCGCACAGAGACCCGCACACTCACAGAGAGACCCACACGGAGACCCACACAGACTTACACAGAGATCCGCAGACTCACACAGAGACTCGCGGATTCACACAGGGACTCACACAGACACACACAGACCCAGACTCACGCAAAGACTCACACACAGACCCACAAACTCACACAGAGACCCACACAGACTCACACAGAGACCCACAGACTCACACAGAGACCCACAGACACCCAGACCCATAGAGACTCACAGAGACCCACAGACTCACTTGAGGCTGAGTCGACCCAGTATGGTGACGTCACCAATGGCACTTTGTGCCAGGCTCGGTAGGGGGCCCAGGTGGTGCATCGGCCACTCATCTCAGTCAGTCGACCCGTGGCACCTGGGTGTGCCCCGTGACCTCCTGCCAGCGGTCGTTCGACATTTCACGTGGCCTCAACGTGCACATAGCCTGGCACAAGCGCCGTGGTGACGTCACCGCCACTTAGTGGCAAATGGCGGTTGTTGATTGTGGAGGTGATGGTGAAGATGATGGTGGGTGTGGTGGCGTTGGTGGCTGTGATGATAGTCGAGGAAGCGGTGGTGATGGTGGTGTCCGTGTGTCCTCTCTCTCTTGGGGAGCGGTAGTGTAGCGGTGAGCAATACGCTGCACTACGAACCTAGCGACCCGAGTTCGATTCTCGCTCATGGTCAACATCAGTGACGATTATTTGAACCGGTCCTGGGCCTCTCCTAAGTCAACCCAGCCTCAAATGAGGACCTGGTGTGCGGTGTGTAAACAGTCTGTTACAGACTACACGTGGGATCTTTGTCTTTGTCTCCCCCACAGATGCACTATGATGCCGGAGACTACATCATCAGGCAAGGGGCGAGTGGAGACACCTTCTTCATCATCAGCAAAGGGCAGGTAACCTGGCTCACGATGGCCGTGTGGGTGGGGTTCACGATGGCCATGTCGGTGGGGTTGACAAATGCCGTGTTGGTGGGTGGGCTCACAATGGCCGTCTGGGTGGGTGGGTTCACGATGGCCGTGTCGGTGGTTCACGATGGCCGTCTGGGTGGGGTTAACGATGGCCGTTTCGGTGGGGTTAACGATGGCCATTTCGGTGGGGTTCACGATGGCCGTGTCAGTGGGGTTCACGATGGCCGTATCGGTGGGTGAGTTCTCAATGGCCGTGTCAGTGAGGTTCACGATGGCCGTGTCAGCTGGGTTCACGATGGCCGTGTCAGTGGGTGGGTTCACGATGGCCGTGTCGGTGGGTGAGTTCTCAATGGCCGTGTCAGTGAGGTTCACAATGGCCGTGTCAGTGGGTGGGTTCACAATGGCCGTGTCAGTAGGTGGGTTCACGACGGCCGTGTCAGTGAGGGTTCACAATGGCCGTGTCAGCGTGGATCACGATGGCTATGTCAGTGGGGTTCACGATGGCCGTGTTGGTGGGTGAGTTCTCAATGGCCGTGTCAGCGGGGTTCACGATGGCCGTGTCAGTGGGTGGGTTCACGATGGCCATGTCAGTACGTGGGTTTACGATGGCCGTGTCGGTGAGTGGATTCACAATGGGCGTGTCAGTGGGGTTCACGATGGCCGCGTCGGTGGTTTCTGGATGTACTGATGATGTTGCTGTTGACAATGTTGCTGATGATGACATTGCTGGCCAGGTGAATGTAACGAGACAGGCCGAGGGGGTGAGTGACGAGCCTGAGCTTCTGAGGTCCCTGGGAAGGGGAGACTGGTTCGGAGAGATGGCGTTACAGGGGTGAGTCACTCACCCACACACTCACTCGACCACCAATCCATGAATCCACTTACTCAACCACTAACTCAACCACCCACCCACTCACTCAACAGACTGTAGGGGCAAGTGCTGTTAGCGAGCACCTCTAAAGGCCAGCACGGCACGCCAGGGGGTGGGCGGACAACACCACGCCCGGTCGTCTTTGTCTCCCCAGTGGCGATGTTTGCACATCACACCAGGTACTCATTTGAGGCTGAGTCGACCTAGGGGAGGCCCAGGATCCGTTCAGATAATCGTCACTGGTGTTGCCCGTGAGCGAGAATCGAACCCGGGTCGCCGGGTTCGTAGCGCAGCGCGCTAACCGCTACACGACCGCTCCTACTCAACCTCTCACTCATACACACTCATACACACTCACCCAACCACCCACCCACTTATGCAGACATTCACCCACTTACTCACCCACTCACTCACTTAACCACTCACTAACTCACTCACATACTCACTCACCCACACTCCCATTAATTCACTCACACCCTCTTCCACTCACTCACCCACTCATTCACTCACCCACCCACTTACCCACCCTATCACACACTCATGCATATTCTGCTGTTGCTCATAATGGTAATGATGATGGTAATGATGATAATAATGATGATAATGATGGTGGTAATGATGTTGATAATCATAGTAATGATGGTAATGATGTTGATGACAATGATGATGGTAATAATGATGATGGTAATGATGGTGGTAATGATGATGGTAATTATTATGGTAATAAGAATGATATTGATGATGGTAATGATAATCCTAATGATGATAGTAATGATGATGATAATAATGATAATGATTATGATGGTCATGATGATCGCTATTTAACGTGATTACGGTAATAATGATGATAGCCATGGTGATAATGATGATGGCAACGATGTTGATGGTCATGGTCATAATGATGATGACGAGCCTCTATTGCCACGTGTGTGTTCCTGCCCACAGGGAGGACGTGAGGACAGCCAACGTGATCGCAGTGGAGTCAGTCACGTGCCTGGTCATCGACAGAGAGTGAGTGAGTGGGCGCAGCGGTGGCTAGGAGATGTTAACTCTCTCGCTTCGTCTGTAGGAGGTTCGTGGGTTCGATCCCGGACCCTGTGAGATGTTAACTCCCTCGCCTGGAAACCAGGAGGTCATCGGTTCAATCTCGACCCTGATGATGCCTGCTGCTATATATTTAGAGTCTGTGTCTCTCTCCCTCTCATCATATTCACGGTGGCTAGGAGATGTTAACTACCTCGCCTGGTATGCAGGAGGTCGTGGGTTCGATCCCGGACCCTGCGAGATGTTAACTCCCTCGCCTGGAAACCAAGAGGTCATCGGTTCAATCTCGACCCTGATGATGCCTGCTGCTATATATTTAGAGTCTGTGTCTCTCTCCCTCTCATCATATTCACGGTGGCTAGGAGATGTTAACTACCTCGCCTGGTATGCAGGAGGTCGTGGGTTCGATCCCGGACCCTGCGAGATGTTAACTCTCTCGCTTGGTCTGTAGGAGGTTCGTGGGTTCGATCTCGGACCCTGCGAGATGTTAACGCCCTCGCCTGGAAACCAGAAGGTCATCGGTTCAATCTCGACCCTGACGATGCCTGCTGCTGTATATTTTGAGTCTGCATCTCTTTCTCTCCCCATGGTGGTCGCGTGGATTTGTCTCCGGGTCCACCAGTTTTCCCCCCTCCACATTTAGAAGCAACGTCGCACGTTTATAGTGATTTGGCTGCTGCTATACATTTCCACGTGATGACGATATGAGCCACTTCCGTTGAGTTATCAGATCGCTTCTTAAAAAAAGATGCATAGCTAAGTGGGCCTGATACCTGGTAACATTAAAAAAATAGTGAGTATGGGTCTCTGCACGTCTCTGTGGATTTCTATGGGTCTCTGTGGGTTTCTATGAGTATGGGTCTCTATGAGTATGGCTCTCTGCGCGTCTCTGTGGGTTTCTATGGAAATCTGTGGGTTTCTATGGGTATATATGGCTCTCTGGATCTCTGTGGGTCTCTATGAGTATGGGTCTCTATGAGTATGGGTCTCTGCGCATCTCTGTGGGTTTCTATGGAAATCAGTGGGTTTCTATGGGTATATATGGCTCTCTGGATCTCTGTGGGTCTCTATGAGTATGGGTCTCTATGAGTATGGGTCTCTGCGCATCTCTGTGGGTTTCTATGGAAATCTGTGGGTTTCTATGGGTCTATGTGGCTCGCTGTATCTCTGTGGGTCTCTATGAGTATGGGTCTCTATGAGTATGGGTCTCTGCGCATCTCTGTGGGTTTCTATGGAAATCTGTGGGTTTCTATGGGTCTATGTGGCTCTCTGTATCTCTGTGGGTCTCTATGAGTATGGGTCTCTATGAGTATGGGTCTCTGCGCATCTCTGTGGGTTTCTATGGGTCTATGTGGCTCTCTGTATCTCTGTGGGTCTCTATGAGTATTAAGGTCACGCGATTTAGAATATTTGACTGCTGCTCTGAATGTCCACGTGATGCTGTCAGCCAATTCGTCGAGCTGCTATTATTTGTGATGACCAGGTCGCTTCTGATGAAAGAGATGCGTAGCTCAGTTTGGGCTTTGCCCGGTAAATTAAAAAATAAAATAGTTTAGTTTTAGTTTAGAGCGTGGGGAGACAAAGGTGGCTGGGCAGGGGGGGGTGGGAGGTTGCATGTTGGTTCAGACCACCCCACCACCACCACTACAATCTATCGACTACTCGCCAACAGCACTGGACCCAGACAGCCTGCGTGGGCTACACGGGGGAGCTGTACCTGCTTCTGTGCATGATCTGTCTGCTTTGTGAGGGGGGCAGATGTGGGGCAGATGTGGAACAGAGTGGCTCATGATGGCCTGAGGGTGTGAGGAGAGAGGGGGGGGGGGAAGGGGGGAGAGAGTGGGGAGAGAGGGGGGGGAGAGTGGAGAGAGAGGGGGGGGGAGAGAGAAGGGGGAGGGGGAGAGAGAAGGGGGAGGGGAGAGCGGGGAGAGAGAGGGGGTGGGAGAGAGAAAGGGAAAGTTGGGAGAGAGAGGGGGGGAAGAGAGAAGGGGGGGGGGGAGAGTGGGGAGAGAGAGGGGGGGGGAGAGAGAAAGGGAGAGTGGGGAGAGAGAGGGGGGCGAAGAAAGAAGGGGGGGAGAGTGGGGAGAGAGAGAGGGGGGGGGGAGAGAGAAAGGGAGAGTGGGGAGAAAGGGGGGGGGGAGAGTGTGGAGAAAGAGGGGGGGGGAGAGAGAAGGGGGGGGGAGAGTGGGGAGAGAGGGGGGGGAGAGGGAGAGTGGGGAGAGAGAGGGGGGCGAAGAGAGAAGGGGGGGAGAGTGGGGAGAGAGAGGGGGGGGGAGAGAAAAAGGGAGAGTGGGGAGAAAGGGGGGGGGGAGAGTGTGGAGAAAGAGGGGGGGGGGAGAGAGAAGGGGGGGAGAGTGGGGAGAGAGGGGGGGGAGAGGGAGAGTGGGGAGAGAGAGTGGGGGGAAGAGAGAAGGGGGGGGAGTGGGGAGAGAGAGAGGGGGGGAGAGAGAAAGGGAGAGTGGGGGGAAAGGGGGGGGGAGAGTGTGGAGAGAGAGGTGGGGGGGAGAGACGGGGGGGGGAGTGGGGAGGGGGGAGGGTGGGGAGAGAGGGGGGGAGAGAGAAAAGGGGAGTCGGGAGAGAGAGGGGGGAGAGTGGGGAGAGAGGGGGGGAGAGAGAGGGGGGGGGAGAGAGAAGGGGGGGGGGAAGGGTGGGTAGAGAGGGGGGGGAGAGAGGGGGGGAGAGTGGTGAGAGAGGGGGGGGAGACACTGACTGCTGTCTGTGTGTGTCTCTGTCTATGTACGTCTGCGGACAAAGACAAAGATCCCCCGTGTAGCCTGTAACAGACTTTTGGGGCAAGTGGCTGTTAGTAGCGAGTAGCAGCGCCAATGAAGGCTACCGGCACTGTGGCACACGAGGGTTGTGGGTGGCCAGCACCACGCCCGGCCGCCTTTGTTTCCCCTGTGCCGATGTTCTTTACACACCACCGCACCAGGTACTCAATTGAGGCTGAGTCGACCTAGGGGAGGCCCAGGACCGGTTCAGGTAATGACCACCAGGCGTTGGTGGTGGCCGTGAGTGGGAATCGAACTTGGGTCTCAGCCGGGTTTGTAGCGCAGCGTCGAGCTGGCCGCTGCACCACCGCTCCCCACTATCTTTGTGCGTGTCTGTGTGTTTGTGTCAGCTACACTACCGCTCGTGTAGCGGTTAGCGTGCTGCGCTACGAACCCGGCGATCTAGGTTCGATTCCACCTCATGGCCAAAAACCAGTGACGATTATTTGAACCGGTCATGGGCCTCCCCTAGGTCGACTCAGCCTCCAATGAGTCCCTGGTACGGTGTGTAAACAAAGATGGCCGCGCTGGTAACGGTCATCAGCAAGTCCAATTAGCTCCACATCTTCTTGTACCACATCACTCCATCTCTTCTCTCGCCCGTGCCGCGCCCGTTTAGACCCCTCTGTCCGGCCGAACAAAAGCTGTTTAGGCATGCGGTGGCTAGGCGTGCGGGTTAGATGACTCAGCCAACTGCCCAAGGAGGTTGATGATGGGAGTGTGTCTAGATCTTTCAAGGATCTGAGCTCCTCACACAATCCAACCTGCAAGATAACCCCATAGGCAGGGCCAGTCTGAATGTTTCATTTCGGCGCAGATTTTCTGTTAGACAGGCTCCATGGTTCACAAGCATAGGGAAGGCAGGGCATGACTGTGCCTGAGAAGACCTGACACTTCAATCACTAATCACTCACCGACTCACCCACCCACTCATTCACCCACCCACTCACTCACCCACCCACCCACTCACTCACCCACACACTCACCTACTCACTCACCCACACACTCACCTACTCACTCACTCACCCACCCACCCACTCACCCACCGACCCACTCACCCACCCACCCACCCACCCACTCACCCATCGACTTACTCCCCCACCCCCCCCTTCTATTGGTCTCTCTGTGTCTCGACATCAGGTCGTTTAAACATCTAATCGGAGGCATCGAGGACATGTCCACCAAATGCTGCGAGGACACGGACTCCAAAGCGACGTGAGTCCCTAGCATTCGCAGTGTCACATAATCACACAGTCGTACAAGCTCACACAGAGACTCACACAGAGACTCATACAAACCCATACAGAGACTAACACAGACTCACACACAGACTCACACAGTGACTCACACACAAACTCACATGGAGGCACACACAGAGACTCGCAGAGACTCACACAGACTCACACAGATACTCACACAGAGACTCACACAGACTCAGACGGACAATCACATAGAGTCGCACACAGAGACTCACGCAGAGACTCACGCAGAGACTCACACAGAGACTCGCACAGACCTATACAGAGACTCACACAGACTCACATAGACATACAACTTTTCATAGAGACAAAGACAGAGACTCACACAAAGACTAACACAGACACTAACACAGATTCACACACACATACAACCTCAAGTAGAAACACACACACAGAGACTCACACAGAGACACACACACAGACTCACAGAGACAGACAGAGACGCACACACTGACACTCACCCAGAGACTCACACAGAGACACACAGAGACACACAAACGCATAAATTCACACAGATAGCCACAGATTCACACGGACATACCAATACCAGCCATTCACATCATCACTATATAGTCCAGCAGATGTTCTTGTATGGACCCGGCGTGCATCCATGATGGTGTGTGGATGCGCCGATGCCGGAACAGTGCGTTGGTAATTACAAGCCCATGAGCTGCACAGAAGACTAGCAGCCTCCTACCGTTGTTATTGAGTTGATCTGACCCACGCCTACCGATCACTCCAACCCAGGCATCATAACTCACTCAGGCATTAAAGTCACCCAACAGGATGATTCTATCCAGAGGGACCACTGACACACCTATGACAGGAAGTCATAGAAGGTCATCTGACTCATCGGCCTTGGCTGCATCCCTCTACTGATGTTGATCTTCGGTGGAGGCATAAGCAACCAGGACCACCACTCCTCGCCTCTTGTTGATGGGGAGATGAGCTCTGAGTAGCATGGGGCTTACAGCTTTCCACACCTTACCGCCACACTCCCACACCCCCCTCATTCTTTTGTTCAAAAGAAGAGCCACTCCCTTTTGTTTGTCAGTTTCCTGCCTCGATTGGAGAACTGTCCACCTCTCATGTTAGCTGAAGCCAGAACCGGTCCACCGGACCTCCTGTATTCCACAGAGGTCCAGGCAGTACCGGTCCAGCTCCCGACAGTGGAGGGGCAGCCTCTCCTCCGCAACGAGATTCTGAGCATTCAACGTGGCCAATCGCAGTGTTCTCCTGTTTCTGGAGGAACCCTGAAAGGCTGGGTTCAGTCTCCTGGCTCTGCCAGATGGGTTTTGGCCAGAAGGCGTGATGAGGGCCTGTCCCCCTGGGCTTATTTCGGTGTTTCCACCATGGTATTTGGTCGACAAAGTGCCGGGTGGAGAGTTTAGCGCCCCCTCGCAGGCAGATATACAACCTCACAAAGACGCACATGCTCACAAAGAGGGTCACAGATTCACACAGCCATACAACCTCACATACTGGAGAGACACACTCGCGCGGAGACTCATACGGAGACTCACACGGAGAGTGGGTAAGGGAGTGATTGAGTAAGTGAGTCCATGAGTGAGAACGTAGGTAAAGGAGCAGGTGAATGGGTGAGTGCCTTAGAGGGCAACTGAATGGGTGAATGCTACTGACAGCTGACAGCACTTGCCCCTACAGTCTAGTTAAGGCTACACGGGATGGGGAGGTTCTTTGTCTTTATCTGTAGGTGTGATAGAGGCCCGAGTCAAATTAAATTAATCCTGTCGGTCTATCTATGCATATACGCATTCACCCACCGACTCACCCACCCACTCACCCACCTACTCACTCACCCACTCACTGACCATCTCACCCACCCACTCACCCACCTACTCACTCACCCACTCACTGACTCTCTCACCCGCCCGCTCACCAACTCACCCACCCACTCACCCACTCGCTCACTCGCTCGCTCATTCACCCACCCACCCACTCACAAACCCAACCCACCCACTCACCCACTCACCCACACACCCACTCACCCACTCACCCACCCACTCACTCACCTACTCACCCACTCACCCTCTCACCCATCCACTCAGCTCGGAGGTGGAAGGGTCGTTCTTCTCCAAGTTGTCTCTCTGCGACTTCACGGCGATCGACACCTTGGGTGTGGGTGGGTTTGGTCGCGTGGAATTGGTGAGGCTCGCAGACTCACCCACTCACTCACTGTCCCACCCACTCACCTACTCACTCACCTGCTCACTCACCCACCCACACACTCACTCACTTACTCACTCACCAACCCACTCACACACTCACTCGCTCACCCCCCCCCCCCACTCACTCACCCTCTCACTCACTCATGCACCTACTCTCTCACCTCACCCACTCACTCACCCACTTACTCACCCACCCACCCACCCACTCACTCATTCACCAACTCACCCACTTACACACGCACTCACTGACTCACCCACCCACTAACCTACCCACCCTCTCACTAACCCACTCACACACTAACCCTCTCACTCACCTAATCACCCACCCACTCACCAAACCACATCCCCACCCTCTCACTATCCTACCCACGCACCAAACCACCCAGTCACCAATCCACCCACCCACTAACATACACACTCACTCACTCAACCACTCGCTCATCTACTCACTCGCCCAGTCACTCACCCATCCATTAACTCACCCACTTACTCACTCAACCACTCACCACACCACCCGCCCACCGACTACACTCAACCACTCACACATGCTTAGAGACTCTCTCACATGCACGCACATACACAGACTCACACCATTAACCTCCTCCCTCCCTCTACTCCTCCACCTCGTCCATCAGGTGCAGCTGAAAAGCGATGTGAGCCGCACCTTTGCCATGAAGATCCTCAAGAAGCGGCACATCGTGGAGACCCGCCAGCAGGAGCACATCCGCTCTGAAAAGTCCATCATGAGCGATTCGCACTGCGGATTCATCGTGCGGTGCGCGGCCCGCCCCTAGATCCGCTTTGACGAAAATCCCGGGGGGCCGTGTGGGATTTTGGGGGGGTGGAGTGGAGGTGATGGTGGTGATGGGGGAGGTGATGGTGGTGGTAATGGGGGAGATGGTGGTGGAGGTGCTGGTGGTGGTGATGGTGAAGGTGGTGGCGATGGTGGTGGTGGTAATGGGGGAGGTGATGGTGGAGTTGGTTGTGATGGGGGAAGTGATGGTAATGGTGAAGGTGGTGGTGGTAATGGGGGAGGTGATGGTTGAGGTGGTGGTGGTGGTGGTGGTGATGGGGGAGGTGGTGGTGGTGGTGTTGGTTGATGTGGTGGTGCTGCTATTGGTTATAATGATGGTGATCATGGTTGATGATGATGAGTCTGTGTAAGTGTGTGGTCTTTGTGTGAGTCTGTGTGGGTCTCTATGTGAATCTGTGTGGTTCTGGGTGTGACTCTCTGACTCTCTGTGTCCCTACAGACTCTACAGGACATTCAGAGACAATAAGTATCTCTACATGCTGATGGAGGCGTGCCTGGGTGGAGAGCTATGGACCATACTGAGAGACAGGTGAGTGGGTCGGTGAGTGACTGAGTGGGTGGATGTTTGGGTGGGTTAGTGGACGGGTGAATGAGTGGGTGGGTGGTTGGGTGAGTGAGTGCGTGGATGGGTGAATGAGTGGGTGGGTGAGTGACTGAGTGGGTGGATGTTTGGGTGGGTAAGTGAGTGGGTAAGTGAGTGAGTGGTGGATAAGTAAGTTAGTAGGTTGGTGGGTGAGTGAGTGGGTCGGTGGATAAGTAAGTTAGTAGGTGGTTGGGTGAGTGAGTAAGTGGGACTGTGAGTATATATCTCTATGTATATATCTCTAGGTATACGTCTCTATGTGTGTGTGTCTCTATGTCTATGTGTGCATCTCTCTATGTGTGTCTGTGCGTCTCCGTGTAGGGGCTCGTTTGACGACGCCACGACGCGCTTCTACACGGGCTGCGTGCTGGAGGCGTTTTCCTACCTCCACTCCAAGGGCATCATCTACCGAGACCTCAAGCCTGAGAACCTCATCCTGGACACGCGTGGATACACCAAGCTGGTACTTTTTGGCGTGTGTAGTGTGTAGTGTAGTGTGTAATGATGTGTAGTGTGCAGTGTAGTGTATAGTAGTGTAGTGTGTAGTGTAGTGTATAGTGTAGTGTGTAGTGTGTAGTGATGTGTAGTGATGTGTAGTGTGTAGTGCAGTGTTGAGTTTAGTGTGCAGTGTATAGTTGTGTAGTGTATAGTGTAGTGTATAGTGTAGTGTGTAGTGTAGTGGTCCGGCAAAACATCCCCCTACCTCCTTGTGGTGCTGGACGGGCAATGCTGTCATGGGCAGTGTCGTGGAGGGAGGGCCAATTGTCCTTTCCCCTCATGGCATTTGTAAACACCACAGCGGCTACATGGGGGCTCTGGACGGGTGCGAGGTGCTGGTAACCCCTCCACCTTGAAATAATTACCACTAAACCACGACAGCAACATTTAATAAATAAGCATGTGCCGGAGGCCCCGGAGGGACAGGCGTCTATGACGTCTCCTGGCCAAACCCCATTTGGCGGAGCCAGGAGACTGAATCCTTACCCTCGGGGGTCCTCGAGAAACAACAAAAAACACTAAGTGTAGCCAGGTGGAATGTTCGAATGCTCACTGCGGAGGAGAGTCTGCCACTCGTCTGTCGGGAGCTGGACCGGTACCGCCTGGATCTCTGTGATATTCAGGAGGTCCGGTGGACCGGCTCTGGCTCCTGCCACCATGAAGGGTGGACAGTCCTCCACTAGGGGCAGGAGACTGCTAAACAACAGGGAGTGGCTCTTCTTCTGAACAAGAGAGTGAAGGGGGCGTAGGAGCGTGGCGGTGAGGTGTGGGAAGCTGTAAGCCCCAGGCTATTTGGGCTTGCCTTCCCATCAACTAGAGGCGAGGAGTAGTGGTCGTGGTTACTTATGCCCCCACTGAAGACGAACATCCGTGGAGGGATGCAGGCAAGGCCAATGAGTCAGATGCCTTCTATGACCTCCTGTCACAGGTGCTAGCTAAAGTGGCCCCTCGGGATAAAGTCATCTTGTTGGGTGACTTCAATGCCCGAGTTGGTCATGATGCTGCCACCTGGTCTGGAGTAATTGGAAGGCATGGGCCAGATCAGCTCAATAACAACGTCAGGAGGCTGCTAGATTTTTGTGCAGCCCATGGGCTTGTAATTACCAACACGCTGTTCCAGCATTGGCGCATCCACACTACATCATGGATGCATGCCGGGTCCAAGCAAGAACATCTGCTGGACTACATAGTGACGGAACAGGGGATACGGGCCCATGTCCTTGACACCAGGACCTACCGTGAAGTTGATCTGCCCACTGACCATCGACTTGTCATCTGTAAGATGTGCCTGCCATTCTTCTACTCCGGTGGTGGGTGTACAGCCAGGACCCCATTCAAACCCTTAGGGACATGGTCCCAACTAGCTGATGAAAGTTGCAAGCGAGAATTTCATCATCACTTGAGGCTGGGGTTGGCATCGTCCTCCACTCCTCCTGATGTCGAGGGGAAATGGTCGAGGTTTAGAACTGTGGCTCAATCAGCTGCAATGGCTGCTTTGGGTACACGGTCTAGACCTCCCCAGAGACCCTGGCTGACAGAGGAGGTGTTCAAGCTGGCTAAGAAAAAGCGACAGGCCCACTCTCATCGGCTACAGCATAAAGAGAATGAGGAGGCTTACCGCAGCCTTCGCTCGGAGGTACGGAGAGCTGTGAGGCACTGCAAGGATGTGTGGTGGTCGCGAGTTGCTGAGGAGATGGAGTCTGCCTTAGTGGCCCACAATCACAAATCGCTCTTTAATTCCATCAAAAAAGTAACCTGCAGCCCCACACCTATTTCCATCATTAGAGAAAAGAACGGTGATCCAATCTCCGACTCCCAGGAAAAGGTTTGCAGATTTGCTGAGCATTTATGTGAGGTCCTGGGGGAGGGGAAATCCCTCAGCCAGGAAAACAACGTGGGACAAAGTGGGGATGACCCTGCTTAGGCTGCGGTGCCTCAAATATTGGAGGAGGAAGTCACTCCCTATGAGTGGCTGGCTGAGGTGCCATCAGTTGAGGAAGTTACGAAGGCAATCCAGAGTCTGAGGCTAGGAAAGGCACCGGGCAGAGATGATCTCCCAAGCGAAATGCTGAGGGAGGGTGGCGTTTGTGCACAGACTGCCCTACATGACATCATAACAACAGTGTGGACCCTTGAACGGGTTCTGCAGAATTGGAAGGATGCCCTAGTGGCCCCCCTCTTTAAGAAGGGGGACCGCACAGACTGTAACTCCAGGGACATCCCACTCCTCAGTGTGCCGGGAAAGGTCATGGCAAGGATTATTCAACATCGCCTTGCTAGGCACGCTGCGGAGAAGCTTGCGGAGCCCCACTGCGGTTTCAGGAAAGGGCAGTCCTGCACAGATGCCATCTTTTCTGTCCGTCTGCTACAGCAGAGGTGTATGGAAATCCAACAAGACCTACATCTCTGCTTTATTGACCTGGTCAAGACCTATGATACCATCAGTAGGCCTGGGCTCTGGGTTGTTCTTCGTGCTTTCGGAGTCCCTGACCCTCTGTTCACGATCATTAAGGACCTTCATGATGGTGAGCGGGCTGCAGGTAAAACTACGTGGCCGAGAGTCAGAGCCATTCCCTGTACACCTTGGGGTGCGACAGGGATGTCCTCTGGCTCCCACATTATTTAACATCTATTTTTATCACGTAGTTCGTGAAGCCTGCAATAGCTGTACCGGAGGAATTTCCAATTGGTACAGATACAATGGGATGCTGATCGATGCCCAGGAACGGTCAAGGGATGGCTCCCTATTGCTCAACCACGTTATGTATGCCGATGATCTGGTTATTGCTGCTCATTCAGAGGAGGAGTTGGACGCGCTGCTGCTAAACCTGGAGCTTGCCACCAAGAGGTGGGGTCTTACCATCAGCCCCACCAAAACTAAGCACCTGCCTGTGTATTTTGTACCATAGGACACTCCACCCCCACAACTCCCAATTGGTGATAGGGCAGTTGTGGAGATAGTGGGTGTGTTCTCATGTCCGGCTTCGGTTTAACAGCAGAGGTCTCACTCCGAATCAGTCGAGTGGCACTATTTTTTCATCGGTTGTGTAACGCTGTGTGGAAGCTACCTGGTCTATCACTCCGCACAAAGCTTCAGGTCTTCTCGGCCTCGGTCATTCCCTCCCTTCTCTGCGCTTGCGAAACGTGGACCCCCCTAATGGAACATCTTTATCGGTTAGAAACATTTAGTCTGGCCTGCCTCTGATTCATCCTGGGTTTAACCAGGCTGGATTGTGTGAGGAGCTCACAAATCCTTGAAAGATTTGGACAAAGTCCCATCGGTGATCTCCTCCGGCAGGCAAGGCTGCTTTGGCTGGGCCATGTAGCCCACATGCCCAGCCACCGCATGCCTAAACAGCTTTTGTTCGGCCGGATCGAGGGAGCTAAATGGGCACGGCACGGGCTAGAGAGAGATGGAGTGATGTGGTACAGGAGGACTTGGAGCTGAGTGGACTTGCCGATGACTGGTTCCAGCGGTGTCAAGATCGGCCTCTGTGGAGGAGGCTCGTGAAGGACGCTACTGGGCAGTTGGAGGCAGTCGCGCTCCAACAACAACGGAGGGCGGAGGAGTGACGCTCACAACAACGAGCGGAGCACCGGGTGGCTAAAGCACAGCAAGCTGGCAAAGTAGGGGGCACAGGTGGTGCATCAGCCAGTCGTCTCGGTCAGTTTACCTGTGGCATCTGGGTCTGCCCTCCTGCCAACGGGCGTTTGACACTTCACATGGCCTCAAGGTGCACATAGCCTGGCACAAGCATCGTGGTGACATCACAGCCACTTAGTGGAGAATGGCGGTTGTTGTTGTTGTAGTGTAGTGTATAGTATAGTGGGTATTGTATAGTGTAGTGTATAGTGTGTAGTGTAGTGTGTAGTGTTATTTATAGTGTAGTGGATAGTGTAGCACGTAGTCGTATAGTGTGTGTGGTGTATAGTAGTGTATAGTGTAGTGTGTAGTATAGTGTATAGTAGTGTAAGGGAACTGCGAGCCACCCTCACGCACATGCACCACGTGGACATGAAATCTCCGCACTCAGTATAACATGCACCAATCACACGCACGGGAATACACTCGACCGGGGTCAAAGGTTAAAGGGCATTGACGTCACTCGGACCAGGTGTACGAGACGAGGGTGTGTATTGGGAACGAGGGCGGAGATGGAGGGGTTAAAAGGGGCTGTGATCCGCGTGTTCGGTTGGTTTTGGAACGAGTGTGGCTGTGGGGTTAAGAATAAACCAGTGCGTAAACCAGTCTCCGACTCCTCTTCAGTAGTATAGTGTAGTACATAGTAGTGTAGTGTGTAGTGTGGTGGATGGTGCAATGTGTGTAGTCTATAGTAGTGTATAGTAGCGTAGTGTATTGTAGTACATAGGGCATAGTCATCTAGTGTGTGTAGTGTATAGTGGAGTGTATAGTTTAGTGTATATTAGTGTAGTGTACAGTGGAGTGTATTGCAGATTATAGTTTAGTATGTAGTGTATAGTGTACTGTGTGTAGTCTATAGTAGTGTGTAGTGTATAGTATCACCACCATCACCACTATCAATCACCCACTACACCACCGATCCGACCACTCACCCACCCACGTACCCACCCACCCATACACGCACCCACTCACCCACCCACCCACCCACGTACCATCCACCCACTCACTCACCCGCCCACTCACCTACTCACCCACTCATTCACTAACCCACGTACCCACCCACCCACTCATCCAGGTTGACTTTGGGTTCGCCAAGCGAATCGGCCTGGGCCGTAAGACTTGGACGTTCTGCGGCACACCGGAGTACGTCGCTCCCGAGGTGATCCTCAACCGGGGCCACGACGTCTCCGCAGACTACTGGTCGCTCGGCATCCTCATGTACGAGCTGCTCACGGGCAGGTGAGTCTACAACCTCCACCATCACCACCTCCACCACCATCACCACCATCATCACCACCTCCACCATGACCACCACCACCACCATCACCACCTCCACCATCACCCCCTCCACCAGCACCATCACCACCTCCACCATCACCACCTCCACCATGACCACCTCCATCACCACCACCTCCATCAACACCTCCACCATCACCCCCTCCACCAGCACCTCCACCATCACCACCTCCACCATCACCACCTCCATCACCACCTCCATCACCACCACCTCCATCAACACCTCCACAAACACCACCTCCACCATCACTTCCACGACCACCATCACCTGTACCACCTCCACTACCCCCATAATCTCCACCACCTCTTCCACCACAACCTTTACTACCTCCACCATTAAGACAGATGTACACACCCAAGGATACACGCAGATACACACACACAATCACAGATATACACACCCACAAATACAAACGCACGTAGATATACAAACACAGGTACACACACCGATACGCACAGATACACAATGACAAGCCCTTTATACACACACTCTCTCTCTCTGTGTCCGTGTGGCAAACCCTGTTGTGTGGCTCGGACCCCATGAAGACTTACAGATACACACACATACACACACACACATACACACATACGTAGATACACACACACAGGCACATACATACGTAGATACACGCAGACACATACATAAACATAAAGATACACACACACATACACACACACATACACACATACAACAACAACAACCGCCATTCACCACTAAGTGGCGGTGACGTCACCACGACGCTTGTGCCAGGCCATGTGCACCTTGAGGCCACGTGAAGTGTCGAACGCCCGCTGGCAGGTAGGTCACGGGGCAGACCCAGGTGCCACGGGTCGACTGACCGAGATGACCGAGATGACTGGCTGATGCACCACCTGTGCCCCCTACTGTACCAACTTGCTGTGCTTTAGCCACCCGGCGCTCCACTCGTTGTTGTGAGCGTCGCTCCTCCGCCCTCCGTTGTTGTTGGAGGGCGACTGCCTCCAACTGCCCAGTAGCGTCCTTCACGAGCCTCCTCCACTGAGGCCGATCTTGACACCGCTGGTACCAGTCATCGGCAAGTCCACTCAGCTCCACGTCCTCCTGTACCACATCACTCCATCTCCTTTCTAGCCCGTGCCGCGCCCGTTTAGCCCCCTCGATCCGGCCGAACAAAAGCTGTTTAGGCATGCGGTGGCTGGGCATGCGGGCTACATGACCCAGCCAACGCAGCCTTGCCTGCCGGAGGAGCTCACTGATGGGACTTTGCCCAGATCTTTCAAGGACTTGTGAGCTCCTCACACAATCCAGCCTGGTTAAACCCAGGATGGATCGTAGGCAGGCCAGCCTAAATATTTCCAACCGGCAAAGACACACACATAGACACATACACACACATACACACACAGACACACACATACACACAGACACATACACATATACACACACACATACACGCAGATACACACACATACATACAACAACAATCGCCATTCCCCACTAAGTTGCGGTGACATCACCACCCCATTTGTGCCAGGCTATGTGCATATTAAGGCCACGTGAAGTGTCGAACGCCTGCTGGCAGGAGGTCACGGGATAGACCCAGGTGCCATGGGTTGACTGACGGAGATGACTTGGCCGATGCACCACCTGTGCCCCCTACTGTGCCAACTTGCTGTGCTTTAGCCACCCGGCGCTCCGCTCGTTGTTGTGAACGCCGTTCCTCAGCCCTCCATTGTTGCTGGAGGGCGACTGCCTACAACTGCCCAGTAGCGTCCTTCACGAGCCTCCTCCATAGAGGCCGATCTTGACACCGCTGGTACCAGTCATCGGCAAGTCCATTCAGCTCCACATCCTCCTGTACCACATCACTCGAATCTCTTCTCTAGCCCGTGCCGCGCCCGTTTACCCCCCTTTATCTGGCTGAACAAAAGCTGTTTAGGCATGCAGTGGCAGGGCATGCGGGCTACATGACCCAGCCAACGCAGCCTTGCCTGCCGGAGGAGCTCACTCATGGGACAATGTCCAAATCTTTCAAGGATATGTGAGCTCCTGACACAATCCAGCCTGGTTAAACCTAAGATGGATCGTAGGCAGGCTAGCCTAAATGTTTTTAACCGGCGAAGATGTTCCATTAGGGGGTTCCACGTTTCACAAGCGTAGAGAAGGGAGGACATGATCGTGGCAGATACACACAGACAAAGATCCTCCGTATAGCCTGTAACAGACTGTTGGGTCAAGTGCTGTTAGCGAGCACCTACAAAGGCCAGAACGGCACACGAGGGGGTGGGTGGCCAGTACCACGCCCGCCCGCCCGCCTTTGTCTCCCCAGTGGCGATGTTTACTACACACCACACCAGGTACTCATAATACAGATACATTCTAGATTTGAAGCTTTCGTGACTGCAAGGAATCATCTTCTTAGGTTTTTTCGGTAAAGTCACGTATTTTACGTTGTTTTTTATTTTATTTTACTTTCTACGTGACTTTACCGAAAAAACCTAAGAAGATAATACAGATACACACACAGCGACACATACACACAGATACACAATGATACACACACACAGATACATACACACAGATGAACACACACAGAAACACACACACAGACACACATATTCACAGATATACACACACACATACACACACACAGATACGCACACACAGATACACACAGATGAACACACACAGATACACACACACACATTCACTCTCTCTGTGTCCGTGCGTCAGCCCCCCGTTCTCTGGTGCGGACCCCATGAAGACTTACAACATCATCCTCAGGGGAATCGACATGGTGGAGTTCCCCAAACGCATCCCCAAGAACGCAGCCATCCTCATCAAGAAGCTCTGCCGGTATGGGGTAGGGGGGTGGGAAGTGGAGGTGGGGGCATGGGGGAGGGAGGGGAGTTGGGGAGGGAGGGGGAGAGGGAGGCGGGAGGAGGCGAGGGAGGGAGCGAGGGAGGGGGGCGAGGGAGGGGGGCGAGGGAGGGGGGCGAGGGAGGGGGGCGAGGGAGGGTGGCGAGGGAGGGGGCGAGGGAGGGAGGGGGGCGAGGGAGGGAGGGGGGCGAGGGAGGGGGGCGAGGGAGGGGGGCGAGGGAGGGGGGCGAGGGAGGGGGTGAGGGAGGGAGGGAGTTGGGGAGTGGATGGATGGGGGAGTGAGGGGGCGAGTGGGGGGATGGGGGGGAGGGAGGGGGATTGGGGAGGGGATTGGGGGAGGGAGGGAAGAGTGGGGGGGGAGGTGGGAAGGGGAAGTGAGAAGTGGTGGGGATGGAGGCGGAATGGGGGGCGAAGGGTGGGGGAGGGGAGGTGAGTTGGACATCTGTGATAAAGAGCTTTGCAGCTCATTGGATTCCTCATGTGCAGATGCTGATTCTGATTGGGAAAGATTGGGGGAGGACGGGGGAGTGGGTGGTGGCTAGTGGGGTAGTTGTGTGTACGTGCAAGAGGATGCTAGTCATCTAATTGTACCTCTGTGTACCTGTGTGTGTACCTGTGTGTGTACCTGTGAGTGTAGATGTATGTGTACCTGTGCGTATTTGTATATGTGCCCGTGTGTGGGGAGCTGTAGTGTGGCTGTTAGCGCTATGCTGCACTACGAACCTGGCGACCTGAGTTCGATTCCCACTCACGGTCAACACCACCAGTGACGATTTTCTGAACCGGCCCTGGGCCTTATCTAGGTCGTCTCAGCCTCAAATGAGTACCTGGTGCGGTGTGTAAAACATCACCACTAGGGAGACAAAGGCAGCCAGCTGTGGTGCTGGCCACCCACCCCTCGTGTGGCGTTTCGGCCTTCATAGGTGCTCGCTAACAGCACTTGCCTTAGTCTATACGGGGGATCTTTATCTTTTGTAGAAGTGTGTGTATCTGTGTGTATCTTCACCTGTGTGTACGTGTGTGTGGCCTCAAGGTGCACATGGCCTGGCACAAGCGTCGTGGTGACGTCACCGCCCTTAGTGGCGAATGGCGGTTGTTGTGATTGTGTCTTTACCGGTGTGTGTGTGTCCACAGGGACAATCCCACGGAGAGGCTTGGGAACATGAAGAACGGAGTGAGGGACATTCAGAAACACAAGTGAGTGTCAGAGGCAGCCATAAGGCAGGTTGTTGGATCATACACGGACGGAGCCAAACTCATTTCTCTTCTGCCCCGTGAGTGCGTGGGCATCTAGGAGGTGAACTACCCCCTGGCTCTAGCCAGAAGGCGGTACAGCAAGCTGTGTGAACTATTCCCCATCTTTGCCATCTCACTCTGTGTGGACTATTCACTGTCTGTCCCATCTTACTCCCTTCAAAGTGTGCACTAATCCCCATCTGTCCCATCTCACTTTCTTCAAAGTGTGTGGACTAATCCCCATCTGTCCCATCTCACTTCCTTCAAAGTATGTGGACGAATCCCCATCTGTCCCATCTCACTCCCTTCAAAGTGTGTGTATCTACGTGTCTTTCTGTGTATTTCTATGGGTCTCCATGTATCTCTATGTATATCTCTGTGTATCTCTATGAACAGGTGGTTTGAAGGCTTCAATTGGGAAGGTCTCAGGAAGGGCACTCTCACTCCCCCCATCATCCCCAAGGTGAGTCAAGGGCTATCCTGTACCTGGTCTACAGGAGGTCGTGGGTTCGATCTCGACCCTGCCGATGCCTGCTGCTATATATTTGGAGTCTGCGTTTCTCTTCCCGTGGTGGTCACTGCATATATTTTTCTCCGGGTCCTCCTTTTTCTTTTTCCCCTCGACATTTAGAATGGACATCACCACGCATTTAGAGAGTGATTTGGCTGCTGCTATGAATGTCGACGTGATTATGATGATGGTGATGATATCAGCCATTTGCTTGAGCTGCTTTCATTTGTGATGGCTCAGGTTGCTTCTGATGAAATAGCTACGAAGCTTAGTGGGGCCTTACACCTGGTAACATAGAAAACAATGTTTTATACTCTTTCGTTCTTTCGGTAAAGTCACGTAGGCATAAAATAAAATAAATACATTAAATGTATTTTATTTTATACCTACGTGACTTTACCGAAAGAACAAAAGAGTATGGATCTCTGCATTCACGAGAACTTCAAATCTAAAAATGTTTTATCTATGGGAAAAGTATTCAAGTATGTGACAATTAATCAGGAGTTCTGTTAAGATGTTCAAACACCAAATAGATTAAACATTTTGTAAGGGCTAGCTACTAACATCACTTTCCCCAACAGTCTATCTGTTACAGCCTACACGGGAGATCGTTGTAGAGGGTGGGTCAGTGAGTGGGTGGGTGAGTGTGTGAGTAGGTGAGTAAATGAATGCGTGAGTGAATGAGTGGGTGGGTGAGTGAATGCGTGGGTGAGTGTGAATGAGTAAATGAATGGGTGAGTGAGTGGGTGAGTCACTGAGTGAGGGTGTCAGTGAATGGGTGAGTGAATGAGTGGGTGAGTAAGTAATTGAGTGGGTGAGTGAGTGGGTAAGTTAGTGAATGAGTGGGTGAGTAGTAATTGAGGGGGTGAGTGGGTGAGTGAGTGGGTGAGTGAGTGAATGGGTCAATGAGTGGGTGAGTAAGTGGGTAAGTGAGTGAGTGAGTGAATGAGTGGGTGAGTGAAGGAGTGGGTGAGTATGTGAATGAGTGGGTGAGTAGGTGAGTGGGCGAGTGGGTGAGTAAGTAATTGAGTGGGTGAGTGAGTGGGTGGGTGAGTGAGTGGATAACTGAGTGGGTGAATCAGTGGAGGAGTGAGTGGTGATTGAGTGGTGAGTGAGTGAGTGAGTGAATGAGTGGGTGAGTAAGTGGGTGAGTGAGTGGGAGGGTGAATGAGTGGGTGGATTATTGAGTAAGTGGGTGAGTGAGTGGGTGCAAATTCACTAACAGCAATGGCCCCAACAGTCTGTTAGGGGCTACACGGGGGGATCTGTTTCTGTACCCTTGTGTTTGTGTGTGTCCCACCTGTCCCCAGGTGAGCTCCCCCACGGACACGAGCAACTTCGACAGCTTCCCCGAGGACACAGAGAGCCCTCCCCCAGACGACGACTCGGGCTGGGACAAAGACTTCTGATGGCTCGCCACGCCGCCTGCCGCCGGTCGGGGTAGTGGCGGCGGTGGCAGTGGCGGTAGCGGTGGTAGTGGCTGTGGTTGTGGTGGTGGTAGTGGTGGTGACAGTGGTGGTAGTGGTGGTGGCAGTGGTAGTAGCTGTGGCAGTGGTGGTAGTGGCTTTGGTGGTAGCAGTGGTGGTGGTGGTGAAAGTGGTAGTGGCGGTGTTGGCAGTGGTGGTGGCAGTGGTGGTAGTGGTGGTGGTAGTGGTGGTGGTTGTGATGGTGCTGCTGGTGGGAGTGGTGGCAGTGGTGGTATCAGTGGTGGTAGTGGTGGGGGTGTCTCGCGTGTATGAGGGGTGGGTGAGCATAGGGGCAGTGCAGTACAAAACCCGCCCCCACCCTATCTCTCTCGTCGGTGTGTTGGGCGAGTTGGTTATGGCTCGATCGTGTGAACATTTGTAGCAACTCAACAGTTACCAAAGCTGTAAGACGGTGCTGTATGTCGTGGGTCGGACGAGTGAATGGCTCGTGAGGCTCAGAGGAGTCGTTGAAGCCCTCCTGGCCCTTAGCATAGGGAGGTTGTGAAGTTCACGATGGCCGTGTCGGTGAGGTTCAAGATGGCCGTGTCGGTGAGGTTCAAGATGGCCGTGTCGGTGAGT
Organism: Lampetra fluviatilis; assembly: GCF_964198595.1. Classification (NCBI taxonomy): domain Eukaryota; kingdom Metazoa; phylum Chordata; class Hyperoartia; order Petromyzontiformes; family Petromyzontidae; genus Lampetra; species Lampetra fluviatilis. The sequence goes on from NC_136319.1 coordinate 4,215,549, forward strand.
TTCACAATGGCCGTGTCGGTGAGTTTCACAATTGCCGTGTCGGTGAGGTTCACAATGGCCATGTCGGTGAGGTTCACAATGGCCGTGTCAGTGAGGTTCACAATGGCCGTGTCAGTGAGGTTCACAATGGCCGTGTCAGTGAGGTTCACAATGGTCGTGTCAGTGAGGTTCACAATGACCAAGTCGGTGAGGTTCACGATGGCCGTGTCGGTGAGGTTCACAATGGGGCAAGTGTTGTTAGCGAGCACCTATGGAGGCCGGCACTGTGGTACACGAGGGGGTGGGTGGCCAGCACCACGCCCACCCGGCCGCCTTTGTCTCCCCAGTGGCGATGTTTACTGCACAACGCACCGGGTACTCATTTGAGGCTGAGCTGACATAGGGGAGGCCCAGGACCGGTTCAGATAATCGTCACTTAGTGTTGGTGGCCGTGAGCGGGAATCGAACTCGGGTTTCCGAGTTCGTAGTGCAGCGTAGCGCTAACTGCTCCCGCCACCGCTCCCGTCCACACACAGACACATGCGCGCGCGAGAGAACGTTTTTTCAGCTTTCAGTTTTAAGTTTCATTTATTAGGTATAACCCTGTGAGTCATGCGGCTCTTGACTCGGGTGCAACCGCAACAAAACAAAAACATGAACAAGAAACATCTTGAATTGGCTACACGCAACGGAAAAGTAATCGGTCACCTCTAAAACCAACGATGCAGACCACCTTGCTCCTCACCACCCCCAATGCGATCGCCGATAAGACCACTGCCTTAGCGAGTGAGAGTTGTGAGTGTGCGTTCGTCACGCGTAAACTAATTCGGATCATCGCCACCGCATCAGCAGCAGCAGCTGTAGAAGCAGAAGAAGTAGCAGCAACAGCTGTAGCATCAACAGCAGCTGTAGAAGCGGAAGTAGCAGCAGCAACAGCTGTAGCATCAGCAGCAGCTGTAGAAGCGGAAGTAGCAGCAACAGCTGTAGCAGCAGCAGCTGTAGAAGCGGAAGTAGCAGCAGCGTGCAACATAATCGTGAACGACTGCCCCAAATCGGATCATTCAGATCGACGATATGAAACAAATCAATTCGGCTACTCCTGAAGCTGTAGCAGTTAAAGCATCAGTTGCAGCAGAAGTAGCAGCTGTAGCAGCAGAAGTAGTTGCAACGGTAGCTGTAGCATCAGCTGTAGCAGCAGCAGAAGTAGCAGCATGAGCAGCTGAAGTAGCTGCAACAGCATGAGCATCAGCAGCAGAAGCAGGATTTAGCATCAACCATAGCATCAGCTGTAGCAGCAGCAGAAGTAGCAGTTGAAGCATCAGCTTTAGCAGCAGCAGAAGTATCAGCAGTGGCAGCAGTTGCAGCAGAAGCAACAACACTAGTAGCAGCTGCTGTTGGGCGCGATTGTACGACGTTTCGGGGGGGGCGGGGATGTGTGTGGGTAGTGGGCTGAGCCGTCCGCTATCGACGCCTCTGATGGCGCTGCTTGTTGCTGGCCGCTCGCCATTCTTTGGAAGTGGGGAGGGGGGAGACTGGGCACGCTGCTGCTGTTGTAGGATAAATTAACGAAGGAACGAATAATTTTAGAAAAATGTGTGGGCGCTCCTGAAGAATCTCCCGGCAGGTGGAGCAGAACGTCGGACATCAACGGCACGTGGGAGAAAATGACGTGAAACTCACCGCGTTCACTATCAATAGCTGCCTTCTCTCTCAACTCTCTCTCTCCTGACTTCTCTTCCCCTCTCAACCTATCCTCCCTCTCTCTCCCTCCTCTCTTTCCTCGCTCTCCCTCTCTTCATTCCCCCCTCCTCTCCCCCTTTCCCTCGTCCACCTATCTCCCTCTCTCAATCTTCTCTGTCTTGACCTGTCCCTCTCTTCTCTCTCTCCTGACCCCTCTTCCTCTCTCCCTCTCTTCATTCTCCCCTCCTCTCATCTCCCTCGTCCCACTCTCTCCCTCTCTCTTTTTTTTACGATCAATCTTATCTACCTTGACCTCTCGCTCCCTCATCCCCTCTCTCGTCCATCTCACTCCGTCTCTTTCCTCCCTCTCCTCCTGTCTCCCCATTTCTCTCATTGTCATCATCTCTCTCCTCCACCACCTCTTTCTCTCACTCGCTCTCTCATTCCTCCTTATCTCTCGTCCCTCTCTCTTCCCTCTACCCCTCTGCTATCTTTCTTCCCCTTTCATCCTTGTCTCTCCCCCCCTCTCACTCGCTATCTCTCCACCTTATCTCGCTCTCTCGTCTCTCTACTCCTCTCTCCTCTCACTCCTTATCTAACGTACCTCTCTCTACCCCTATCTCTCTCACTCATCTCCCCCTCTCACTCCTATCTCCTCGATCTCTCTCGCTCCTCCCTTTCTCTCGTCCCTCTTTTTTCCTCTCCCTCTCTCTCCCAACCGGCTCTTATCTCCCTTGTGGGGTGCAAAAAGTGCCTTATGTAATCTGCATGAAACGTAACACAAACCGCCGGGTGAACGCAACTCCACACACACACAAAACAATGATACATAGAGACAAAGTTCCCCCGTATAGCCTTTAGCAGACTATTGGGGGCAAGTGCTGTTAGCGAGTAGCATCTGTGAAGGCCTGCACGGCACACGAGGGGGTGGGTGGCCAACCCCACCCCTGGCCGCCTTTGTCTCCCTAGTGGTAATGTTTTTACACATAGTACCAGGTACTCAATTTAGGCAGAGTCGACCTAGGAGAGGCCTAGGACCGGCTCAAATAATCGTAACTGGTGTTGGCCTTGAGCGAGAATCGAACTCGGGATGCCTGGTTCATAGCGCAGTGTAGCACTAACCGCTACACTACCGCTCCCCACACACACTACATACAACACGTAGGTCCACGCGGCCTTCATGATGTCGTGAGGTGTTTCCGGCGCCGGTTCCGTCGTTGCCATTGTTGAGTCCACGTCAAGTTGTTGTGCGCGATGGGTGGGGCGGGGTGGGGGTGGGGCGAGGTGAGGGGGCGGGGCGGGGCGAGGCGAGGCGAGGAAGGCGGGGCGAAGGGGCCATCGTCACAAAGGAGAGGGGGGGAGGGCGCTGCTGCGTGACAGAACTTGTCCCGTGGAGACAAAAAAAAAGATGGAGGGATTTTTGTCGTCGTTTTTGTTGTTTGTACCCCGTGCGTGAAGCCGACGGTGCACACCAATGGGAAGCAATGCCAAGCAAAGTGAACGACCTAATGGGCTCATGATGGGTTTGAGCATGCTATCAAATAAACTAAACAATTTTTTTTTTTTACCAGGTAAGGCCCCACTGAACTATATGGCCGTTTTTCAGCTCAACGAAGTGGCTTATAATCACTTGGACATTTATAACAGAAGATAAATACTCTAAACGCGTGATATTGATTATACAAACTCAGAGACCCATACTTATAGAGACCGTAAATCATAGAGGCCCATACAAATGCAGAGACCGAAGATTGTTTGCATGTTTCTGCCACAAGTATCTGTGCAGACTTAAACGAAACAAAAAAACGAAACCATTTATTATTTTACCAGGTAAGACTCACCGAGCGAAATTGCTTTTTTCATAAGCGACTTGGCAATCACAAAAGATAGCAGCTCAACGAAGTGGCTGCTTTTCATCATCATGTGGACATTTATAAGCGGCAGCAAACTAATCTCTAAATGCATGACCTTTCTAAATGTGGAGGGAAAACCCGGAAAACCGCATGCCGAACCTACTTCCCGTTATCATAAATCCATCCCTGCACACTTCACGGGCTCGTTCTATCGCTTCTGCAGCGCCGCTGTGTTTCCCAGCAGACACAGAATACGGTGGTTTTATTTCCGCGGTAGGGGAGGCCACCCACTGCAGGCTTCTGCGTACGATTCCAAGAACCTCGCCAATCAACAGCGGAAGGGGAACTTTGAGACGATTTTCGTTTAATTCGCGAAATTTGTGCGTAAAAGGATCCCATCCACGGGATCGACTGCGTGGGAGTGTGACGTCGCTAATATGGTGGAATAACATGTGGCACGTGGGGGTGGCATCACTTAGCAAAGCAGTCGTCCCCCCCCCCACCGAGGCACCAGTCGGCCTCTATCATTCTGCCGATTTTTGGAAATTCTCGAAATATCGTTAAAACACCCCACCGACGCGCTCGTTGGCGTGGGAGTATGACGTCACTAAGATGGCGGAGTGTCACGTGGCACGTGGGGTGGCGTCACTTAACAGAACAGTCCTCTTCCCCACCAAGGCACCAGTCGGCCTCTGTGGGAACCCCCCATTCCCTCTTCCCTCACTCACTGCCGCTCGCCTTTTTCTTATCTCTTTCTTATCTCTTTGTCTCTCTCTCCCACGATCGATTCCCGGGCTATCAGTATTCACGCAATGATTAGTATTAACATCATCCTTATTGTTATTATTGCAAAATTGTGTTGATTTGTATCTGTCTCGTTTAATTTATATTCGTTTGGTCGTAAAATGGGGAAACCCTGATTATTATGATTATTATAAAGATTCTTCTTCTTGAGGGAATAAATCGCGAGATGTTTAAAGCAGATTTCCTAAGTGTACTTTTTTACACAACGGTTTCAAATTAAGGGTTAAGGCGTTGAAGTCTGTCTCTCCGTCCATCTGTAAGTAACCAAATAAACTAGCCTTTTAAACTACGTTTTTATTTGACCAGATACTGGCCTATGTAGCTCTTTTTCAGAAGCGACCTGGCTATCACAAAAGAAATCAGTTCAACGAAGTGGCTGATATCATTATCAGGTGGAAATAACAGACGCATAGAGACCCACATAGATACATAGAGACCCGTAGGAATACGTAGAGACCCATAGACTGAACAAAAAAATAAACTAAGCTAAGGCCCCACTCAGCGATGTAGTGGCTCTTTTTCAGAAGTGACCTGTCTATCACAAATGATAGAAGCACAACGAATTGGCTGATAGCATCATCACATGGGTATAGTTGTCATATAATATAAATACTCTAAACGCATGTTTCTAAATGAAGGCCGGCACGGTGCACTATAGTGTCGGAGGGCAGCACCACAGCTGGCTCCCTTTGACTCCCCAGTGCTGATGTTATACACTGAACAAAACTATTTAGATTTTACCAGGTAAGGCCCACTATTAAGCTATGTTACTCTTTTTCAGAAGCCACATGGCACACATGACAGCAGCTTATCATCAAGTTGAACTAGAAACGCATAGAAGACCAATAGCGATACATAGAGACCCAAAGAGATCCATAGACGAAACTAAAACTAAGCAATCTTTTTTATTGGACGAGGTCAAGCCCCACTGGGCTATGTAGCTCTTTTTCAGAAGGGACTTGGCTGCACGTAATAATAGCTCAACTAAGTGCCTTATCATGTGAACATGTATAGCAGCAGTCAAATCACTCTAAAACGCGTGATGTTCATTCAAAATGTGGAGGGAAAAACCGGAGGACTGGGAGAGAAAAATCCACGAGACCGCAGGGAGAGAGAGACCCAAACTCCAAATATACAGCAGGTGTCCGGATCGCGATCGAACCCACTACCGCCTGCATAACAGGCGAGGTAGTTAACATCTCCTATCCACGGTGGGATTCGATGTAGAATAGGAACCTTCTCTAGCAGCAGCTAATATGTAGGAGCAGCAGCTTGTTCAAAATATACAGCAGGTGTCAGGGTCACAATCGAACCGACAATCTTCTGCACACCAGGCGAGGGAGATAACATCTCACCACCGTGTCGCCAAGTGGGGGGGGGGGTATAACTCTCGTTTATGTTATTTTTCCCGATCTTAATGCAACTTTAACGTTACATTGTGTGTCGCTATTATGGACTCGCCCTATTGACTCGCCCTATTGAAAATAAGAAGTCATCCTCTCACACACACTAACACACCCTCGGTAGCAGCAGCAGCAGCAGCAGCGGTTTTTAGCTCAAACATCGAAAAGAGACGGGGGTCACCCCATCATCATCACGTGGCGATTTCAAATATACTACTGCGGTTGTCTGGAACGCTCCTTCCGATATTAGGAAATCACTGGGAGCTATGCACTTTTAAATCATGATCTAGATTGATAACTAATTTCTTTAGAACAGTTTGTTGTGTTTTTTCCCTTCCCCTGCACCATAGATTCGCACGGTTGCCTATGTACGGTGTGAAATCAGTTCAAAATACCCACAAAAGATACAGACAGAGATCCCCCGTGTAGACTTAACCAACTGTTGGGGCAAGTGTTGTTAGCGAGCACCTATGAAGGCCGGCACTGTGGGACACGAGGGGGTGGGTGGCCAACACCAGGCCCGGCCACATTTGCCTCTCCAGTGGCAAGTTTTACTACAGACCGCATCAGGCACTCATTTGGGGCTGAGTCGACCTAGTTGAGGCCCAGGAGCAGTTCATATAATCGTCACTGGTGTTGACCGTGATTGCACTCAGGTGAGCGGGTTCGTAGTGCGGCGCGCTAACCGCTACAAATATACAAAGATCCTCCATATAGACTTGAACAGACTGTTAAGGCAAATGCTGTTAGTGAGTAAATATGAAGGCCGGAACAGTAAACGAGGGGGGTGGGTGGCCAGCACCACGCCCGACCGCCTTTGTCTCCCTAGTGGCAATGTTTTTTACACATAGCACCAGGTACTCAATTGAGACTAAGTCGACTTAGGGGAGGCTCAGGACTGGTGTTGGCCGTGAAAGGAAATCGAACTCAGGTCGCCGGGTTTGGAGCGCAGCATAGCCTTAACCACTACAATACACACAATCACGAACATGCACCATCACGCTCGGCAGAAGAGGCGAAGAACGTACAAACTTGACGGAGAACTGTTTACCCGAGGTCACGAATCGAACCCAGGCGCTTCAACCTGCGGGGCACAAGCGCGTCACACCACCGACCAAACTACATTGGCGCGTAACCCCTAGAATGGCAGAACGAATGGCTCGTTCTCCCGCTGCAAGTTTCACGTTTGCTGTGAACCGACTTCATTGAGCTCATTGGATTTGCCTTTTGCTCAACAATTGCCGTCTCGGTTTTGCGTTCATTTGGCTTGGTTACACGGATGGTTCGTTCGATCAGTTGCCTCCCCCCGCAGCAAAAAAACACAAAAGACAACAAAAAATATCGTTAAATATCCCAGTTAACGTGGATCAACGTGGAGAGGATCACCGGGTTGGTAGAGGCGTTATGGTTGGTGATGGTGGTTGTGATGGTCTCGACATAGCCACCATACCAAACACACCAACGACAAGGTAAGTGTGCTGTTGCCTTCATCATTACACTATAAACACTTTTTTCATTTTGTGATTTCGTTAGTCGCATGGTGTTGAAGTTCCGCACTTTAAATCTTGTTCATTTAGCTGGTGGGAAATAATTTCAAAATGCATACATCCACAGAGATCCACAGAGTCCCACAGACACCCAGACCCATAGAGACCCACAGAGACACCCATAGAGATACCCATAGAGACCTAGAGAGACCCACATATTAGCATGGTTGGCTAAAGAAGTTCAACATACATACACAGAGACCCACAGACACCCACAGACACCCAGACTCACAGAGACCCACAGAGACACCCATAGCGATACCCATGTTCTGTATACGTGACAGCCCTTACTAGTTGGCTGTGTCGGGTGGTGGTGAGTTTAACGACACATTGATATATTTACACGATCTGAACCAAAAAAACTCTATTATCGATATACTGTATTTACTCTGCAAGTTATATTTAACGCGATTGAAAATATGAATGATTTTACGTGAAAAATGCTTACTGTTTTAATATTTTAGTGAATGTAGGGTAACATAAAATATCATAAGGGGGTGTCGTATTACGAATCGGGAATCATACCACATTTTCAATTTGCATTTTTATTTGCGATTCAATGATCTGCCGATTGTGGCTATTTTAAAAAATGTAACCACCAGAATGGACAAAATTTGCACGCATGTAACTTGATTAACAGGCTAAAAAGACCATCTAAGATCAGTCAGTTTGAGTTGGCTGTGTGGGGTGTTCTGCACAGTTTGTTTGCTGTTTATTCAGAAGAGATCAGCTACATTGTAAATGCATTCACACGGATGCAGTTTGTCGGTCAGAAACATACGCAGTCAAACTTTATTGCAACAACTCCGCTAATGTCCTGGTGTAGCCTCCATAAAGCAAACACCATCATAATATCAATATTGACATGAGTGGAGATATATGTTCTATGCTTGGCACAGGTAGTGCAATTGGATAACAAAGTAAAGAGTGATTACTATACACTACACTACTTAAAACTACACTACTATACACTACACTACGGTACACTACATTACTATACTCTACATTACTATACTCTACACTACTATACACTACACTACTATACACTACCATACACTACACTACTAAATACTACTATGCACAACACATTGGGTTCTCAGTCGTCAACATGTGGTCGTTAAGAGGGGTTCTAATGTACCTATAGCATGTTGTGAAATCATGTACCCATGCCCTCACTACTGGTCAGTGTCTCTCGTCTGCTGGAATGTAGAAGTGTCAAGTCTTTCTTCATTGCCTTCATCAGCTTCTCCGTGTTGGATTTAGAGGAATTCTGAAATGCAAAGAGCTAGGATTCAGACTTCAGCTTTCAAAATAACATGCCAATTGTTGACACCGGTATTTCGTATCTTGGCCAAATAATATTTACACCATGATCTAGATAATATTTTAACGTTCTTACCAATTATATTTTAATTGAGTATGCAGTGCCATATTGTGAGATCATCACCCCTTGTTATTTATATCATTTGGAAGTAAATCACAGAACTGCTTCTCAAATCCCAATGTGGCACACCATTTTAGATGCCTTGACAAGAGTGTGTTCCGTATGTTAGTCAAACTAAGAATGTTCAGTACCCTGGGAGCAGTATTTTTACATGAAAACCAACATTTCTGTACAGTCATTGGAAGGGCTATAACCATTCCCTCACCACCTCGCTCCGTAATTGTGTAGAGGAATAATATGGGGACGTGACGTCATGCGCACCGTCCGGTGCGATGACGTCATGAGAAGTGACGTCATGCGCGCTGGGCGGGGCAATGACGTCATGTCTCCTCTAGGTACTTAAGGGGGACCCCGTGACGAAAGTAGAGTCACTGTGGGAGTCCGAGAAGGTGAACGGTTGAAGAGCCAGCCAGGGGTAGGCTGAAGGAGGTTGAAGAGAGAAGCTGGTGGTAGTCACAGGAGGTGCTGCTCTCCCCGGTCGGTCGGTGTTGGCTGATCCCCCGAATCCGACACGAGGGAGAGAGACCGGAGCTAGCCGAGCTAAGAACAGACAGAGTGAAGGTCCGGGTGAAGGACCTAGTGAAGGAGCCCTACCCCTGGGGAAGTTGTCTAAAACCCCTAATAAATAACCAGTGCAAGCCCTTGCATGAAGATCTGCCTCCGAGTCATCATTTACACCTCAACAATTGCATTGTTGTGACCAAATCCAAGATTGACTTGTTTTTGTAACACTGATGGCCTGACAGCCCACGTGAGCTAATTACATGCGATAATTATAGGGAAGGAGTTTCAATATTCAACCGGTCTTACCAAGAGAATCCAGCCATTTCTTCAATGTAGGATACTGGTCCTGCTCAGCTTTTAGAGCAAGCAGCAGCTTGAGGCAGTCATCATCGCCTCTTTCTATGAAGTTGTTGAGCAGCAGCTCTGTATGCTCTGCTCCATTGGTGATGACTGTAGCGTTCGTCAAGATGAAACTCGAAATCAGTCCTTTCCTTTTCAGATGTTTTAGAAGAGGCAGCGGGTTCTCGCCGATCCACGACGTCAGATAATTCTTCATTTTTCGAACTGATGACACCGCTTCTCCTGTACCCAATTAAAAGCTTCATGTTACGTTGTGCATGCAACTTTTACATGGGTATTTTTGTTGTTGTCGCCCGTTATTAGCCTGTGCTGTCAACATCATTTTACAGATTAGAGTGGAACTCATTGGACAGCAGAACATTGCGTGAAGAAATGGCCATAAGAAACACCATAGGAGGACATCACACTAATCCACAAATCTCTCCATGGGCTCCTATTGCAATCCCAGGTCCAACTACAAGACCACCCTCGCCATACTCTTAGTTCTTTCGGTAAAGTCACATAGGTAAAAAATGAAATAAAAATTAATAAAAATAAAACAATAAAAATCACGACGTTTCGGAGGCAAAACAAGTCTCCGTCATCAGGTGGGACCGTCACAGCCAGATTTGCTGCACCCTCGCCATCTTTAACATCACACTTGGCCTCGTCCACATTAAACCTCGCCCATCTCTTATATCTTGAATAAATGACAGTAGACTCTCGATTATCCGCGCTAATGACAGGGGGGATGGCCGCACATAATGCAAAATCGCAGATAATTCAACACTATAACTATTTTGCGCGGATCTCTATGCCAAAAGCCACTAATATAGGTGTAATTTAAGAATGGATACTAACAATCGACCGATCGATGATGCGTGTGCACGTGTGATAACACTTTCCTGCTCCTGCCCAGTAGAAGACTTCGCACAATAAATGGACAGCAGAGCCACGCTAATCAATAACAATCAAACTACGCCCACTGTTGTGAAGATATTGCAACTACTGTACTATAGAGGCGATCATGTTGATTTCGGACTAACGGGAACACATATTTGTTCGGTTTATGTACGTGACTTGTAATACACATTTCCAAGATTAACAATGTATAACTGTTTTTAGATTATTAATTTGGGCTTAAGGGAAATCCAAAAGTCATTAATTTATGTCAAAATCCGAGGTGCATGGTTAATCTGCACATGTTGGTGTGTGCATTATCACTTGAAGAGCGGCATAAATGACCTGACTCTTGATTGGTGGAGGGGGAAATCACTCATCATGCCAGACTGAAAGTACCCAGCAGAAACCCTAATGGCGGCCTATCTACAAATAAAGGCGTCACATGCGTCTCAGAATCAGTCTCAAACCCATGGAGCTCCAACCATCAGAAGTGCACAAGTGACCTGGCAGACCGTGCAACATAATAGTAACGCCAGCCACACCCTAACGTCCAAGGAATAACAATCTCGAAAATTATGAAAGAAATAAGAACATCTTAGCACAGCTCCTGTTTTATTGTCAGAAAGGGTAGAAACGTATTCTTGTGTTTTTTCATCATTTTTGATAGCTGCAAAAAGGTCCCATAGATATAATGAATCTCATACCATTTTCTAGGATCCACTGCTGCAGTTGCTCGTACTGCAACCTCACGGAGCAGAGGGCATCCCATAATTGTATGCAGCCCATTTCTCCTTGGTTCATGAAGTGGTTGAGTATGAGCTCGGCACACTCGTCTCCAAGCGTCGCTTTGGCTGCTCGGTGGACGTCGTGAGGAATCATGCGAGAGTCCTTGAGATGATTCAGGAGGGGCGAGGGATCCACCCCAATCCAGTCCACGAGATTATCTCTGTTCCCACGGATGAGCGTCACTGCCTCATGCTCATGGTCCACCTGCAGGGGAGATAGCGTGGGTTCAGGTGCCTCGCATTCGCGTGCTATGTAGCCCACAGTGTACCCATCGTCAAGCCTACATAGTGCATATTCGGGCTAGCGTGGGCTTCAATGTGTTTACCATTTTTCGTGTTGACATCATGGTTTCATCATTTTTCGCTGTCGTGAGGGTGCCTGTAGGGTGAACACATGAAATGAGATTACCACAGACTGCAATGACAGTTTTATACAAGTATAAATGCATTTCTTTACTGATATGAGTTACAAAGCAACATTGTTCGATCGTTCATTTGTCAATCCGCTTGCCCTGGTGAGGGTCGCGGTGGCAGCGTGTTGGGTCAGGTGGTCCAGACCTCCCTTTCGCTGGCGACAGACTCTAACACGATAATACCATTCACTACACTACTATACAATACACTACTATACACTGTACACGACACTACTATACACTACACTATAGACTACATTATACACTACTATACACAGACTATAGCTCTTCCTGGGGAATTCCCAGGCGTTTCCAGGCCAGCTGAACAACAAAATTCCCACCAGCGTCCACCTGGGCCGGCCCAGGGGTCTTCGTGCAGTGGGAGGTGCCCGGTAGAGTTCCAGGGGGAGTTTACTGAGGGGCATCCTTACTAGATGTTCGAACCACCTCAATTGGCTCCTTTCAATCCAGAGGAGCAGAGGCTTGTTAGACCAGAGGACGCCTTTTGGCGAACACCGTTTTGAGACTAGCTGTCTCTGGTGAGGACCAATCAGTTACAAAGACTGCATATATTACCATGGTATGTTTTTTTTGTTTGCATTCTGACCACAAGTATTGTGGTTAATGCAGACATGATTCCTTGTAAAAGGTTTCAGTTTGGTGGTTAAACATCTTAACACCTGTTTTGTTGCCATAAAAAAATGGGAAAACCTATTTTCATATTTTGGTACTGGCAAAGGAGGTCCCATGAAGTAGTCATCATACTGGAGCCTAAAATTCACTCAGCGGTCTGCTCAACCGTGCAAGCGGTGGGTCTGCATGGCGACTCTTCTGCGGAGGGACATGGCAAATAAACCAGGAGCAAATTGCCCATCAGCGCAGGACGTCATGAATTATTCAACTCAGAAGGTTGCTGCCATTCATTAAGAAATGGAAAGCAATACTCCTGAGTCATTGTATATGTTCGTGCCATTTACAGCTGAAGAAATCTGGAGGATCATCATAGCTGCTCCATCAAAGTCCTGTGCACTGGACCCAATGTAGACACAAATTTTAAAGGAGTTTCTTCCAGAGCTTCTGCAATTCATCAAGAGCACGTGGAATGATTCACTCATGCAGGGTTGTCTACGAAATAGCCAGCGCCATGCTATAGTCACGCTACGGTTGAACACGACTGGAGCAGACCCCTCTGACAAGAATAACCACAGGCCAATTTCCATTCATGTCGAAAATAGTCGAGAGATTGGGTATGTCGCCAGCTTATCTTCTTCTCTTTTATATATATAAAAGTCAAAATTTGTCTGTGGGTTTGTGTGTGGGTTTGTGTGTGGGTTTGTGTGTGGGTTTGTCTGTGGGTTTGTCTGTGGGTTTGTGTGTGGGTTTGTGTGTGGGTTTGTCTGTGGGTTTGTGTGTGGGTTTGTGTGTGGGTTTGTGTGTGGGTTTGTGTGTGGGTTTGTGTGTGGGTTTGTCTGTGGGTTTGTGTGTGGGTTTGTGTGTGGGTTTGTCTGTGGGTTTGTGTGTGGGTTTGTGTGTGTTCATGCGCTTGTGAAGGATTTGGCTCTCCAACGGTGGGGTTTATGTAAAATAAATATAGCCAGATACCACGCCGAAAGCCCCGCCGTGAGCAAGCACTATTCCTTTTTCACATCTGTCAACATTAAATTGGTTTAATTAGCGATGCAGTGCGATTTCTGCGCGCTTTCTTTTTATTTATTTATTCATGATGCGTGCACGACCATACCAACTCACGCGCCTTTGATGGGGAGGACATTTTCTTTCGTGTTCAAAATGCTATAAAAATACACTAAACGCTCAGGTAAATTCTTCACTGTGTGATGTCCCCCCCACAACAATGACTGCAGTTACTACTATATACAGTCAGTAGATGCTACCACTATCGGCCGTAGATATTACTACAAAGCGGCCGGGGAGATCGTGGCTGCGGACGGGGGAGGGGAGGTCAGGGGTAGCAGCCCAGCCCCAGCCTGCCAAGGTGCCACCTCGGCCGGCTGGACAATCTAGGCGAGGCCGGAGGCTCTGCGCGGGACTAGGCCTCACCACGCCACTCTTTCAGGTGAGTACTTTGTGCTATGGAGTCCATAAATACTGCTATAGAGTCAGCATGTACTATTGTTGTGATAGCAGGTACCACCAGAGTCGGTATGCACTGCTGTAATCATGGTAGGTACCACCACAGTCAGTACGCTCTACTGTTACATTTTTAAGAGTAGGTTTGAAATATTTTTTGGACCCGGGCAACGCCGGGTGCTTCCCGCTCGTGGCCTATATAGTGCAAAAGAGCCTCATTCCAAGCATTCAATCAGAATACCGGCGTGGTCACTCAACAGAGACGGCAATGCTGAAGGTCATCTATGACGCCCTCCTGGCAGCTGACCATGGTGAAGTCACGCTACTCTGCTTACTAGACCTGTCTGCTACTTTTAACATGTTTGATCATAACATTTTAGTCAGCCACATTCGAATTGTTTATGGTATACAAGGTACTGTGCTTTGATAAATTGAGTCCTGCATCACAGGTCGGACACAAAATGTCAGCTCTGCCAGTAACCTGTCACACAGGTGACTCTTCCTACTTTATCCTGCTGATGCCATTGGCATCGCCCGCTGTCATAGTATTGGCATGCATTCATATGCCGACAACACACAACTTTACTTCCATACAAAATCTGACTCGTGCGTCTCACACGTTCCACGCCTCATATTGTGTATCAATGATATAAAAAAACTGGATGACATCACACCGTCTGAAGCTTAACTGGATTAAAAATAAAATCATCGTGCTTGGGACCCACCATCAGATTTCTAGAGTCAAACGTGAGCTTGTCCACATAGACAGCTGCGACATCCCAGTGTCAGATAAGGCAACCACATTTCCACATGATAATAAGAACTTACATTTGCCACTCACATCAGGCACCTGAGCGGACGATGCTTCTACCAGCTTCGACAACTCCGCAAAGTCTGCCGTGCTCTAACTGTGGAGACTGCGAGCATGTACGTTCACGCATTCATCATCATCTGCAGGGACTACTGCAACAGTATCGTCAGCTGTGCTAGCTCTTTTCACCTGCGGAAACTCTAGTCCTGTGTTAAATGCTGGAGCTCGTCTGATATTTAGGAAACATAAATATGATCCGATCACGAGTTTGATACGTGATGAGCTGCACTGGCTACCTATTAAATACAGGATTGCGTATAAATGATGCCTACTCGTCTTTAAGAGTCTCCATCAATCTGCTCCGTCCTATCTCGCCGATCAGTGCATACCGGCTTCAACAGACCTACATCGAATTCGACTACAATCTGCGGCTTGTAGCGACCTGATGCTGTACCCGCGTGTAAACCTCGCATGCGATATGGCCAGCACAATTTCAGCGTCTAAGGCTCAAGTACCTGGAATACGCGACCAGCTCATGTTCGGAACCCATTCCTGTGTCTGAGCCAGTTCCACAACAGACTCAAGATGGTGGTGTTGTTTCAGCGAGCCCACTTCAAAGTGTAATCAATGCGCATTCGTGATGTACTGGAATCCGAAGAGTGCACAATATCAAATGTTCTTATTTACGGAGAGTGAGCCCATCAACCCTGCGGAAAAAACTCATTTCGGCCCCTTGTACCCGCAATTTCATCCTTACGGTCATGACCCAAAGCTCATGACCATAGGTGAGGGAATGTAGTTCGACTTCTAAACCGAGAGCTTTGTTCGAGAACTCAGCTACTGCTTCACTACCATGGAATGGTACAGCACCCGCAACACTGTGGACGCCGCATCAATCCACCGGCTGATCTTCCGCTCCCAAAGAAACTCCCAGGCAGTGGCGGCTCCTGGAAAATCTCTCAGGGGGGGCAAATGTCTGGATGATTGATAAGGATAAGGTCCACCCATGCAATGGATAAATTAACAGCTTAAGCATGTAAAGGCAACTTCACTTCTTTAATATTAATGAAAAATAAAGTGACTCTTACAATACATCTTGTTTGTTTCTATACTCACTATTATTACAATCCACTCAGTTTCTTTTATTAAAGATTCCACTAGGTGGCGACAAATAATATTGTTGACTGAAACGTGCTTACGTATGATGACGTAAGCACGTCAGTGCGAGCCCTCTCGGAAGCCATAGAGAATGCATTGCAGCGCCCGCCGTTCGAAAAAAAACATCTTTGAATGTAAGTCTATGGGAACACTCGTGGCGATTCTCAGCCGGAGTGAAATCGCCAAAAAAGAGGCGTACTCCACAGAACGTAGCATGACGCTGATTGGACTATATCCAGAGGCACAATAACAGCTCGCGAAACTCTGTGGTTGAATGACATTGGTGGTGCGTCGCCCAATCGCCCTAATGAAGAAACCGCCCCTGCTCCCAGGTACTTAAACTCCTCCACTAAGGGCAGCTGTTCCCCCTAACCTGAAGAGCAAATTCCACCATCTCCCATGACCTCATATTTGGAGGTGCTGATCCTCATCCCAGCCACTTCACATTCGGCATCAAACCGTTCAAGTGCACGCTGGAGATGACAGACTTAGGAGGCAAAGAGGACAACGTCATCTGAAAAAAGCAGCGACACCACCTCCATGCCCCTGTACCGAATACTCTCCATAGCTCGGCTCTGCCTTGATATCTTGTCCATGAAAATCACAAACAGGAGTGGAGACAAGACACACCCTTGGCGGAGTCCAACACCCACAGTGAACGACTTTGATTTAACACCAAGAATACGGATACAGCTCTCACTCTGGGAATAGAGGTACCAGTGAGCACACAAAAAGTGGTACAAGTGCATTATACTCCCACAGCACCTCTCACAAGAAATTGCGGGAAATACGATGATTTGCCTTCTCCAAAAGCAACATTGTATTCATCTTAAAATCCAGGACATGCTTATCATTGGCAAACACTTGTTGAATTAAGATAAAGACATGGTGGTAATTATATTAAAGGAGACATTCTCGTATGTTTGACAGAATTAAGTATTATTTTTCAGGCTTCTGGTTGCTGAACAATTACCTTGTAAGGTTACTCTCATTACACACAAAGTGGTTGCCACAAATAAACCACAATACCCCACTGATCTCATCAAAGGAGCATGAATCATCACGCAAACACTGGTCATCTTCACATCAGCAGCGACTTTTGGATAAACATCGAACAAAGATGTTCACTGTATTACACGCTTTCAGATGCACTTTTGCGGCCGTCTGGAACACTCTTCCTTCCAATATCAGGAAGCCACTGGGGCTACGCAGTTTGAAAAACATCAACTAGATTGAAAACTAATTTCATTAGAACTGCTTCTGGTTGTTGTGTTTAGTTTGTTGTACTTCCCCCACACCTTCAATAAGTACGGATGGATATGCACGGTGAAAAAGAAGTTCAACATATACACATCATAGCTCACTCATCCACACCCGTACCTACTCACTCATCCACTCGCCCACCCGAGCACTTGCCTACTCACCCATCCACGAACTCACTCATCCACACACTTACAGACTCACCCATCCACTCAATCACCCATGCACTCACCAACTTGTATTTTTTTGTTTAGTTTGTTGCCCTTTCACCCCGCCTCTGATTAGCATGGTGGACTACGTACGGCGCAAAAGAAGTTCAATATACGTACAAATTGAATTTGCAGAGCAATGGTTCTGAATCCATGGGTTGCGCCCACCTTAGGTGGGCACGGGCTGTGGCGTGGATACCATTCACCTGTTCACAGCAGCGACAAAGCACTCATACACAGCTTGTAACAAATGCCGTACTAACACTTCATTGACGATTGGTGCAGGATCGCTCTCCGAGTGTCAGATGACCCTGAGACTTAGCGGTAAGTTGGAACAATTGATTTTGATAACGTTGAAGTGTTGTGTAAAACTAATTATTACTGGTCAAGACTAATTAGAGAATCCATTGAAATTGAGAGAAACAGAAATAACTTAAATCGCTCTGACAGCTACAGGCTTAGTGCGGCCTGGAAGCGTATTATTAAATAAATACAATTAAAATTCATTATAAGGCAAACAAATACCAATGAATAACAATTGAATGATTACCAATCTATATCATTACAATACCCTCCCCCTCTTTGCCTCGAATCACTGCACCAGATTGAATTAAATGATGACGTCACCAGTGGCGGCTCCTGCAAAATCTCTCAGGGGGGGCAAATGTCTGGATGATTGATAAGGATAAGGTCCACCCATGCAATGGATAAATTAACAGCTTAAGCATGTAAAGGCAACTTCACTTCTTTTATATTAATGAAAAATAAAGTGACTCTTACAATACATCTAGTTTGTTTCTATACTCACTATTAAAACAAACCACTCAAGTTTATTTTATTAAAGATTCCACTAGGTGGCATAAATTATATTGTTGGATGAAACGTGCTTATGTATGATGACGTTAGCACGTATGATGACGTAAGCACGTTAGTGCATGCCCTCCCGGAAGCCATAGAGAATGCATTGGAGCGCCCGCCGTTCGAAAAAAAACATCTTTGAATGTAAATCTATGGGGCCACTCGGGGCGATTCTCAGCCGGAGTGAAATCGCCAAAAAAGAGGCGGTACTCCACAGAACGTGACATTACGCTGATTGGACTATATCCAGAGGCTGACAGTGACGGCTAGCGTGACTCTGTGGTTGAATGACATTGGTGGTGCGTCGCCCAATCGCCCTAATGAAGAAACCGCCCCTGGACGTCACCCTGCTGCTGCTCTATTTAAGACCGGGAGCAACTGGAGAGCTTCACCATTCTTCCCGATGAAGCTGATTGTAATTACGAGCGAAACGTCGTACTACAATTTTAAAATGCTGTTGATTCTCTCTTCAACACACCAGTGGGCTAAATAAGTGAATTATTTTGTCTTTTGAAAAAACGTGACACATTTTTTACTGTTTGGCCGTGTCGGGTGGTGAAGGGTTACGACACATTTATAAATAACGCGATTTGACCCAAAAACCTATATTATGAATGAAACAATAGTATTAGGCAGTTTAAATGTGTGCACGCGTGATGATTGCTTCATTTGGTTACGTCGCATGGTGCTGTGTCTTAACAAAACAACTTTGAGAAAATCATCGTGTGGCCTAAACCCAAATATTAACCAAGTAACATTTCGCTAGTTCAGTCACACCCCGTGTGACACCATCTCATTGTTCATTTTTAGACGTAATGATGTCATCACTCACTAACGTCGACTATGTAGCATGAACAGGAAGAAATAAATCCGTCTCTCAAAAAACCAGAACAATTAAAGATCATCCGTCTTAAGTTGCATCTCATCACTGTCGGCATAGGGAATTGTGACACAGAGGGGGGAAGGGTGATGTAGCTTTTGTTGAGCATCCTGTCCGATGTGACTCGACGCAAGTCTCGGAATATTCCCCCCCACCCCCCTCCTTTTGGAGAACAGCACGAGGTCTGCAGCTCCCCCGCATGCCTGGAAAAGGTGATGGGGCACTAGTACGGCCACTTTCCAAAAGATAAAACTTCAATCTTGATTTGAAGCTTTCGTGACTGCAGGAATCCATATTCTTTGGTTCTTTCGGTAAAGTCATGTAGTTAGAAATAAAATAAAACAAATCACGACGTATCGATCGCAACACAAGCGATCGTCATCAAGCAAAGGAGTCAGCCTCTAAAGGCAAACAGAGAGCCGTGGGGCTCGGAGAGATGTGGCGGCTCAATTTTAGCATCGCGTGCAGTGGTATCTTCAGTGAATGTGACAAGAGTTCCGAGGCAACGAGAGTGCTGGCATTATTTCTCCAAGCACGTTTTGTACGCGTGGTTAAAAAAATGCTTTAAGAGATGTATCGTTGCATTCCTAATAAAGGTTTTCCTCGTTTTATACGGGTTCGGTTTGTGCAGCTAACATATTTCTACCCAAAATAAGCCCGATGCGATTTGAATTCAACTAGTTGCAACTCAACTCAACTTGTTATTTTACCAGGTAAGGCTATATAGCTATTTTTCAGAAGCGACCTGGCCACAAATCATAGCTCAACGAAGTCGCTTACCATTTTGTAGAAATGTATCGCAGCCAAATACTCTAAACGCGTAATGTTTATTTTAAATGTTAAGGCAAAACCGGAGGACCCGGGGTAAAATCCACACTACCACGGGGAGAGAGAAACACACACAGACAAACTCCAAATAACAGCAGCACGCATCAGGCTTGCGATCAAACCCACAACCTCCAGTGTACCAGGCGAGGGATATAACATCTCCAAGCCACCGTAGATGCAGCTATGCGACGTGGGATACAACATTGCCTGTACTGTGTGCCATACTTGGCAGGCAGCTGTCTTGCGCAATGTATTGTGGGTCGTATGGCTGTGCGCTCCGTGCTACGCGATTTCGCTTTCGTGCACCCTTTTATTTCATGAATGCGTCTAAGCACCACCGCACAAAGCGCGGGAAGCGTGTTGACAGGAAAAAAGGCTCCTTTGGAATTCAAACGTGGCACATCACACTTACGAGATCGCTTCAGCGTGCTTTTCCTTGGCATGCTTTTCAACGTCGAGCAGATCCGTTTTCGCCTGCAGCGAAGCAATAGGATCCCAGCTGCAATCAGTACGATTGTGATGACAAATGGCAAAACGATTGTTCTGGCTGCAGGAGAGAAAAAAGAAAACAACAAACAACGGTATGAAACCAGAACCATTGCAGTCTCCTCTTAGACGCAATAATCTCCGGTGGTCACGAAATTCTCATTGCTCTTATCACAGGGCAATCACGTAGGTGGCATGTTGCATGGACCATTGCGTTCTGCAGCAGTTTCACAGTCGGAGGTGCCTACGTTGCTATTTGGCTTTACTAATGATGGAAAATAATAGTCAGTTGTACCCTTTCTGGCAAAAAAACAGGAGTTGTTTTCAGATGTTCAAACACCAAAGAGATTATAGCTTTTTCAAGGCATCATCAAGTCTGCATTAACTACATGTATTTGTGGCAAAAGTTCGGGAATGGGGGCGTGGCCTCGGACCGTATATAAGGGAGATGAGTGGGAGACTCGGTGCTTTTGCAGTGGGGTCTCCGCCTGTTCGAGTGAACGTGTCTCTACAATAAAGAAACCATCTCAAGACAAGTGTGTCAAGTCGTCATTACGCCTGTAATAAAGTGGCCTGAACACGCATCTCTCGAGTGCTGCCTCCTTTAAGAATTTGTGGCATCACACACTGTTTTTATACCATGCAGTGTCTGACACCTGTAACAGATGTAGAGTTTAATGTTGATGTTCCTACCACAGTGAATTTTTGCCGTTTCGGTTACTAGGCTGCTGTTGCTTTCACTGTGAGCTGAGCAACGGAACACCTTATTGCACTGCCATGAGCAGCTGGTAAGGGGCGCCCCGGTGGCAAGATGTTGACTCCTTCGCATGATATACAGGAGGTCTTAGGTTCGAGCCTGATCCTGACGCTTTCTGTATATCAGGAGTTTGCATATTCTCTCTCTCTCTCTCTCCCCGTGGTCGCGTGGATTTTTCTCCGGATCATCCGGGGTTTTCCCCTCCACATTTACAATCGACATCAGAGTATTTGGCTGCTGCTGTAAATTTCCACATGACGATGACGATAAGCAGCCACCACTTCGTCGAGCTGCTATCATTTGTGATAGCCAGGTTTGCCTCCAAAAAGAAGCTACCCAGCTCAGCGGAGGGGAGACCTTAACATGGTAAAAATATATATAGTTTAGTTTCGTGTGTAAGCCTGCTACCTGGGTGGGGCTCTTCAGGCAGACAAACGCCCGAGTCGCCGTCTCTGCTGAGGCCCTCCGTGCACCGACACACCGTGTCCTGGTCCATGGAGCAGGCGTGAGCCACCTCCTCGCCTGCAATGAGAACGTAGAAAACGTATCAATCTCAACGCAGAAGACAGCAATTTGACCAATCTGGGAGATAAAACAAAACACTTTTTTTTATCTTATCAGGTAAGGGCCCGACTTGAGCAATGCAGATCTTCTATCAGAAAATACCTGGCCATCCCAAATGATAGCAGCTCAACGAAGTGACTTTACATCAACTACTATGTAACCCTTTTTTGTCCCATTTTATTTTTGTTATTTGCTCATACTTCGCCGTGCTGGTCCGAGCAGGGTGGTGAAGGCGAGGGAGCATAGTTGTGGGTGGATCGTACAGAACAATAGGACAATAAGTACAGAACAATAGGTAGTTTTTTCTCTTTTTGCTGCCGGTAACACTTTTCTTTTTACGTAGGCTATAAAGACCAATATGCTGATTAATAATCAGTTTTATTGTTTGGGTCAGATCGTGAAGCTTTAATGTAAAAATGTTCTTCCTATACCCATCCCCGACACCAGCTGATTAAAAGCCAATCGAATCGAGCAATCACGTGTGCAAATGTACCCAATTGCTGTCCAGGCTCAACCCTGTTGAACTTCTGAAATATGAATAGATTGAGCACATTCTGAAGGGATTGTCATAGCCAAGAAAGCGTGATTGAATCGTTACAACAATTCCATTAGTCAGGATCTCCTCATTGGATTTCACCACCCCCTTTGTCACGAGGGTTCTGCTACATTGAGATGTTTGGACAATTTTATTCGTCAAGAAAGTTTGGCTTCATGTGGGTGTAGCCACTTGTGAGCGTATCTGTGATGAATCGCGCACTCTGTTGCTGGTGTTGCTGTAATTGCTGCGGAGATCCATGTGCGTTCATTTAATTAAAAGTAAAGGCAATTATAATCAGAGATTGGATCCCCCTCCAAGCCTTATGTGTATACCAGGCCACGCCCAGCAGACTATTCAGTGTACAGGGCACACCTCCAATTCAGAATTGGGGTGGACCCCATGCTGGTGAGATTCCACAATACATTATCTCCAATACAATATTAAATATTTATAAGCGCACAACTTTATCTATTTGTGATGGACGCTGCACTTTCTGTCGTTTTCATGCAGGGGACGCTGCAAACCTACGCGCCCCCTGCTTGAACGACGGAGGCGCATGGACAGACGTTCGATTACGTTGGAATCGATCTGCAGACGGCGGTCTTCTCGCACAGCCAGCTCTATGTCGCCTTATCTCGATCCCGCAATCCCAAACAGGTGAAAGTCTGCATCGAACCGAACCCCCAGCATGACCATCTACTTAACGACGAGAGAAAATTCACACGATATGTCCTTTTCAATTAAGTCTTCCATTTTCAAAATAATATAAGCTTTTAATGAAGAAATCGAATTATCTAATTAAAAACATAATACAATTCAAAGACGTTTAATTTTAAAACTTAAAAACGGAGCACCGGTGCTTGCGTGAATGCATAGTTTGTGTGCAATTTCTTTTGTGACTTTCCTGGCGGAAGGCCGTAAATGTGAGGGGCGTTGATATTAATGTTGATTTTAATATATACCACTAGGGGTTGTTCTTGGGCACCTGCGGTGCTCCCTCACAACCATTTACGGCCGTGCGAGAAGACCTCCGTCTGCAGATTGATTCCAACGTAATCAAACGTCTGTCCCTGCGCCTCTGTCATTCATGCAAGGGGTGCATAGGTTTGCAGCGCCCCCTGCCAGAAAACGGCAGAAAGTGCAGCGTTCACTACAGATAGATAAAGTTGTGCGCTTATAAAAGAGTATGCTTATCACAATTGGCTTTAGAGTATTAACACTGGTGCTCAATCCCATCAACTGAAGGACTGAACTGAGGTGTTGTTGTGACGTGGAGCATGATGAGGTGTGGTGCTGCGTTGGGTCATGATCGCTGGCAACATAAATGCCCCTCGGAAGAAACACTTAAAAATGCCGTTACACAAACCTCTGGTGCTCATCTGTTGTGGAGTCGTCCTCACTTCTCAGGAGGAAAAAAACACAACGCGAAGTCACAACTCATCATCGTTTCCGAACTTTATTATTTTTTGTCGTCTATTTAGCCGACCTGTCCCCCTTGTTATGATTCACATTAGTGACCAACCATGCAGAGGACACCAATGCATATTAAGGGAGAAGACTAAAATCTCAACACATATGGATTCAGGAATCCATTGCTGGACTGCCATCTCCTGATTATAATCAGCGCTCATGCCAACAACAAATGGTATTTCAAGGCAATGCCCCATCAAATTAGGAACCAGCCTCAACCTTGCTTAGCTTCTGAGATCATACGAGGTGGATTCACGGTGTTCATTCTCATATTTTTATAGACGGTTGTGGTTAAGAATGTTTAGTTCAATCCTGAGCGTTAGATGTTTAATGCGGGACGAGTGTTAAGTGTCTGGAAAAAACCCTCGCAGACCCAAGGGATAATAATTAATTGCTTGCGATGTGGGTGGTGGACAAGTGGCTCAGATCAGTGGACCAGCACTGCTGATATCCTGGGTTTGAATATAGCTGCTTATGATTATACTTAGTCGATGTATGTGACTGAACCAAAAACCATAATGTCATATTTGGGTTATCACAAATTGAAAAACATTTCAGTGAGAGAATAATACATTTAGTTGCCAAGCGACAAGCGCTGTTAGGAGGGCACACAATGAGTAGTAACTCCTAGATTGAATAAAGAGGCCACGGGAAGGCCTTTAGATATGGTCGTGTGGACTAATCTTCAGGGACTCCTTCATTGGCACAAGGTGGTTTAATGCTCACCGTGAGAGTTCTAAATATTATTTATTCGCTTTCCAATTAACAATTGGAATATAATTCAAGATGGGGGGGGAGGTTATTTTGCTTTGAATATTTGGGCAGGTCCTCGCTAAGTTTAGCTTACATTTGCTTATATTTTACACTGAATTAAAATTTGGGGGAGGGAGTTATCCAGAGAAAATCCACGACGCATACAAATATATAATTCCATCATTCTTTAAAAAACACACAGGGCAGATATAGTTTAGTATAATCTTGTCTGGGGAAACATCCTGTGCATGTACAGCCCTTTTGTTACCTTTTTGGGCGTTATTTTGCCATATACCACGCTCGTCAGAGCAAGTTGGTGAAGGTGCAGAGCATACAGGTGGGAGCATAACACACTACACGCGGTGGCTTCTGCTGCACTTTCCATACTGTTTTGTACTGGATTAGAATCTGAGTAAACAGAATGTTATCAATTAAGAATATAAAGAGACACGATTCTGAAATGCACAATGCATATATAAGAGTCAACCCTACGTTGCTGTGTGGTCACTCACCTGGTCCACAGTTGCTGCACCACGTGCACATCTCCTCCTGGTTGTCTCTGTTCATGAATCTGCCCATAGGGCAGGGCTCACACAACGCGCTCTTTCCATCGGCTCTGCAATCCACCACCTTGTACGTTCCTGAAGGGAAAAAGAGGTGCGAGCAAGCAATGGGAGTTTTCACAACACGCACGCACGATCATAAGTTCGTTCAGTGCGACACGGCCTGCAGAGGCATTGTCAGCGAGCCTTAAGTTGATCCGGCGGCCATCTTGGAAATGTCCGTTTTTACCTTGAATTACATTCTGCGGTTCACAGAGCGTGCAAAACAATGGGGGCACTGAAAGGGGACTCTTTGTGGGCTGTATGGCTGCCGTGTCAGAGATGAAACAGGGCCACTGGTCTCATTCCACTGCTGGACATAGGGCCTATACCACACCATGTCAGTTAAAAGAGAATTTTGGATTGTATTTCACCATTCTGATGGAACAGAATGGAGTCCGCACATTTGCTGAGAAGCGTTCTCCTGGCGAGCCGGGGGGGTAAAAGGTGTCCACAACTATCATGGGGAAGGGAGTTTGAAAAGCATATTTGCGGTGATCCACCAATGCTTGCTGCTGCCTTCACGCACATTGCTGGATTACAGGCAGACACGTACAGCAGCAGCGTAGCCATCGCCGCCACCCAGCTAGCAGGTCGCTAGGTGAAATTATTTACAGGTGTCCTCAACTTGAACACAGTTCGTTCCTGGGACCAGTCCCAAAGTCGAATGGTTAATAAGTCGAAAACTGCACGCTCTGTGAACCACAAAATGTAATTCAAGGTAAATTCCCACACACAAATGTATTGATCGAAAAATTACCCCAAACCAATATGCAGCTTAACGGATATTTAAAGATAAAGAAAGATTTCCGATTGGTAAAAAAGGGCCTCCACGGTGATTTGTCGGGAGGCAGACTTTTAAAGGGATTGGAGGAATAAGATGTGTTTGTCCGTGCGCGTGTTCATAAGTGCAGGCGTTCGTAAGTGTGGGCATTCGTAAATGCTGGTGTTCGTGTGTGTTCGTAAGTCGAGGACTGTCTTTTACAGGAAATAGAAAATAGAGCTTCACGAGGGACGGCATGGCAAAGCAATGCTTGCAAGATAACACAGCCAGTGGCCCGTTATAGCTGCCGTGCAGTGAGGTGGGTTTTCTCTTCATTTTGTAGGTAATTATATAGCCACATTTGCAAAATATAATTGGTAGCTTTGATAATTACCTGTGCAGTATCGATAGTTAAATGTAAATGTGCCAATTTATTGAGGTACTGCTGCTGTGGTGTTATCTTGGTGTGGTCTGGGACTGTTTTGTCGTAGTTTTTCCTGCGTTGCCGAAACTTGATAAATTGGACTTAAATAATTAATGTATTTATTGTTTATTTACATGTAGTGACTTGCTTAACATTTTCTATATTTTGCACTGCTGTCGTGTTGTTGTGTATTGTTTGTTGTTGTAACTTACTGACCCACCCATAGTGGACATCTGTGAAAACTAGCTTCATAGCCCATAGGATTCATCCTGCAGTCTCAACAAAGATTCTGATTCTGATTAAGTGTAGGGAGTACAATGGCTCGACTGAAAACTAATTTCGTCAGTATCCAATCACTTTTTGTACCCTAATCATGGTGAGGTCACGGGGTACATCGAGGCCCAGTTGTGTTTCTTTTCACAGGAGCGAGAGCCTGTGATTTTTGTGGGGAAAGGAAACATCCGGTGACCACACTGTCGGTCCACAGTGGTGCAGGTGTTGGGGTCTCCAAGTCTGCGTGTTACTTTTACCTGCAGGGCAGAGCTCGCAGCAGACTCCTCGTGGTGTTTTATAGAATCCATCTCTACACTCCTTGGCGGTGGACACCTCCTGCAGTGATAGCATCGCAAGAGAAGATCCACACAAAATGGAGTGAATAAAGTAAAGTCCCCAAATGTCCAGACATGGCTGGGACAGACCCAGTGGTTTCAAAAAGGCTGCACTGGTGTCCCAATTAAGCTTTAGTCAAATTCTGGATTTTTGTCCCAGTTAAACATTTTCTGGGTCCACGCTCAACTGATTGATGGTATGATGGTATGAGCTGTGGGCAAGGTTACTCACTTTTGAACAGGGATAGTGATGTAGTGGGCGTGGCTCATGTAAAATGTGGGTTGGGCTGACAGAAAATGGACGGCCCACCCCTGCCCACTCACCAAGTGTCCCGGTTGAGCCCCAGAAATGTTGGAGCTGTACATTCGAGATCAGTGGGAGCCATTAAACAACATGACTCGTCCATACTGACGCTGCCCATAAGCCATCACTGCAACTGTCTATCTCTCGTGCACATGGTTGGGTGAAGAGCAACTTATATTCAGGGCCACTCCACTGCATGGGCTGGTAGTGGGAATATGTTTGTGGGAATTTGTTCTGTGATTGTGGTACTCGGCGTGTGGTAGTGGCAGCCAGAACACGGCGTGGCAATGAGGCTAAAATCATGTCACCTGGAATGCGCCCAATCTCACATTTTCTGAAGCTAAGCAAGAATTTAAACAGATTAGCTTTTGGATGGGTGATCAATGTGCATACCAGGCTACCAAGGGGCGAGCAGCAGAGGGCAATGCATTGTACTTTTATGCTCCCCTGCCTGTACTCACCCTTAATAGCACCTTCGTGGCGTGGGGAGGCAGCAGTGGATTGACAAGAGGGCTGTGAATGAGGATGGTGTGTGAATTCCTTCCACACGAAGCCAAACGGTTCATATTTGAACAGGAATTGGCCAAATATTCCAATAGAGAAGGTCTTTGCTGGCAAAATACATCTTCAGATTGAGTGGACTTCCCTTGGTAATCGGTAGAGAAATTGCATTCATCTCAATGGGCTCACGTCTGGTTAAATAAGGATGACATGGAGCTTGCTCATGTATATCCATATATGTGATGCAGTAGAATGTACATATCTATGAGACGTGTTCATGCATTTTAATATATGCAGGATATAACCACAGCAAAGCGGCTTTTGTTTATCAGCTTAGCTGTATAATGAGAGCTACCCAATTAAAGTGTGTAAAGTTACGAGGCGGTCTCATTGTGTTGTACGTAGGCCTCGGCAAGGTAAGGTAATTTACCCTTTTTACCGGGTAAAAGGGTAAAGGTAAAGGATAAAGGTGTCGACATGCCAAGGGGTAAGGTAAAGGGTAGGGTAAAGCTAGCTTGGAAGAATTACCTGGTAGCCTTGTTTACCGCTAAAAGCTCCGTGGCGCAGTCCGTGGCCTCTATTTAATAAGTAATATAAAAAAAATTAAAACACGCTTTTATTAAATGTACGAGTAATGGCAGAACTCCACGACTCCAGGAAGTGGCCCCGAAGCTTGCCATAACGTAAGGGAGCTTGGCCAATTACAGCCAACGTCAGTTGACCGTGGACAATTAGAACCAAGCCGAAACATAACATATCAAAAATAATGTTAAGAAATATATATATTTGTTTAATGATAGAATATAGTATTGTCATCAGTATGATATAAGTAAACAAAGTTTACAGTCATTACCACATTAGGAAGTGGGTAAAAATGTAGTTGCAAGATTTGAGGATACAACGCCAACGACAACAACGACAACAACAACAGACAGTGAGTTAATAGAAAGCGTGTAAAATTGGAATCATCGAGAGTATTCTATATTAATGAAGCGCTCTACCTAGCATTTACCGTGATAAACATTGTTGTTGTGTAGTTCCCTAGTAATTACCCTGTAATCGGGTAATTTGTATGGGGTAAGGGTAAAAGGTAGGCTCGTTGCTTTTACCTTTAAACTTTTACCTTACCTTGCCGAAGCCTAGTTGTACGTCACACAAAGACAGAAGTGTAGTGACATCGCGGGATGTCACTGTGTGAAGCTGGGCCAGGAGTGGCACGGCATGCGATGGATTGACATCGCTGGAGATACAGTACCAGCCCTAGGCGGGGCTCGGAGAACACTGTATGACAGTGTGGGATGCTATCACGCTCTGCGTGCAGTGCCAGCCCCTACAGGAAAAGGTGGGCGTGGCGAGGGGCGGAGCGACCCCCGCCACAGAGGTTATAAGCCGGAGCACTGAGCGGCAGCGGCTGCTGTTGTCATCCTGAAGACTACACGTCGACGTTCCACGTTCTATGCTCTATAGCAGGGGTCCCCAACCTCCGGGCCGTGGACCGGTACCGGTCCGTGGCCTGTTAGGAACCGGGCTGTACAGCAGGAGGTGAGCGGTGGGCGAGCGAGCGAAGCTTCGTCATCTGTATTGACAGCCGCTCCCCATCGCTCGCATAGCCGTCTGAGCTCCGCCTCCTGTCAGATCAGCGGCGGCATTAGATTTTCATAGGAACGCAAACCCTACTGTCAACTGCGCATGCGAGGGATCTAGGTTGCGCGCTCCTTATGAGAAGTCAGAATCCGAAACTTATTTTAGTCAACTCGTGGCCTGCCCATTATTTTATTGACCACTCCCGTCCGCGCCTCTTTCCCGCACTGCGCACTTGTCTCAGTCACAGTCTTGGTAAGCCCACAAGCTGCTGACCCCTGGCCAAAATTAGTAAAAAACAAACGTCACTGGAGAGCTTCTTTGAAAAGGGGGAAAGACCCAATGATGAACCCCCGACCCCTCCCCGGTCCGTGAAAAAATTGTCTTCCACGAAACCGGTCCCTGGTGCCAAAAAGGTTGGGGACGGCTGCTCTACAGCACAGGGACTCGGACCCGAGCCGAGGTCGGGTCCTTTGTAGCTAGTTAAGTGTTATAGAGTAGATAGCCCGGTGGTCCACCACTATCGGTACTATCTGGTGAAGGGGCATTTACCCCTTCGTATTATGTGTTAATGGCAATAAACGTGTTGACTCCAAGAGTACATCTGAGTCTCCGTTTGAGGCCACTATACATAAGTATACCCCCGTTTACGCGCAGGCTGCGTTCCTGAAAACCAGAATTTAAATTAAAGGACTTCAATCGAAGCAAAGAAAACCTACTAGTAGTACTACTACTAGAGATGGGATGATGGATCGTAATCTGGCACAGAAGCTACTACTATTCATACAGAACCTAAACAGAGGATTGCGTATCTAGACTGTACAACCATCAGTGTGAAAAGTACAGCGACAGGAGTGGAAAAAGAAACCCGTCACGACCTCAGTGGCTAACAGCAACAGAGTAAAAAAATAATGTACGTAACGAATAGCATTGAGGAAAGTCGGTGGCAAATCAAATAAATAACAACGAAAGAAATCGGTATCCATTTCAAAAATGCATCGCATGAAGCCGTGCGGGCAACTTGCTTTCAATAAACACAATTATTCAAACCAAAAACATGTCCGTTCTGTAAAGTAGGGGCTTTCCACACATATGTCGCCACGGTTGTTAGGAGACGTTAACTACATCGCCTGGTATGCAGGCTGTCGTGGGTTCGATCCCGACCCTGACACCTGCAGCTGCTGTATATTTGACGTTTGCGGTGTGTCTCTCCCCGTGGTCGTGCGGATTTTTATCTCCGGGTCCTCCGGTGTTTCCCCTCAAAATGTAGAAACATGTGCTTCGAGTATTTGCCTGCGAAACATTTCCACGTAATAAGCCACTTCGTGAGGCTACCATTTGTGGCCAGGTCACTTCTGAAAAAGAACTATTTAACTCAAGTGGGCCGTACCTGGTGAAATAAAAAAAGTATATAGTTGATGGCAATCAATGCTCTTCGTTGGAAACCCCCAGTCCACAAAGGGGCTGATGATGTGCGCGGGAATGGCGCAGTTTGCGCCGCTGAGCCGTCACTCAAATCCCTCTGTACTCGGTGCTCATCTTTGCATCGACCAAAAATACGCGGGCAAAGATTCCACATTCCCATGGCGAGGACTCGTATACCCAGAGTGGGACATACTTGTATTAGGCTTGCCACAGCGGTGCTGCTACTCGTTTTGGGAACCCGTACAGGGAGGGTGGCGATGCTGACGATCACCCTGTAAGATGGTGGTGTTGATGATGACATAGATATGCATGTGTATATGTGAAACGTGGACCCCCCTAATGGAGCATCTTCGCCGGTTGGAAACATTTAGGCTGGCCTGCCTACGATCCATCCTGGGTTTAACCAGGCTGGATTGTGTGAGGAGCTCACAAATCCTTGAAAGATCTGGGCAAAGTCCCATCGGTGAGCTCCTCCGGCAGGCAAGGCTGCGTTGGCTGGGTCATGTAGCCCACATGCCCAGCCACTGCATGCCTAAACAGCTTTTGTTCAGCCGGATCGAGGGGGCTAAACGGACGCGGCACGGGCTAGAGAAGAGATAGAGTGATGTGGTACAGGAGCACGTGGAGCTGAGTGGACTTACTGATGACTGGTACCAGCGGTATCAGAAACAGCCTCTGTGGAGGAGGCTCGTGAAGGATGCTGCTACTGGGCAGTTGGAGGCAGTCGCCCTCCAGTAACAATGGAGGGCAGAGGAGTGACGCTCACAATAATGAGTGGAGTGCTGGGCGGATGAAGTGTAGCCAGTTTGCACAAGAGCGGGTAAGCTTTTGCATCTGCCAGTCATCTCAGTCAGCCAACCCATGGCACCTGAGTCTTTCCCGTGACCTCCTGTCAGTGAGCCTTCGACACTTCACGTGGCCTCAAAGTGGACCTGGTCTAGCACAGGCGCCTTGGGGACGTCACCGTCCCTTACTCGCGAATGATGGTATTGAATGATGATGATGATGATTTGGTGAGTATCGATTGATCCACAGTCAACATTCGGGGTGACGAGTAGAACATTATCGTTGTTTGACTTTTGTCCGATTGTATTTGTTTGATGCGGGGAATAAACATTCAGCCTCAAGCTGTTTAACAAGGACGACCCACGGAGGAGCTTGGTGAAGATAATAATGGTAAAACAAAGGAAGTCAGCACTTTCGCTATATCCGTCCATGTGCCACTGCCCCATCTCAAGAACAAAAACCGCATTCGTCACCATCATCGTGGCCTTAATAAGGAACGATAGGGGCGCTGCGGTGGCAAAAAATGTTAACTCTCTCGCCTAGTACACAAGTGGTCGTGAGTTTGATCCCGACCCTGACGCCTGGAATCTGCCTCTCGCTTTCCCCGTTAGTGGTCACGTGGATGTTTATCTGGGTCCTCCGGTTCACCCCTCCACATTCAGAATGAACATCACGCGTTTAAGAGTGTTTGGCTGCTGCTATATATTTCCTCGTGATGGTAAGGCACTTCGTTGAGCTGCTATGATTTGTGATAGCCAGGTCGCTTCTGCAAAAGAGTTACATGGCTCAGTTGGTGCTTTACCTGGAAAAATAAAAATTGTTTAGTTTTAGTGTGGGTCTCGATGAGTATGGGTGTCTATGGGTCTCTATGGTTCTATATGTGTCTCTGGATCTCCGTGTGTCTCTGTGAGTATGGATCTCTATCGGTCTCTGTGAGGATGGGTCTCGATGGGTCGCTATGGGTTTCTGTGGGTTTCTGTGGGTCTGTGTGGGTCTCTATCGGTCTCTATGGGTCTCTGGATCTCTATGGGTCTCTGTGAGTATGGGTTTATATGTATCGCTGTGGGTCTCTGTGAGTCTGTGTGGGTCTCTATGGTCCTATATGGGTCTCTGGATCTCTGTGGGTCTCTGTGAGTATGGGTCTCTATAGATCTCTGTGGGTCTCTGTGAGTCTGTGTGGGTCTTTGTGGTTCTATATGAGTCTCTGTGGGTCTCTGTGAGTCTGTAGAAACGTGCGTTTAGAGTGTTTGGCAACTGCTACACATTTCCATGTGATGATAATAACAATATCACCCACTTCCTTGGTGCCTTACATGGTAAGGAAGTGTAGTTTTTAGTTGCGTAATATACAGCACGCTGAAATAGACGACGTTGTGAGCAATGGCCCTTCTTTATAGTCAACGTCGCATCCATGTCTCATGGATGAAGCTTCAATTTTTGTTACTGAGGTCACGCAATTCACGCACTTGAATAGATACACCTCATCTGTGCAAAAATAGCTTCACATCTCATTGGATTACTCCTGTATGAATACATGTTCTGATTCGATCGTAGCCTTCCCAGAGAAATGCAAAATACTCCGCGAGCTCTGGCAGAGTGGTTATTTGGCTTATTCTTCTGCGTTCACCACACCCGCGTCTTGAAGTAGGTGCTCAGTTGCCCACAGCGTTACCCCCACCGCACGCGCACGACCTGCCTGCCTACCATGTGCTTTGTGGTGTAGCCCAGATGTTCAAACATCAAACATATCAAACAAATACCTGTCGCAAGGTAACACGTTTCAAAGGCAATGCGCAGATATTTATTGGAGCGTGTTTGTTTGCATGTGTTTGCTACAGGTATCTGTGGGCTAACGCAGTACTTGATGATGCCTTGCAATGCTCGATATCTGTTTGGTTGTTTGAACATCTTAACACAACTCCTGTTTTAGTATTGCCAGACAGGGTAAAAACCCTATTCTTATTTGTTTTCCGTAATTTTTTTTATACTGGAAAAAAGAATCCCATAGCCGTTTACACAGAGCACGGTGGAGCATCCGGGGTAGGATTCGGGGATTATTTAAGACACTTGCCAAGCTGGAACGGCGATCTCAAGATCGCAAACTGCAGCGCGAGGTCGTCCTCACCACCACCATGATGAGAAGTGCCAGCGGCAGCAGCAGCCCACTGAGTCGCCCTTGGAGACCTCCACTCCGTGGCGTTATAGCCACTTCCTCCTTCTCGCGCTGTCTCCACGGCAGGCGCTGCACGGCTCCTCCCGTGTCCATGGACCCACGCGCTCCGCTCTCCTAGCCGTGTCCTCCTTTCAAAAGTTGCCGTTCAGAACGATGTTCCTAATTCGTCTGCGGGAAGTGGGGAGGGGGGTTTACGATTTAAAACGACGTTAAGTTTTCGGGTTCAGACAGGCGAGAGATGTGACCGCTGTCGCGTTTCAGTTTCACTTTGTCTCTTGCGTCAGAGTGCGTGGAGGGCAAAACACTAGCTTTTACCAGGTTAGGGGCCGTCCATAAATGACGTCACGAGATTTTGGACGATTTTTAACCCCCCCCCCTTGTCACTCGGCGTCACAAAAGTCAGACCCCCCCCCCCCCCTCAAATATGATGTCACAAAGGTCTGCCCACCCCCAAATTGTGTTTAACATGCATCAAAACGCTTTAAACTATAGTCATTGTAGTGCGTATTTAATGTGGCGCTGTACTCCGATGTTGTAGGAAAATACATTTATTAAAACGTCTATTTAATAAAGTAGAACGTGTTGTCTGGAGGAAGGGCCTTTGCTATTGATGCCCCCAGGGTCTGGAATGCTATTGCCAATAAAATGCAACTTGAATCACTACCTATGAGATCTTCACTCAAAACTGCTCTAGAGGAGTTGTACACCCCTAGCTGCCACTGCAATTTAGTGGCCTAAAATACAATGTTTCGCTCCGGATGATCACTGCAAAGTATGCAAAGTATGCAAAGTATGATCTGTGTTTTGATTTAGTGTGCTGATCTTAAAGGTGCATTGAAAAATGTTGATACTCCGACTGATGCTCCTACTGTTGTGGAGTGACTCATGCAGCCAGCTATGGCTGCAGAGTTTGGTAGTACATGTTGTTTACGTCGTTTATTGTAAAAATTTGGTCACATTTCCTATGACCACTGTTTCATTGCTTTTATGGCTTTATTTTGGTGATTTTCGAAAAGTTTTTTGGTTTGGCCATGTTTGTTTGTTGTAGTACAGAGTTAGACTGATGGCCTTAATCTAAGTTGTCTTGTGGTTGTTGTTGTTGTTTGACTTGCATCCCACTGGGATATTTGCACAGGGTTGGTGTACGGTGATTTTTCTGCAATATTTTTCTGTCTTTTCTTGGATTTTCTGTTTGCACTCAGTCACATAGTCACCTTAAAATGTTTTCTTGTTCATGTTTTTGTTTTTTGTTTGTTGCGGTTGCACCCGATTCAAGAGCCGAATGACTCACAGGGCTATACCTAATAAATGAACTTTGAACTTTGTCTGTGTTTACTTAAATTTGCGCATTTTGATGTGACGTCACATTTCTCAAACCCCCCCCGCCCTCGTCACAAATGTCTGACCCCCCCCCCCAGGTGCGTGACGTCATTTATGGACGGCCCCTTAAGGCCCCACTGAGCTGCTGTGCAGCTCTTTTTCAGAAGCCCTGACCTGGCTATCACAAATGATAGCTCAACGAAGTGGCTGACGTCATCATCATCATCACGTGGAAATGTTTAGCAGCTGCCAAAAACAGTAGAACCTCTGGTCACGAACGTTTCTGACCACGACCAAATCGGGTTCCGACCAAAAAATTAACACAAATGTTGAATCTGGTCACGAACACAAACTCGGGTGGCGATCAAACACGGCCGCGGCCGATTTCCCCTTCCGCGCCATTTTTGTTTGTAAGCGCCACGTGTGGCCACGTGCTCAGTCAGTCTCGCTTAGTAATCGGTCTCGGTCAGACGTGCGCTCATTCGCTGTCAACTCTCTGCAGTATGTTGTGTATTTTTGCATTAATTTTGCAATTAGCCATGGCCTCTAATCAAGTGAAGAGTGGTAATGTTGGTGAGAAGAAGGTTTTAAAGAAAATTTAAATCGAAGTGAAGAAGGAAATTATTGAAAAGTTTGTATAATTAATGATTTTTCAAACTTGAATTATGTCTTCTGTGCTTAAAACTCTTTAAAAGACTGTGGGGTCTAGAACGGACTCGTGAAATTCGGAGAGAACTCGGAGTTAAGTTTTGTTTGTTTTGTTGAATTACACAAAGCGTAACAGTAATGTATATCACTTTTGTTATATAAAATTCCTAGTAAGATATTAATTTTGAGGGTGTAGTCATACCCATCCCCCTCATTCAAGCCGTAATTTAGAGAGCAAAAGCGCCGAATACGTAAATCGCTAACATAAGAACCCATTAATCTTTTATCGCATCATTCATACGATGATGCGGTGAAGTAAACGTTCATACGACATTACGGTGAATGCTTCCAAAGCAATACTGTACCCAAATATTACTGTTAACTTACTTTCAATAGAAACATGAATTGCTCATACGAATATTCTCTCTCTCTCAGAATCGACCCATTGATGTAGCAAACGAAACAATCATCTTGTTGAACAATTCTAAACCTTGATGCGGCAATGTTAGTTTTCTCTGTTCAAGGTTTTCTCAGTGTTATTCAATGTTTTTACATTTAGTTTACTATTACACTGAATTCTATGGCGTAATTAAAATTTTTTGTGCTTAATAATCTTTAAAAAAGCAATATTTATATACAGTTTGTAGGCGTCTGGAACGGATTAATCGTATTTACATACAATCCAATGGGGAAAATAGGTTCGAGTCACGACCAAATCGGGTTGCGACCAAAGTTATGGAGCGAATTATGGTCGTGACCAGAGGTTCTACTGTAACTCTAAACGCACGTTTCAACAGACTCGGAGACCCACGTTGATCCAAAGATCAAAATAGAGCCATAAATAACCATAGAGACCCACAAAGACGTAAACCCAGAGACCCATACTCATCGAGACCCATAATAAAACTAAATTCTTCTTTTAATTTGACCAGGTAAGGCCCCACTGAGCTGTCTAGCTATTTTCAGAAGTGACCTGGCTAACAAATGATAGCTCAACGAAGTGAATTATCACGTAAACATTTATAGCAGCAGACAAATGTTCTAAACGCGTAACGTTGATTCGAAATGGAAGGAAAACCCGGCAGATCCGGATAAAAATTCACGCAGCGGCCACCAGAGGGAGAAAAAGAGACACGCAAACTCCAAATATACAGCAGGAGTAAGTCGGGATCGAACCTACGACCTCCTGCATACCAGGCGAGGTGGTTAACATTTCCTCCTAGCCACCATGGTGTCCTCGGGAAGTATATAATTGGTGTTTAAACATCTTAACACATCTTGTTTTATTGCCAGATGGGTTAAAGCCTACTCTTATTTTTTTTTCTCAGGGAGGGAATAGACGTGAAAGAGAAACGAGCCAACAGCGAGAGGCGGAGAGAGAAAGAGAGGGCGAGCGAGACCAAGAGATAGGGTTGGTGGATAGAAGGAGAACGAAGCAGGGGGGGATTGCAGGCCTGAGCCAATACATTTTGTTGTTGTTTTCGTTGTCATGCCGCGCCTTGCAGTGTTGAGGAAGTGGCTCAAGAGGTGCGCAGAACTCCCCGCGTGCACATGGAAGAGGTGCGAGATTGCGATACAGCAGAGGCACAGAGAGATAGCGACAGATGAGGGTTATGGGGGAAAAGGTGAGAGATAGATGCAAATGATAGAGAAACGAGAGAGAGAGAGACAGGCGAGAGAGAGACGCAGGTGCGAGAGACAAGTGAGAGAGAAAGGTGAGAGACACAGGTGAAAGAGACAGGTGAGAGAGACAGGTGAGAGATAGACAGAGGCGAGGGAGACAGGTGAGAGAGAGATAGATGCAGGTGAGGGAGAGAGACGACAGAGACGTACAGGTGAGAGGCAGACGAGAGAGAGGTTAGACAGCTGGGAATACAGGTCAGCGAGACACACGCAGGTGAGCGAGAGAGAGAGAGAGACAGGTGAGAGAGAAAGATGAGAGACACAAGTGAGAGAGACAGGTGAGAGAGACAGGTGAGAGACAGACGCAGACGAAGCAGACAGGTGAGAGAGATAGACGCATGTGAGGGACAGAGAGAAGCGACAGAGACGCACAGGTGAGAGGCGGACGAGAGAGAGGTGAGACAGTTGAGACAGCTGGGAATACAGGTCAGCGAGACGCACAGAGGTGAGCGAGAGAGACAGGCGATAGATACACAGGTGAGAGGGGCAGGCGACAGAGATACACTAGTGAGATACCCAGGCGAGCAAGAGATGTGAGAGAGACACAGATGATTCACAGACTCTCTCTCACACTGACACATGCGCGTGTTAGAGATAGGGGAGCAGTGCAGGACGCCATGGATTTGAAGAGCCGTGGAGTTTCCCGCCTTTTCATCCTTACCCGGGTGAGTCCCCGTGCACGTAGCGACACAGAGACAAAGGAACGCATCTCCGTCACCCCGAGGGCTGTTGCTGTCGCACCTTTGAGAGAGAGAGACGGGGGGGGGGGTTTACAGTGGGGTTGCAGAAATGGTCAACACGATGGCACCGGAGCTCGGAACGCGCCTCTTTGAATCATTCCGCGTGCTTGTTGGACCGTGCGTGGGTTTTTTTGTTGTGCGGCCGGTTTCTTGTTGACCCCCCGACCCGAACCTGAGATTTAGCCACGATGAAAAATAATGTTTACTTTACCAGGTTAAATCCACAGAGTGCCAGAGACCTATACATGACCATAGATACCGATGGATACTCACAGAAACAAACAGAGACCCACAGACACCCATCGAGACCCATGCTAAATCTAAACGATGTTTTATTTTACCAGTTAAGGCCACTAAGCTACGTAGCTCAGAAGCGACCTGGCAATCACAAAATGATAGTAGCTCAACGAAGTGACTTATCATCACGTGGAAATTACAGACGCCTGGAGACCCATAGAGATCCATAGACTAAACTAAACTATTTTATTATTTTACACGCTTTTATTAACTCACTCCGTCTGTTGTCGTATCCGTTAAAACTATTGTAATTTAATTTTTACCCACTTCCCAATGTGCTATCGACTGCAAACTTGGTATACTTATGTCATACTGATGACAAGACTTTATTCTATCATGAAAAAATAAAAAAATAAAAATTTTAAACATTTTACACGCTTTTATTTAACTCACTCTGTGTGTTGTCGTATCCTCAAATATTGTAACTCAACTTCAACAGTCTTCCCAATGTCGTAGCGACTGCAAACTTGGTATAGGTATGTCATATACTAATGACAATACTATATTCTATCATTAAAAATAAAATACAAATATTTGTAAACAATATTTTTTACGGGTCTAATTGTCCACGCTCAACTCACGTTGCTTGTAAATCACCACCATATGGCAAGCTGTGAGGCCACTTCCTGGAGTCGTGGAGTTCTGCCATTACGAGTACGGTACATTTCATTAAAGCGTGTTTAAAAAAAAGTATTTTTTAAATATTTTATTAGTATTGGACCAGGTAAGGCCCCACCCAGCTATGTAGTTTTTTTTTCAGAAGCGACCCGGCCACATTCATAGCAGCTCAGCGAAGTGGCTGATATCATCATCGCGTGGAAATGTGTTGCAGCAGACAAATATCTCTGAATGCGTGGTGATGTTGATTCCAAATGTGGAGGGGGGAAACCCCGGAGAATCCGGAGACAAATCCACGCGACCACGGGGAGAGAGACGCCCGCAAACTCCGAATATACAGCAGCAGGGGTCAGGGTCGGGATCGAACCCAACGTACCTCTTGCGTAAGGGGCCGTCCATAAATGACATCACGCGATTTTGGCGTATTTTTGATCCCCCCCCCCTTCGTCACACGACGTCACAAAAAGTCAGACCCCCACTCAAAGCTCTGCCCCCCCACCCCCCCCCCCCCCAAAATAAAAAAAATTCAAATCGCTTTAAACTATTGTCATTGTAGTGGGTATTTAATGTGGCGCTGGAGAACATTTTATAAAAAAGTATATTTAATTAAGTATTGTCTATATTTATTTAAAGTTGCGCATTTTTACGTGACGTCACATTTCTCAACCCCCCCCCCCCATCATCACACATAGTCACAAATGTCTGACAACCCCCCCCCCTAGATGCGTGACGTCCTTTATGGACGGCCCCCTATCTACATACAAAAACAAAGATCCACCATCACCCCCATCCTCCATTAAGCCTCAACGGCTACCGCCGCGGAATGCGGGCAGCTTTGTTCCGCGTGGAACCTCTGGCCCTGGTGGTGACACGGCGGCTCGTTAAGTGAAAATAATCGCTGGATAAACAAATCTGCGCCCCTATCCCCCCAACCCCCCAACCCTAAATTACGCTGGGGGCCTCGGTTTATCTCCGGCTCCTCCTCCCCCTCCTCCCACGCGGCTGCGCTCGACGAATTTTTGCGACGAAGGCTCCTTAAATGAAAATAATCGCGTGATAAATCAATCTGCCCCCCCCATCCCCCCAACCCTAAATGGCCCTGGGGGCCTCGGTTTGTCTCCCGCAGTTCCTCCTCCTTCTCCCCTCACTCATCCTCACCTCCGCCCACGCGGCTGCGCT
This sequence comes from Lampetra fluviatilis, assembly GCF_964198595.1. Lineage (NCBI taxonomy): Eukaryota > Metazoa > Chordata > Hyperoartia > Petromyzontiformes > Petromyzontidae > Lampetra > Lampetra fluviatilis. Next base: position 4,255,515 of record NC_136319.1, read on the forward strand.
CGACGGACGATGCGCCCGAGGCTTCTTCACAACACGGAGCGGCCTCTGCTGCACCCTCTGCCCCGCAGGTGAGCGAAACGGACTCTTTACTTGATATAGCAAGCGTGCTGTGACGGTTCCACCTGAAGACGGAAGCTTGTGTTGCCTCCGAAACGTCGTGATTTATTATTTGATTTATATTATTTCCTCTATTATTTGTATTACTTATATTTTTATTATTTATTTTTTACTACGTGACTTTACCGAAAAAACCTAAGAGTATGAATCCTTGCAGTCACGAAAGCTTCAAATCTGGACGTGTCTCTGCCAGACGCACGGGTGGTTCTCCTTTCACCACTTTTTTTTTCTGCAGCCTTTGCAACCCCCCCCCCCCTTCGGGTTCTCGATTTGTGAAACAAAAATTAAGGGATAATGTCAATAAGGGGCCGTCCATAAATGACGTCACGCACCTACGGGGGGGGTAAGACATTTGTGACGATGTGTGACGATGAGGGGGGGGGGGTTTGAGAAATGTGACGTCACATCAAAATGCACAACTTTAAATAAATATAGACAACACGTTCTACTTAATTTTTTAATAATACTCTTGGAGACGGCTTGTGGAATCGGTCCTTTTATTTACTTATTTCAGTTCACAAGCACTCCCCGTTGCTGGCAGGCAACGGGAAGTGGGCAGACAGATCGCAAGAGACGCACCACCACGTGGCACCCGGAGCCCCGCTCGCGCGTGGCCCCTCTCTCTCGTGGCCCCTCTCTGATCGTCTGATCACGTGTCCCTCGTCTCTTCCCTTATTTAATGCCTGGGTCACGTGGTACGCTCCAGCCAATCCTTAATAGCCTGCGCTGAATGTTCCAGATTCCCCATCAACTCCCGGGACCACGCCCCTGACTTGTCTTCCCATTGGCTGAGGCCAAGACCAATCACCCTAGCTGACATCCCTCGATCACGCCAGGGCCATGCTTCCAGGCTCTCCCCCCATTGGCTGTAGAGCAGGACCGGCAGAGCCGATCACCACGTGAGCCGGACATAGGCTCTCATTACAAATTAAATAGACTTTTTAACAAAGGTTTTCTTCTACAACATCAGAGTGCAGCGCCACATTAAATACGCACTACAGTGACAATAGTTTAAAGCGATTTGGGGGCAGAGCTTTGTGACGTCATATTTGAGGGGGGGGGGGTCTGACTTTTTGTGACGCCGTGTGACAAAGGGGGGGGGGTCAAAAATCGTCCAAAATCGCCCAAAATCGCGTGACGTCATTTATGGACGGCCCCTAAACACGTAGGGGTTTGACGTAACTCAGCGTAGTTGTAACTCGCGTGTCTCGTACTTCATTCGTGTTGTCGATGATTTAACTTCCAAAAGAAATCCTTCTGGCCATGTCTCGCACCACCCCCCCCCCCCCAGAAAGGGCATCTCGCACCCTTAGGGTAAGAACCACTGACCTACAACAGCAGCAGCAGCAGCCGTAGCAGAAGCAGCATCAGAACAGCAGCAGCAGCAGTATCACCAGAAGATGCAGCAGCATCAGAGTAGCAGCAGCAGCCACCGTTCGTCCCACTCAGTTGGAATGTGTGAAAGGCTCTCCCTGATGCTGCTGCTGGCAAGAGGAGGTCACGAGACATGGCCCAGGTGCCGTGGGTTATGCTGTTGTGCCAGGCTAGGTGCAGGAGGAGGTTACGGAACACCCCCAGGTAACATGGGTTGTCTGAGATGACCGGCAGATGCACACATTGTGCTCGCTCAAGTTCCCACCTAGCTGCGTTTTATCCACGCGGCACTCTGCTCATTGTTGTGAGCATCGCTCCTCCGCTATTGCTGGAGGGCGACTGCCTCGAACTGCCCAATAGCCTAAGAGTGCCGAAAGTTGGCAAATGGCCTCTTTCGGTATAGTTTTTCTTTTGGCCGAAGCCAAAAAGTTTACTTTTGGTTTACTTTCAATTTTGGCCGAAAGTAAATTTTTAACTTTCGGTTTACTTTCGGTTTCGGCCGAAAGTACATTTTTAACTTTCAGTTTACTTCCGGTTTCGGCCGAAAGTACATTTTTTACTTTCGATCTGGTTTCGTTTTTGGCTGAAACTAGAAATTAAGTTTCGGTCGGCCTCTATAGGCGAGGTAGTTAACATCTCGTAGGGTCGGGATCGAACCCACGACCTCCTCCATACCAGGCGAGGTATTTAACATCTCGCAGGGTCAGGATCGAACCCACGACCTCTTGCATACCAGGTTAAGGTAGTTAACATCTCGCCACCGTGCCGCCTGTCTCCAAGCCCACAGCTTTTCCCTTGCATTCTCTCCACCACCCCCATCCCTCGTCGTTTATTGATTAATTACCGCAATGTGTTCCCATCACACGATCACCCCCTCGCCGACCCCACCCACCCCACCCACCCCACAGGGACTTACAAAGCGAGCGACTGTGCGAGCGATGGGAGACCGGCTCTGTGCGAGATCTGCTCTCAAGGGACTTTCACGGACCACCCGCACAACGAGACCCGATGCTCAGAGTGCAGGCGATGCGGACCAGGTAATGGCTGGGGCCACCACCACCATCACCGCCACCACCACCGCCACCACCACTGCCCTCACTGCCACCACCGCCACCACCAACGCCGCCATCACCGCCACCACCGCCACCACCAACGCCGCCGTTACCGCCACCATTGCCACCACCACTGCCCTCACCGCCACCACTGCCACCACCAATGCCACCGTCACCACCGCCGCCACCACCGCCGCCACCAACGCCGCCAGCAGCAGCGTCATCCTCGTCATCGTCACCACCAGCATCAAAACCACTAGCAAGCATCGTGGTCGCGTGAGGAGGAACCCACGGTACCGGCCGCTAGGAGATGTTAACTCCCTCGCCTGGTATACAGGAGGATGTGTGTTCGATCCCGACCCTGACGCTTGCTGCTGCTGTATATTTGGAGTTTGCGTCTCTCTCACTCTTCAACACACCGATGGGCTAAAGTAGTGAACTATTTGTCTTTTGTCAACGTGACACTTTTTTGCTGATTGGCCGTGTCGGGTGGTGGAGGGTTACGACACATTTACGGGTCCTCCGGTTTTTACCCTCCACATTTAGAATCATACGTCACACGTTTCAAGAGTACTTGGCTGCTGTTATAAATTTCCACACGGCGATGATGATGATATCAGCCACTTCCTTGAGCTGCTATAATTTGTGACGGCCAGGTCGCTTCTGAAAAATATCTATACAGCAGCTGAGTGGGGCCTTACCTGGTAAAATACAACGAAATTTTTTTTTTTTGTTGTAAAATGAGCGGGACGGCAACGGCGGCCGCGCGAGGGGCTGGCGCCGATTATCCAAGCTCTGCGGTCCTCTGTTTATGAAGGTGTTCTCGGCCAACCCTTTTGCCGTTCCGATGACGCACCTGCTGCTTATGGCTACGTCATCAAATATCGTTATCGGTACACCGAGGCTCGCGTGGTGTGGCGCGGTTTTTTGCCACCGGCTATCACAGAGCTGCGGTTGTGGCGGTCGTGTAGCTAGGGTTCTCTGCTGTGAGTGACGACGTCTTGATATAAAAACAACAACGGCGCTGCTGCTACGTCTCTCTCTAGATAAAATTAATGCCGAGTCTGCTTTGCGTGTTCAGAGATATGGCGGTGAATGGGGACATTCACCACCCATGCACCCTGCGACTTGCGGTCGTCATCGGAATGGGAAAGGGGTTAATACGTGTGCATACATGTGGAAGGAAACCAGAGCACCCGGAGGAAATGTGAGGGAGAAACACTCGATCCAATTTTCAGACAAAACAGCCTTCTCCTGGCATAGCCTGGGGTACAGCTCCTCATCGACGCCTACCCACGGGTAGAAGGGAGTAAGATGGAACAAATGGAGATTAGTCCACACACTTTGAAGGGAGTGCGATGGAACAGATGGGGATTAGTCCACACACTTTGAAGAGAGTGAGATGGAACAGATGGGAATTAGTCCACACAGTTTGCCTTAAAACATTCGTGCGGTGATCCACCAACCCTAGCTGCTGCCATCCACAGTGTGAGGGATCACAGGCGGTCACGTGCAGCAAGCGTAGCCACCACCACCACCAGCACCACCACCATGAGCAGCACCCCCACCACCAGGTCCAACAACAACAACCGCCATTCGCCACTAAGTGGCGGTGACATCTCACGACGCTTATACCAGGCTACGTGCACTTTAAGGCCACGTGAAGTATCGAACGCCCGCTGGCAGGAGGTCACGCGACAGACCCTGCAGGTGCCATGTGTTGTACTGCTGTGCCAGGCTAGGTGCACGAGGTGGAGGTCACGGGACACACCCTGGAGGTGTCATGGATTGACTGAGATGAGTGGCCGATGCACCACCTGTGCCTCCTAGTGTGCCAACTTGCTGTGTTTTAGCCGCCCGATGCCCCGCTTGCACCACCAGCACCAACACCACTGCCACCATCTCCACCTCCATCACCACCACCTGCAGCAGCACCACCACCATCACCGGTGCCACCAGCTCCACCTCCATCACCTCGACCACCACCATGACAACACCAACGCTCATCATCGTGACCAAACCCCAATACGGACTCTCCTCCACCACCATTTCTCGTTTTCTCCAGATGAGGAGGTGGCCGTGAATTGCTCCGTGGGGCAGGACGCAGTGTGTCGGTGCAAGGAGGGGTCCGTGAGGGATCTCCACTCGCGGCTCTGCACTTCTGAAGGGCACAATCCAAGCTCAGGCAAGACCATCACCGTGCCTCGAGTACCACAGCCAGGAATAAAAACACACACACACACACCAGTGCTGTGCGGTGGCTGTGCATCGTTGCAAGTTGAAGTTATCAGTGTAAAGTGTAACACTTAGTAGGTAGGCTTTCGCGACCAATATTATCCATGATGGCGGTTTGTCTGGGTTGGATCGTGTAAATATAAATGTGTCGTTCAAACCCGCCACACCCGACACTGCCAATTAGTAAGGAGTTTGTCACATAAACGAAACATGCCAATTCATTACTAGTACAGCACTAGCCGGTGTGTTGGAGAGTAAACCCACAACAATTACAATTCGAGGGCATGTTGTGAGTTTACTATCTAACACACTGGTGTGCTGCACTTGTAAGGATTTGGCACGTTCTGTTTACGTGACAAACTTTACTAATTGGCCATCTCGGGTGGTGGCGGGTTTACAGACGCATTTATATTTGCGCAATCTAACCCAAGCAAACCTCTATTATGGGTTATCATTGTGATCATGCGCAAAAATTGGGCTGGGCTCAACAATAATTACAGCAGGACTATGTGCGTGTGTCTGTGTGCGTGTGTCTGTGTACGTGTCTGCGTGTATCTTCTTTTGTCTGTGTGTGTGTCTTTTTCTTTCTGACTGTGGTACCTGCGCTAATAATGGGAAGGATGGCCAAGACATGATTCAAATTCGTGGATAATCCCAAAAGTACAAGCATTTTTCCGCTGATCTCGATGCCATAACCCTCTAATATAGGTATAAATTATGTTTAATAAAAAAAAAATGAGTTTGTTAATGAACAAAAAAAATATCGTGGTAGAGAATAGAGCCAATCGATTATGTGCATGCTCAATGACGACACTTTTCTGCTCCCACCCAGCAGAAGACTCGGCCCACTGAGTGGATGACAGCAGCAGAACCACAGCCAATCAACATCAGTCAAATTCTGCCCACCCACTTTTGCAAAGCTATTACAACTACTGTGCTGTAGGGGTGATCACGTTTGATCTCGGATTAACCGGAGCAACGGTTTAAGCACAATGTGACTTGTAACAAACATTTCCAAAAATAACAATGTTGTATGACTTTTTTTTAGATAATTAATTTGGGCTTACGGTAAAATCCACGAGTCATAAATTTGCGTGAAAATCTCAGTGTGCACGGTTAATTCGGCGAATCGGATAAACCGCACGCCGGATAATCGAGTCTACTGTACAGGGTAGAGCATAGTCCACGCGATAACACTGGGAGATGATGCGTAATGCAGGCCGAGCAAAGACTCGCGCAAGGTAGCAGCGTCCAGAAGCATCCAGCAGCATCCCAATGCCCTCGTATTTTTTCTGCTTTTTTTTTGCTGCCCTCCTCCCAACAAACGCCCTGACACACAACGTAGCGGTCATCATGCTGATGTGCACCGCGTTTGGTGTCGCGATTGCCGCCCTCGCCGCCCTTGCCGCCCTCGCCTGGGATTGGAGGAAGCTGAGAAATTATCGTAAGTGGGAGCATTTCCTCCATTGCACCTACAAACGACTGCACCGCCCCCTCTCCTCGCGTCGTGAATCCTCGCGAGAGGTTGGGGCGGGGTTGGTGGTGGTGAGACAGGTCGGCTAAATAGACAGCAACAACCACAGCAACTGCAGAAACAACAACCACATTTTTTTTTATATATAAGGTCTCGAGACCGTGATAAGTGGTGGATGAATAATTAAAATAGGTGCTTTGTGTTACCCTTGCCTGACAATAAAACGGGAGATGGTGTTAAGATGTTCAAAACCCAAATAGATTAAACCAGTTTTTTTTTTGCAATGAATCATCAAGTACTGCATTAACCACGCACGGTACTTGGGGTGAACATGCAAACAAACATGGCTTTGATGATAATGTACGCATTGTCTTTGAAATCGATTGGCCTACTACACCAGACTTTTTGACTTTTAAACAACTTTTATTGCCGCCAGCAGCAACAGCACTGGAGGTGATTCCAATATGAAATACACAAAGTCACCAGCAAACAAATAAAACAAACGCTATAAATCCAAACATTGTGGCGCTAAATGCACCGCGCACAACACGGAAGAAAAGTCACGTGGTGGTAGTGGTGTTCATCGAGTTAATTGACGAGAGAACAACGCCTAAAGGCCTTATTTTTCATACGTTGATACTGACAAAACATTTCTCATTGATGAAACAATTTTTTATTTGACCAGGTGTAAGGTCCAACTGAGCTACGTAGCTCTTTATCAGAAGCAACCCTGCCATCACAAATGATATCAAATGATCTCTGATATCATCATCACGTGAAAATTCATAGTAGCAGCAAAATCACTCCGAACGCGTGATGTTGATGAGTCTGTAACACCCCGCGTTGTTGTTTCTGTCCTCCGGAAAAGTGGGGGGCGACTACACAACAGTTAAGCACCAGGTGGGTAGGGGGGTCGGTTTATGAAACGCCGAAACAAAATGTAAAAGGTCATCTTCATAAGGGCAATTGCTTACATCTGCAGCAGCAATCAAGACCAAAAAAAACACCCCATCCGCGTCACAACACCGCAGCACCTCAAACTTCTCAGTATAGATCCACACAACGTTCGAACCCACCTCGCCGCAGGTCACCGCGGCGCGTGAAACCGCCAACTCACTCATTCATCCACTCACACGGCCCATCGGCCCCATTGGCTGTCCATCGCGGAGGGACTTTGCGCGGGCGCAGGAGGAGGAGGAGTTCTCCCTGCGCTGCCGGTGGTGAAGAGTTCCTCCCCTCTGCCCACACATGTTTAGACGTTTAGCGACGACCGCAACAGCAACGACAAGACGAGTCCATTCCCAGAACCAGCAGCCTCGAGCCCCCACTCTCGGCTCCTTTTATGCTCCCAGCACGGCCTGGCTCCGCCCTGACCGCGCCTCCCTTCTTGAACTCGCTAGCAGATTCCAGGGGCCTCCAGATGGGGTCCTCTGTGACCCTTACCCTAGTTCCTTCCCTCTGCCCGCACACCGTGCACACCCTCACCGGCGTGTGGACTGTTTATCCACAACAGTTACCACTGCTGTCCACCAGCCGGCGCTATTACACTACATATGAATAAATGTGTGTATTTTAATGTACATGTACAGTGAGGGAAAAAAGTATTTGATCCCCTGCTGATTTTGTACGTTTTCCCACTGACAAAGAAATGTTCAGTCTATAATTGTAATGGAAGGTTTATTTGAACAGTGCGAGACAGAATAACAAAAAAAATCCAGAAAAACGCATGTCAAAAATGTTATAAATGTATTTGCATTTTAATGAGGGAAATAAGTATTTGACCCCTCTGCAAAACATGACTTAGTACTTGGTGGCAAAACCCTTCTTGGCAATCACAGAGGTCAGACGTTTCTTGTAGTTGGCCACCAGGTTTGCACACATCTCAGGAGGGATTTTGTCCCACTCCTCTTTGCAGATCTTCTCCAAGTCATTAAGGTTTCGAGGCTGACGTTTGGCAACTCGAACCTTCAGCTCCCTCCACAGATTTTCTATGGGATTAAGGTCTAGAGACTGGCTAGGCCACTCCAGGACCTTAATGTGCTTCTTCTTTAAGCCACTCCTTTGTTGCCTTGGCCGTGTGTTTTGGGTCATTGTCATGCTGGAATACCCATCCACGACCCATTTTCAATGCCCTTGCTGAGGGAAGGAGGTTCTCACCCAAGATTTGACGGTACATGGCCCCGTCCATCGTCCCTTTTATGTAGTGAAGTTATCCTGTCCTCTTAGCAGAAAAACACCCCCAAAGCATAATGTTTCCACCTCCATGTTTGACGGTGGGGATGATGTTTTTTGGGTCATAGGCAGAATTTCTCCTCCTCCAAACACTTCGAGTTGAGGTGATGCGAAAGAGCTCCATTTTGGTCTCATCTGACCACAACACTTTCACCCAGTTGTCCTCTGAATCATTCAGATGTTCATTGGCAAGCTTCAGACGGGCATATATATGTGCTTTCTTGAGCAGGCGGACCTTGCAGGCGCTGCAGGATTTCAGTCCTTCACGGCGTAGTGTGTTACCAACTGTTTTCTTGGTGAACCTCCTGGTTACACTAGCCCACAGGGGATTATTGTGTCCGTCCGTCCGTCGTGCATTCAAAAATGGGAGGGGTGGGGCTGGGTGGAGAGGGGAGGGTGGGGCGGAGCTGGGTGGGGAGGGTGGGGAGGGGCCGGGTGGGGATGGGAGGGTGGGGAGGGGCTGGGTGGGGAGGGTGGGGCTGGGTGGGGGGTGGGAGAGGTGGGGCTGGGTGGGTAGGAGCTGGTCACCCCGTGGTGCCCTTAAACGTTCAACCTACTCACGCCGGCTTGTGCCCGCCCTCACAGTCGGCCATATTTGCAGAATACACCACGCTGCCGTTGACCCTGGCCATTGACCGAGCAACCCAACGTTCCTATCAGCTTTCTCCGCAGGAATGTGTTATAAATTACAATGGATATCCATTACCGGTTGGGTGATTCAAAGGGTAATAATAATACATAATGACATTTTTTTCAGTGAAACCGTCATTTAAAGACGGAGTTGGTGAGTGTGTTATTGGGTAGTATTACCTGCCAGCGAAACGAGTTTCGTTTGCCGGTAATAATCTGCCGACGGTGTTATTCACGTGCGGGCAGAAACTGCTTTCCTACAACAACAGCACAAACAACGTGTTTTCCTCCGTGGAGTTGCTTAACATCAATCGATATACCGTGTTGGGAGAACACGGATGCAACTTCCCGTGAGGCGACAACGTATGCATTGACCGACGGGCGTCGTTGCTTCCAACCTGTTTGTGGGTCTCTGTGAGTGCAAATGTGCCTGTTGATCACGGTCATCTCTCTCGGTTTTTGCATGATTTTTTATTTGCTTTTACCGATATCTCTTCGCTGTGCTCCCTCGACACGTGTACGAACCTGCGAAGGTATTAAACGATAAACATTTTTTTTGTATCAGAGTAAGATCCCACTGAGCTCTTACGTAGCTCTTTTTAAAAAGCGACTTTGTTATCACATTTATAGCAACAGCCAAATACCCTGAACGCATGTTTATTTTAAATGTGGAGGGGAAAACCGGACGACCCGGATAAAAATCCACACGACCACAGGGAGAGAGACATACAGACTTCAAATACTGTATGCAGGTGTCAGGGTCGGGATCGAACCCACTATCGCCTGTAAAACAGGTGAGGTAGTTAACATTTTCTAGCCATGGGACTCGATGTAGAATAGGAACCTTCTCTAGAAGCAGCTAATATGTAGGAGCAGCAGTATGTTGTACAGCAGCAGTTTGTGCTGTGAAGCCTTTCGCTAGGCATCCTCTACGCCTGATATACTTCTGGCTTCCAGCAACAGACACACTTAGAGTGTGTCAGTTTGAGGACCATTGATTAGATGTTTGTATTCGTTTAACAGTACGTATAAAATGTTAAGTGTCTCTTAACTGTGATTCTTAAATGTATTTTTGTGAATGTTTTATGTTAGGTTAGAAACACATGGTCTGAATTTATGTTCAGTTGCCTTGGTAAATAGTAGAGGGCTAAGTTTAGCCAAATCCTGGTTTAGTTGGCTCAAAGGCATGTGGGTTTTGCTCAGGATGTCTCCCGTTTTTTCCCTGCACGTGAACGATACTTATAATAATAATAAATACGTTAATCACGAATCAGGTGACAAACATCTTAAGCATAAAAGTCCCAAAGCAGGCTGCTCTCAGAGATTAGTATAAAGTGATAATGTGATTCATTGTAACATTTTTTACCGGGTTTAAGACCCACTGCCCGATATAGCTCTTCTTCAGAAGCAACTTGGCTATCACAAATGATAGCTCAATCAAGTGGCTTATCATCATCACGTGGAAATGTATATCAGCAGACAAATACTTTAAACGCGTGATTGTTGAAAATTATAGGGGAAAAACTTGAGGACCAGAGAAAATTACATGCGACCACTGGGACAGAGAGAGATGCAGACTCCAAATATACAGCAGGTGTCAGGGTTGGCATCGAACCCATGACCTCATATATACCAGGCGAGGTAGTTAACATTTTCTAGCCACCGTGGCGCCCAATATGTAATCGAGGCAGTGCAAACCTCAATTCTTTGTTCTGCAATGTGTCCACAGGCTCTGGTCGTGAAGAGGGGACCCGACTCATGGTAAATATCTCTGAGACTCAGGTAACGTGGAGGCAACATTGACACCAGTAGCAGCTCAGCTCTCCAGCACCATGTGTGGTGTCTCCACCAATCTTTTAAACTGATGGCACAAATGTACACCACTCGGTAATCACACACGCGCAAATTTACATGTAGCCTATGACAGTGAATCCACGGTTCTGTGGATTTTTCTCTGGGTTCTTCGTTTTTTCCCCTCCACATTAAGAATCAACGTCATGCGTTTAGTGTATGTGGCTGCTATACATTTCCACGTCCCCTTTCTTGAGCTATAATTTGTGATGCCCAGGTCTCCTTTGAAAAAGAGCTACATAGCTCAGTGGGGCCTTACCTGGTAAAGTAAAACATAGTTTAGTTGTAGTTTATTCTACTGCACGTAGTCAACTGTGCCAATTGGAGGCGCGGCAATCAATGCAAGCATTCTCAATTTAAAATGCTTACAAAATGTGTGGGTTCGGGATCAAACCCACGACCTCCTACATACCAGGCGAGATAGGTAACATCTTCCTAGCCATGATAACGCCCACGGTGGCGATGCGGCAGTGACTCAGAAGGGTGCTAGCTCCGGAGATCTGACCTCTGAACCAATGCATAGCAGCCTCAACCAGTTGTGTATCGTGGGCCCCAGTAGCTTGCACCGACTGAGAGTCTCTTGTGTTCCCCCCCCCCCGATCCAAAGCAGGAGGGCGACGACGCCATTGCACCGCTGCAGGTGATGAATGACCACTGGGATGAGCTGAAGGAGTGGGTGGGTGTGAACCCCACCCCTCTGCTGGACTACCTGAGCAACAACCGCACGATCACGCGCAGAGTTCACAGTGTGGCCATGAGCATGGGCGGCGAGGAGTGTGTGGAGTACCTGCTCAACCACTTCATAAATGAGCGAGAGGAAAAGCACCTGAAATTGTGGAACGCTCTCTATGCTGTCAGGAAAAACTACCTGCAGATCTGGAGGATGCTTCAGGAAAACGGTTCGTTGTCCATTGCCCCTGTGCGTGACTAAAGCGTCCGCCGAGGAGTTGCTGGTTGTGGAATGGATAGGCAGCGTTCGTCCACTAGGGGCATTGGAGAGGGGATATTATTTTTTCTAATAAAAAAACATAAATTTTTTGTTGTGTATAAAAAACATATATTGATTATTTCAACATGAATAGCCTAATGAAGATAACATTTTGAGTTGTTAATTTTAGAAACCGCTGCAACAGTCTGATTTGTGCCTCGGGGAGGTATCAGGGCGGCTGTGAAGGCGTCCGAGTGAGAGATTTCCCTTCAGTCATTGCGATCACCTTCGAATTTTAGCCACGCCGTTAGCGACCCATTCAGGGTGGTGAAAAAGGAGCCCGTGGTTGTAATGGCGATGTCACAACGCTAGGCTGCACTGTGCAAATATATCAGGTGAAGGCCTCTACTCTGTAGAAGAAAAGAACAATCGCGATGGCAGCAGGTGCAGCAAACGAAGAATGTCAAGCAACTGGGTCCTGATCAACCAAAAATCGATATCAACCAGCCTTCAGGCGACCGAGGAAAAGCATACGTAAGGCCATTTAGCCAGAGCTGATAGTTATGTGGATGTGCAAAGCAGAATGCAATTTTCTGCTTCCCTTGCCTTGTCTAATTTGTTGAGTCTTGTCAGCTGACCTTAATTGTTCTTAAGGCTTTTGTAAGCGTCAAAGGGGATGTGTGGTGTGGATTTGAGGGTCATGTGTACATCATTTGAGTGCTTTGTTGTTTTGTTGTCGTATTGTTTATATATGGGAGAGAAGACAGTTGTGTCACTTTCATGGGAAGTCCAATCACATGACGAGGTTATTCTAAATTAGAACACCGTCTTTTCAGAGGTCACTCACAACAGCCCCAACCTGTTGGAAATGTCACGAGCCGCCACTGGAAGTAGAGTGCCTTTTTCACTGGTGACGAGGCGCCTCTCGTGTAGAGGCTGCAGGGTGCCGTACACAGCAAAAAAGAAAACAGAAAATACTATCATACTATATTAGACAAAACAGGTTTTACTGGCTGGCTGGCTTGCTGGCTGGAACGTGGACGGGCGGGCAAGTGCGAGGCGGTGGCCGTCACCGAGTGCATCTGTGTGACGACATCAATCGCGTTGTGCAACGTTTGGAGCTGCACAGATGGAAATAGATGGCAATTAGTCCACCTGCCGAACCACCGTGATCTTCCACGAAGCTGCTCAACCATGGACAGCAGCAGATGGAAGGGCTGTCCACTACAGCTCGAAGGGCTGTCCACTATCGCTGGAATCTTAATGAAGCCTCTGATAGTCCTATATCCTGATTTTATATTGAATTTTGCAGCATTTTGGTGATTCCTGTTGGAACTTACAGATCGTCTATAGTGGGACTTGAACCCATCCACAGCGCGCCGTGATCTAAGTGTCAAGCACGATGACCACCAAACCTACCACACGGTCACATTCTGCGACCTGCCTTTACATAGCGTGTTTCTGTCACTGCAGGGGATGCGGTGCAGGCCATTTCAAAATCCAGGCCACAGCTGATCGCCTGGATCGGCAAGAACCCGCGGCACCTCCGTCTGCAACTCATCAACCAGTCGCTGATAACAAGAGACACGTCGGCCAAAGTGAGGGTGGCGCAGAGTGACGAGCAGGTGGCTGAGATCCTGCTCGACTTCTACGTTGGCCGAGGCAACGACGACTGCGAGAAGCTGCTGTTCGCGCTGTATGCAGTAAAGAACGAGTACCCCGAGGTCAAGCGGTGGCTGAACTCTCTGAGTGAGTGAACTTTCGAAATATCGCGTGCACCGTGACTGTGTTCCAGCTGACCATGAGACGCCGTCGATGACGTGTGATGTGGAAGCGTTTGCCGATTAACAAGATGGTCCCCATTGCTATAGGGATTTGTAATTCTCACCCCTGCAGACTCTGGCGAATTGGGAATTCACCTCATGAAAGATAATTTTTAGTTTTCACCAACAGCCATTTTTTGGTGAAAATTCGAACTGGGGATTGGCAGAAGCTGCGCTCACTTATTATACGAGATTCCATGAACGGCAATAATATAATTACAAAAACGCATTTTCTGTTTGACTGCTTTCCAGCTGACTTCATTAAGACGTCATCGATGAGTGTCTGTGCTCGCGTGATGCAAAAAGCGATTGTGGGGGCAAAAAAATAAATGCATTTTTCCCCTCGCCATAGTATCGTCAATTTCTCACTCCTCGTCGGGAAATGCAGACTTTTATTAAATGGGAATGGACCCCGTGCACTCACAGCAATTATTTCTGAAAATTAAAACCAGAAACGGCAACTATAGAATAATGTACAATCATTGTCTCTGCTAAATAACATTTAAGCAACTCTTCTGCCACAAACATCCTTATCATCATCATACATTTGCGTTTTTGTTACCTTTTCTTCTCTGGGTCTCTGTGGGGTTTGCTTTATGGGCCATAGTTTGGGTTTCATGGCCACAATCGCACTACCGTTGTAATTATATTTACATTCATGAACGTGATGTGGTGCAGCATCGGCCATTTGATGTCCTGACGCGGTTTATGGTGCCACCAGTGGCTATGAGGAGGAGGTTAATGGAGGAATGTTAAAGCCAGGAGGGTGGTGCAATGCGTTGGGGGGGGGGGTCTGAAAATTAGGTTTTTTATTATTCCGTAGAGTCCACGTTGCTCCCACTCGCTGTGTGCGGTGCAACACAGCGGGTTTGTCGAATTGGAAAGGGTCAGCCCTTGCCATCGCAGCGTAACTGAACGGTCACCAAAGCGAGCGACGTCAAACACTAAGACTCAAGACTGTTGTCCAAATGAATTGAGAGTGAGTTCGTTTGATATCAGTTTCGTGGTTTTTCTAGATAGCAACTACAGTGGCTCCCTCGTTTGACGATATTAATCGTTTCCACGAATACCATCGGCCTTTGAAATTATCACGTAGGCTTTCCCGACCAATATCATTCATAATATAGATGTTTTTGGAATAGATCGCGACAGGAGTTACCAGAACAATGTGCATGCATAATGTACATTGATTACCATATGAATAATGCAACTGGAAATGGAAAACCCATTGTAATGTATTTGCATTCATTAATCTCCCCCCACCCTCTTTGCACGTCAAAGGCTCACAAGTGACGTCATCACTTCTACCCCTCTAACGAATGAAACAGGAGGATTTCTCCACAAATATGGCTGTTGCCTGATGAAGCTAGTTGTAATTACAATTGTACTCAGATTGTACATGTTGTGGATTTGCTCTCCAATCTACCAGTGTGCTGTACTAGTAAAGAATTGCTATGTTCTGTTTACATGACACTAAACCTCACTAATTGGCTGTGTCGAGTGGTGGCAGGTTTAATGACACAACATTTATATTTATGCGATCTAACCCAAAAAACCTATATGATGGATTTAAATTATTGTTAATCGAATTTAGGAAACGCACGTTAAAGGCACACTCATTGTTTTTCCCCACTTTTTGTCTTTCTTCACATTAATTTTATGGGGGCCATTGTTCTTATTTAACATTTAAGTGAAAAAAACCCACTAAGTGTTGAAGAGAGCTGTCTCCATAAGCAGCGCAACATTAAAACATTGACAAACTTAGCATCCAGTTGCTCTCAAAACAGCTCGTAAAATGGGTGGCCACTGATTGGCTGAGGTCTGCCGCCGTGTCCACTTAGGAGCAGCTCCGATTGGCCGAAATTGGCGGTCCGCGTGGTATCATAAAACACGCACACACACGCATCGTTAATCGAAAATGTATCGTTAATGAGAAACAATCGTGGACCCCATTGGGAGGAGGATATCGTTAATCGATGGTGTCGTAAAACGAAGGACCACTGTATTTTTGTAGTTTTTCTGTTGTATTACTGTTGTATTTCTGTAGTATATCTATTGTGATTGGAGATCGGAAAAACCCGACGACCTCGCTGCCTTTCAGGATTCTTCAAGAGGCTCTTGACCAAGTTCCCGAGGTTTTTGGCCACGACCAAGGACAATGGCTTACACAACCAAATCCGCTTCAACAAGGCGAAGATCTGTGAAGCTATAATGCATGACCTGGAACGGCTGCTCAGCTACCTCGAAAAGAGAAATTACTTCAGCAAGACGGTCACAGCGGTACGTGTTTTATGGCTCCCGTGGAACGAGGCAAAGACGGGCTTAACCTGCAGCACCGCTGAGATCCTTGCTCTGGGGCGCCACGGTGGCTAGGAGATGTTAACTCCCTCGCTTGGTAGAAAGAAGATCGATGATTATATCCCGACTCTGACGTCTGCTGTTGTATATTTGGAGTTCGTGGTGTCTTTCTCTCTGTAGTGGTCACGTGGATTTTTATCCGGGTTCTCCGGTTTTTCCCCTCCACATTTAGTATCAAATTCACGCGTTTAGAGTATTTGGCTGGCTGCTATCAATTTCAACGTGATGATAAGCCACTTCGTTGAGCTATCATTTGTGATGTCAGGTCGCTTCTGAAAAAAAGAGCTGTATAGCAGCTCAGCAGGACCTTACCTGGTAGAATAAAAACAAAACAAAAACGTGATAGAATCCATGGTTCTCACCTGAGATTGTTCAGTTACCACCATGTGTAACAAATTATGAATTCATAAAATAAAACGAATCATTATGTCTGCATGGATTAATACACTCCTTCACACTGGCAAGTCTTTAATGATGAGAAAAACAGACCATTGAATGGTTTTCTCTGCAGCAAATAGACACAGGATATACGAGCACGGTGTTATGATCAAATGGGTTTACGAGAAATGTTTTTCAACCCATCAGCGAGCTGAAATTGTGTAATTTGGTGATTTAAATGCTTGTACGCGTGACAATTAATTTGGTATGGTGTCCGATGGTGGGAGGTGGGGGGGGTCTAAACGACACAAAATCGGTCAGATCATTACGTAGGCTAACCCAAAACCCGATTATGGTTGTGGCAAGAGAGATTCTTGACGGCATGGAAAGGAACAACATGTTAATTTGAAGGTGTTGCAGGGTTTGATGGATATTTATTTTCACACAGACCCTTTTCTGTCATCCGTTTTTTTTCTCTGATTCTGTACCGATGAGGTAGTGTAATGTCATCACATTTTTTTCTTCCAATTCTGTTCCAATGACGTACTACGTGTACGTCGTTGGAACGGAACTGGAAGAGAAAAGCTGAAATAATGCTATTGGTACCCAGGCTCCCCACAAGGCTATGCGGAAGGGTATGGTGTGACACAGTTTTGGCACCAGATATCGAAGAGAGTGGTAGCAGTCATGTCGCTATGATTGTCTGCAATGAGTAACAACGTCTTTATAAAAAAAACATAGGTGCTACTACGCCTATCTCTAAATAAAATTAACCCTGAGCCCGCTTTGCACATTCTGAGATTCAACGGTGAACGGAGACACACCCACCACCCTTGCAACTTGCAGATGTCTCGAGAAATGGAGAAAGGGGTTAATATGTAGGTGTTGCAGCATCGATAGATCTTCATTGTCGCACTAATGGAGCCCCATGTTATGTTTTGCAGGAGATAAGAGACATGGAGAAAAGAAAAGGACGTGAATCGGCGGTGACGCACCTGATAGAGCTCGTTCTGGGAAAAGGCCGAGGAAAGTCCAGGCAGTTCTTGGAGATCCTTTGGCAACTTCAAGCCCAATACCCAAAGATGACCCGCATCTTTGATGAAATGTGATATTGTCGAGCCGAGTTGATTAATTGAAGTGACATTTCACCTCGTGAATTGTTTTTCTCTTTTGCAATCTACTTGTGTCACTGAGAGTTCCTAGTGGATGTTTGGATTCATAAAATACTCATCAAACTAGCACCACTGAGATATTGGATTCAATTCCTCCTCCCTCCTCCTTTCTCCCTCGTCCATACTACCTCCTCTCCCCACTCCTCTCTCCATTTCGCCTAATCCTCCTACACCCCTATTATCCTCCCGCATAGCAGGGAGTTCATCAATAATGCAAGTTGATTCACGCTTCTGTTTTACTCCTGTCTGGCACACGAGCGACTTTAAACTCCAGCTCCTTGCCTCCGAGTTCATGATCGAACAATGCATCCATTTTTGCGAAACACACGCAAGATATAGGAATAGAGATATTATTTTGTAATCATCATTATTATTATGACATTCACATTGAAATTAGTGGCAGAAGACAGCTCCGGGAGTTGCCTTGTGAGTCTTTGAAACGCTGCCTGCGAATGATCAAAGCGGGGCAGTGGTGTAACTTGGCGACGAGCGGGTTGAGATTGGCAGCCAAAGTGGCACACGCCGGCTCAAAGTATCATCAATGTTGTTAGGTTTTTTCGGTGAAGTCACGTAGGTAAAAAATAAAATTAAAAGTTAATAAAAGTAATAATGGAAATAAAATAATAAATCACGACGTTTCGGAGGCAACACAAGTCTCCGTCATCAGGTGGGACCGTCACAGCTAAAATTACTGCATCAAGTAATTTACCGAAAAAACCTAACAGTATGAATCTTTGCAGTCACGAAAGATTCAGATCTAGTATCAATTTGCTCACAATGGCCGTGTTGGTTCAATAATGGCCACGTCGAACAGCACTTGAGTCAGCATCACTGATATCTGGGTTTCGGCCCTTTGTTCAGGTGGCTATTTCTCCCTCAGCATCATTAATCACCCGCAAAACGTCACGGTACTCCAATTGTAAATGTCGTAGTTTTCCTCTCCAACACAATGGTTAGTGCTGTACTAGTAACGAATTGGCCTGTTCTATTAACGTGACAAACCTTACTAGTTTGCTGTGTCGTGTGGTGGTGGGTTTAACGACACATTCATATTCACGCGGTCTAACCCAAAAAAAACTGTTATTGATAATATTGATCGCGAAAGCATCCTACTTTGTGTTAACTGAAAAAGTGAAGATTTGTATGGGGGGGCAGGGGGAAGAGGGAGTGGGGGAAAGTGAACATTCTATACATCAATTAATATACACGCGGTCATAGGCGGCGTTTGACTTTATAATTGTGTGTGGGGGGGTGCAGGGGTTCGCTTTGTCCCTCACATTACGAATGGCAGGGTGCATATAATTATATATCCTTGCACAGGGGAAATTGAATTTCGATTTAAAGCTTTCGTGACTGCAGGGATTCATCTTCTTGGTTCTTTCGGTAAAGTCACATAGAAGGGAAGTAATAAAATAATAAAAATAAAACATAATAAAACAATTCTCACGACGTTTCGGCCACAACGCAAGCAGCCGTCCTCAGGCGAAGAAATTTCTTCCCTTCTACGTGACTTTACCGAAAGAACCAAGAAGAGGGGAAATTGAGTAAAACAATCCATATTTTTTATGATTCTCCCTTGTGATGGGACTTTGTAGGATGAACATTGAGATTTATAAGGGCGCAGCGTGACCAATAAGGTCTGAATTTGTCTGTAATAAGGTATAGCACTGATACGGGGTTGACAGGTATGCGATTGGGCTAAAGGCAGATGGGGCGGTGCATTAAGACACGAGGAGCTGGGGCGGGAGCAGTGTTGGTGAGTCATGATCTAGGACGATCACATTGCGATTGAACACGTGGGCACACTTAGCCCTGCTCTTTGTGCCATCGTGTTGGTGAGTCGGTGGGAATGAATAAACGGGTATAGCCCTGTGAGCCATGAGGCTCTGGACTCGGCTGCAACCGCAACAAACAACTCATAACAAAGAACATCTTAAAGTGACGTTTTGTAACAGAAACATCCAACAGAGGAAGCCTCCAGAGGGGCCATAATATGCCCCAAGAGTATTAATGTGTTCGGCACTAATAATAAATTATAATATCGTACCAACTCATCCAGGAGAGGGCGCAACGAGTCGTACGACTCCTTTTCACGAGGCTTCTACATTCAAATATTAATTTTAAGATGTTTTCAGACAATTCCTTGATGAGTATTTATTGCACTAAACTAAACAAATGTAAACTAAACAACTGTAATTTTTACCAGGCAATGCCCGCTGAGCTATATAGCTTTTTTACAGAAGCGATCTGGCTGTTACAAAAAGTACAATAAAGTGGCCTATCATCACGTCGAGATATATAGCAGCCAAATATTATAAATGCATGGAGATGCACAGAGACCTAAAGATACACATATAGACCCAAAGAGATACAGATACCCACAGATACACGTAGAGACCCATAGATACACTTAGAGACCCAAAGAGACACAGATACCAATAGATACACATAGAGACCATAGATATTCATAGAGCCCGATATAGATGCATAGTGATCCATTGACATAAACTATGTTTACTCTTTAGTTTTTTTTGGTAAAGTCACGTTGGTAGAAATAAAATAAATCACGACGTTTCGAACGCAACACAAGCGTTCGTCCTTAGAATGGAAGGGTAGAGGCGAGGGGGAGGGAATGTCATCGCGCATCTTGTTCAGTTACTGTGGAGATGTTGGCGGGAGACTGGAGGCAGTCATGCGCGCTCCATCCGGTGATTTGAATTGGGCGCAACGGTGGCAAGGAGATGAAGAAACAACTCGCCTGGTATGAATGAGGTGGTGGGTTCGATCCCGACTCTGCGATGTTAACTACCTCGCCTGGTGTGCAGGAGGTCGTGGGCTCGATCTCGACCCTGCGAGATGATAACTAACTCGCCTGAAATGCAGGAGGTCATGGGTTCGATCCCGACCCTGTGAGATGTAAACTACCTCGCCTGGTATGCATGGCGTCGTGGGTGCTATCCCGATCGTGCGAGATGTTATCTACCTCTCCAGATATGCAGGAGTTTGTGGGTCCGATCCCGAGCATGACGATGCCTGCTGCTCTATATTTGGAGCCTTTGTCTCTCTCCCCCCGTGGTGGTAACGTGAAATTTTCTCCGGGTCTTCCGGTTTTTCTCCTACACATTTAGCATCAACATCACGCATTTGGATTGATTTGGCTCCTGCTGTAAATGTCGATGTGATGATGATATCAGCCATTTTGTTGAGCTGATATGATTTGCAATAGCTCAATGTAAAAGAGCTACAATAAAAAATTGTTTAGTTCAGTGATTCCCCATGCATCTATAGGGGGTCTGTATTTATCTCTGTTTTTCTCCATGCATCTATATGGGTCTCTATGATTCTCCATGCATCTCTATGTATATGTATATATGATTCTACATGCATCTCTATGGGTCTCTATGCATACATGGTTCTCTATGTAGTAGCATTATCGCCAGATAATCACCGTAGTTTTATAGCACGTACAATTTAATTGTATTTACTTAATATGGCGCACATTCCGTTCGACCATACTTCACCACGCTGGCCCACTGCGCGTCGGTACTGTGGGACGACTGCCATCTGCTGCACCACTGATGTACTGCAGTACAAGTTATATTATATTAATTTCGTTGATTTTCTCAAGTCTCAGGTCCATCAGGAAGAGCTCCTTTCTGTACCCCAGGCACCCCCCTGCATTCCTCAGCAGGGCGAGGGCTGGCGACTTCCAGGGTAGCTCCTCCCGGTCGTTCAGCAGCCGCCTGACTGCCATGAGCCTGAAACTCATGACCCTGGCGGCGACGTCCACCAGGCCGTGGCCGCCCTCGCCCACCGGCAGGCAGAGAACGCCCGGCCTGAGCCAGTGTTTCCCATGCCAGATGAAGTGCGCGAGTGAGCAGTTTACTCTGGTGTGTAGCCAAGCAGGAGGCTGGAAGGCCTTGGTCTTATGCCACAGCACGGATGCTGCCAGTGTGTTAGCGATGAGCACTTGGCCCCTGAATGACATCTGTGGAGCGAGGCATGCCCATGTCAGTAATTTAGCCTTGATTGTGTCGGCTAGCTCGGTCCAGTTGTTCAGAGCGACGTGTGGTTTCCCCAGGTAGACCCCCAGGTACTGACTCCATCATCCCCCCAACTAACTCGTCCTTGGAGGAGCACAGAGCGAACGCTGCCTCGCGACCCCAAACACAGGGCCTCGCACTTGGCCCAGTTGACCCTGGTGGAGGAGGCCCTCTCGTACACTGCAACCACCTGGCAGAGCGCGGATAAGTCATGCGCGTCGTTGAGCAAGACACACATGTCGTCTACGTAAGCCGAGAGCTTGACGACCGCGTTCTCAGGTCCCGGGATTTTGAGGCCAGACAGATTTCGTCTCAGGTGGCATAGCAGTGGCTCAATAGACAAATTGTACAGCAGCCCCGAGAGGGGGCATCCCTGTCTGACCCCCTCGTCATAGAGAAAGGGGCGCCGAGCCGCTGGTTTATCTTTAAGAGGCTGGATGTGCCCGTGTACAGGAGTCTAACGTGCGAGATGAAGGCCTGGTCTGAAGCCGAGCAACGTTAGGAGTTTGTCTAATTACTCGTGGCTCACCCTGTCAAAGGCCTTCTCCTGATCCAAGAAGAGGAGGCCTAAGTCAATGTTGTGAGCTTCTGCAATGGAGATTATGTCTCTGACTGTATCGATGTTGTCGTATATGCACTGTCCGGGGATGCAATACGACTGTTCCGACAGGATCAGCTGACCCAGCACTGTCTTGAGACGGTTTGCCAGCACTTTGGAAAATATTTTGTAGTCAGCGTACAAGAGGGACCCGGGTCGCCAAGTCTCGACGAGGCGCAGGTACCCCTTCTTGGGTAGCAGGGAGACCACCGCTCTCCTGCAGCTCCGTGGGAGTTCACCCTTCTGCAGGCTCTCCGTCAACAATTGTAGTAGTGAAGGGCCAAGCTCATCCCAGAAGGCCGCATGAAACTCAATCGGCAGGCCGTCAATCCCCGGGGCTTTACCAGCTGCGAGCCCTTTCACAGCGATGTGGAGCTCCTGCAGGCTGACGGGGCTGTCCAGATGATCCCGCTTGGGGACTTCGAAGGTGGGGCCCCCGTCCAGTAGCTCCTGGACAGCCTCGTCGTGTATGGTTTCGGCGGCGTAAAGTTGCGAGTCGAAATCCCTGGCGTGCTTGGCGGTCTCGCTCTCAGATGTTGCTGTTTGTCCATCTGTGGTTCGCAAACTGGAAATGTTTGTGGCGTTGGCCGGTGCTTTGCTTAAGCGAAAGAAAAACTTAGAGGGAGAGTGCAGCTGCGACAGGTGCTGCATCTTTTAGCACACAAAAGCACTTTGTGCCTGCTCGTCCGTGATGGACCTGAAAAGCCACTGCTTCTCCAGTAGCATCTCACCCTGATGTATGCCATGGGATGAGCTCAGCTCTGCCTCTAGTGCTAGCAGCTCGTTCTGCAGTTGGCGTACCACCTCGTTCTTGGCGGCGGCGTGCTGGCTCATGAACTGCTGACAGAGAGCCCTGACCTGCGCCTTTGTCTTGTCCCAATATAGCTGGTGAGAGCTGAAGCTTCCTTTGGCAGGCAGCCACCGAGCCCAAAAGGCGTTGAAGGTTTTTTTGAAGTCGGTGTCATCAAGCAGCTGTACGTGTAGTCACCAGTAGGCGCTGTGCTGCTCCGCTCTGGGAATTCACAGCAGCACAGAGACCAGGTGGTGATCGGAAAAACCGGAGGGTACGATTTTACTGTCCATGAGCAGGTTAACGCTGCTGATGTTGACATACATTTGGTCGAGCCTGGCAAGGCTTATCCTGCCTTGACAGCCGTAGCGGCACCAAGAGTACTGCCACTGGGCTGGATGCTGTAGTCACCGCACGTCATGCAGATCCAGTCTCCGCACGAGGTCGGCTAATGGCCGTGCGGATTCAGGGTGAGGTTCGGCAGTGTTACGGTTGAGAGCTGGCTCGAGGATGCAGTTAAAGTCTCCCCCCACGACGGTGAGCACGTCGTCCATGTCGTCTGTCGCGAGTGCGTCCCGCAGCGCGCCGAAGAAGAGCTTCCTCTCGGGGGCCTTGCTCGGCGCATAAACGTTAAAAGACCTGAGGCTGGATTTATTCAGGACGAATTCAACAAAAATCAAGTAACCTTTGACGATTTCTTTTAAGGAGACATTCTCTCGTGCAAACAGCGAACTGAGCACAATCGCCTCGCCGGCGAGGTCGTCCTCAGCATGGCTGAAGAAGGCCCGGCCGCCTAGAAAAGGCTGGCGTTGGGCCTTCAGAGTGGCGTCGAGGTGAGATTCCTGGAGGAGAGTCACATCTGCTTTGTGTTCCCTGACAAAGCGGCAGATCTGGTCCCACCTCTTGTCACTGCGAGCGCTATTACAGTTCAGACTAGCAACCTTAATAGCTGAAGCCATCATGTAGTTGTGTGGTGGTGGCAGTGTTAACGATAGTTGCTGGTGGCTGGGTTAATTAAGTAAGCTCCGTCGAGAAAACAAACCTGTCACTGTTGCGGCAGATTTGTTGGGACGCTTTTAGGAAAGTGGTGAGGTCAGGGAAAATGGCCCCAACCCTATCTTGACGCTTCCTGAAAGTTTTCCCGAGGAAGCTGTGGATGTCCCCAGGTGAGTAATCGCACTCGCTGTTGACTTGTGAGTAGCTGAGCTCACTCACGTTGTCCTCTCCTTCAGTCTCCGACACCTCATCGTCCGAGTCCTCGAGCTCGTCAAACTGTGACTCGGCAGAAACCTCATTTGTCATTGGTGATGGCAGGGCCCCATCGTGAAGAATGTGGCTGCCCTCTGGTAGTGGAGGTTCTTTTGCTCTCCCTTCGGGTGAGGTGAGCCGGCCGTCGTCGCCTTCCTGCAGAGTGGCGCCAATCAAGCGCCGCACCGGCTGGTGGTTCCTCTTGCCCTCAGGATGCTGAGGCAGCGTGTGGCAGTGTCAGCGAGGATGTTGGCGGCACTTGTCCCACCGTGCTGTCCTCAGGCGAGTCGCCATCGAGCATGTCTTCATATTGACCCCCCGCAACGCCGTCTGGGATGGCGCTCGCGGGGCGTCCTGCTCTGCGACTTTTGGATCGGGCTCGTGATCGGCGGTGGCCGTTGCGCGTAGGGTTAGGGGTCGCGTGGCCTCCTCCGCCGTGGCCGGGCCTTACCCTTACGCTTGCGGGAGGTGACGAGGGTGAAGCCCTCGCCATCCTCGTCGTCGGTGGGCGGCTTTGCGCGACCGGCCGCCGAGTCAGCGTCCTGCTGCCGCAACAGCTGGCACTCGTGCAGTGCTGGCTGCTGCTGCTGCGGTTGCTGCGGCTGCTGCTGAGGCTGCAGTGGCTGCGGCTGCTGCTATTGGCGCTGTTGCTGCTGCTGCGTGACGTTTGTTGCAGGCTGCGAGTTTTTTCCTTTTGGTTTGCCCGTGCAATTTGCACGGGCATGGCTGAAGCCACCGCACACGTAGCAGCGTGGCAACGCGGTAGACAAGTACACGGTGTAGGCGTAGCCTTCCGATGTGTACTTAAAGTTCACGTTAAGTTCCGTGTTGTTGCCGTTTACGGGCTACACGGGGGGGGGGGGGGGTATTTGTGTTGTATTGTGTGAGATTATATATAACGAGCACCCGGTTATAGAAAGTAATCACATTTTATTAATGTACAGTACCGCATAAGACAACGCACGTTAGCTGTATGTATCAGCAACATCTGGTTATTGCAAAGGACTTGTCAATAACCTGACTCGATTTACAATATTTATAATTCAGAAGGAATCTGATGAGCTCTACAGCTGTTTTTTCACAGATAAAACTACTATTTATTAAAAACGGAGGACCCGGAAAAAAATCCACGCGACCACCATGGAGAGAGAGAGACACACAAACTCCAAATATACAGCAGCAGGCGTCGTCAGGGTCAGGAATAAACCCACGATCTCCTATATACAAGGCGAGATAGTTAACATCTCACCAGATGTCCAGTAGGGGCACAGGGTCAAAACGTTACAATAACAAACACAATGCACACAAACACTGCACGGTCATAGACCAATATTCCAGAAGAAAATATTTCCTGTCATGAATGTTTGTTAGTGGCAAATAATTACCTTTCTCGATTGTACCATAGCCATGGCACTCTAAATAATGTAAGGTAAATCTCACTTTTAGTTGAACACATTACTTCACAGTTATAAGCAAACAATCATATATAACGACAAAAAAATACTAAACTAATTTTTATTTTACCAGGTAAGGCCCCACTGAGCTGTGTAGCTCTTTTTCAGAAGAAATCTGGCTACCACAAATGTTAGCTCAACGAAGAGGCGAATATTATCACGTGGAAATTTATAGCAGGAGCCAAATAATGCGTGACGTTGATTATAAACGTGAACTGGGATAAAAATCCAACACGGGAAACTACAAATATAGAACAGCAGGCATCGTCAGGGTCCGGATAGAACCATCATCCTCCTGCATACTAGGCGGAAGAGTTAACATCTCCTAGCCACCATGGTTAGTGCAGTGCGATAACCACTGCACCACAACTCATACATCATCATCATGATCTATGGACAGATAGCCCCGTCGTAGGAGGTGGTCCTCTGCACATTTCATGATTTGTTGTTTCCATACTCTCTGGGTCTTTCGGTAAAGTCACGTAGATAGAATAATAATATTTTTTATTATATTTTTATTCTATCTACGTGACTTTACCGAAAGACCCAAAGAGTATGAATTTCTGCCGTCACGAAATCTTTAAATCAAGATTTTTTGTTTCCAATTTCCTTTCTCTGTCTTGTAGTGTCAATCTGCTCAAGTAGTGGCCACATCTTTCTGGCACCAATCTCATTATGATGTCGTTGTCAAGCCATTCTCTGTTAGATCTTCCTCTCTTTCCGGGTTCCATCCATTAGAATTTCTCAAAGATGTCCTTCAGGTCTGGGTAACTTTCCCTGAGGTCCCACAGCGCCTCCCAGAATTGCTTGACCCTGGGTCGCCCCCTCGCCATTACCAACTCCACCATGTGCTGCGTCGCCTTCTCGCTGCCTTGCCGAGCTTGCATTCCTTTCACTTCCTGCGGGTGAACACATGACCGCAAGAACCACTCTGTTTGTGTTGTTTCAGCCGTGAAGCAACGTTAATGACGAAAGTTTGACTTAGTGCACGTGATTGTGAGACACGTACAACAAGGTCCCATATTTGTTGTTCACGCCTCCCAACCAAAAGTTTAAAATTGGCTCCGTCAATCTGTAATGCCTGTGGCTACAATAACTCGAGTAAAGATGATCCAATATGAACAAACACTTCTGGAAAAAAATTGATTTTGCTATTCGGGACTTACCCCTGCAGAATACTGGCCACATTGATCACAGGATTCCCCTAAAAAGTTGGAAACAAAACCAGCACTAAAAGGAATTACATCAGACACACACATAGCACTCATTGCTGATGACTCTGATTTATCACTGTCAACCACTTCTGCAGTAGACTCAAAATGGGACATGTTCTGTAAAGCCTAGAAAGCATATCAATAGTGCTTTCGTGACAGTCGTACTCTTGCTCAAATTAAGACTCAGATTACCTCGTCGCCAAACGCCTGTTCCTGTAAATCTGCCGACCGTTCAACTTACTCAATGGAGACTGAAATGTAATCGTCGACTCTGCAATCGCGGCTCTCATTGGTCTGGGCATTCGATCACCTCTCGATTTTGTTAATTTTACCAGCTTACAAGTCTTCTTGAGTCCGACTTTGGAATTGGAGAAATAGTCCTAAAATTAATCTCATCCTATGTGGCCGAGAGAGAACCACCTCTTCAAAAAGGTGAATCCACATCCACTATCACAAAGGACTCGTGCAGGGACCCCAGGGCTCCGTGCATGGGCCACTACTGTTTGATATCTACACATCCCCCCATGCTTCTTCTTCTTTAGTGCTGCCTAACGGCGTGTGCGACTTCACGATGATATTGGTCCCGGTCTAGCATGGCGTGTAGAGTTTGTGCTGTTGTTAATTGTAGCCATGTTTTGATGTTACTGAGCCATGTCGTTTTTGGCCGTCCTGGTCGTTTTTTTCCTTCGATTTTTCCTTCCAGGATTTGCTTTAATAGCTGGTATTTGTGGTCGTTTCGGGTAATGTGGCCTAGGTAGTAACACTTCCTGCTAATGATGGTCTTCAGCAGTTTCCTGTCAGTGCCCATATCTTGCAGAACTTGTGTATTGGTGGTTTTGGCTGTCCATGGGATTTTCAGCATTCTTCGATACAGCCACATCTCGAAAGCTTCGAGCCTTTTTGTTGCTGTTGTTGTCAGTGTCCACGTCTCTACTCCGTACAACAAAATTGACCAGATGTAGCATTTCAGTGTGCGCAGTTTCAGTGATGTACTCAAGTTGCGGTCTGCATAGAGTGTTTTCCATTTCATAAATGCTTGCCTTGCTTGTTCAATTCTGCTCTTGATTTCGACTTCATGGTTCAACTGATCGTCAATGATTACACCAAGGTATTTAAATCGGTGTACTTGTTCCAATTTTTCGCTGCCAAGCTTGATTGTTATTTCGCTTGTAGTTTGGCTGACCTTCATAACCTTTGTTTTCTTTTTACTAATTCGTAAGCCCCATATTTGACTCTCTGTGGCAACCTCGTCCAAGATTTGTTGTAGGTCTTGTTCTGAATCGGCCAGCAGTGCAGTGTCGTCGGCATACCTGATGTTGTTGATGTATTGTCCATTGACTTTAATACCAATGTTTTTATCTGCTAGTGTTCGATCAAAAATCTGCTCCGAGTAGATGTTGAAAAGACTGGGTGAAAGTGGGCAGCCTTGTCGTACACCTTTTTGTATTGGTGTTGGGTCTGTCAATTCGTTGTCATATCGGAGTTGGGCTGTTTGCTTCCAATAAAGAGCAATGATGAAATTGATGTCGTTTTTATCTAGTCCCAGTTGTTTTAATAGAGCTGCTAGTCGGTCGTGGTCTACTGAGTCAAAGGCTTTCTCGTAATCTATGAAGCAGATGTACACTTCTTTCTGATGTTCGTAGCATCGCTGTAGTAGTATCTGTAGACAGAAGATTGCTTCTCTTGTGCCTAGTCCTTTGCAGAAGCCAAACTGTGTGTTCTTCAATGCATTTTCGCATGTGGAGCATATGCGCTGTTGGATCACCTTCAGGAAGACTTTCAGCACGTGGCTCATCAAGCTTATCAGTCTGTAGTCCTCGCATTTCCGGCTTGTTGCTTTCTTTGGTATGGCCACAAATATGGATTGTAGCCAGTCGGAGGGAATTTTATTGCCATTGTATATTTGATTGTACCAATTAGTCAGTTGTCGTATGTTGTTACTGTGTAATAGTTTGAGCAATTCTACATGGATTGTGTCGGGCCCGCACGCTTTGCCTGACTTAGCTGTTTTGATTGCATGTTCTACTTCTGATGTTAAAATATGTAGAGCGTCTTTCGACATCTGTTGGTCTTTTTCTGCAGGTGTTCTCGCGGCGCCATAGAGCTTGTGTATATAGTTTATCCAGGTGTCCATTTTTTCTTGTTTATTTAGGATTGGTTGGTTGTTGTCCGCATACAAGGTAGCTGTTGGGGCTGGTCTGTAGATGTTACCAGCTTCTTTGAGCTTCTTGTGCAGAGTAAAATTGTCATGTTTTTTAAATTAGTTCTTCAATCTCGGCGCATTGTTCTTCCATCCACTTTTCTTTTGCCTGTCGGATTGCTTCTCTGATCTTCTGTTGCATTTGTTTGTACTTCTCCAAGTTGTTATTTTTGTACATTCTTCATTTGCTCATTAGATCGAGAATAGTTTCGGAATTAAATACCACTATGCTGATGACATTGTATTATACACACCAATGAACCCCACTAATGCTCAAGGAATTGAAAATCTCTCAGAGTGCATAACAGCCTCGCAGCACTGGTTCTGGTCGCATTATCTTTCTTTAAATGCAGCCAAATCTGAAGCCACACTCATTGGCACCAGACAGCGGCTCATGTCACCCTCTTTTCCGCTCAACATCACGATCACCAGCACCACAATTCCCCTTACGGACCGCTTCAAATTCACTGGTGTCACTAGATTATTCCACCTTTTCTCTGGACATTCATGTCAACTACTCTTTGTCACCCACGTCCAGTCATTACCATAAATATTGCCAACACCGTCGCCTGCAGTCGAGGTTAGCCCTCATCTCGACTACTGCAATGCTGTTCCCTCCAAGTCATCATCGAGCAACGTCCGTAAATTACAAGGGTTGCAGAACAACCTTCCTCGTGTCGTCCTTGGTGTCCACCAACCTACGACTCGACTAGGCCACTGCGCTCCATGGCCTTCATTGTCTCTCCTTCCCCAGCAAGGACAAATTATAATAATCGCCTGTATTTGTCACCCCTTCATCACCGGTTCCCCACCACCACACCTCGCCTCACTTCTCTCGCCTTGCACTGAAGGCTCATGGTAGAACCCTACACAGCAGCGTCGCTCCAAATCTTCTTCGGACATCAAAAGTCTCGAACTGTTACAGCCTCACGTCATGATACGCACTACTAAATCTGGTGCGTTATGACATTATTATTTTGTTGTCAATATTTTTTTATAATAATTAAAAGTCAGAGTCAGGGGCGGTTTCTTCATTAGGGCGATTGGGCGACGCACCACCAAAGTGTGAAAGGGACTTTTTCAATCACATTAACAATCTCATTCAACCACAGAGTTACGCTAGCCGTTACTGTGCCTCTGGATATAGTCCAATCAGCGTCATGTCACGTTCTGTGGAGTACCGCCTCTTTTTGGGCGATTTCACTCTGGCTGAGAATCGCCCAGATTGTTCCCATAGACTTACATTCAAAGATGTTTTTTTTCGAACGGCAGGCGCTACAATGCATTCTCTATGGCTTCCAGGAGGGCTCGCACTAACGTGCTTACATCATCATACGTAAGCACGTTTCAGTCAACAATATTATTTGTCGCCACCTAGTGGAATTTCGATTTAAAGCTTTCGTGACTGAAGGGATTCATCTTCTTGGTTTATTCGGTAAAGTCACGTCGAAGGGAAGTAATAAAATAATAAAAATAAAACATAATAAAAGAATTCTCACGACGTTTCGGCCACAACTCAAGTAGCCGTCCTCAGGTGAAAGCCAGGTCTGTCGAGGCGACAGCGTCTGAATGAAAAAGCACACGTGCTTGGAGCATGTATATAAGCTGGGTTGGAAGGGGGGAAGAAATGGGGAGCCTTAACAAAATAATTTGCATATCAAGAGGAATTTAGCATATTTATGGGAAATGCAGGTATGTGATTAGTACTGCATATGCGCGTGCATTATGCAGGATTAGCAGCATCAAAGGGAGGGGATATGGGTAGCATTAATGAAGGGAAGGAGTGTAGCTGCAGTAACTAAAACCACCACGTAAACAACTAAAGTATAAACTACATATTATCATCAGTATACTAAATATACTCTACAATACGCTGAGTTACTAACAGTTAGTAATACATTACAATTCTACGTCGTAAAAAATATATATAATATGCTTCCATCTAAACTTTATTCTCTTACATCACACGAGTCTACACCATACTATATACTGCCATAGACAAACCCAACATTAAATTATATACTGTATTGCACACCAAAGAAAGGTTCTTCTTTACCGACCACCTTGTAAGTGCCACGCTGCTACAAGGAGAGATGTTTCAACAGCATGGCCATACATTCCCTGTTGAGGCTCTGAACATCACTGTCAGGGCATACCCTATGTTAAATAAGGCGAAGCTGAAGACTGAACTGTCTGTCATTTATGAGAGTCCAGAATTCAAGGGCTGCTGTGGTGCACTAGCACTGTACCAGGTTTTGCTGAAGTACAACCTCCAGGATACTATTTCAGAGACTGTTGCTCTGTTGAACATCCTCATAACCACTCCCATGACAACTGCTGAAGCTGAGAGGTGTTTCTCAACCTTAAAGAGAATCAAGACATTCCTGAGAAATGTAATGGGACAGGAACGTCTGAATGCAATGGCTATGCTTTCCATGGAGAGGGAACTAGTCAGGAACATGCCTGCTTTCAATGAGAGAGTAATTGATCACTTTGCTACTTTGAAAGAGAGAAGAGCAAAGTTTCAGTATAAGTAAGCAGTGTATTAAGCGAGTAATGTGATGTAAGTAGTGTAATAATAGTGAGTATAGAAACAAACAAGGAGATGTATTGTAAGAATCACTTTATTTTTCATTAATATTAAAGTAGTGAAGTTGCCTTTACATGCTTAAGCTGTTAATTTATCCATTGCATGGGTGGACCTTATCCTTATCAATCATCCAAATATTTGCCCCCCCTGAGAGATTTTGCAGGAGCCGCCACTGGTCAGAGTGCATTTGATGTTGCGGATGTCCAATGGGACAGAGTTCCACACCGAGGCGGTGACAGCAAAGAGACTGACGCGAGGCGTTTTTAAGTTCGAGACCTCGGTGTCCGAATACCAAACACCTCTTTATGAGATGATAAATGACGATTATGAATATGATGACGATGATCTTAGTGGACATACCCGCACACTGTTGTCGGTGAGTATGTTCCTGATCTGTAGTTGGGAGAGCAGAGGCGTCAGGTCGTCCCGCAGCGCCATGAGCAGCTCCCTCGTGTTGAAGCGGATTTTGTCCCGGAGGACAAAGTCGCTGTAGCTGTTCAGAACCACGTGGGACTTGTTGGAGAGTCTCCTGAGGAAGCCTGCGGCACCACAAAGGGGACAACGTTCGCACTGATTCAGCCTTCAGGGGTGGACGAGAGCAGGTTGGAGTGCTCTTGGACAGCTGAACATAATGTTAGCCCTCTAGAATATTTTATCCATAAGAGGTTATGGATAACGCCTATAGCTACGGGCTAAACGATACATTGATATTCATGCAAACTCCCCCCCAAAAAAACCTCCAGTGTGGATAAAAATTGGCCAAAACCGAAACAAGACCGAAAGTAAAAGTTTTACTTCCGGCCGAAACCGAAAGTTTAACTACACTTTCGACCAAGACCGAAACAGAAAGATATATAACCGAAGTTACCGAACACAAGATTTATGAAATACTAGCTTTACTACCCGGCTTCGCCCGGGACTTGGATTCACCACGGCCGGCCGCCTTTGTCTCCCCAGTGGCGATATTGACATACCACACCACTTACTCGTTTGAGGCTCAGTAGACCTAGGGGAGGCCCAGGACCGGTTCAAATAATCGTCACCGGCCATGAGCGGGAATCGAACTCGGGCCGCCGGGTACGTAGTGCAGCGTGCGAATCGCTACGCAGTCGCTGCCCCGCCCCCGATACACACAGGCTAAAGACAAAGATCCCCCGACTGACCGACTGATAGACTTAGCACTAGCGTTGTATTCTAATAATAGATCTTCGGTTGACGACCGAAAGTCAATATCAGTTTTGGCCGAAACCGAAACCAGACCAAAAGTAAAAATTTTACTTTCGGCCGAAACCGAAAGTATGCCGTAAGTGGCTAATTGCCAACTTTCAGCGCCGAAACCGAAACCGAATTTCGGGCAGCCTCTACAATAGAGCTAATGTAGTGTGTAATCTCAGCAGCACATAGTCCACCCCAATTCTGAATTGGAGGAATGCCCTCTACTCTGAATAGTCTACACGCTGCTGTGCACGTGAGGCTTGGAGGGGCAGGAAATGTCACTGGAAGAGATGATGGCCGGTTAACATGAAAGAGGTGGAAGGTATCTCAAAGATTGTTTACTACCAAGGCCTCCCAGCCACTCCTTGACTCCAGGATAACGGTCCTGCACGGCTTGCAGAGCAAACAGAAGCTTGAGGCAGTCATCGTTCCCTCTCTCTATGAAGTATTTGAGCAGCAGCTGCGCGCCCTCCGCGCCATCCCGGATGCCCTTGGCTTCAGTGAAGAGCTCGTTCGAGATTCGTCCTCGGCTCATCAGCTGCAGCAGAAGATGATTGGGGTCTCTGGAAATCCACAGCTTCAGATCCGACTCCTTATCTCGAATGGCCCTCAATGCCTCGCCTGCAGTCAACAGAGGTGCATATGAATTTCAAACGTATCGTTTAACACATTTAATTGACTTTAAATAATATTCAGCTACAGTTGTGCTTCTGGAATCAAGCCACAAGATATAACATAATCAAGATCACATCGGTACTCAAACATTCTCAAATGTAACGTGACATTGTTCAGTCACACGCAGCGTGGCGTCATTGCCGTGCTGCTTTAAACGTAGCGTTATTGTCGCTAAAAACTTCCCCCGAGGACGAGCTGGTGTTGGAAAGCATTACAAAAGCAATGCATATGCCAAATTTTTCCCTCCTTGACTCTAAAAAAATCCATTCAATATCAATATACTGGTGGGCAACTGCGGTGGCTAGATGTTAAGTACATCTCCTAGTATACAGGAGGTCGTGGATTCAATCCCAACCCTGATGCCTGCTGCTGTATATTTGGAGTTTGCGGTGTCTCTCTCCACGTGGTCGTGTGGATTTTTATCTGGATCCTCTGGTTTACCGCTGCATATTTAGATGATGTGGCTGCTTCTATACACTTCAATTTTGAAAGAGAGCTACTACATTGCTCAGTTGGGCTTTACCTGGTAAAATAAATAAATAAATAGCTTAGTTTTAGTATGGGTTTCGATGAGTATGGGTCTCTTTGGTTCTATTTTGGACTCTAGATCTCTGTAGGCCTCTGAGTATGGGTTTCTATGAGTAAGTCTGTAGAATCAGCATCACGTACTGATAGTACTTGGCTGCAGTGGCGGCTCCTGCAAAATCTCTCAGGGGGGGCAAATGTCTGGATGATTGATAAGGATAAGGTCCACCCATGCAATGGATAAATTAACAGCTTAAGCATGTAAAGGCAACTTCACTTCTTTAATATTAATGAAAAATAAAGTGACTCTTACAATACATCTTGTTTGTTTCTATACTCACTATTAAAACAAACCACTCAAGTTTATTTTATTAAAGATTCCACTAGGTGGCAACAAATTATATTGTTGGATGAAACGTGCTTACGTATGATGACGTAAGCACGTATGATGACGTAAGCACGTATGATGACGTAAGCACGTTAGGGCGAGCCCTTCCGGAAGCCATAGAGAATGCATTGCAGCGCCCCCGTACGAAAAAAAACATCTTTGAATGTAAGTCTATGGGGCCACTCGGGGCGATTCTCAGCTGGAGGGAAATCGCCCAAAAGTAGGCGGTACTCCACAGAACGTAGCATGACGCTGATTGGACTATATCCAGAGGCTGACAGTGACGGCTAGCGTGACTCTGTGGTTGAATGACATTGGTGGTGCGTCGCCCAATCGCCCTAATGAAGAAACCGCCCCTGCTTGGCTGCTAATATACATTTCCACGTGATGTTGATTATGATGATGATATCGCTACTTCATTGAGCTGCTATCATTTATGATGGCCAGGTCGCTTCTAATAAAGAGATACATGGCTCAGTGGGGGCCCTTACAGTTGGAAATATAAAAATTGTTTAGCCGTAGTTTTTTTTGTGATTCGTTTACGTGGGTCGTACCGTGTTTCTGAATCCACTTCCACAGCTGCACGTATTGCTTCCTCACAGAGTAGAGGGCGTCCCACAGTTTCTCACAGCCCGACTCTCCCTGGCTGATGAAGTGGTCCATCACGAGCTCCACACTCTCCTCTCCGCCCTTGTTGACAGCCGCTTGATGAACACGCCGTGGAATCAAATTGAGGCCGTTGAGATGCTCCAGGAAAGCCGAGGGATCCGTTCCGATCCAGGCCTTGATATTCTCTTTGTTCTCTTGAATGAGTTGCATTGTATCGCTGCTATCATTGCTCCTCTGTAACGTGTGGAGAAGACACGTTTACAATTATTTCTGTGTTTGTGGGATAGAGTCTTCACTGTACTGGTATGTACGCCTACACAATGAAACAATGTAGAGTAGGGTCATCATGTAACCATGCTGTGTTGAATTTACCTGAACTCCATATGGCACCTTGTGTTCATTTCGCATTATATGAACAAGCGGTAGATTTTCATCATGCTCATAATTTGTAGGAGGAGTGTCTGAAAAACATCCGATACAATTAGGTTATCACTGATTCATAGTACAGCTGATATGGTTGTATCATTTTCTTAGAGGTCCAAAACGAAAAACTATTCTATAATTGGACACAGAATACTCAACATGGTGATATTAAAGTCAAGAAGAACATTTACATTCTTTCTATTTAAAGCTTTCGTGACTGCAGGGATTCATCTTCTTGGTTCTAATAAAAATAAAACATAATAAAATCAATAATTTGATTTTATTATGTTTTATTTTTATTATTTTATTACTTCCGTTCTACGTGACTTCACCGAAAGAACCAAGAAGATTTACATTCTTTATACTCTGTATGTTTATGGTGTGTCTCTCTCTCTCTCTCTGCTTGTGTGTCTGTCGGTGGGTCTCCGTGTCTGTGTTTTGTCTCTCTCTCAAATTTAGCAATCTTTGTAAGAACGTAAAGCAACCAGGTAATGTGCTGACTCGTGTTAGCCGACTCTCTGTGTTGTATTGCTTTGTATTTTTAAGTTCACTAGGTTTGTTTTCTACCTTGTTGTATCTATGCCCTGTTTTCCGTTATTAATATTAAGAATAATTAAGAAAAAAAATTGTTTTTATTATACCTATATATTTTTTTTTAAATAATGTAAACAACTCACTTCTCCTCACAAGCACACCAGGAATCCATGAAACATGGAGGGCGGTTAAAATGATAAGAATTCGGTCACAGAGAGGTCATAGACATCCAGATGGACAAAAGATGTATGGACTAGCCTCCCAAGACATCTGGAGATGTACAGATAAGGTGCAGAGTAAATAACGGTTGAAACTTCGCGTTTTCTTAACGTTTTCCTCACCGAAAAGTAGAAACTTAACAAAGATAATTAACCAACAAACAATATTATTTTTACTATTATTATATGTTTCCTACCTACACGACCTTCCAAAAAAAACTAAAGAGTACGAATTCCAGAAAGCTTAAGTGGAAACATAGTTACATTTAACCTCAGGACATTAAAATATAACTCAGAATAAAACACCAATCTCTGGAGAACTAAACTTGGCGAAGCCCCAAAATAATAATGTGACGAGGATCATTACGAATATTCATTAAACATAGACGAATGATAACCACGATACTAAGACCGAAGGAACTCATAAAATATAATTCAAGAATAAATGTAACACACAGGACCACATAAATGTATCGCATACATCTCCTCGACCACCTTTGTCTTCCAGCGGGGTCTGACCTCAGAATGACCCACGCAGGGCAAGCAAGAAGGTAGCAGAAAGGTCACAAAGGGGGGGGTTTGTGCTGACATTCGAGAACATCTGGTTTTTTTCTGTTTATTTTCCCTCGCAAGAGACGCGGAGAGAGGAGAGGGTGCCCACGTTGGAGTTAAGCACGGCCGTCTTTGTCTCCCCGCAGCACAAACAAATGGCCCATGAATGCTTGGAGGGTTAGGAAAGGTCGCAAGGAGAGGTCGCGGGGATGTCTGCTTCTTCTCGGTCTGTTTTTTTGTTTGTTTTCTCTCGCAAGAGACGCGGAGAGAGGAGAGGGTGCGCGTGTTGGAGTTAAACACGGCCGCCTTTGTCTCCCCGCAGCACGGACTGCAAGATTTACACACGCAAGCAAAATAACATTCCCCACCCCTCCTTCCAGAATGGTTACACAGCTGGGTCTTTACTAATAAACACGCACACGACACACGAAACACACGAACGCAGATGTGTTCAACCCACAGAAAGATATATGACGGCCTTCAAACAATTCGGGAAGACTGAGTGGATTTTCTCAATATAAGCCGGGGAAAAATCCATTCAACTCAGATCGTCAGGGGCTCTCGCCCCCACCACAGATCTCCAGGGCTTCGGCTCCATCTCTTTTCGTCGCCGCCAACGAAGAAGCTTTTCGTCATCCAGAAGGACGAGGTTCGCGGGGTGCCGAGGCGCATCGCCTGCCGCAAACGAGTACACGAGACTCAACCCCCTTGCCGTGTCACCACGCCGAGGTGCATCGCCTGCCGCACATGAGTGTACGAGCCCAGCTCCCTTGCCGTGTCACCACGCCGAGGTGCATCGCCTGCCGCACACGAGTGTACGAGCCCAGCTCCCTTGCCGTGTCGCCACGCCGAGGTGCATCGCCTGACCACGCAAACGAGCGTGGCCGCGCCGTCAGTCATCGTACGGGGTCAGCCGAGGGAGGAGTCGAAAAGCGAGCCGCTCACCGCAGCCGCGCAAGCCAAGAGGGTCCTTCTCCGAAAGTCGTTCGTACCCACAACTTTCCCCCACCAATAGACCCACACACGCACGCATCGACGCCCCACTCACCTGTGAGACTATCCTATCTATTTCACCCTTACCATCGTATCAACCCTAGTCAATTAACCGAAGACTGATTATCAACTACATGAACCCTCAGCTGGCCATGAGAAATCACGGCCCATCGAGTGATTAAGAGTCCGTCGGTTATAGAAGTGAGGTTATTCTCCTTGCCTTTTTCTTTTGTCCCGTTCATCGCATAGGCGATCAATAGATTCGTCGAGGCAAACTCAAACTCTCGGAATCCTCATTACGAATCGACCCATATATATATAGAGAGAATATCTTGTCAAATCGGTTTTCTTTGTCAGAGAATCTCGCTGAGGAATTAATCAAAGCAGAGCCGATACTCCCTCTCACAACACGCATCCACCCACCCTTGTCTCAAACATTTCGTTAAAAAGGATTTTATACTTGCCGATGAATCTATTGACATATACTTTCGCCTCTGGGATACAATAAGTGCTTTTTATTACCGCCATATGAAGTGTGTCATGCTTGTTATCAAACTCGGCCAGTCGCCGATTGTGATCGATACATGGGCGAACTAATGAGATGCCTGGTGGAAAGGTAGAGGTTACGACTGTTAGGAGGGTTTTTAGTCATTCGGTTCATTAAATGCATAATGTCGCAAATGCACAAGTGTTCATTCATTCATATTAGTTAATGCATAATATCGCAAATGCATAAGAGTTTTGAGTTATTCAATTTAGCTAAATGCATAGTCTCGCAAATGCATAAGTGTTTATTCATTCATTTTAGTCAAATGCATAGTCTCGCAAATGCATAAGTGTTTATTCATTCATTTTAGTCAAATGCATAATATCGCAATTGCATAAGAGTTTTGGTTATTCATATTAGTCGAATGTATAGTCTCGCAAATGCATAAGAGTTTGGTTATTAAATTTAGTTAAATGCATAGTCTCGCAAATGAAGGAGTATTTTTAGTTATCCATTTTCGTTAATTGCATAATCCTGCTCATGAATTATTGACGCATGTTTGACCTGCATGCTAGAATGTCACATGTTTGTTTAGAATAAAATTGTTATCACAGAAGCGACTCGAGTGTTCCTTCCCAGTCCATGCAAAACTGTCTTATTCTTGATAACTGTATCCTGTGATGAGATCTGAACCTGGAGACCTAAAATAACAAACACACTAAGATAATCGGCAAATGTTTAATCGATGATAATCGTGTTATCCTGATTGATATAACTCTGGATAAACGCAGCTAAGCCTAATTATCACAACTGCACACATTAACATAACCGCAAGCATTCGCATAAATTACTACGATTATCTCCGCGATTATCATAATTTATGCAGATAATTACACGCATTAACATAATTTATGCATATTAATACACACACTATCATAATTAATGCGATTAATTTTTATTATTTTTATCAAAATTTCATAATCCAACACATACAACATAATGGGTGGCTCGACCGGGATCTCTCGCAGACAGTGTTTTGCATGGATGATGGAATGAATCACTTCGTGTTAACCAGAATATCGGGATCGAACATTGCATGGTAATTGTAAACGGGCGTAAAACAAAAAAAATAACGCCCTCTAAGGTTAAAACCCAGAATAACAGGTTGAAACAGAGACAGTGGAATTAAGATAATATCGTATCGAACCAATGGCATCCTGTGATAAATGGTGTTAGAGGTACGCACTCGGAATCGGAAAATAACAGAGTAGCTCGAGTCAAATTGACTACACTCTGTGAGATAATTGTTTTATATGCACTCTGAAAGGAAATGTCAAAGTAACTTGCCACACTTGAGATGCTAGGATTAAGAATAATTTTGG
This sequence comes from Lampetra fluviatilis, assembly GCF_964198595.1. Taxonomy (NCBI): domain Eukaryota; kingdom Metazoa; phylum Chordata; class Hyperoartia; order Petromyzontiformes; family Petromyzontidae; genus Lampetra; species Lampetra fluviatilis. Next base: position 4,295,277 of record NC_136319.1, read on the forward strand.
AATGGGTTACGGGATACTGGGAGCTCGTATTATAACGTACCGACCAATCTGTTACAAAGCAGTACAGTCAGAGAGACATATGGGAAGGGAGCTGTATCGATAACACGAACACACCCCGAGGAAAACTAACTGACTGGATAAAATGTAACAAAGGCGAACACGATGCAAAAACTGCAGAGAAGGCAGGACAGGACTCATGCCTTCCCACACAGGCATACAGACAGGGATTGTGGAATGAGGAAAAATTCGGAAAGGAAACAGGAGAGAAATCGTCTCTAATAAACGAGGAAAAATGTCCTCACACCATCGTAAGGGAGGAGAAATCAGTGCTCGCGACACCAGCGAAACTCACAGACGTTGATCCACAGAATAAATATGGAAGTAACAGTAAATCACACTCTTGGGTACGTGGACAGAGTCCAGGGACTGATCGCACAAAAATTATGGATATCGAACAAAAAATCCTTGACAAAGGGAAACCCTCACAATTCGAGAGAAGGGATGGAGAGATACATATGCAAACAAAAACATGTGAGACTGACAACTTCACAGATAGAGGGAGGAAAAATGTTAAAGTAAAGTCGACAGGACATGCTCCACTAAGGGCAGAGGCAAAAACTGAAGGGAAATGGCAACACGCCCGACACAGCACATACCAAAGTGACAGATTGCCTGATGATAACTTGGTTGATGATGACGCTGTCGGCAATCAACTTTCGGAATACCTATTCACCAGTAAAACCCTTAAATTGATGGACAAGGCTCTAGTCAGAATTCCCGATTTTGACCCCCACAATAAGTCCATGAATATACACACACATATCGCAACAGTAGAAGAGGAGGCAATGATTAGAGGGCTGAGGAGACGGGATGAAAAAGCTAGATTGTTGAAACGGAGCTTACATAAAGAATCCATACCATGGGTAAAGTCACTACCACACAAGGTTAGAAATGATTTTAAACAACTGAGCCTGGCAGTGATTCGGAAGTTTGGAGAATATTCGACACTCACTGAGGGGTTTTATGCTGTAAAATCGATGACCCAGGGCATGGACCAAGATCCACGTGACTACCTTTTACAATTTAAAAGAGCGTATTACGCAGGCGATGTGAATCAATACCACGAAGGAGATAAAATGTTCAAAATTATGTTTTTTGAATCCTTGAGCCCAGAGATTACAGAAAGGGTGAGAATAGTTTTGAATCCAGAAACCGCATCCTTACGCCGCATATAGAGCAAGGCGTACATGGCATGGTTATACAGAGCTAAGAATCATAATTCGGATCCAGAACACAGGGAGAGGGATAAGGAACCCAGCCTCTCAGAGAGAAATAAAAATCACCGAGCAGTCCCACGATGCAGGGAGGAGCAAAAACGCACGCACCCGTGGCAAAATAAACCAGAGAGAGGTTGGCACGAGAATGAGAGCGGCACAAAGCCGAACATTCAGGAGAATCGCAGAATGTGGAGGCCAAGGGCAGAATCATATCAACACCCCATGCCCCGACATACGCAAGGTCAAAATTACCCACAAAGATGGCGAAGTAACGATCCAAGAAAAATTTGGCACCCAAATGGGAGAAACACTGGGCCAAAAATGTACGAGAATCGCAGGAGGGAGAGGTTCAGAGCAGAACCATATCAACACCCCATGCCCCGACATACGCAAGGTCAAAATTACCCACAAAGATGGCGAAGTAACAATCCAGGAAAGATTTGGCACCCGAATGGGAAAAACACTGGGCCAAAAATGTACGAGAATCGTAGGAGGGAGAGGTTCAGAACAGAACCATATCAACACCCCATGCCACGACACACGCAAGGTCAAAATTACCCACAAAAATGGCAAAGTAACAATCCAGGAAAAATTTGGCACCCAAATGGGAGTAACACTGGGCCAAAAATGTACGAGAATCGCAGGATGGGAGGTCAAACACAATCAGTCCAATTACGACCAATTCCTCCACTGGCTATACCAGGAGGGAATAGAGGAATAACACAGAATGCGGTCCAAATACATGATGAACCACCCGCCGAGGTTTTGTTAAACCCCGAGCTCAATGGGAAATGCAAGCAGGCTGCAAGTGACAGGGCTGAATTGAAGTGTGATCGGACAGTAGATAACAGACAGCAGAGACAAAGAGAGAACACAGAGACACGCCCTGAGGAGCGCAGGCGTGAGCCTTTGAATGAAAAATATCCAAGGGAAACCAAAATTTATGTGGATCGGAGTGCTAAAATGGAGACGAATGTTCATGACATATCGGGAATGGTGTTGGAATCTAACACACTCGTAAAAACAATGAGGGCAACATTACGAGGCACATAATTAAATCGACACACTGACTCGGCAAATGTGCATGTAATCGCAGAGAGAGCGAATGCCACGAACCAAGTGTCAAAGTGGGTCGTGTGCGCGAATTCTGGTTATGTGCAACACAATTTTTCACCACACACTCCCACGACGCGAGAGAGTGAGAGAGGAAACTACAAAAACGAACCCGAAAACCGTGATCGAATTATCAAAGTGATAAGTGGTAAACCAGGCAACATGAGGAAGGTAAAGCATAAATGCGTTCGAAACCGCTACCTAGCGTTTCCCAGAATTTAACAAAAACAAACATGAATATTCGTCGGAGTTATGATGTATGAGAACCGATGTAACGCAATATCGATGTTTAACGTGTTGTTAATTTTCTTTGCTTATTTCAGATGTAACCAGGTTAAGATTGTAATACGTACACGCGCGTCGTGAGAAGTGCGTCCGAAACCGCTGCCGAGCGTTTCCCAGGATTTAACAAAAACAAAAATGAATATTCGCCGTAGTTATGATGGATGAGAACCGATGTAACAGGTGGTATCGATGTCTAACGTTTTGTTTCTTATTCTCCGCTTATATCAAATATAACCATGTTAAGATTGTAATACGCACGCGCGCGTCGTAAGAATAAGCGCCGAGAGTGAGGGCGGCTGATGGATTTATAACAAAAAAAAACAGGGCATTTACTTTGTTTAAAAATTCGCCAGTGGCCGAATCAACCACTGATAATTTTTAAAAGGGCGGATTGTTGTATCTATGCCCTGTTTTCCGTTATTAATATTAAGAATAATTAAGAAACAATTTTTGTTTTTATTATATCTATATATATATATGTTTTAATAATGAAAACAACTCACTTCTCCTCACAAGCACACCAGGAATCCATGAAACATGGAGGGCGGTTAAAATGTTGAGAATTCGGTCACAAAGAGGTCATAGACATCCAGACGGACAAAAAGATGTATGGACTAAACCTCCCAAGACATCTGGAGATGTACAGATAAGGTGCAGAGTAAATAATGGTTGAAACTTCGCGTTTTTTTAACGTTTTCCTCACCGAAAAGTAGAAACTTAACAAAGATAATTAACCAACAAACAATAATATTTTTACTATTATTATATGTTTCCTACCTACACGACCTTCCAAAAAAAACTAAAGAGTACGAGTTCCAGAAAGCTTAAGTGGAAACATAGTTACATTTAACCTCAGGACATTAAAATATAACTCGGAATAAAACACCAATCTCTGGAGAACTAAACTTGGCGAAGCACCAAAATAATAATGTGACGAGGATCATTACGAATATTCATTAAACATAGACGAATGATAACCACGATACTAAGACCGAAGGAACTCATAAAATATAATTCAAGAATAAATGTAACACACAGGACCACATAAATGTATCGCATACATCTCCTCGACCACCTTTGTCTTCCAGCGGGGTCTGACCTCAGAATGACCCACGCAGGGCAAGCAAGAAGGTAGCAGAAAGGTCACAAAGGGGGGGGTTTGTGCTGACATTCGAAAACATCTGGTTTTTTTCTGTTTATTTTCCCTCGCAAGAGACGCGGAGAGAGGAGAGGGTGCCCACGTTGGAGTTAAGCACGGCCGTCTTTGTCTCCCCGCAGCACAAACAAATGGCCCATGAATGCTTGGAGGGTTAGGAAAGGTCGCAAGGAGGGGTCGCGGGGATGTCTGCTTCTTCTCGGTCTGTTTTTTTGTTTGTTTTCTCTCGCAAGAGACGCGGAGAGAGGAGAGGGTGCGCGTGTTGGAGTTAAACACGGCCGCCTTTGTCTCCCCGCAGCACGGACTGCAAGATTTACACACGCAAGCAAAATAACATTCCCCACCCCTCCTTCCAGAATGGTTACACAGCTGGGTCTTTACTAATAAACACGCACACGACACACGAAACACACAAACGCAGATGTGTTCAACCCACAGAAAGATATATGACGGCCTTCAAACAACTCGGGAAGACTGAGTGGATTTCCTCAATATAAGCCGGGGAAAAATCCATTCAACTCAGATCGTCAGGGGCTCTGGCCCCCACCACAGATCTCCAGGGCTTCGGCTCCATCTCTTTTCGTCGCCGCCAACGAAGAAGCTTTTCGTCATCCAGAAGGACGAGGTTCGCGGGGTGCCGAGGCGCATCGCCTGCCGCAAACGAGTACACGAGACTCAACCCCCTTGCCGTGTCACCACGCCGAGGTGCATCGCCTGCCGCACATGAGTGTACGAGCCCAGCTCCCTTGCCGTGTCATATCGCCTGCCGCACACGAGTGTACGAGCCCAGCTCCCTTGCCGTGTCGCCACGCCGAGGTGCATCGCCTGACCACGCAAACGAGCGCGGCCGCGCCGTCAGTCATCGTACGGGGTCAGCCGAGGGAGGAGTCGAAAAGCGAGCCGCTCACCGCAGCCGCGCAAGCCAAGAGGGTCCTTCTCCGAAAGTCGTTCGTACCCACAACTTTCCCCCACCAATAGACCCACACACGCACGCATCGACGCCCCACTCACCTGTGAGACTATCCTATCTATTTCACCCTTACCATCGTATCAACCCTAGTGAATTAACCGAAGACTGATTATCAACTACATGAACCCTCAGCTGGCCATGAGAAATCGCGGCCCATCGAGTGATTAAGAGTCCGTCGGTTATAAGAGTGAGGTTATTCTCCTTGCCTTTTTCTTTTGTCCCGTTCATCGCATAGGCGATCAATAGATTTGTCGAGGCAAACTCAAACTCTCGGAATCCTCATTACGAATCGACCCATATATATAGAGAGAATATCTTGTCAAATCGGTTTTCTTTGTCAGAGAATCTCGCTGAGAAATTAATCAAAGCAAAGCCGATACTCCCTCTCACAACATGCATCCACCCACCCTTGTCTCAAACATTTCGTTAAAAAGGATTTTATACTTGCCGATGAATCTATTGACATATACTTTCGCCTCTATGATACAATAAGTGCTTTTTATTACCGCCATATGAAGTGTGTCATGCTTGTTATCAAACTCGGCCAGTCGCCGATTGTGATCGATACATGGGTGAACTAATGAGATGCCTGGTGGAAAGGTAGAGGTTACGACTGTTAGGAGGGTTTTTAGTCATTCGGTTCGTTAAATGCATAATGTCGCAAATGCACAAGTGTTCATTCATTCATATTAGTTAATGCATAATATCGCAAATGCATAAGAGTTTTGAGTTATTCAATTTAGCTAAATGCATAGTCTCGCAAATGCATAAGTGTTTATTCATTCATTTTAGTCAAATGCATAGTCTCGCAAATGCATAAGTGTTTATTCATTCATTTTAGTCAAATGCATAATATCGCAATTGCATAAGAGTTTTGGTTATTCATATTAGTCGAATGTATAGACTCGCAAATGCATAAGAGTTTGGTTATTCAATTTAGTTAAATGCATAGTCTCGCAAATGAAGGAGTATTTTTAGTTATCCATTTTCGTTAATTGCATAATCCTGCTCATGAATTATTGACGCATGTTTGACCTGCATGCTAGAATGTCACATGTTTGTTTAGAATAAAATTGTTATCACAGAAGCGACTCGAGTGTTCCTTCCAAGTCCATGCAAAACTGTCTTATTCTTGATAACTGTATCCTGTGATGAGATCTGAACCTGGAGACCTAAAATAACAAACACACTAAGATAATCGGCAAATGTTTAATCGATGATAATCGTGTTATCCTGATTGATATAACTCTGGATAAACGAAGCTAAGCCTAATTATCACAACTGCACACATTAACATAACCGCAAGCATCCGCATAAATTACTATGATTATCTCCGCGATTATCATAATTTATGCAGATAATTACACGCATTAACATAATTTATGCATATTAATACACACACTATCATAATTAATGCGATTTGCGCATTTTTCGGAAAATTATTAATTTTTATTATTTTTATCAAAATTTCATAATCCAACACATACAACATAATGGGGGTTCGTCCGGGATCTCTCGCAGACAGTGTTTTGCATGGATGATGGAATGAATCACTTCGTGTTAACCAGAATATCGGGATCGAACATTGCATGGTAATTGTAAACGGGCGTAAAACAAAAAAAAAACGCCCTCTAAGGTTAAAACCCAGAATAGCAGGTTGAAACAGAGACAGTGGATAATATCGTATCGAACCAATTGCATCCTGTGATAAATGGTGTTAGAGGTACGCACACTGAATCGGAAAATAACAGAATAGAGGGACGCGCACTACGCAAGCATGACCAACCAGATAGTGCAGACAGCTCACCAGAGAAACACATGCCACGCAAAACCCACAAAAAAAAACCGACCCGCACCACAGATGACAGCCACAGTGATTACGACAGTCACGACGCACGACACCAACATAAATCAAATACCAGGCTAGGACATCGGAATATAAGCGCCTCGCCGAACAGACACCACACCCATGGTGGACGGCGTGAAGGCCGAGCTCAAAAACGCTCACCACACAGGCACGAATCAAGAAGACCACGCACGCCAACACAGAGACACGGGTCACGAGACCAACATAAGAAACACAAGAACAAGCCAAGAGACAGACACGACTCGTCAGATAAAGCGAAACCACGACACAGACAAAGGAAATGCGATAGCAGTGATAGCAGAGACGACTCGAGTGAGCACTCCTCGGAAACCGACGCCACCGATGATGACCAACACTCTTTCAACAGTAAAATCCTCAAGCTAATGGACAAAGCGCTCGTGAGGATTCCCTATTTTGATCCACAGAACAAGAATCAAGATATACACATTCACATTGCTATTGTAAGACAGGAGGCTAAGATCCGGGGTCTGGGTAAGTCAGAGGAAAAAGCATGCTTATTGTCAAGAAGCTTACATGAACATGCCAGACCATGGGTAGCCTCCCTGCCACACAGAGTCAAGAACGATTTCAAACAATTAAGCCAGGCAGTAATTAAAAGATTTGGGGAATATTCCACCCTATCTGAAGGGTTAAACGCGGCAAAACTAATGACGCAACGTGCAGACGAAGACCCACGAGATTATCTCCTCCGACTCAAGAGAGCATATTACGCAGGCGATGTAGACAACGCCCAGGAAGAAGGGAAAATATTAAAAGTGATGTTCTTCCAATCACTGAGGCCAGAAATCATGAGAATAGTAGGAATGATGTTAGACCCTGAAACGGCCTCCCTACGCCAGATAGAAAGCAAGGCCCACACGGCCTGGGTGAACGGCCGGAGGACAACCAACATAGTCAAAACACATATCGTCACCAAGGATAAAGAAAGCTTCGACCTAGAGGGAAGCGAACCCCCTGAAAACAACAGCAGCATCACACGGGACGAACATGGAAAACCCCAGGAGAGGGCGCCAAACCGACAAGAACCAACACCCACCGGCCGACCACTGAACAATGGATCTAGGGACGAGGCAAGAGTAAGCTGGCACCCGCGACAACCACCACCAGGGAATGCCGACACAAGCGAATCTTGGAACAACCACGGGGGGTGGAGAGCGAACGATGGACCACCCACACCCCGGGGAGGCCGACGCCCACCAAACCAATCACCATACCGCCTCCCACTGCCGTCTCCACGAGCCATAGAGCATAGACCATCACCAACCAACTGGAATCGATATGCTCACCACATCCGGATGGAAAGGGAACCCCTAGAGAACAGGAAGACTCCCATGCAAACAGCAAAGGCAAGGACATCAACAGAACACATGCAGGAAGAGGATGCACCCAACGCAAAGATAGCCCAAGTGAACATCGGAAGCTCAAGAAACCCCGAAGCAGCCACTGAGGTGATACCCGAGGGTAGAGGTCACCATCTGGGAGAACTAATTCCTGTAGGACCGGGCGGACGAGTCCACTTGGAAGTAAGACTGCAAGACACTCTGACCAGCCAGGGCCTGTGTGATACCGGAGCAGAAATATCAATGATTTCCGATCACCTATTTGGTGAACTCCAGACTGCCCTCCAGCAGGAAAAATGAAGCACTACAGATGATGCCAAGTAAGCTTACCTATTCAGGATGCGAAGGGACCCACATGCGACCTTTGGGCAAAGTCATGATGAAGCTCACGTTCAACGGGATCAACATGAACCATCCACTATATGTCGTACAATACCCAGGAAAAGAGCTGATTATTGAGATCGAACTACTGAATCGGCTAAAACCCATTGTGAACCTTGGATCCCGACAAATCTGGGCACAATCAATACCGGAATGGCCTAGAGATCCAGAGGACGAAGAAGAAGAACGAAGCCCCACAGGAACCCAAGTGCTAGCACAAGAACTCAACGACCTGCCACCGACAATCAAAGACAAAAATAAGATTCCGGCTGAAATACGTACCACTCAACTGATAACCAACGAACGGGAAAAGGACCTTAATGAAGCCGACCTACGGCCGGTTTTTCCGAAGGACCATCACTCCAGAGAATATCGACAGCCCACTAGTGGCCAAACAAGTGAACAGGAAACAAAGGGAGAGCCCAAGGGCAAGAGCTCACCCCCCTCGAGTGAAGCAACGGCGATCCAACCACCACTAACACAAAGAAAACACCAAACTGAGCCGCCCGAAACCACGAAGGCCCTAGATCCAAACCAAGAGAAAAGAGTCCTTACAATAGAAGAACAAATAGAACAACAAATTGAAGCAGCAGACGCCCTAGAGAGCGACACTCAACGAGACGAGCTACGACAACTGCTCCAAAAATACAACTCCCTGTTCTCCAAAGACTCCTATGATTGTGGCAAAACCGACCTACATGTGGTATCCATTCCCACACTGGAGGGAGCACCAGCGGTATACGTGAAACAATACAAGATTCCACTGGCCGCCTATGAATCGATCCAAGAAACCCTGGAGAACCTACTCAAAAGAACATAATCTGGGAATGCAACTCGACCTACAACTCGCCCATTTGGCCAGTACTAAAACCCACGGGAAAATGGAGACTCACCATCGACTACCGGCAACTCAATAAAACAGTTCCCCTATCTCGATGGCCAATGGCAGAAATCGACCACGGTCTCAACCAAATAAAAGGCGCAAAGGTACTCACCACAATGGACCTAGCAAATGGCTTCTGGACCATGCCAGTAAAAGAAACCGATCAATACAAGTTGGCCTTCACCTTCGACGGAATACAGTATACTTGGAATCGCTGCCCGTTCGGATACTCGAACTCACCTGCAGACTTCAACATATTCCTACACAAGGCGATGGGCGACGCAAAAGAGCGAGGCACCATCGTCTACGTCGACGACATACTAGTCAAGGGCTCCTCATGGCAAGAACATCTCAAGAGCCTCCAACATACCCTTGAACAACTAAAGGAAGCAGGAGCAAAAATCTCAATACAAAAAGGGCAGTGGGCACGAAAAAGGGTTGACTATCTTGGGTTTCAGATTGGCACTGAGGGATTGCTACCCCAAACAAACAGCATTGAAGCCCTCCTCACACTCAAGTCGCCCAACACAGTCCCGACCCTCCGGAGTTTCTTGGGAATCTGCAACTACCTCCGACAGTTCGTGGACGACTATGCAGGGATCACTCGACCCTTAGTCAAACTACTACAAAAGGACGAGCCATGGGAGTGGGGACCAGAACAGGAAGCTGCAGAAAAAGAATTGAAACAAGAGATCACAAGAGCATCCTGCCTAGCCTATCCCGAGAAAGGAAAGGAATACTACCTAGAGACTGCCTACTCAGACCACAGTATCAGCTCAGTACTGTACCAGAGACCAGAGGCAGAGAAACAAATTATTGCCTATGCCAGTAAAGCACTCAGGGGAGTAGAGACAAAGTTCTCCGAATGTGAGAAGGCAATATTCGGAAACATCTGGGCTATACAACATTTTCGGAACTTGTTGAATGGGGAAAAGATCATCTTGGAAACAAATCATGAATCCTTAGCATATCTCAACAGCAAGAAGATTCGGGAGGGCCGCGTGACCAGCAGCCGAATAGCCAATTGGGCACTGACCCTCCAAGGTTTACCAATCACAGTAAAATACGCGAAAAATAAAAAAAGCCCAGTAGCCCAAGGACTTGCCGATCTACATGATTGCACCCTAGACAGCGTAGGAGCACATGACGTAGGGGTACCTCCCGAGGACAGCCGGCACCTTCCCTTTGACAAAGAAACATGTGCCAACATACCAAGGGTGTACATCGATGGATGCGCCAAAATGAAAGAAAACAAGCTCCACGCTGGAGCAGGAATCATGTGGGAATCCGGACCACTCACAGGCATCCAAGAGGGGTCCCAGCTGGGACCGAAGTCAAACCAGTATGCAGAGCTGGCTGGGGTACACATTGCCCTCCAAATGGCAGCCGATAACAAGATACAGACCATGGTGGTGTGCACAGATTCTGACTACGTACAATACAGCTTCCTAAACCAACTACCCATATGGAGGAAAAATGGCATGAAGAACCATAGGAATAGACCGATCCACCATCGAGAACTGTTCGAGGCCATAGACACTATGATCCAGCAGAACGACATGAAGATATTTTGGAGGAAAGTAAAAGGGCACTCCAAGATACCAGGCCAGGAGAAGGCGGGGAACGACCGAGCAGACGCCCTAGCAAAACTAGGAAGCCTGGAAGGCACCCCATGGAAGCTAGAAGACCAACCCAAACCTAACAGACTAGAAGAGCCGACGAACTCGGACTCTGTCGTTATAGGGTTGGTCACAAGAAGCGGAAAGAACTCAGCAGAAACTGGGACCAGAGCTCACTTGAGCAATACACAGCCTCCCGAAGACCTGATCAGGATGCAACAAGAGGATGAAACAATAAAGACGCTAGCCGACCATATCCAGGATCCGACAGGAAAACCAATCACGACAGACAACCTGGACAACAACAAGGAACTCGAGACCATGCATAACCAAGTCAGAAGATTTTCAATGCGGAAAGGGCTACTGGTATACACAAACGAAAAAGACGGAAAAACCAGATGGGTAGTTCCTTCGCAATATCGGGACACAATGCTACAACACGCCCACGATGAACCATGTAGCGGACATCGGTACGAGATGAACACAGGACAGATGTTGCGACAGGTGGCCTACTGGCCCAAAATGGGTGAAGACGTACACAAGCATGTGTCCAACTGCCTCGTGTGTTGCAAATACCAGCCAACGAACTCACAACACCGAGCACCCCTACAGAAAAGGGGAACAGACTTCCCTTGGTCTAACCTACAAATCGACTGGATAGGACCTGTCAACAGATCAACCAAAGGAAACAAATACATGCTGACTGTAACCTGTGCCTTTTCCAAGTGGGTGGAGTGCTTACCAGCCCCCAACAACACCGCGGAGACGACAGCTACCCTACTGGTCAACCAGATATTCAGTAGATGGGGCCTACCGTAAACCATCGATTCTGACAAAGGAAGCCACTTCACAGCCGATGTAATTGCAGAAGTGTGGAAGACATTGGGAGTAAAAAGACAACTACATGTCGCATACCACCCACAATCCTCAGGACAGGTGGAAAGAGCCAACAGGACCATTGTGAGCCTCCTAAAAAAATATGTGTCCACTACCGGACGCGACTGGGACACAAAACTACCCCTAGTATTGATGGCCATTAGAGCCACCCCCAACCGGGCGACAGGCAGGACACCCTTCGAGATCATGACCGGAAGACAGATGACCCTTCCAATACACCTGCTATACGTTCCAGCGGAGGACGAGGTCACGACGGCAATGACACCGACGGAATACATAACCGGATTGAACAGCCACCTACAGAACACGTTCGCGATGGTCAGAGACAAATTGCAAGCCGAGGCTCAAGGGAGCAAAGCATACTACGACCAAAAAGCTAGCCATGCAGAATATCAGCTAGGAGATCAGGTGTTGTACCTCAATTACGAGAAAAGAAAACAAAAATGCAGGAAATTCCTCCCTTCCTGGACAGGACCATACGAGATTGTTGACAAAATATCCCCAGTCGTGTACCAAGTAAAAATTACAAAGACAGGGAGGGAGCAGCAATACAAGTGGGTACACATCAACCAAATCAAGTTGTACCCTGTGCAGATGGAACCAGGGAAGTAAATGTAACGGTACAATAAGGGGGGGAAGAAACTAAGGAGTGGGGATATCACATTAAAACCACGTATAAATGTTTTCCAGGAAATGGCAGCCCTCCTGCTCATGCTCCTGCTAACGTGCATCGCCAAGCTAGAAGGCAGCCAAGACCTACTCAAGCCAGGACCAGAATCCGGGGTGATGCTGAGAGACTCTTCCGGTTTCCTAGTAACTGAAACAAAAATAGTAACCCAACAAGTCTATGTTTCATTAGAACCTGCCATGACAGTAGAGAGACATTTCGGGAAGTTACCATCCTCAGCCACCGCAGAAACCCGAATTTGGTACCATAGCTTCCTAAAATACAGTGAACTAAATATCAGAACGATCTTGGAGCAATTACAGAGAACCATGATACTTCCCCCCGCCACGTTCGACACCACACGGACCAAGAGGTCTATCGGCCTGGGAGTGGCCTTCGGAGTCCTGTCCGGCTTTAGCTCCTTAATCACATTAGGAGTATCTATATCCAACGCCGTGAAAATTGGACACCTCACGCAAGGCATCTAAAACCTACAGCTCGATATCAAATATATAGCATCAAATCCGCCTACGAATCCATCACCAACGAGAAAACTTGATCGAAATGGGTTCCACCCTTAGAGACACCATAGTTCTGGTCAACCTACATTCAGCCATGTTGAACTTAACCATCCAAGAACTGGGGCGTACACTTCGAGAACTATACGACGACGAAAATCTTCGACAACCAATCCAATGGGTAATCCAGGACTTGTTGCGTAGCATCAGCGGAAGCATCAGTGATCTAATCCAAGGTCAAATCCCCTCATATCTGGTAACTCCGACGATGATACAAAACGTGCTACAAACAGCCTCCCTAGAAAGAATCAGTCCAACACAAGTACAAATTGCATTTAACATGGGTACAGCCACACCTATATATGTGAACCCCCAAACCAGACAACTGGCGTTCCTGTTAAACTTGCCACTAGTCAAAACCGAACAGGTATACCGATTACGAACAGTATTAAACGTGGGTACATGGAGAAATGACATTTACTCCAAGATGGAGACACCCTCCGTAATAGCCTACCAAGAAGAGAGCCCCCTTAAATACCTAGTGCCCGACCTAACCATGTGCCAAATAATGAAAGACGTCAATTGGCTCTACCCAGGCAAACCCTTCCTAATCAATACAGCTGAAATAATGTGCGGCCTGGCGACCCAAAGCTCCAGAGAGACCTGCAAGTTCAAACTAAGTAAACCTACAGAAAGAACCGAAACAGTGGCCATGATAGCTGATGCCCAGTGGCTAGTCAGCACGCCTCTGGATACAGCAACCATTTCCACCGATCGACATTCCGTTACCATGAAAGTTCCAATACCAAGCCCTGTCGTGCTAGTCACGGTACCAAAAGGAACGTTCGTACACATAGGGGATAAAGTATTATATAATTTAGACAAAGGCCTACATCAAGCAGATGTAGAAACAGTAAACATATTCAGGAGCCACAAGTTTGAAATAAGCAACGCCCTGTCGAACCTATTAAACAGCAAAGAATTCCACACCGTGAGACTAGCCATCAGTGATTCAGAAATTAACGTAACTGACCTCACCTGGGCAACCGATGAATTCGGACACCAGCGGAATCAACAGATGGGACTGGGGATCACCGGAGCAACTGGAATGATCATACTAGCCATGGCTATCCTAACCCTAGCATACCACGTGTCCAAGATGAATGCCAAGCTTAAAAGACTAATCGCAGGCACAAAGCACATACCGTTCGAGCCCAGGAACAAAGGAGGAACCAAGGCCTAAAAAAAAATAAAAAAAAAACAGGAAAGGGGGGAGGGCATGTCAACTGACAGAAGCCACAGTAACCGCAACCCCTAGGAAACATAACCAGTAGAATGTACCTTTTTTTTTCCTCCCTCTTCCTTACTTTTCTTAGCTTATTTCAAATATAACCATGTTAAGACTGTGATACTTGCGCGCGCGTTGTAAGAAATAACCGCCGGAACCACTACCTAGCGTTTCCCAGGATATGACAAAAACAAAAATCAATATTCACCGGAGCTATGATGGATGAGAACCGATGTAACAGGTGGTATCGATGTCTAACGTTTTGTTTCTTATTCTCAGCTTATATCAAATATAACCATGTTAAGATTGTAATACGCACGCGCGCGTTGTAAGAATAACCGCCGAGAGTGAGGGCGGCTGATGGATTGATAACAAAAAAAAACAGGGCATTTACTTTGTTTAAAAATTCGCCAGTGGCCGAATCAACCACTGATAATTTTTAAAAGGGCGGATTGTTGTATCTATGCCCTGTTTTCCGTTATTAATATAAGGAATAATTAAGAAAAAAAATTGTATTTATTATATCTATATTTTTTTTTTAAATAATGGAAACAACTCACTTCTCCTCACAAGCACACCAGGAATCCATGAAACATGGAGGGCTGTTAAAATGACAAGAATTCGGTCACAGAGAGGTCATAGACATCCAGATGGACAAAAGATGTATGGACTAACCTCCCAAGACATCTGGAGATGTACAGATAAGGTGCAGAGTAAATAACGGTTGAAACGTCGCGTTTTCTTAACGTTTTCCTCACCGAAAAGTAGAAACTTAACAAAGATAATTAACCAACAAACAATAATATTTTTACTATTACTACCTACACAACCTTCCAAAAAAAACTAAAGAGTACGAATTCCAGAAAGCTTAAGTGGAAACATAGTTACATTTAACCTCAGGACATTAAAATATAACTCAGAATAAAACACCAATCTCTGGAGAACTAAACTTGGCGAAGCCCCAAAATAATAATGTGACGAGGATCATTACGAATATTCATTAAACATAGACGAATGATAACCACGATACTAAGACCGAAGGAACTCATAAAATATAATTCAAGAATAAATGTAACACACAGGACCACATAAATGTATCGCATACATCTCCTCGACCAACATTGTCTTCCAGCGGGGTCTGACCTCAGAATGACCCACGCAGGGCAAGCAAGAAGGTAGCAGAAAGGTCACAAAGGGGGGGGTTTGTGCTGACATTCGAGAACATCTGGTTTTTTTCTGTTTATTTTCCCTCGCAAGAGACGCGGAGAGAGGAGAGGGTGCGCGTGTTGGAGTTAAACACGGCCGCCTTTGTCTCCCCGCAGCACGGACTGCAAGATTTACACACGCAAGCAAAATAACATTCCCCACCCCTCCTTCCAGAATGGTTACACAGCTGGGTCTTTACTAATAAACACGCACACGACACACGAAACACACGAACGCAGATGTGTTCAACCCACAGAAAGATATATGACGGCCTTCAAACAACTCGGGAAGACTGAGTGGATTTTCTCAATATAAGCCGGGGAAAAATCCATTCAACTCAGATCGTCAGGGGCTCTGGCCCCCACCACAGATATCCAGGGCTTCGGCTCCATCTCTTTTCGTCGCCGCCAACGAAGAAGCTTTTCGTCATCCAGAAGGACGAGGTTCGCGGGGTGCCGAGGCGCATCGCCTGCCGCAAACGAGTACACGAGGCTCAACCCCCTTGCCGTGTCACCACGCCGAGGTGCATCGCCTGCCGCACACGAGTGTACGAGCCCAGCTCCCTTGCCGTGTCACCACGCCGAGGTGCATCGCCTGCCGCACACGAGTGTACGAGCCCAGTTCCCTTGCCGTGTCGCCACGCCGAGGTGCATCGCCTGACCACGCAAACGAGCGCGGTCGCGCCGTCAGTCATCGTACGGGGTCAGCCGAGGGAGGAGTCGAAAAGCGAGCCGCTCACCGCAGCCGCGCAAGCCAAGAGGGTCCTCCGAAAGTCGTTCGTACCCACAACTTTCCCCCACCAATAGACCCACACACGCACGCATCGACGCCCCACTCACCTGTGAGACTATCCTATCTATTTCACCCTTACCATCGTATCAACCCTAGTCAATTATCAGAAGACTGATTATCAACTACATGAACCCTCAGCTGGCCATGAGAAATCGCGGCCCATCGAGTGATTAAGAGTCCGTCGGTTATAAGAGTGAGGTTATTCTCCTTGCCTTTTTCTTTTGTCCCGTTCATCGCATAGGCGATCAATAGATTCGTCGAGGCAAACTCAAACTCTCGGAATCCTCATTACGAATCGACCCATATATATAGAGAGAATATCTTGTCAAATCGGTTTTCTTTGTCAGAGAATCTCGCTGAGGAATTAATCAAAGCAGAGCCGATACTCCCTCTCACAACACGCATCCACCCACCCTTGTCTCAAACATTTCGTTAAAAAGGATTTTATACTTGCCGATGAATCTATTGACATATACTTTCGCCTCTGGGATACAATAAGTGCTTTTTATTACCGCCATATGAAGTGTGTCATGCTTGTTATCAAACTCGGCCAGTCGCCGATTGTGATCGATACATGGGCGAACTAATGAGATGCCTGGTGGAAAGGTAGAGGTTACGACTGTTAGGAGGGTTTTTAGTCATTCGGTTCGTTAAATGCATAATGTCGCAAATGCACAAGTGTTTATTCATTCATATTAGTTAATGCATAATATCGCAAATGCATAAGAGTTTTGAGTTATTCAATTTAGCTAAATGCATAGCCTCGCAAATGCATAAGTGTTTATTCATTCATTTTAGTCAAATGCATAGTCTCGCAAATGCATAAGTGTTTATTCATTCATTTTAGTCAAATGCATAATATCGCAATTGCATAAGAGTTTTGGTTATTCATATTAGTCGAATGTATAGTCTCGCAAATGCATAAGAGTTTGGTTATTCAATTTAGTTAAATGCATAGTCTCGCAAATGAAGGAGTATTTTTAGTTATCCATTTTCGTTAATTGCATAATCCTGCTCATGAATTATTGACGCATGTTTGACCTGCATGCTAGAATGTCACATATTTGTTTAGAATAAAATTGTTATCACAGAAGCGACTCGAGTGTTCCTTCCAAGTCCATGCAAAACTGTCTTATTCTTGATAACTGTATCCTGTGATGAGATCTGAACCTGGAGACCTAAAATAACAAACACACTAAGATAATCGGCAAATGTTTAATCGATGATAATCGTGTTATCCTGATTGATATTACTCTGGATAAACGAAGCTAAGCCTAATTATCACAACTGCACACATTAACATAACCGCAAGCATCCGCATAAATTACTACGATTATCTCCGCGATTATCATAATTTATGCAGATAATTACATGCATTAACATAATTTATGCATATTAATACACACACTATCATAATTCATGCGATTTGCGCATTTTTCGGAAAATTATTAATTTTTATTATTTTTATCAAAATTTCATAATCCAACACATACAACAACCTGATGACGATTGCTTGTGTTGCAATAGAAACGTCGTATTCTATTATTTAACTTATTTATTTTCTTTCTACGTGACTTTACCGAAAGAACCAAATAGTAGTTATTTATATTGTTTAAGATTGGACAGACATTAACTGGAATGTAAAGTTTGCATAATTGCATTGTCAAGATGAAAATGTCATCACCTGCGGCCAAAGACCATGAACAGACAGTTTTACGATCGTTTTTTAATCAGTCCAAATCCTATCGCGATGCACCTCGGGACCTCGATAATTGTCCACTTTCTCTCTTTGTCAGAAAAGCAGTAAGCACACAACGAAGGAATTACAACACTTCAATTGAGCGTCCTATCCAACACGACTTTATGCGAGTGTGAATATTGTTGGATGAGTTGAGGCATGGCAGAGATGACTGTCACCACCACTCTTCTAGGGACCATTTAGAATGGCACCATAGCCAAGCTCTCAAATGGAATGCGACTCATTTTAATCATTCTGTGCAGTGGTGTCTGCAGAGAGCATTCAGAGGCGGCTCGTGCCGAGATGTGATTTCTGCGCACATTTTAATTCATATATAATGAGAGTAAAAATCAATTTTGGTAGATGTATCATTTCAGCCCAATACCAGGATGCAATCTTTGGATTAAGCACGGAACATTACCACTTACCAGATCGCTTCAACATCTTCTTAAAAGTCGACCCCTTCAGTTTCACGTTTAAGTAAAATGTGTACACCAGGAGTGCAGTCAGGACGAAGCCGAAGATTGTTACCATCACGACTACTGTGGTGTCTGAAATTTTACGAAGGAGAAAAAAATAACAAGGTGTCAACAGCAGTCCCCTCTTGGGCCTAATTGTCTGGTCTCTATGATGCATTGCAATGCATGGGAATCCAGACCTCTATCAAACCATTAAATAATTGCTCTTTGCATTATTTCTATAGTTTGTTTAGCACAACAATATGAAGGCGTTTTTTCACAGATTATCATTTGCAGCATTTGGACAGCTGTTGGCGATATTTTTTGATAATTTGCGTTCCCCTAAGAACGAACTTTGCAGGTAATTCTAACATTTGAACCCATGGCCTTCTATTTCCAAATAAGGTTACCAGAACTCTATCATTCACCATGAAGCAGATGGTGCATTTTATTTTGTTGAATGCACCAGCAGAATCAACTAGGGTAGCCGTTGGGCTTAAACCACAAACCTCTGAAATGAGAAGTAAACGTGCTACTACACAGTGTGAAGATTTGGAGGCAAGGGGACTCCAGCCTAAAACTTCTGTGTAGAGAAAATAAATATTAGGTGTTCAGTATTGCACCAGGTATTAAACTAATAACATCACACATGGCTGGCTTGACCCTACATGCAGTCCCTGAAGCCTGCAATAGACATTAGGTTGAATTTCAATTCGTGCTTCTGTAATATCTTCAATAATGGCGGGAGACGAGTTGACGGGGCAGCACTCTTTTATTCACAACGGTTGCACACGTAACAGTCCCAACCGAGATAACACCTATCTCTCACGTGCCTGACTCGGCCACGTACTCCGTCTTCCCCGTGGGGTACGTGTACCTATCTCTGCCTCGACTCAGGCTCTCTGGCTACGCTCTCCCCACGGGGAGCTATCAGACTCCTATGCGCACTCGGCTCGGGCCGTACTCAGTCTCCCCCGTAGGGTACGCGTGCCTAGCTCTGCCTTGACTCAGGCTCTCCGGCTACACTCTCCCTATGGGGAGCTATCAGACCCCTCTTGTCAGACTACGGGTCTCGACCACTGGGCTACACAGCCCGAGCCCTTACAAGGGCGTCGGACCGTGAATCCCAAGGCCTCGCCTCTGAGCCTCTCAGAACCCCGGCCCTTACAAGGGCAGCGGGGCTAGGGGTCCCAGGGCC
The DNA here is from genome assembly GCF_964198595.1 of Lampetra fluviatilis. Lineage (NCBI taxonomy): Eukaryota > Metazoa > Chordata > Hyperoartia > Petromyzontiformes > Petromyzontidae > Lampetra > Lampetra fluviatilis. The sequence goes on from NC_136319.1 coordinate 4,314,951, forward strand.
TATCTCTTCCTCCATCTTCCGTCTTCTCTGGTTACCAACTCCCCGAGTGCCAGCGCGCATCACCTTACATAGCCCTCTGCTCCCGAGGGGGCGGAGCCTATGCGGACCGTGATGTGAGCACCCACTCGATGTAACCAATCACCACGCGCTGCCTCACGATCCCTCCTGGCAGCGCGTATCACCACTACACTTCTACTGCAGACAGCTTCTGCTGTTTGAGTTGTCAGGCTGTCTCTTGCTCCCACTGTCAGCTGAGAAAAAAAATCTGCTGTTGTGGTTGACTTGAGCGGCTTCGTAATCCTACTGTAGTGACATCAGAGATGTCACTGTATGGTGCCGGCCTAAAAGGGCCGCCCCATTCGATGTTCCTACAACATGGACAGCACCGTGTGGGTGGCTGTGTGTAATACCAGCCCTAGCGGGGCTTGGTGAGCACTGGAATAGTGAGGGCACCACGCAAGCTTGTGGTGGGGGCTCCCACGAGGGGAAGTGGGTGAGGGGAAGTGGGTGAGTGTCAGCCCAGGGGCAGGGTTGCCCCAGGCCATGGCACTCTGGTTGACCCTGTAGACACGTGATCCAGAGAGTCCACACAGGGGGCCCCAGGTGGGGAGGGGGGGCTAGTGGGTGATCACGTGTCCGGGAAGAGCTCTTGAGAGGGATCAAGAGAGAACGAGAATGCTGGAGAAGGCGGGCGGGGCTGAGGGCGTAGAAGCCCTGACCGTAGGGGGATATAAGGTGGGTCCCTAAGAGGGACCGGGGGTCACTGCATTCTACAAGCTGGAAGCTCAACACCTACAAGCGGGAAGCTCTACGTCTCAAGCTGAAAGATCTCCCTCTTACGAGGCAACCACGTCGTCGGAGACCCGAGTGAGGGTCCGACCCTTCTTAGCAGTAACCCCTCTGTATAGCGTTGTTGGCTGGGTGGCCACCACCCTAGGCTATATTGGGTAAAGGGGCCGTTACCCCTTTGTGTTATGGTGTTACAATAAATGTGTTGCCTCTAAAAGGAACAACGTCTGCAACTCAGTTGGACTCACTACACTACTACTACCTGAGTGTGTCTCCTCAGGCAGACAAATTCCCGAATCGCCATCTCTCTTGAGCCTCTCCATGCACCGACACACCGTGTCCTGGGCCACGGAGCAGTTCACAGCCACCTCCTCGCCTGCAATGAGAAAGTTGACGGTGCTAAAGTTCAACAAACATACACACACAGAGACCCACACAAACCCAGACCAATACAGACCCACAGAAACCCACAGATTAGCACGATTGGCTACGTACGGTGTGAAAGAAGTTCAACATATATTTCATAATAAAGGTTTTTGGGTAAGATTGCGTAAGTATAAATGTGTCATAACCCTCCACCACCCGACATAACCAGTAAGGTTTGTCACATAAACAACGCACCAATTAGTTTACAACTTCAGCCCACTGGTGTGTTGGAGAGATCAGAGGTGGAGGAGGGGGGGGGGTTATTGTAATTATATGACAATAGATTAGATTGCTAATCCCAGTTGATTAGCATGTATTTACTTAATAAGGAATACAGTTGTAAGATGTATTACTTAATAATACGCTTCCAGGCCGCATTAAGCCTGTCAGAGCAGTTAAAATTAATTGTATTTATCTCAATTTCAATAGATTCTCCAATTAGTTTTACACAACTTATTATTATGTCTTTTTGTTTGCATGTTCACTACAAGTATATGTGGTTAATGCAGACATGATTTCTTGCAAAGGTTTCAGTTTGGTGTTTTAACATCTTAACACCTGTTTTATTGCCATAAATGGGAAAACCCTATTATTATACTTTGGTTCTTTCGGTAAAGTCACGTATAAAGAAAAAATAATAAATTAAATAATAGCATACGACGTTTCGATTGCAACACAAGCAATCATCATCAGGTATAATGAAATAGCGACATAAAATCTAACCAGAAAAAATTATAGACAGACATTTAAGCAGACAGATATCACCAAGATGCACACAGCGGGCAACACAGGTACAGAGAGGGGTAATCGTCTCTGTGGGGTGGCCTTAAATAGACAGAGGGGGGCGGAGGCAGCGAGAGGGAGGGGTTAGAGACAACAAAAAGGGGGTGAGCAGGCTTAGGGAGAGAAAGAAACACACTAAAATTAAATAACCTAGCAAAGTATCGAAATGTTATGTAAAACGACACAGAGAGTCGGTCAACACACAATTAACGCATAGCCTGGTCGATTACGTATTTCAAAGATTGCTTTTCACACTTAAATTCTAACTTAGCAATCTTTGAAATACGTAATCGACCAGGCTATGCGTTAATTGTGTGTTGACCGACTCTCTGTGTCGTTTTACATAACATTTCGATACTTTGCTAGGTTATTTAATTTTAGTGTGTTTCTTTCTCTCCCTAAGCCTGCTCACCCCCTTTTTGTTGTCTCTAACCCCTCCCTCTCGCTGCCTCCGCCCCCCTCTGTCTATTTAAGGCCACCCCACAGAGACGATTACCCCTCTCTGTACCTGTGTTGCCCGCTGTGTGCATCTTGGTGATATCTGTCTGCTTATATGTCTGTCTATAATTTTTTCTGGTTAGATTTTATGTCGCTATTTCATTATACCTGATGATGATTGCTTGTGTTGCAATCGAAACGTCGTATGCTATTATTTAATTTATTATTTTTTCTTTATACGCGACTTTACCGAAAGAACCAAAGAATAATTCCTGCAGTCACGAAAGCTCCAAGTTAAGATCCTATTATTATAGTTTAATACTGGAAAAGGAGGTCCCATGATGTTATCCATCGTAGTTGATATGCATACATTAACCCCCCTCTGTTGTTCGCACCTGATTGGCTCACAAGTGAAGACATTACATTGTCCCCTCTATTTAAGACCAAAACACGAAGATTTCTCCGTAACTCTGGATGTTGACTGATGCTACTGGTTGTAATTACTAGCGAAACGATACGGTACTCAAAATGTAAATGTTGTAGTAGGTTTACTCTCCAACTCACCAGTGTGCTAAACTATTAACGAATTGGTATGTTTTCTTAACGTGTCAAGCCTTATAAATTGGCTGTGTCGGGTGGTGGCAGGTTTAACGAGACATTTATATTCACGTGATCTAACCCAAAATTTGATATTATGGATACGTACACGCACACTACTATATGTAGTGACATCGCTGGATGTCGACATGCTGGGTGCAGTGCCAGCCCTAGAGGGGCACAACATGCGGTGTAGCGACATCGCGGATACCACAGTGGTGTGGGTGTAGTACTGGCCCTAGAGGGGCCCGGTGAGCGCTGAATGATAGCGCTAGATGGTGCCACGCTTGGCGTGGAGTGCCGACCCTACAGGACAGGGTGTGTGGGTGCTGGCCGGAGGATGAGGTTATTCGAAGCCATGGCACTCTGGTTGACCCGGGAGGACACGTGACCAGTTAAGCTGACAAAGGGGCCCCAAGAAGGGGCTGTGGGGGGGGTCACGTGATTGGGACCCAGATCCTTCCCGAGGATTCTGGAAAGTGGACGTGGCCAAAGGCGGAGCCGGCCACACCACAGAGAATATAAGCCGGGTCCCGAAAGGGACCGTGGTTATTGTTCGTCCTCGAAGAAATATTTGTCTACCTTCTCCGTTCAACGAGTCTCGAACACGTAGACCCGGGCCGAAGCTGTTGGTCCCGGTCTCAATTAGCAGTTATGTTGTAACTAGTGTAGTTAGCCTGGTGGTCACCACCAGGTTAACTACACTAGCGACGTAGTAACTAGTGTAGTGTAGTAACTAGTGTAGTTAACCTGGTGGTCACCAACAGGTTAACTACACTAGCTACGTAGTAACTAGTGTAATGTAGTAACTAGTGTCGTGTAGTAACTAGTGTAGTTAACCTGGTGGTCACCACCAGGTTAACTACACTCGCTACGTAGTAACTAGTGTAGTGTAGTAACTAGTGTAGTTAGCCTTGTGGTCAACACCACAGGTTGTTATTTTGTTAAGGGGAAAGTTACCCCGTGTGTTGGAACTGAATAAATGTGTTGCCTCCAAGTCTATGTCTCAGACTCAGTTGAACCTATTACATATATACTACACTATACAATACACCATACACAACCTAAGAGTAGCACAGTTGGCTACGTATGTTGCAAAAAGCATCGTACAATATCCTGGATTTTAATCTGGATTTCAGCTGCCTGTGATTATACCGAGTTGATATTAATTAGCTGCACCAATTAATTTTGAAAATTTCATTTCAGTTTGAATGCCACCTGTCTGTCAGAAGGACACAATTGCCTAACCATAGTATGAATAAAGGGGCCTACAAATTGGAATTAAAATGTGGTTCTGTGACGTCATCTTCTGTGGCGTGTGAGAGTTCCCAGGCATTTGTTGTCTCTTGACAAGATCATGATTTGGACAATTGGAATATTTAGTTCGAGGTGGGGTTTTCTCTCTTTAAAAAAGTTTTGGTCAGTTGCTTATCAAGTTTTGTCTGTGCTTCATGCCAGTTAAAATGGGTGTATCCAAAGGAACACCCGTCATGCATACATGAGCTAAATATCACGCATATTGCAGATATGACAACAACCTACTTGCTGTGCTGCCACTTACCTGAACCACAGCTGCTGCACCATAAGCACTTCTCCTCCTGGTTGTCTCTGTCCATATAAGTGCCCTTAGAGCACAGGTCACACAAAGCCTTCCTTCCATCAGCTATGCAGTCCTTCACCTTGAACGTCCCTGAAGGACAACGAAATGCGAGCAGGCAAAGGCGTTTTTCCAAACATAGCGACCACAAGTTGGTTCAGAGAGACGTGGGCTGCACTGACAATCATCCAGTGTTAAGTTCTATTCAGAGTATAGTAGCTCGACTGAAAACTAATTTCTTCAGTATCGAATCACTTTTTGTAGCCTGATAGTGATGAGGTCACGGGGTAAAAGCTGGCCCCAGTTGGGTTCCTTTCCACAGGAGTAGGGCCTGTGACTTGGTGGGGACAGGAAGCACCCGGTCACCACGCTTTGTCGTTCCACAGAGGTGTAGGGATTGGGGGTCTCCGTGCCTGTGTGTTGCTTTTACCTGCAGGGCACAACCGGCAGCAGACTCCTCGTGGTATTTTGTAGAATCCATCTCCACACTCCTTGGCGGCAGACGGCTCCTGCAGTGCACAACACACCTGAAGAGAAGGTCCACACAGAATGGAGTGAATAGGGTAAAGGTCGTGACTTTGTGGCTGCGACAGTCCTGATGCTTTCAGAAAACATATCCCTGTTGTTTCCATGAAGCATTTGTAACGAGCTTAAAACTCATCACGCTGGCAAATTTGGAAATCGGCAGCAACGATTGGTGCAGCTGGCACCAACCCATTATCCAGTCCTATGGAATCGTGGACACGCATGCAACATAAAGAACCCACAACACCTTCATCACTGATCCAGCAGCACAGGTATCTGGCGTAGACCTCCTCTCGAAGGCGGTAAACAGTAAATAACTGAACTAGCACAGAGAACAGGCGATGGCGGCTGCCTTTCTTCACAATTGAGAGATGACTCCCAGACCATGGAACATATCAACTTGAACACTCTTCTTGGTTCTTTCGGTAAAGTCACGTAGAAGGGAAGTAATAAAATAATAACAATGAAACATAATAAAATACAATTCTCACGACGTTTCGGCCACAACGCAAGCAGCTGTCCTCAGGTGAAGAACATGGCTGTCGGAAAGACAGCCATGAACCGGAGAATTGTATTTTATTATGTTTTATTTGTATTATTTTATTATCTCCCTTCTACGTGACTTTACCGAAATAACCAAGAAGATGAATCCCTGCAGTCACGAAAGCTTTAAATCGAAATTTAACTTGAACACTAATTTCTGTTGTGGGAGGTGTTTCATTTCTCCACTAAGCATCTCAGGAGGCCATTGAGTCCATTTAAAAACTAGACCTCACATTATAAGCTTTAACCATCATACAGATGAAGAATGTACTAAGTGAAACCACCAATTTAATCACTGCCTGTGAATGAGAAACTCAGAAGACGGAATGTGCCTGGAGGCACAGCAGAACAACTGTAATGTAATAAGCATCACAGCAAACCCGAGTAGATTTACAACAGGCAAACGTGTGCCGCATTTTACGAACAAAGGCTTCTCACCATAATCCAGATCACCAGCTCAAAATAACTGAATGTGTGGCCGTTGTGTTTTTTTAAATGCCAACTCACAGAGTCGAGAAAATGTGGTCACCCCAACAACAGCAATGAAACAAAGACAACTCTAGACCGGATTCATCCACAATAGGAATCGTCAGTACAGCACAGTCATATATGCTGTTGCCATCTGCCTCCGGGAGCCTCAAATATGGAGAGTTGTACGTTTACACTATCGGACCCATAACTTGCGTGAAGGCAGCAATAATTCAAATCAATAAACGACGATGAAACTCAGTTTAATACGTAGGAGGCTTTCACGACCAATATCATCAATAATACAGGTTTTTTTGGGTTAGATCGCGTACATATATGCGTCATTAAACCCGCCAACACCCAACACAGCCAATTAGGCTGTCTGCCTAATGATGCTCTTTGTAATTACTGGATCAACGTCATAGTGAGATTGTGAATGTTGTGGATTTGCTCTCCAACACACCGGTGTGCTGTACTAGTGTAGAGTAGTAAATAATGACGTTACGTCACGCTCGCCCTCCGTTTCAGTGACGTCAGAGAGTGACGTCATGCACGGCGGGTGGGACGGTGACGTCATGTCCCCCGGGGATATTTAGGGTGGGACCCGTGACGTATTCCGGGTCGTCGCAAGGAGCCGGGAAGGTGTGAGGTTGGAAGTTGGGGACCCAGGGTAGGGGGAAATTAGCGCTAGGCTAGAGTAGCCTGTGTGAGTGCTAGGAATCCCCAGTACCCCTCCCCTGAGGTGTGGAGTGTGAGTAGAGATGGGAACGTGTGCCTGCAGTGGGACCAGTCCAGCCGCCGCCGAAGGAAGGCTAGAGGGTTAGAAGCCCAACCTCGTCGCTGGGCGGTGATGGCAGCGTGCCCCCGCCCGGGGCAGGCGAGGGGAAGCCGTGCCGGGGCGTAGAATAATGGGAGACAGTTCCCCGTGCAGGCCAGAGTTCTGACGCGCACCATAACGGGTGCAGGCGTCGGGTGTGGAGTGTAGGCAGTGAGTGTGTAGTGCTCAGGGAGTAAGTGACGTGTGAAGGGTGGTTAATAAACAACTGGCTCAAGCCCTTACATGAAGCTCCGTCTCAGTGTGGATCTACAAGTCTCCAGTGGTGTCAAGAATAACCACACAACACTAGTAACGAATTGGCATATTTTGTTTACGTGATAAACATTACTAATTGGTTGTGTCGGGTGGTGGCAGGTTTAACGACGCAATTATATTTCCACGATCTAACCCAAAAAAAACGTATTATGGATGATGACACTCATTGCAACAGACAAAATTATCATAGGCCCTGAAACAAATAGGTTGAGCAACACACAATCGTGTGCATTGAGCTGGTGGTCTGAACAGGGCTGACATTTTGTACATTCAAGATACATCTTTGCGCATCATTTTCAGATTTGAGCAACCCTGATATAAACCTACACAGTAGCAGACATCAGTGTCTCTGCTCGAACAAGCATAGAGCAGCGTTCATCTCAACTGCGGCCCTGAGCCCTTGGTGGTGGTGAGACTCGGGATAATAGCAGTCAACTTCACGGAATGTCTTTCTTATGGCAAGTGCAAAGCCAAGGAGAAAATATTTAAACTTCATGTTGAGAAGGTGATCCATTCGATGGCATCCAAAGTTGATTTATGTATAAAGTCAGTGCCTCCTCTGTAAGGCTATAATTGGCAGTGGTGAGTTACGTGATTCAGAGATCGCACTGCATCACATTCACAATAGGGCGACTTTCATTGTCTTCCCAGTGTTCTGTATTTTTTATATACAGTAGTCCCTCGATTAACAGTGAAATCAGTTAACGGTTTTTCAGTTAATGTTAAACCTCCCATAGGACCCTATGGTTTTGACTCACGTTAACGTCGTTGATTAACGGTATGTTTTATATTAGCGGTCCCCAACCTTTTTGGCACCAGAGACCGGTTTCCTGGAAGAAGCTGTTAGCGACGTTTGTATTTTACTCATTTTGGCTAGGGTTAGCTTGTGGGCTTTCCAAAACTGTGACTTTTGACCGAGACAAGTGCAAAGTGCGGGAAAGAGGCACAGACGGAAGTGGTCAATAAAATAATGGCGGGCGACGCGAGGAATCACCGCTCTCACTTCCTGCTGTGCAGCCCGGTTCCAAACAGGCCACGGACTGGTACCGGTCCACGGGCGGGGGTTGGGGACCCCTGTTTTATATTATACACGTGGTCACGAATTTCGGCAAATCCGAGCGCTCGTAAGTGGGACTGGGCATGCTTCAGCCAATCAGCGATGCCTGTTTATAAGCCTTTAGACCTCGAGTGGAATTGTTAATCGTATCTTATATTTAAATAAAACGCCTTTATCCAAGGCGATTCATAAGTGTTATGAGTTGCACAACGAGGGTAGCTAAAAGTGATACGGTGAATTAGGGATGGGGTATTAGGGAGGGAGGATAGTGGGTTCAGGAATTACGGTGGGTACCTTGGGATGGAGGGAATGATGGACCAGGGAGAAGAGGTGGGTCTTGAGGGAGTGAAAACAGCTCTCTTGCATACTAAGTGCTTTTTACTTATTTTTCAACTCGTAAGTAAATTCGTTGCGATAGCAATGGCCTCGAAAGTGAATTCGCAAAAGGAAACGAGGAATAGGAAAGTAATTCGTTTTAAAACGAAGCAGGACGTTTTTAAGGTTCACTTCCGATCATCTTAGAATGGTTTCATGCTTTTAACGTGTAATTTCTATATTAATTTAGCAGTTATCTCGGTAAGCAGTAGTTTTCGTGTAAAGGATTAAAAACGTAAACTGAGGGACTACTGCATATACATATTGTCCATTCTCTACACCACAATATCAGGTTACTCTTGCAAATAAGAAAACTCTGTTCTCTTGAGTTGTCACCTGGTTTAAACATTAACTTGACTACATTTCACGAGAGGTCATATATATAATGAGGACAATAAACTCTGTACCTTTGACTGCAACGGCAAAAGACAGACTGATACTGAAGCTGTAAACCTGGCTCATGTTTACGAATGCACTGTACATTAACTAAGGCAACCTGATTCACCCCTTTTTTCCCTATAATCTTTAGTCATTCTTACACACGCATTATTAATTAAAGTCACGCACAGCTACAATGTAATTCATCTACCGGTATGCCCATAACAGCCTGACTAAGAATCAACTAACTTTTTTTCAAGTGGTTCACGCACCATTGGGATGTTTGTCAATTTCACTTGAAATAGCGAGTGCACGGCATCGTTTGGGGAGGAAAAAAGGGCACCCAGAGAACACCCGCCATGCATGAGGACATGACACTGGGTGGTCGTTACAGTTGGTCTGAGATTAGGAGCACTCCCTTTAAGAGTGTGCTCCTAATCTCGGCTCGTTACCTGTATAAAAGACACCTGGGAGCCAGAAATCTTTCTGATTGAGAGGGGGCCAAATACTTATTTCCCTCATTAAAGTGCAAATCAACTTATAACATTTTTGACATGCGTTTTTCTGGATTTTGTTGTTATTCTGTCTCTCACTGTTCAAATAAACCTACAATTTAAATTATAGAATGATAATTTATTTGTCAGTGGGCAAACGTACAAAATCAGCAGGGGATCAAATACTTTTTTTCCTCACTGTAACACTGGGTGGTCGTTACAGCAAGTGGGATCATAACCCGGTATCTGTACCTTGCTCTCTGCCACCACTTATAGGCGCAATGATCGACACAAAAAGCTGATTTTGTAGAGGTGAGTTTGGGAAGATTTATTTTATTCAATTGATGAATTGGCCAAACAATCTGAAAAGACTGCTGTTTGGTGGTCAATAACTTAGACCCCTTCAAAAATGGCAGCTGCCCTCACGTCCTGTATCCCTGAAGGCTCATGATGCCAATGGCGTCACGAAGCCCTGCCCATCACCTCCCGTCCAGCAACACATGTGGGAAGTGGTTAGATTTTTTCATCTTCCTCACAACTGGTTTTGTGTTATCTGATTGGTTGAGTGATAAAATGGATAATGGATAGAGTAATCGATTACTTAAATAATAAATAATATTTGCTTTACTCGTAAAAATTACTGTGTCATGCCACTTGAGACAGAGATAGTGAATAACAATGGGCTGTCTCCTGGTTAAAAGACGAAATTCAATTTCATTATGAACCGTTGACATTGATGGAAAAAAATGCAGCAAAAACTGAAACGTGCACGTAAAACCATGGAAATAAGCAGGCTTGGAATTTCGTTGAGAGACAGAAAGGGGAACATGTGGATTAGAGAACATAGAAAGGTTACAAACATTATCTTGACTGTTTAGAAAAGTAACTGAGCTTGGAAAGGACACGACAAAGAGTGAAGGAATGATGGCCGGGAGGTCGAGATTTAACGACGGAATGGCTGCAAAAGGAAAGAACACTCCTGAGAGAGAACATCAACTGCTGGATATGGAACAATGATTCATCCTCAAGTAATGCTTCCCCTGTGAAGGTTATAGCCCTTAACATTACACATGAATGAACAAGTGAATGAAACTATAAGTGGTGGTCCTCACCATCAGCAGGAGTGTTCCTCTCAGCGCCAGCCCAGGCGAGCTCCTCCGCTTGGTCATGAAGTTCATCGCTCCTCACTCCTCGCTCTCAGACTTTCGACTCCTTTCTCACCTCTCACTTCCTATGACGGCTCCGTAATATTATTTTTCTCTTCAACTACTTTTTAACTATATTGTTTTATTTCACCGGGTTAAGGCCCCACTGAGCTGCGTAACTCTTTGTCAGAAGCGACCTGGCTATCACAAATGATAGCAGCTCAACGAAGTGACTTATTCAGTGGAATTGTAGAGCAGACACATAACTCTAAACGTGTGATGTTGATTCTAAATCTGGAGGGAAAAATCCACATCTGTATTGTTCCTCTATATTTTCCACTATATCTCTCCTGTCTCCTCACCCTCTTGTCACGCTTCTCGACCTCCTCTTGTCAGAAGCCTGAGTTCGCAAGCTTCTTCTCTACATTGTCATCTCCAAATGTGTTTTTTTTTTACAATTCTCGCTCTTAACAGTTAAATCGCAGCCGGATTCAATGCTAAACGAAGAGACTAGGCAATTGCTTGGTGACACAGTGGTGAAGTTTTCTCTTTGTGTTTTTTCTTACTGCGAGTTCCTTGCAAAGGTCACGTGCGTGGTTTATAGTGCTAAGTTTATGAGAGGGAGTTGGCAGTGTCTACTGTAGCCCTGACCACGCAGGCTCGCTTGATGATAAGAGTCGTAATTTTGGGTGCATTGACATGGCCACGTGGTGCGCATACCTCCGTTTATTGCAAATCGCGTTCTTAAACCAAATAAATACGTGCTCTAGGTTCATCCGAAAACTACGTGATCACCTCGACACTACAGCAGTTGCATATTTTTAAAAACAGTGGACGCATTTTGATTTATTGACGTGACTCTGCTGTCCACTTAGCTTTCTGGAGCAGGAAAGTGTTGTACCTGAGCACGTGCATCGATCGGTCAATCATTAGTATTCGTTCTAAATTCGAAGAGTAACAATCAAAATCGTCAGATGTGCTTAAAAAAACGACTAATTTATACGTGTATGAGTGGTTTTTGGTATAGAGATGTGCGGAATATTTTTTTTATTTTTGGAGCATCCGCTGCCTTCCTCCATGTCATTAGCACCGATAATAGGCAGTCTACTGCTTTAAAACATCCAGGTTTGGAAGTCAATCGAGGTAATTTGCTAAATAGAGACATCGAGATTTTGTTCATATTGTCAGGAGAGGGGTAAGAAACTAAAAACATGTTTTTTTAATTTTACCAGATGAGGGCCCATTGAGCTATATAGTAGCTCTTTTTCAGAAGCGATAACAAATTAGAGCTTAACAAAGTGTCTTATCACGTGGACATTTATAGCAGCCAAATACCCTAAACACGTGGCATTAATTCCAAGTGTGTAGGGTAAAAACTGGAGGACCCAGATAAAAATCCATGTGACCTCCACGGGGAGAGGAGAGACACAGACACCAAATATACAGCAGGCATAAGGGTCGGGAGTGAACCCACGACCTACTGCGTACCAAGCGAGGTAAGTTAACATCTCCTAGCCACCGAGGTGCCCACAGTGGTATGAACACAAAGAATGAGCACCTTGCCATGATTTCTACACGCGCGTTATAATCACGTATCATGATCATAACGATGAGTTTTAATAAATCTATTGTTACATCCTCAATACCAGGAAAAACCCTTTGTTGTCTGTGCTCATGCACCAAGCTATATGGTGAGTGCAGTGCTCGACAGAGTGCCACCTACCGACTCCATAATCTTACTGGGCGATTTCAATGTTGACGTGGGAAACGATGGAGATACCTGGAGAGGCGCGATTGGGAGGAATGCCCCTCCCCCCTGATCTGACCCAGAATCGTGAGATGTTATTGGAATTCTGTGCTACTCACGATATGTCAATAACAAACACTATATTCGAACACCACGATTTTAATAAGAGCACCTTGGGCCAAAGGTCAATGATTTACTTGTTAGTTGTATCATCGGACCTCAAGCAGTATGTTCTGGACACTCGGGTGATGAGAGGGGCAGAGCTGTCAACTGATCACCGCTTGGTGGTTAGATGGATCCCACACTTGGGGCAATGACCAATGACCAGATGGACGTGGAAGGCCCAAACGAATAGTGCGGGTTTTCTATGAACATCTGGCGGTAGACTCAGTGCACAAAGATTTAAACTTCCACCTCCGGAAAAACTTATCCTGCACTCCCGGAGAGGTCGTGGACATTGAATTGGAGTGGACAATATTCAGGACCTCGATTGTGGATACAGCTGTGAAAACTGTGGCCTGAATGGCACTTGGTGCCTGTCATGGCGGCAACCCTAGGACCCGCTGGTGGATACCAGTAGTGAGGAAAGTTGTCACATTGAAGAAGGAGGCGTTTTGAACTCTGCTCGGAAAAAGTTTTCCCGACTCGATTGACAAGTACCGGCTTTCCAAGAGGGCAGCAGCTGCAGGAGTCACTGGTGCAAAAGCCAGGGCATGAGACGAGTTTGGAGAGGCCATGGAGAGGGACTATCGGGCAGCCTCTAAGATATCCTGGCAAACCATCCGATGCCTTAGGAGGCGTCAACGGAACGTGGCCCAGGTGGGAAGAAGACTTTGATGAGGAGCTCCTCAACCCGATGGACAAGCCCTCCGCTCTGGAGGAAGCCCGGAAAATAGCTGGGATGGTCGGATCCCACACGGCTGCTGAGGGCCTTCACAGTGGCAAAGCTGCTGGGGTGGACGAGATTCACCAAAAGTTGTTGAAAGCGCTGGACAGTGGAGGAGTGTTGTGGTTAACATGCCTCTTCAATGTTGCATGGAATGAGGTACAGTACCTCTGGATTGGAAAACTGTGGTCATGGTTCCCATTTTAAAAAAGGGGACCGGAGTGTGTGCTCTCATTGCAGAGGAATCACACTCCACAGCATCGCAGGTAAAGCTTATTCCCGAGTGCTGGAGAGGAGGCTCCACCCGGTGGTCGATCCTCAGTTTCAGAAGGAAAAATGTGGATTCGTCATGGTCATGGAACAATAGACCGGCTCTTTTCCCTCCCAAAGATATTTGCGGAATCATGGGAGAATGCTTCACTGGTTTACCTCTGTTTTGTAGACTTGGACAAAGCATATGACCGTGTTCCCTGCAATGTCTTGTGGGCGGTGCTACAGGAGTATAATGCACCTGTCCCGCTTTTGTGCACTATCCGGTCTCTCTAATCGCAGAGTGAGAGCGGTTTCCATATTCTTGATGTTAAATCAAAGTCGTTCACTGTGGGTGTTGGACTCCGCCAAGGGTGCGTCTTGTCTCCACTCCTGTTTGTGATTTTCATGGAAAAGATATCAAGGCACAGCCGAGCTATGGAGAGTATCTCGTTTGGGGGCATGGAGGTGGTGTTGCTGCTGTTTTTTCAAATGACGTTGTCCTCTTTGCCTCGTTAGTCTTTGATCTCCAGCATGCACTTGAACGCTTTGATGCCGAGTGTGAAGCGGCTGGGATGAGGATCAGCACCTCCAAATCTGAGGTCGTGGCTCACTCTCGGGAGACGGTGGGGTGTGCTCTCCAAGCGAGGGGGGAACAGCTGCCCTTAGTGGTAGAGGTTAAGTACCAGGGGGTCTCTTGAGCGAGCGATGGTAAGTGGAAGCGGGAGATCGGCCGGCTGATTGGTGCGGCGTCCGAGGGGAAGGAGGCACTGTACCGTTCCATGGTAGTGAAGCTCGCGGTTTACAGGTAGCTCTACATTCCCACCTTCACATATGGTCATGAGCTTTGGGTAATGACAAAAAGGATGAGATAATGGGTACAAGGGGCCGAAATGAGGTTTCTCCATAGGGTTGCTGGTCTCACTCTCTGTGATTGGTTGAGGAGCTCAGTAATCCGGGAGAGCTTTAGATCTAGAGGAGCTAGTTGAGGCGGTTTTGGTACCTGGACAGGATGCCCCCTGGTAGACTCCCCCCTCGAACTCTACCGGGCAGCACGTCCCCGGGGCCGGCACAGGACACACAGGCGCGACTATGTCGCTCAGCTGGCCTGGAAACGCCTGGGAGTTCATCAGGAAGAGCTAGAGTTTGTGCATAGTAGTGTAGTGTATAATGTAGTAGAATATAGTGTAGTAGTGTATATTGTAGTGGAAAGTGTAGTGGTGCTGGAGTCTGTCGCCAGGGAAAGGCAGGTCTGGACCGCCATACCCAACACGCTGCCGCCACAATCCTTACCAGGACAAGGAGATTGAGAAACAAACAAAATGAACAAACCTCCGAAGGAAGGGAGTATGATAGGGGTTATGATCTCAGGTGCCAGGATGTCTGCGGAACCAGAACAAAACGTGAACTAAGACTGACCGGATGAATGCTCGAGATCAGTGATACCGCGAGAAGCCTTGGGCTTTTGATGTGTCTTAGGGAATTAATTAAATAAACTACAAATTATATATAAGAGTATATAAAAACAATTATATGCATTAGTCCTGTTAAGGCAGACTCCGGGGATAGCACTCGCAATTTGGCTAAGAGTGAGCTTTGCAGAGGCAAAGAATATTTAATTTCTGACTAAGGCAGACTCTAAGTATCGATGAAAGTTGTATTCGTCGTTTTTATTAATAGTTTGAGTAACTTGCAGAGTTAAGGACTTCGAGAAGTTGTACTGCATTAGGCTGGGAATTGTGATGAGCTAAAAGATGTGCGAAGTAAAGTTAATATAATAGTGTGATAAGCTAATACATGCGAGAAGTGAATTGGAGATGAGTTATACAATATGGAGTGCACATGAAATATTGTCCAAGCTATAGGCTGGAAAAGATGTGTAGGTTGAGCCCCATTGACTGCCATTGTAGGAGATTGTGGAGAGGCCAGGAGAGTGAGTGTGAACACGTGCAGGCTGCTGCACAGTGGGTAATCTCTCAATAGTGAGCGACCGAAGGTGCTCGCGAACCAAGCCACTTCCAAGGTTTGCTGACAGGCAGCGTGCTGGGCCAGCGTGCTGCAGCATGATTCAGCTGCAGATCGAGCCTGGCGTGCAGATAACAACGCACGTAGCAGCAGCTAACGGCTGACTCTCAGCGGGCTGACTCGGGAGCCGCGAGCGCTCTCCAGCTGTCGACGAAGCCTGCCGTTCTACACATCGTTGTAGGACTGGAGGTATTTTTCAGGGGGAAAGAAGATAGAAGATGGGACATTAACTTTACACTCACTCACAATGTTTCACTGAACCTTGTACAGGTTGTGAGAGAATAAGAATCTCAGCTTGAATGCATCACACACAACAACAAACGAGCTGTCTATTGTCGCGTTACCATGAGACAGACGGGATGTTTTCTTGTTATCACATGATCGACAGATCCGATTGTTGATGCTTTCTAACCATTTCATATGCATTCTCTATTTTTTACACGCATTCCGTACAAATATTGCCATTTTGAGGTATTTTCCTATTGTTCTATTTTAATCACGTGATCGTGAGATTTGACCATTTCTGACAAGTGATGACAAGTGTATTTGGATATTAGAGTAAGTTGAAATGAATGTTGCTTAGATCAAGCAGGATTTCGAGTGCTTCTTTCCAAACTCATGTATCATTGTCTCTGTTGCGAAAACTGTATTCTGCGGTGAGATCTGGATCCTACAACCTGTCATAATTACGCATGATTAATGAAGCGAGAATCAGTAAATGATAAGCAACAATAATTTATATTATCACGATTGATAATACACACACCTAGACAACGAGAGAGCCAATGATAATAACTAGTGATAACTTTATGCATAATCGCTTCTTAATCAGACACATTATCAATCGTAACATTATTTTAATTGGATGCACAAAAATCAGAATTCAATAAAAACACATTGCTAAATTACACTTAAGCACACATTTTATTACATTTACACTGAATTACATTCACATTTTTCCAACATATTTCACGTTAATATTCTCGCTGAATATTTGTTCTATTATTTTATGCATCACAATATATATAAAATACTGCTTTGTGAGAAACCCGAAGAGGATATTTAATTTCACAACGAAACGCCGATAGCCTCGTCAGGTAAACATTGAAGGATAGATAATACAGAGCGCGCATAGCAGCATTGCCCCCCTACTGGCAGACGATAACCATATGTGCAGTGGTGGCTCGTGACATTTTCACTAGCTGCGGCTGTTGTGAGTGACCTCGGAAAATCTGGTGTTCTAATTATGAAAACCCTCGTCATGTTATTGGCCTTCCCATGAAAGTGACATAACTGTCTTATCTACCAACGGTAGGCATTTATACACAATATGAAACAAACAACAAAAAAAACACTCAAATGTTGTCCCCATGACCCTCAAGTCCACACCACGCAAGCCTTTTGACACTGCCAAAAGCCTAAAGAACAATTCAAGATCAGCTGACACGACTCAACAAATTAGCCAATGCAACCAAGACACTTCGTACTGTACAATAACAGCCGCATACAATCTAACACCCACCTACGTGTAGACCGTAACCTGCTACATTTACACAATGCAACCGTGCGTTGTGACATCGTAATCACCGCCGTAAATGGGGCTCAAATGGCGTGGCTAAAATTCGAAGGTAATCGCAATGAATGAAAAGAAATTTCTCACTCAGATGCCTTCACAGCCGGCCCCGAGACCTCCCCGAGGCACAAATTAGACCGTGGTGTCGCAGCGGCTTCTAACATGAACAAATTAAAATGTCATCCTGATTCGACAATTAACGTTGAAAGAATCATTACATTTTTACAAAATTTAAAAGACAACAAAGTGTTTATTTGAGAAAAAAAATTTCATGATTAAATTTTTCAGCTGATTGGTGGAGATGGCGCCCCAACGCCCCCTAGTGGAGGAACGGCGTCTGCATCTGTGACATAGCACCACTTGATGGCGCCATTACCAAATGTGACTATTAATATTATTTGTTATGTAGAGGAATGTTCACCCTTTACGCATGCAGGGGATGTTTTGCAGTGTGACGACTGTTTAAAAAAAATGGTGCTTAAATTAAACCCTTCATATTAACTGGTAATGAGGTCATGCGCATTCGTGCCCAAGAAAGGTTTAAGTGTAAATTTGAATCAAGAATACGGAAACCGAAAAAAGCTCAGACAAATCTATCAAACGAAAATAAAAATAAATTCCCCTAAATGTATGAGTGTCACACTTTGCCCGCCACTGTAATAACATTTTACGTCCAAAATATAACTGGATAAAGAACTTTGAAGGCTACGTTTGCAATAAAATTGCACTGAACGATAGTGTATCCGCTTAATTGTTGTTTGGTTGCACAAAACCCAGACACTCACGAATACTTTTTCATATTTTAACATTTTAAACATTTTGAGAGTTATCCCTTCCATGTAATGGGCCGCAGGGAGGAGAGACAGACCATGCCACGCCCCTTGGGGCAAAGTGGGCAGTCCCAGCACCTCCCCACACACGCGGCTTCCTGCCCATCCTCCGTATATTGCATTCTGGGTCCTTGGGGCAATTCCCAGTTTGAGGTACTGCGTCGGTAGATACGAAGTGTGAGTCCCATTGGAGTAACATTTTTAATTCTTCTACACTTCATCGTAGGCACAGCCGCGTAGGTTTCTTTTGGCACACGGTCACTGGGTAAGATTGTTAAAGGAGCAGTTGTTGCCTCACAGTGAAAATGCTGATAGCTGGTGCCAAAAATAGTGACTCATGGTCACTCAAAGCAAGTGTCGCAGCTGTGGATGAATCCTGCCAGCAAGAGACCATCATGAACAGTGAAAGCACTGTCTCGTTTTTGCTGTCTCGGGAAACCTATTTTGGGCTGTTCAGGTTTTCACACCTCCGATTAGCACGGTTGGCTTAGTAAAGTGGGAAAGCATTTCAACATACGTATAGGCTACTATGCACTACACTACTATACACTACACTACTATGCACTACACTGCTATACACACTAAACTATGATACACTACACGACTATACACTACTATGCAATACACTACTATATACTACACTAATATACACTACACTTTACACCCTACTATGCACTACACTACTATACACTACACTATGTACGACACTATATACACTACGTATGGTGCGAAAGAAGTTAAACATAAATACACGCTATTGTACACTACACCATTATACACTACTCTATACTACACTACAAAACACTACTGTACACAACACTACTAGAAACTACACTATTACACATGACGCTATACACCACATTATACACTACTGTAGACAACTAACATTTGGTCGTCATGTTAAAAGGGGCTGAGCTATGGCCTGAGTCGGAGTAAGGCCAGGCGTTGTGGATCTTTAGGTTAAATTTATCATCATTACTATTGAAGATCTGTATCGTTAATATACCATTCCGGAAGTGCGTTCGTCTTTAACTGCACGAGTTGGTGAGGTGCCCGAATAGGAAAGAGACTACATTACTGAGGTAATAATCGAGGATTTCAGCTATCCTGATTTTACCACGCACCCACCCACCTATCTCCGCTTGGTTCCAAGCGACGTGTTTTCGTCCGCCAATGTGCTGTTCGTTCAGTGATGGCAGACGAGACCCTCATTTTTGGCCTTGATAATAGTAATTTATAGAAGCCAAATACTCTTGAGCACATGTTTATAAATGCGGATAGGGAAAAACCGGAGAGCCCCGACGAAGATGCACGCCATCACGGGGAGAGGGACTTGCATATTCCAAATATACAACAGGCGTCAGGGTCGGGATCAAATCCACGAACTTCCCGCAAAGCAGGCGACGGAGCTAACATCTCGCCACTACGGCGCCCATTGGGGAAATCTCAGTCGCCCATCGACCGAAGCCTCGACTTGGGAACGCAGCGAAGATCTGCATCCACAGATCTTCGAGGTCTTGATGGGACATGGGTGCGCCACATGTTTGGTGTTGTATGTTGTGGCAAGGTGGTTCGGAGCTTTGTAGGTTAACAGGATTTAAAACTGAGACATTCTTTCATACTTTTCAGCATCGTCACGATGCGTGGGGAGGATGGCTCGTAGGCGTCCACTGCACATTTCGTCATTTGTGGTTTTAACTTATCTCTCTCTGTCTTGTAGTGCCAATATGCTCAAGTAGTGGCCACATCTTTCTGGCACCAATCTCGTTATGATGTCGTCGTAAAGCCATTCTCTGTGTGATTTTCTTCTCTTTCCGGTTCCTTTCATTTTTCCAAACAACAATTAAAAAAATCATGTTCTTGTCCATGCTACTACATATGATTTCCAAATAGTGTCAGTTTCCTTCTGATCACTGCCTGCTTCGTCATCAGGATTTTTTTTTCTATTTGCAACTTTTTTCTTACTTCTACGCTGGTCAACTCTTTCAGTCCAACTTAGATTTATGCAGTAACCCTTCTTTAGCAATACATGCTTAAATGAAAAAAAAAACATGGTTTTCATATTCGTATGAAATTCTTTGTTTTAACGAAGATAGCATGAGCAACACGACACAATGTTTTGGAACAAAAAATTTTTATTTTGCGTTTCATAACTGAAAGTGCAAAGTGAATGTATAATCTCACAAGTATTCAATACAGTTTGACAAATAATAATGGGTCTCTAATAGATCCATGAGGTGTGGTCTCTGGCTGCCAGGTGCTTATTAAGAGAACGCTCCTTTAAGTATTTACTAATTGTGCAATGATCAGCATGACGCGACATAAGTTGGCTGAGCGATTTGCAACAGCTCCATCGCTAACAGACATCGCATTTGTGCAGACACCGACCATTAACCTCCGAGTAGAGGTGGGAACACTACTGAAGTATGCCACCAGTCTTATCAGACATAGAGAAACCATACTCTTTGGTTCTTTCGGTAAAGTCACGTAAATTCCTTTGTCAAGGTGCTCTCCTCTAACCCAGCTTAAATATACGCTGCCAAGCTTGGTGGTGTTCATTCGGACGCTGTCTTTCCGACAGCCCTGTTCTTCACCTGAGGCCGGCTGCTTGCGTTGTGGCCGAAACGTCGTGAGAATTGTATTTAATTATGTTTTATTATTTTATTATTTCCCTTCTACGTGACTTTACCGAAAGAACCAAGAAGAAGAAAGTCACGTAGTGAGAAATATTTTATTTTATTTCTAACTACGTGACTCTACCAAAAGAACCAAAGAGAATCGATTCCTGCAGTCATGAAAGCCTCAAATCAAGATTAGACATAGATAATTAAATGCAAGTATTTAAAATGTTAACTGCTTTCCCACCTTACGTAGCCAACCGCGCTAATCAGTGCGGGGGAAGAACAACAAACTAAACACAACACGTTCTAAAGAAATGAGTTTGTCAATCTAGATGACGATTTAAAAGTGTCATAGCTCCAAGTGGCTTCCTAATATTGGAAGAAAGAGAACATTCCAGATGGCCGCAGAAGCACCTCTTAAAGCACCGCGCGATGATGCGGTGACCACCATCTTTGTTCGATGCTTAGCCGAATGCCACTGCGAGGATCACCGGAGTTCACGTGATGGTGTAATGCTCCTTGACGAGATTAGCAAGATATTATTATTCCTCTCTTTCTGGTTCCATCTATTAGAATTTCTCAAATATATTTTCCAGGTTTGGGTAACTTTCCCTGAGGTTCCAGAGCACCTCCCAGAATTGCTTGACCCTGCGTCGTCCCCTCGCCATCACCAGCTCTAATATGTGCTGCATCGCCTTCTCGCTGCCTTGCCGAGCTTGCATTTCTTTTAGGGCCTGCGGGGGAAGACACGAGCGCAAGACGTAAAGTTCAGAGCGGAATGACGTTTCTATAGTGATGGCAGTTCTTTATAGCCACTTGCCTACAATACTCCAGAACCCCTCTGTGTTTGTGTTGTTTCAGTCATGAAGCAACTTTAATGACAATGTGTGACTTGGTGTGCCTGATTGTGTGCCACGTATAACATGGTCCCATAATTGTAGTTCACTCCTCCCAACCAAAGGTTTAAAATGTCAATGTATTGGCTCCGACAATCTGTAACGCCCGTGGCTACAATATCTCGAGTAAAGATGATCCAATACGAACAAACACTTCAATAGACAGTAAGGGACTTACCCCTACAGAATACTGGCCACATTGATCACAGGATTCCCCCCAAAAGTTGGAGACAAAACCAGCACTTAAAGGAATTACATTAGGAACACACATATCACTAATTGCTGATAACGCTGATCTATCACTGTCAACTAATTTCGCTGTTAACTCAAAATGTAAAATGTTCAATAAAGCCTAGAAAACATATCCATAGGGATTTAGTAACAGTCTTAATCTGCTCAAATTAAGACTTACATTATATCTAACCCCAAACGCCTGTCCCTTTCAATCTGCTGACTGTCTGACTTACTCCACGGAGACTGCATTTGCTATAGTCTTCCACGACATTCTTTCAATCGTCGACTCTGCTGCAAACCCGGCTCTCATTGGTCTGGACATTCCATCAGCTGTCGATTCTGTTAATCACCTACAGCTTACCAGTCTTCTTGAGTCCGACTTTGCAATCAGAGGATTAGTCTTCACATGAATCTCACCCTCTCTTCCGCTCAAAATCACGATCGCCGGCACCACCATTCCCCTTATGGACCACATCAAATTCACTGGTGTCAATCTGATTTCTTCCACCTTGTCTCTAGACATTCACGTCAACTACTCTCCGTCACTCATAACCAATCATGACCATAAATATTGCCAACATCGTCGCCTGCAGTCTAGATCGGCCCTTACCTTGACTACTACAATGTCGTTCCCTCGAAGTCATCATCAAGCAATGTCTTCAAATTACAACGGTTACAGCACAACCTTCCTCGTGTCGTGCTTGGTATCCACCAACCCACGACTCGACTCGGCCACCACTCTCCGTGCTCTTCCTTGTCTCCCTTTCCCCAGCAAGGACAAGTTATAAAATCGTCTGCATTTGTCATCGCCCCGTCATCACCGGTTCCCCACCACCACACCTCGCCTCACTACTCTCGCCTTGCACTGAATGCTCATGGTAGAACCCTACACAGCAGTGTCGATCCAAATCTTCTTCAGACACCAAAGGTCTCAAACTGTTACTACTATAGCACTACACTATGAAGTAATATGCACTCCACTATACACTACAGTACTCTGCACTACGCTATCCAGTCCACTATGCGCTCCACTACTATACACTACACGAAACACTACACTGCTGCAGCCTCACGTTAATTTTCTGCTGTCACCTCGGTGTGGAATTCTCTAATCCATTTGCACATCCGCAACATCAAATGCATTCTGACTATGAATTATTATTCAAATAATAATAATAATGACATTTATAACACACCACATTTTGCAGACAAGTCAACATCTCAAAGGCGCAGTGCCAAGCTCGGCTGCTCGAAAGCCTGACCCAAACAAGATAGAGGCCTTTAGATGTTGCTTGAAAGTCAGAGTGCATTTGATGTTGCGGATGTGCAACGGGACAGAGAGTTCCACACCGAGGCGGTGACAGCAGAGAGACCGACGCGAGGCTATAACAGTTCGACACCTCGGTGTCCGAATACCAAACACCTATTTATGAGATGATAAATTACGATTATGAATATGATTATAATGATCTTAGCAGACATACCAGCACACTGTTGTCGGTGAGTATGTTCCTGATATGCAGTTGGGAAACCAGAGGCGTTAGGTCGTCACGCAGCGCCATGAGCAGCTCCCTCGTGTTGAAGCGGATTTTGTCCCGGAGGACAACGTCGCTGTAGCTGTTCTGATCCACGGGGGATTTCTTGGAGAGTCTCCGGAGGAAGCCTGCGGCACCACAAAAGGGGACAACGTTCGCACGGTTTTTGGGTTAGATCGCGTAAAAATGAATGTGTCGTTCAACCTGCCACCACCCTACAAAGCCAATTAGTAAGAGTTGTAGAGAAATTATATTTGTATCTTAAATCGAGGAGGGATAACAGTGATGTCATCACTTGTGAGCTAATCAGGTGCGAGAACCAGGGGGGGGTTTGTGTATTCACGAAAATGACCACGGATATCTATTATTGGTTTGGTGATGCACAGTTAATCAACATACATAATGTATGTACATCACGCATGCATAGAATTCATGCACACCATGTATGTACATCCTGACGTTTTTGGGTGCAAAAATCGCAATACGAGTTATTGGTTGCTCACAGCTAATCACCATCCAAGTATGGTGATCTGCATTAGCGTGCAGTTAAAGCATGTATCACTTAACAATAGACATCCAAGCAGCACGAGGCCTGTAGCTACGGGCTTAACGACACATTGATATTTACGCAATCTCACCCCAAAATAACCTCCATTGTGGATAAAAATTGGCCGTGAATGCCTACGACTACTATGTGTTAAACTAACAATAATACATTTTGGAAACGATGATGAGTTGTGACTCCGCGTTGTGTTTCTGTCCTCCTGATAAGTAAGGGCGACTCCACAATAGATGAGCACCAGAGGTTTATGAAACGACATTTCAAAGTGTCTCTTCCGAGGGGCATTTGCGTTGCCTGCGATCGTGACCCAACGAACCGCCACCCCTCATCACGCTCCACGTCACAACAACAACACCTCAGCTCAGTCGCCTTGTCGATGGGATTGAACACCAGTGTTAATAGTCTAGAAACAATTGTGATGAGTATAATACATATTTAAATCAACTTTAATATTAAAGTCTTAATTGTGAATTTCTTCATCACCACCAAAAACCCAATCAACAGTCAATTGACATTAACCGAGTTTCTGTCAGTCGATTACTTAATGTTACATTCATAAATATTACATTCATGTAATATTAATTTTACTTTTGCATTTTTATGTTGCAATAGAGCTAATGTAGTGTATAATCTCAGCAGCACGTAGTCCACCCCAAATCTGAATTGGAGGCGTGCTTTCTACTCTGAATAGTCTACACGCTGCTGTGCATCATTGCCTTCACTTATAATAATTAAATAAATGCGCCTGGCTCTCCACAGCAATTAGCAGAGTGCACAACGTATACGTGCGATTCATCACAGCTGAGCTCACACCGGCTTCACTTGGGCAGGACATGTCACTGGAAGAGATGATGGCCGGTTAACATGAAAGAGGTGGAAGGTGTCTCAAAGCTTGTTTACTACCAAGGCCTCCCAGCCACTCCTTGACTCCAGGATACTCGTCCTGCACGGATTGCAGAGCAAACAGAAGCTTGACGCAGTCATCGTTCCCTCTCTCTATGAAGTATTTGAGCAGCAGCTCCGCGCACTCCGCGCCATCCCGGATGCCCTTGGCTTCAGTGAAGAGCTCGTTCGAGATTCGTCCTCGGTTCATCAGCTGCAGCAGAAGATGCTTGGCGTCTCTGGCAATCCACAGCTTCAGAACCGACTCCTTATCTCGAATGGCCCTCAATGCCTCGCCTGCAGTCAACAGAGGTTCATATGAATTTCAAACGTATTCTTTAACACATTTCATTGATTTTAAATAATATTCAGCTACAGTTGTGCTTCTGGAATCAAGCCACAAGATATAACATAATTTATTTCACATCGGTACTCTAACATTCTCAAACGTAACGTGACATTGTTCAGTCACACACAGCGTGGCGTCATTCCCATGCTGCTTTAAACGTAGCGTTATTGTCGCTAATTACTTCCCCCGAGGACGAACTGGTGTTGGAAAGCATTACAAAAGCAATGCATATGCCAAATTTAACCCTCCTTGACTTAAATAAAATCCATTCAATATCAATATACTGGTGGGCAACTGCGGTGGCTAGATGTTAAGTACCTCTCCTAGTATACAGGAGGTCGTGGATTCAATCCCGACCCTGATGCCCGCTGCTGTATATTTGGGGTTTGCGGTGTCTTTCTCCACGTGGTCGTGTGGATTTTTATCTGGATCCTCTGGTTTCCCGCTCCATAATTACATCCATGCATTTAGAAGATGTGGCTGTTGCTTTACACTTCCACGTGATAATAAGCCACTTCGTTGAGCTATTTTGGAGTTCTTAATTTTGGAGCTTTCGTGAACCACTTCTACGGGGAAGTTTTAAGCTTATCTTTTTTCTCTCTCTCTGGCTTTTTGTTTTCTCTCTCTGCCTGTGTCCTTTCTTTGGAATTTTCACACTTAAATTCTAACTTAGCAATCTTTGAAATACGTAATCAACCGGGCTATGCATTAATTGTGTGTTGACCGACTCTCTGTGTTGCATTACATTACATTTCGATATTTTACTAGGTTATTTAGTTTTAGTGTGTCTTTCTCCTAATTTTCAAGCTTGCATGCCGTGCCACGTCGTTGTCCACTCATTGACATGCTAATTTTTTCTCTGCCCCCTCCCTCTCTCTGCCCCCGCCCCCTCTCTATATTTAAGGCCCCGTCACAGAGACGACCTCTTTCTTTGTGCCGATACGTGTTCTCTCTCTGTGTATTTGATGATGTCTGTCTGCTTATATGTCTGTCTATAGTTTTCTGGTTAGATTTTTGTTGCTATTTCTTTTATACCTGATGATGATTGCTTGTGTTGCAATCGAAACGTCGTAGTATGCTATTATTTAATTTATTATTTTATCTTTATGCGTGACTTTACCGAAAGAACCAAAGAATCAAAAACAATTTTGGAGATCTCCAAAATGCTGATTAAACACAAGGTCCAGGTCCGATTCAACACAGTACATAAAATCCGTGATCTGGTCCCGTCTGTAAAAGATGTGGTTCCAGACATACAGTACCCTGGCGTCTACAAACTAAGTTGCCTCTGTAGTAGCAGTTACATTGGAGAAACCAAACGACATGTCTCGGACCGCATCCATGAACATAAAGCAGACCTGAAACACGTGTAGTGTTGTAAAGGACGGACTTCTAAACTTCTTTATGACACACACTGTTTATTATCTTAACACACAGTTTCCTGACCCTGCACAGCTCACACTCACTCTTCGCCCCTATTCTAAGAAGGTACAGCCTTCGGACTTGCTGTCTATCTAATCTTCCCGCTAGCCTAGCGTCCTCCGGCTGGGATCTAGGGGAGGTACACTGACCCGCCGCTGGCCCGGCGCGTCCCCGACCTCTGGTCACTCAGGACCTTCGCCCTCACAAGGGCGGGAAGGCTGGGAGCCAGGGTCCTATCCAGGACCTATCTCCCATGACCACTGGTTACACTGAGCCCCAGCCCTGACAAAGGCTGGAAGGGTTGGTCCAGGGTTCTAGCTGTCTTCAGCCGACTTGGGTCTTCGTGTGGCAGAACTCACCAAGAGCTCTCAGCGCTCTGGCTTTTATACCTGTTTGTGGCCGGGTTGTCCAATCCACGGCCACCTTGTGCAACCCTCCGATTGGTCCTTCCCAATCTGGCGTTTGGATCCTACCTCACCCCATTTGACCCTGACCGTTTGATTGAGCGGGAAAACCTTGTTAACGATCCGCTCTCTCAGTTTGCGAACAGCGAGTAGTTAACACCACTACACACGGTAGGACAAACACCTCAGCCGTGGCAGATCACTGTTACAATTCAGTGGGCTCACATGACATTGACTTCTCCAAGACAGAGGTTCTCTGCAAGCCATCTGGCTACCATGAGAGATTCGTTCATGAGGCGATCCACATATACAAACACAGAGACAATTTCAACCGAGAAGATGGATTCTGGCTCAGCAATCATTGGAAGGACGTAATAAACCATTTCGGATCTTAACTGATTGTGTTCACGTTTACGGTGACTTTCAGACCGCAGTCCACTCACTGGCATTGACTATATATATTTTATTCTCCGCAGGGAATGGAGTCTTTACTCCGCTGCAAGTCTCCTATCACCACTCTCCCATTGACATATTTTGTTGCTTCCTCTTAGTACCTTTCACGCGACGGTCAATGGTATAGTGTATAGCAGATTGTATAATAATAAATAGTATAAAAGTGTAATGTTTAATATAATGTATAAGGTAATATATAGTATCGTAATTGTATAGTGAATATACAGCAGTGTAGTATACAGTAGGGTGGGTAGAATAATACATAGTGTAATATTACAATGTATAGTCTAAGGCAGGGGTCGGCAACCAAAATAACAAGAAGAGCCATTTATTTCCAATTCGGTACAAAATTCAGTATTTCAAGAGCCGCAATGCATCTGAGTACATACTGTACATACTTACATATCATCAAGAAGCAGTCCGTAAAGAGCCGCATGCGGCTCCGGAGCCGTAGGTTGCCGACCCCTGGTCTAAGGTAATAGGGTGGTGTATAGTAATGCAGTATATAATTTAATGTTGGGTTTGGCTATGGCAGTATATAGTACGGGGTAGACCTGTGTGGTGCAAGAGAAAAAAAGTTTAGCTGAAGGCATATTATATTTTTGGGACATGGAATTGTAATGTATGACTTACTGTTAGTAGCTCAGCTTATTGGAGAGTATATTTAGTATATTGATGATATTGATGTAGTTTATATTTTAGTTTTTACGTGGTGGTTTAGCTGCTGCAGCTTCTTACTATTAAAATTCCTTCCCTTTATTACTGCTAACCCTACTCCCTCCCTTTGATGCTGCTAATCCTACACAATGCACGGGCATAATATGACTTTGAACCCCCCCCCCCCACCTCCTACGCATTCCACAAGTAGTGACTAATCCCATATCTGCATTTCCCATAAATATGCTAAATTCCTCTTGATATGCAAATTCATTTGTCAAGGTGCCCTTCCCCCTCCAACCCAGCTTAAATATACGCTGCCAAGCTGGGTGGTGCTCATTCAGACGCTGTCTTTCCGACAGACCTGTTCTTCACCTGAGGACGGCTGCTTGCGTTGTGGCCGAAACGTCGTGAGAATTGTATTTTATTATGTCTTATTTTTATTATTTTATTATTTCCCTTCTACGTGACTTTACCGAAAGAACCAAGAAGATGAATTCCTGCAGTAACGAAAGCTTTAAATCGAAAAATAAAACATAGTTTAGTTTTAGTATGGGTTTCGATGAGTATGGGTCTCTTTGGTTCTATATTGGACTCTGGATCTCTGTAAGCCTCTGAGTATGGGTCTCTATGAGTGAGTCTGTAGAATCAACATCACGTACTTAGAGTACTTGGCTGCTGATATACATTTGCACGTGATGTTGATGATGATGATGATGATATCGCTACTTCGTTGAGCTGCTATCATTTATGATGGCCAGGTCACTTCTAATAAAAACATACATAGCTCAGTGGGGGCCCTTACAGTTGGTAAAATAAAAATTGTTTAGCCGTAATTGTTTTCTGTGGTTCGTTTACGTGGGTCGTACCGTGTGTCTGAATCCACTTCCACAGATGCACGTATTGCGTCCTCACAGAGTAGAGGGCGTCCCACAGTTTCTCACAGCCCGACTCTCCCTGGCTGATGCAGTGGTCCAGTACGAGCTCCACACTCTCCTCTCCGCCCTTGTCGACAGCCGCTTGATGAACACGCCGTGGTATCAAATTGAGGCCGTTGAGATGCTCCAGGAAAGCCGAGGGATCCGTTCCCATCCAGGCCTTGAGATTATTTTTGTTCTCTTGGATGAGTTGCATTGTATCGCTGCTATCATTGCTCCTCTGTAGCGTGTGGAGAAGACACGGTTACAATTATTTCTGTGTTTGTAGGATAGAGTCTTCACTGTACTGGTATAAATGCCTACACCATGAAACAATGTAGAGTAGGGTCATCATGCCACCATGCTGTGTTGAGTTTACCTGAACTCCATATGGCACATTGTGTTCATTTCGCACAATATGAACAAGCGGTATATTTTCATCATGCTCATAATTTGTAGGAAGAGTGTCTGAAAAAAATCCGATACAATTAGGTTATCACTGATTCATAGCACAGTTGATATGGTTGTATCATTTTCTTATAGGTCCAAAACGAAAACTATTTTATAATTGGACACATAATACTAAACATGGTGATATTAGAGGCATAAAGAACATTTCTATTATTTATACTCTGTGTGTCTCTGTGTTGTCTCTCTCTGCTTGTGTGTCTGTCTGTGTGTCTCCGTGTCTGTGTTTTGTCTCGCTCTCAATTTTAGCCATCTTTGTGTAGTGGTGTTAACTACTCAATGTTCGCAAACTGAGAGAGCGGATCGTAAACAAGGTTTTCCCGCTCAATCAAACGGTCAGGGTCAAATGGGGTGAGGTAGGATCCAACTGCCAGATTGGGAAGGACCAATCGCAGGGTTCCACAAGGTGGCCGGGGATTGGACAACCCGGCCATGAACAGGTATAAAAGCCAGAGCGCTGAGAGCTCTTGGTGAGTTCTGCTACACGAAGACCCAAGTCGGCTGAAGACAGCTAGGACCCTGGACCAAGCCTTCCAGCCCTTGTCAGGGCTGGGGCTCAGTGTAACCAGTGGTCAGAAGAGATAGGTCCTGGATAGGACCCTGGCTCCCAGCCTTCCCGCCCTTGTGAGGGCGAAGGTCCTGAGCGACCAGAGGTCGGGGACCCGCCGGGCCAAGAGCGGGTCAGTGTGCCTCCCCTAGGTCCCTGCCGGAGGACGCTAGGCTAGCAGGAAGATTAGATAGACAGAAGTCCGAAGGCTGTACCTTCGTAGAATAGGAGTGAAGAGTGAGTGTGAGCTGTGCAGGGTCAGGAGACTGTGTGTTAAGATAATAAAAAGTGTGTGCCATAAAGAAGTTTAGAAGTCCGTCCTTCACAATACAACAACTGGCGTCAGAAGATGGAAACAAGACGAACAACCGCACGCAAAGTCCCGACGACGCAAGCTCCGACTCACCTGTGGGGGCTGAGGGCGGCGCTGAAGACGCTGGCGTGCCGACAGCCGCCCCACCACCCGCGGTGCAGCCGATCGCCGCGAGCGTCGGCATCCAAGCTGCTCACGCCCATCTCGCCCAGCTACTGCATGCTGCAGCAGCCATCCTCGAAAAGATTACCTTAGGGGCTGCGGGCGGAGCGGAGCGGCCGACGCCGGACATTCCCGCCATCACAATCCCGGAAGAGGTCGGGTTTCCCACCGATGGGTCACGTGGTTCCGCCAGGAGCGGAAGCCACGTGCATGCTGGGAACTTCGGCGGCCAATCACGGCACACCGCGTCATCAGAGCATGACGTTGCCTCTGCAGGACGCTCCAGCAACGCCACGTCATCACGGCTGCGACGCCGTACAGTAAATGTCGTGGATCAGGCGATCGCCACGTTCGGGACCGAGTCCGACTTGGACGAAGACGACGACACAGCTGCTCTACAGCAGCGCCTGCCCGTCTTCCGTGAATTCTCGTCCACAGGGGGCGACTGGGCGGCATTTGAGTGTCGCTTCCTCAGCCACCAGGAGATGGTGGGCTGGTCAGATGCACAGGCTCTTCGTGCACTACCAGCCACCTTGGACGACGACTCCCTCACTGCGCTTATCTCCATTCCCAAGCGACAAAGAGCGACACTACAAGTGGCACTTCGGCGGGTGTCTGATGTCTACGGACCTCCCTCTGCCACACGCCACCAGTTTTACGAGAGACGGTGCAAGCCAAGAGAATCGCCATTGGCGTTCCGCACCACGCTACTCGCCATGGCAAGAGCGGCTTACCCCCGCATGGATGATGAGGACATCGACGCTCTCGTCCTACAGAAGCTGGTGGAGATGGCGCGGGGACTGCGCTTTGTCATCCAAGCAGTGGATGATGAAAATATGTGCTTGCTGCGAGCTGCCCGGAGCATCCATGCTCACTTGATGCTGGACCAGGACGAGCCCATCACCGCATCGGCTACGACATCGGGGCCTGCCAGCAGGGACAACGATCGCTCTCCAGATTGGGTCTTCTCAACGTCCAGGGCGACAGGCCGGCGATCACCGGATCGCACCAGATGCCGCGACAACCAGGAGCGGGGACAGAACTTCCCCCGCAGCGATGTGACGTGCTTCAACTGTGGCCGCCGAGGCCACATTTCTTCTGACTGCCGTGCATCTCGTCGGCGCTCCTCCGGATCCCAAAACCGGGACCACAGGGCTCCCAGCGCACCGCGGCATAAACAGGCGAGTCGCGGCACCCCTCAAGCTCGGCCCTCACTCTCACCTTACACACCACAACGCACCGTTGACTTCGCTCGGGATTCGGCGTATGACACGCGGTGTTCGGGCGACTTTTCATGACCACTCCGACCTGGGCAGTGGTCGGAGCTGGCCCATAGAGTGGTCGCTGCGACAGCGGGTTCCTCGGTGGTTGTTGGTTTGATCGAGGGGGTAGAGTTGAGCATGCTTGTCAATACCGGTGCATCGGCCACTATCATTTCCGATTTAATTTATAACATACTGCCGGTGCGATGTCGATCATTGCAAAAGGTCTCTGTTCCGTTTTTTTCCGCAAATGGAAGTTCGCTGGGGATTCTCGGGCAAATTCGGGCGCAAATTGCGATTGGTGATATTAAATTGGCCGGCCCTGTTTTTGTCTCTTCCTCCCTCACGGGGCCGTGTCTCCTGGGTACTGATTTTCTCGCCAAAATACCCACTAAAACCCTCATCGACCAGGGATGTATTGATCTCCCGTCGGGCCGCCGGATGGCATTTCTACCCGCAGCCACGCATTCACGGACGGCCAATGCCTCCGTGCAGGCTTTTGTGGCCTGTGCTGTACATTCCGGCAGGGGCACAAATGCTTGTACCCTTGCGGTTAAAGAAACCGCTCGCTCCCACCGCCTCGGGAAATGGTATTTTGTTGGGGCCCTCCAACACAGCAGTTAAGGGCCTATCGTTGGTGGCCGCACAGACTCTCGTAGCGGCCGACAGGGAGCCATTTCTACAGGTTTTGAATGTTGGTCTGTCCGAAACCGTCGTTCCACAGGGGACAGTGCTCGCTCATGCGACGGTGGCGCCCCTGGGGACCGAGGTTGTGGGACACGTATCTAACAGTCAGCAGCCCCGCCCTCCTCCTGAGTTAGATGAGGGATGGATAGACACTCTCTGCGCTGTCGCCGGTGATTTATCCGGGTCACAGCAGATTAAATTGCGGGCTCTTTTGCGGGAATTCTCTGATGTGTTCAGCAAATCAAAATTTGATATTGGCTGCACCAAGCTGCTGCGTCACCACATTGATACTGGTGACGCTGCCCCTATCCGTCAAAACCCGTTTCGGCTCAGCCCGGCGGAGAAACAGCATATCAAATGGGCAGTTGACGACATGCTGGCGGCTGATATAATTTCTCTTTCAACCAGCCCCTGGGGTGTTCCGATAGTGCTGGTCAAAAAGCACGATGGCAGTCTTCGATTCTGTGTGGATTTTCGGCGCCTAAATAAAATTTCGGTGGCTGACGCCTATCCTCTTCCACGTATGGATGAGTCATTGGATGTTCTGGCAGGGGCGCGTTATTTTTCCATGTTAGACCTTCTGTCGGGGTTTTGGCAACTTTCCCTCGACGAAGCGTCAAAACAAAAAACTGCTTTTCGGACACCACAGGGATTTTTCGAGTTTAATAGGTTGCCCATGGGTCTCCACTCGGCCCCAGCAACGTTCCAGAGGCTCATGGAGCTGGTCCTCGCTGGGCTTCAGTGGGACTCATGTCTCATCTATCTTGACGACGTTATCGTCTTTGGCCGCACGTTCAACGAACACATTGAACGGTTGCGTGCTGTTTTTGAAAAGATGCGAGCTGCTAACTTGAAATTCAAACCGCAGAAGTGCCACCTTCTGCGTGAGTCTGTGCGCTATCTGGGCCACATAGTCAGCCGCTCGGGGATTTCCACCGACCCTGAAAAGACAAAATGTGTCAGCCAGTGGCCTATCCCCACCTCTGCGGGGGACGTTCGCAGCTTTATCGGCTTCGCGTCGTATTACCGACGTTTTGTGGCTGGTTTCGCAACAATCGCCAAGCCACTGCATGCTCTTACGGCGAAAGGGGTCAAATTTCATTGGGGAGACACTGAACAGGCCGCATTTGACTCCTTGCGGAACGCTCTCGTAGCAGCACCGCCCCTGCCTTACCCCGATTTTGCAAAACCGTTTATTCTGGACACCGATGCCAGTAACACCAGGATCGGCGGGGTGCTGTCCCAAACCGTAAATGGCGTTGAGAGGGTCGTTGCCTATGGAAGCAGGGTCTTGTCCCCTGCAGAGCAACGCTATTGCGTGACCCGACGTGAGCTGCTGGCCATTGTTTACTTTATCCAGCAATACAGGCCATACCTGTACAGTCAACGGTTTACCGTTCGCTCCGATCACTCTGCGTTGCAATACGCTTTGCGCATTGACCAACCGTCTGGCCAGCTCTCCCGGTGGCTTGAAGTCCTCCAGGACTACAATTTCATGGTGATTTACCGTAAGGGTACACAGTACAATAATGCTGACGTGCTATCTCGCCTTCCACCAGAAAAAAAATGCGCGTGCTTTACGGGTTCTGGCCGGTGCAAGCAGCAAATGGTACAGCCGGTTGCACCTCCTGAAACATTTTCTGCCGCGTTTCCCTCCGATTCTGTGCCGGAGGCGGACCACGAAAATCCGCCAGCAAGTGACGACATGCTGGAGATAACGCTGGACGAATGGGTCAGCACCAAATGAACGATACGTCATTGTTGTCTCTGCGTCGTCGTGCATGTGATACGGCCTCACGTTTTGGTAAATTGAACTCTTTCGTTCTGCGGCGGGGTCTGCTCATGCATTGGGATGCGGATTCCTACCATTACAAAATTGTGGTGCCTTTGGCTTTGTGATGAACAGCCGTGTGCGCAGCACACGAGTGATTGTCGCACCTGGGTGTGCACAAAACCATGGGTTTGCTAAGGTTGCAATTTTACTGGCCGGGCATGCTTCGCGACGTGACTGATATTTTAATGGGCTGCACCCAATGTGCGCAACGAAAACCGCCAGTGAAGCCGGCATGCCCACCACTGCAGCCCATCTCGGTATCCCGTGTAAACGAGCTGGTTGCTCTTGACATTTTGGGGCCTTTCCCTACTACGCCTCGTTGTAACAAGTACCTTCTGGTTGGGGTTGAGTATTTTACACGGTGGCCTATGGCCTGGGCCCTCCCCAACCAGTCGGCAGCGGCCGTCGTGGACGCCTTTGTTCAAGGCTATGTGTTGGACAAGGGCGCTCCAGAACAGCTGCTGACCGATCAGGGAAGACATTTGTCGAGTACCCTGTTGAGCGAGGTATGTTGCCTGTTGGGCACTAAGAAGGTGCGCACTTCGCCCTATCACCCCCAAACAGATGGCATGGTGGAGCGGCAGCATAGAACCCTCACCTCTATGCTATGCCATCAGGTTGATGAATCCCACGTAGACTGGGACTTGCAGATCCCAGGGGTCCTCGCTGCTTACCGCATGGCGCCACATGCAGCGACAGGGTTCTCCCCGTTTTTCCTAATGTATGGCAGGGAGGCCATTCCCCCCGCTGACGTTCGGCTTGGGATAGAGCAGCTTCCACGGTCATCGAAGCTCGCTGATCATTTACGCTTCAATCTCTGGAAGCTGTCTGAGGCACGTGATGCGACGATTGAAATTTCCGCCTCCCGCCAGCGGGCCAATTCGAGGTTGCAAGCCCCTCGCACGTCCGTGCATCAGTGGGTTCCAGGTGATAAGGCATGGCTTCATTGCCCCCAGGTGCCGGTGTCTACATCGGCAAAGCTCCTTAAACCATGGCGAGGTCCGGTTGAGGTGGTCGAGATTGTGCGACCACAATGTATTAAAATCCGTTGGGGACGGCGTCGCTGGTTTGTGCACCCTTCTCGCCTGAAGCCATTTGCTGCTCCGCGCAACTCTGCGTCAAACTCACAACACGAGGGCCGAGCGTGTGATGTGTCCGACGAGCCGGATGTCGCTCCGTTGATACCTAATCCACGGTGCAGACGTGTCATTCCTCCAGCAGATGACGCGGGACTGATGGAATCGTGCGAGCCACGTTCTGCCGCTGGGAACCGGGGGGCGCCACGAGTCTCTGCAGAGAGGCCTCTGGGCCCACCCAACATTTTTGTCAGGCTGCCTGACCCGCCCGACATTTTTGCCAGGCTACCTCACCCGCCTGCGCCTAGATTCTCCGCAGAGAGACCTCCTAACCCACCCAACATGTTTGCCAGGCTGCCTGACCCGTCTGCACCAAGAGTCTCCGCAGAGAGGCCCCCTATCCCTACCGACATTTTTGCCAGGCTGCCTGACCAGCCTGCAACCCGG
The DNA here is from genome assembly GCF_964198595.1 of Lampetra fluviatilis. NCBI lineage: Eukaryota > Metazoa > Chordata > Hyperoartia > Petromyzontiformes > Petromyzontidae > Lampetra > Lampetra fluviatilis. The sequence goes on from NC_136319.1 coordinate 4,350,697, forward strand.
ATGAGGACACCCGTCCCCTACAATGGGCCCGCAAAATATACGCGGGCTAAATCGCGTCGGTTTTCATGATTGGCCATTGGTTTTTTTTTTCTGCAGCGAAACGTTGCATGGTTTGTTGCGTCGCGAATGTCGTTATTGGTGATTGTCTCTCACCGTGTACATATGTTGCGTTATTGGGGGGGTATTTATATTGGGTGTTCTTGTTCTGGTTGTTCTTGTGGTTCTTGTGGTTCTTGTTGTTTTTGGCACACACATCGGTTCATTGATGAGGGTTTTCTGTTTGTAACAGCCGGGATGGCTGAGGCTTCCGAAGGGGGGGGTGATGTAGTGGTGTTAACTACTCGCTGTTCGCAAACTGAGAGAGCGGATCGTAAACAAGGTTTTCCCGCTCAATCAAACGGTCAGGGTCAAATGGGGTGAGGTAGGATCCAAATGCCACATTGGGAAGGACCAATCGCAGGGTTCCACAAGGTGGCTGGGGATTGGACAACCCGGCCACGAACAGGTATAAAAGTCAGAGCGCTGAGAGCTCTTGGTGAGTTCTGCTACACGAAGACCCAAGTCGGCTGAAGACAGCTAGGACCCTGGACCAAGCCTTCCAGCCCTTGTCAGGGCTGGGGCTCAGTGTAACCAGTGGTCAGGGGAGATAGGTCCTGGATAGGACCCTGGCTCCCAGCCTTCCCGCCCTTGTGAGGGCGAAGGTCCTGAGCGACCAGAGGTCGGGGACCCGCCAGACCAGCGGCGGGTCAGTGTGCCTCCCCTAGGTCCCAGCCGGAGGACGCTAGGCTAGCGGGAAAATTAGATAGACAGAAGTCCGAAGGCTGTACCTTCGTAGAATAGGAGCGAAGAGTGAGTGTGAGCTGTGCAGGGTCAGGAGACTGTGTGTTAAGATAATAAACAGTGTGTGCCATAAAGAAGTTTAGAAGTCCGTCCTTTACAATACAACATTTGTAAGAACGTAAAGCAACCAGGTAATGTGCTGACTCGTGTTAGCCGACTCTCTGTGTTGTATTGCATTGTATTTCTAAGTTCACTCGGTTTGTTTTCTACGTGATGACGATTGCTTGTGTTGCAATCGAAACGTTGTATTCTATTATTTGATTAATTTTCTTTCTACGTGACTTTACCGAAAGAACCAAAGAGTAATTATTGATATTGTTTAAGATTGGACAGACATTAACTGGAATATAAAGTTGCATAATTGCATTGTCAAGATGAAAATGTTATCACCTGCGGCCAAAGACCAGGAACAGACAGTTTTACGATCGTTTTTGATTCCGTCCAAATCCTATTGCGATGCCCCTCCGGACCTCGATAATTGTCCACTTCCTCTCTTTGTCAGAAGAGCGGTAAGCACACAACGAAGGAATGACAACACTTCAATTGAGCGTCCTATCCAACACGACTTTACGCGAGTGTGAATATTGTTGGATGAGTTGAGGCATGGCAGAGATGACTGTCACCAACACTCTCCTAGGGACCATTTAGAATGACACCATAGCCAAGCTCTCAAATGGAATGCGACTCATTTTCATCATTCTGTGCAGTGGTGTCTGCAGAGGGCATTCAGAGGCGGCTCGTGCCGAGACGTGATTTCTCCGCACATTTTAATTCACATATAATGAGAGTAAAAATACATTTTGGTAGATGTATCATTTCATCCCGAATACCAGGATGAGATCTTTGGATTAAGCACGGAACATTACCACTTACCGGACAACATCCTGTTACAAGTCAACCCCTTCTGCTTCATGTAGAAGTAAACTATGAGCAACACGAGTGCAGTCAGGACGAAGATGAGGGCTGCTGCCAACACGACTGACGTGGCGTCTGAATATTTTATGAAGGAGAAAAACAACAACAATCTGTCAACAGCAGTCCCCTCTTCGCCTAATTGTTTGGTCTCTATGATGCATTGCAATGCATGGGAATCCAGTACGTTGCATTAACACAACCTCTATCAAACCATAAAATCATTGCTCTTTGCATTATTTTTATAGTTTGTTTAGCACAACAATATCGTGAAGGCGCTTTTTCATAGATTATCATTTACAGCAGTTTCACAGTTGGGGCGATATTTTTATCATTCGCCTTCCCCCAAGAACGAACTTTGCAGGTAATTTTCACATTTAAACCGCGATACCAGAACACATGGCCTTCTATTTCCAAATAAGGTTACTAGAACTCTATAATTCACCGTGAAGCAGATGGCACATTTTATTTTGTTGAATGCACAAGTAAAATTTACCTTTGAAATGAGAAGTAAGATTTGGGGGCAAGGGGACTTCAGCCTAAAACTTCTGTGTAGGGACAATATAGATTTGATGCTCAGTATTGAACAGGGTAGTGAACTGATAACATCACACATGGCTGTGCTTGACCATGCATGCAGTCCCTGAAGCTTGCAATAGACATGAGGTTGAGTTTCAATTCATGCTTATTCTGCAGACAGCTTCTGCTGTTTCAGTTGTCAGACTGTTCCTGTCAGCGGAGAAACAAAGCAGCTTATTGTGGTTGACTTGAGTGGCTTTGCAACCCCGCAACTACCTGGGTGTGGCTCCTCAGGCAGGCAAATTCCCGAATCGCCGTCTCTCTTCAGCCCCTCCGTGCACCGACACACGGTGTCCTGGGCCACGGAGCAGTTAACAACCGCCTGCTCACCTACAATGAGAAAGTTTATCAGTCTCAACGAAAATGGTTGGCTACGTACAGTGCAAAAGTTCAACAAACATACACGCACAGAGACCCACAGACACCCAGACCCATACAGACCAACAGAGACCCACAGATTAGCACGGTTGGCTACAGATAGTGCGAAAGTTCAACAAACATACATGCAGAGAAACCCACAGACACCCAGACCCATACAGACTCATAGAGACACACAAATTAGCACAGTTGGTTCTGTATGGTGAGAACGAAGTTAAACATTTATTAATAATAAAGGTTTTCGGGTTAGATCGCGCAAGTATAAATGTGTCTTAACCCTCCTCCGCCCGACACAGCCAGTGAGGTTTGTCATGTAAATAACGCGCTAATTAGTTACTCGTATAGTAGTGTGTAGTGTAGTGGATAATGTAGTTTACTACTTCAGCCCACCGGTGTGTTGGCGAGTAAATCCACAACATTTACAAATTGAGTACCGTGCCGTTTCGCTGGTAATTACATCAACCAGCATCATCGGACGATTTTCCAGAATAGTGAAGTAAACCACCTGTTTCTGCTCTTAAATAGAGCAAGATGACACCATCACTGTGAACCCATCAGGTGCAGAGGTCAGAGGCGGAGGAGGGGGTTTATTGTAAATATATAATACAATTTTTATCAGTTAATCAGCATGTGTTTCCTCGATAAGGACTACAGATGTATGATGTATTATTTAATAATACGCTTCCAGGCCTCACTAAGCTTGTAGCTGTTACGGCGGTAAAAATATGTTTTACTTCTCTCAATTCCAGTAGATTCTCGAATTGGTCTCGGCCAGTAATAATTAGCCGACAGTTGTGTTTGTGAGAATTTAATATTTCTTTGATGTTCTTTTAGTGTTTATGCTAATGTTACGTCCCGTCTGTCCAATATAGCATCTACCACTTGAGCAATTTATCTGATACACACCTTCTGTTGATAAGTTAGGCAATTCATCTTTAGTACAAGTGTAATAAAAGACTTGACAACGATGTCTGGCTCAGTGTCCTTTATTTGGTTCGAACTCTGTTTTCCACACGGCTGTCCTTTATTTGTTCAGTCCCCACGGTGCCGACTCCGCTGTCGCTCCCGTCACCGCCAACAGCCCCGCTGTTGGTCTCCGTCGCTCCCGTAGCTCCCGTAGCAGCTCCGCGGCTGTTACTCTCACACAGCCCCTCCGGCTGTACTCGCTGCAGCTCCTCTCTCTGGGTCACTCCCGTAGACTCTGACAGCCTCGTGGCTGTCTCTCTCTCTGTCGCTCCCGTAACTCCTGGCAGCCACACCGCTGCCTCTCTCACACAGCCTTCCTGGCTGTACTCGCTGCAGCTTCACTCCCTCCAGTAGCCCACTACTGTCTCCGGGGTTGGCCCCCGCTGGCCGACGGTGCCACCCCTCTCTGGTTCGCCCGCGTGGCCTCACCCTTTTCCAGTCTCAACCCAACTCCCCTCTCCTTCCAGTTTTACCGCTTCAGGACCCGAACCTTCCTCCCACGTCACATGACTCCACCTCCCCGTGACGTCACATCCGGAAGGTCGCTTACGCCCGCATTACACCACCCTCCCCCGTAGAGAAAAACCCAGCCGACCTCGGCTGAACAATACCAAACCGTAATGCGGCGAACCGACCTTCCCCACTAAAGGACACTAAGCATGCAATATAACAGCAAGAACAACAACACAAAGTAACATCAACGAACGTACGAGAAGCATGCAATAAATACAACAGTAAGAACAAGAACAACAACACAACATACAATCAACGAAACGTAAGCGATTTAGAACGTGTGCGGGTCGCCGGCCCGTCCCGGACGGTCGGCGGCCCACCCGCAGAACGGGAACGTGATGGAATTCGAGGAGTGACAGGGGGTAGTCCTCCTGTTGCTGTTGGAAGTCCACCAACGTCCCGTGTCCCTGAAGGATTAGTCTCGGGCGTGTCCCGCGAATGTGCCTGCAGCGGGGTCGGAAGGGCTGCAGGGCTCGAAGGTCCCGCAGACCTGGCAGGCGCCCTCCGAGCAGGGCCCCTCGTCCCCCGCGGTGTCACGGCCGGCCTGTCTGGAACAGGTACGACAGGCGCTCTAGCAAGATCAATGGACGCAGGCAGGGGAGAGTCGGCAGCAACAGACCCCGGCAAGGCAACATTGGGAGATGACGCATCATGTAGGGGAGCAACATATGGTTTCAAGCGCGACGTATGAACAAACCAGCGGCGAGAACCAATCTGAACGCGCGCTGACTGTGGATTGGGAACCTCGATGAGGCGGACGGGACCATGCCAAGGTTTGTGCAATTTAGGAGAGGTTCCCGGCCGTACCTGCGGACAATGGAGCCAGGCCAGGTCCCCAACCTTCCAGGGGCACTCCCCCTTGGAACGTCGAGCATACCGCTCGTTCCGGGCCTGGGCTTTGGCCGTAGCCACGCGGGCATTCTCCCGCGCCTCCGTGACCCGGCGAACCGTGTCCTGAATGTATTCAGGGAGTGGTTTACGAGGTCCCTTCACCCCGGTTCCCAATTGCACATCCACCGGCGGCACGTTTTCCCGACCATACATAAGGTAAAACGGCGAATAACCTGTAGCCGCATGAGGCGTCATCCTGTACGCCAAAAGCACTCCGGGGATGTGCAGATCCCAATCTGATTGTTGTTCACTCACAGTATGGCAAAGCATGGCAGACAATGTCCTGTTCAGCCGTTCAACCATACCATCCGTCTGCGGATGGTATGGGGATGTCCGTACTTTCTTAGTCCCAAGGCCCGCGCACACTTCCGCCAATAATTTAGAAGATAAATTTCGGCCCTGGTCCGTGAGGAGTCTCTCAGGCGCCCCCTTGTCCATAATGTACCCAAACAAAAAGGCGTCGGTAATGGCCGCGGCCGACTGGTCGGGCAACGGCCAGGCCATCGGCCAACGGGAGAGGTACTCAACCCCAACCAGCAAATATTTATTACCCCTCGCCGATGGTGGGAAAGGTCCCAATATGTCCAGTGCCACCAATTCATTAACTCGAGACACCTGAATTGACTGGATAGGCGGCACGTAAGGATGTTTAGGCGGCTTACGTCGGGCGCAATCAGGGCACGCGCGCACGTGTCCTACGACATCTGTCACCATGCCGTGCCAAAAATAATTACGTTGCAACGTCAACAAGGTCTTCTGCACCCCTAAATGTAAGAGTGTGTCACAATGGAGAGTTCTAATCAACTCGAATCGCAAGGACGTTGGTACCACCAGACGCCAGCGTTCCTGGAACCCTTCCCGCCACATAAGCAGACCATCTCGGAGAGCGGTTTGCGGCCCCACAGCCGTACTCGGACTTCCATTGTCCCCCGCAGACCGCTTCCGCAAGGACAACAACGACTCATCCATCATCTGTTCCCGAATCCACACAGACCGCGGCAGATTCAAAACCCCGTCAGTCGGTCCCGGTTCCATCGGAGTATCCGACTTCTCGACGGCCAACGCAAGCGGCTGAGGGGGGGTTAGAATCGGCGAACACCTATGCGTCCCCGACGCACATTTACAAGGGGCGCGCCGCGGTAATCTGGAAAGTGCGTCAGCGTTCGCATGGCGCACCCCCTTCCGATGGTGAATTTGGAGGGAAAATTCTTGTAGCGTGTCCAACCAACGCGCCAACTGTCCGGATGGCTGGTCCATTTTAAGTGCATATTGCAAGGCCGCATGATCCGTACGCACAATAAAAGAACGACCGTAAAGGTACGGTCGAAATTGCCGTAGGAAAAAAACAACCGCCAGAAGTTCTCTGCGAGTGACACAGTAGCGGGTTTCCGCGGGAGACAAGACTCAGCTACCATACGCCACGACGCGCTCCACACCCCCTTTAGACTGTGATAATACCGCCCCAATACCTGTGTCACTCGCGTCCGTATCAAGAATGAATGGGTGATCGAAATCGGGATAATCCAATGTTGGGGCCGTAGCCAATAGATCACGCAGACTCCGAAAGGCCGCCTCTTCCGGCTGTCCCCAAACAAACTTCCGTCCTTTACCCGTAAGGAGATGCAAGGGCCTCGCAATAGTCGCAAAATTCGGCACAAATCTTCGATAATACGAGGCAAATCCCAAAAACCGACGAACATCCCCCACGGTGGCCGGAGTCGGCCAATCCCGGACGCACGCCGTCTTTTCCGGATCCGTGGACACCCCCTCAGCACTCACAATGTGCCCCAAATAACGGACGGACCGTTGCAGTAGGTGGCATTTCTTTGGTTTGAATTTCGCAGAGCGCATCCTCGTGAACACTGTCTCCAGCCGCGTTAAATGTTCCTCAAATGTGCGGCTGAAGACAATAATATCGTCCAAATATATAAGACACGTCTCCCACTGCAACCCCGTCAAAACGAGCTCCATCAATCTTTGAAATGTAGCAGGGGCCGCATTCAATCCCATCGGAAGGCAGTTGAATTGAAATAACCCTTGCGGCGTACGAAATGCGGTTTTCTCCCGTGAGGACTCGTCAAGGGGAAGCTGCCAAAATCCCGAAGAGAGGTCCAGTGTAGAAAAGAACTTAGCCCCCGACAATGCGTCAAGGGAGTCGTCCATACGCGGCAGGGGGTACGCACCTGCCACCGATATCTTATTCAATTTCCGGAAATCAACACAAAATCGCAATTTGCCATCCTTTTTCTTAACCAAGACTACAGGAGCGCCCCATGGGCTGTTAGATGGCGATATAATGTCCGCAGCCAACATGTCTTCCACTGCCCCCCGAACGTGTTCTCGCTCAGCAGGACTCATCCGATGCGAATTTAATCGAATAGGGGCAGCGTCGCCCGTATCAATATGATGGTAAAGCAACGAGGTGCGGCCCAAATCCAAATCATCGGAGCTGAACACATCCGAATACGTCAACAACAATTTACGAATCGCACCACGTTGCTCCATGGACAGGGAAGAATTTTCGTCACATAAGTCAGCAATCCATCGATTATCCGAACCCCTTGGCTCGGAAACACCAGCAAACACTCCCCGGCTATGCGGACAATCGTGAGTCGCAAATGCCGTAGTGGCATGTGCCACAACCGTACCAGCCGGAACACGGACGTTTTCCACCCCCGCATTAAGCACCTGTAAAAACGGTAATTGATCCGGCCGGACGATGGTCTGTGCCCCAACTAACGCCAACCCAGTTGTTATCGTGGCGGACGGTGACAACAAGACCCCAACTGCTCCTAGCCGATCAGGCAGGGGCTTCCGATACCGCAAGGGAAAAAGCATCTGTGAACCAGGTGGGATATCCACAGATGCGACGGATAGCGCCTGCACTTGTACGGCCGAAGCAGGTCGCCCCCAGGGCGACGGCAGAAACGAGATTTGATGGCCACCCGGAAATTCAATACAATTCTCATTGATTTTGATCAAAATGGGCATCTTAGCCAAAAAATCGGTGCCTAGTAAACAAGGAACCGCCAAAGATCTTGAGATTAACACAACGCCCGAAGCCGACACATCCCCAATAGATATTTTAGCATCCACCTGGCCCACGATACCCATGCTACCCCCGTTCGCAGCGACGCACGACCCGTAAACCGGACGCACGGCCCCCGGTGGGATGCCCAACAGATGGAAAATGACATCCGATATAATAGTCGCAGACGCTCCGGAGTCGACCAAAATGCGCACGTCCACCCCTTGTATAGACCCCGGTACAGTGGACGAACCCGTAGCGGCCGCGACGACTCTCCGTGCCAATTTGCGCCACTGCGTCACCGAGCGACAAGGCCCCGTCGATGGCCTTTCTTTAACAACAACATTAGGATCGCACAACGAAGGTGATGGGTGAGGTGCAAAGCCTTGCCGGGTGTCTGGTGCGTGCCGTCTTGCCTGTTTCGGAGGTTCTTTGGTCGGCTAGTCTGGTAATGAGGCCTCCTGCTGCGGCGGACCCGGGAAGCGGGCCCAGCAGTCCTTGGCGTAGTGGCCCCTACGCCCGCAGCGGAAGCAGTCGACATCGTTGCGCCGAAGCGCAGGCCTTGCATCCCGACGGCCCCGTACCGGTAGCGTAGCGCGCGGCCCCGGCCCGCCGCGTCCCGACCATGGAGCGGAGGCGGCCGTCAGCTCCTGAGGGCCCCGCTCATCCGGCACGTAGACCGCCTTCGTAGGGTCCCAACCCAGAGCGCCACCCTCTGCGATGGGCCCCCCCGTCCACGCCGCCACTTGCTTCCACCGACGGAGATTAAACTGCGCATCCAGACACTTAGCTGCCGCCCGAGAAGTGAGCTTCTCATGCCCACACACAGGCATGGGGATCCCCAGATCCCGAGACAGCTTAAGCATTTTACCTAAGATGAGAGGCTCGAGCAGGTCCGGTGGCGTCTCTGGATATGCCGCCATGGCCAGCTCCAGCACCGCACCCCTGAATGCCACGGGCGATTCTTCGGGTGCTCGTTGTCGTTGAGCAAATCGACGATGCGCATCGTCAGGTGGCTCGTAAGCGTCGGCCATTTCTTCACAACTCCACGTAAAGTCTTCTTCTTTTCGGCCGTTATGGAACGAAAAAATCGAACTGATTCGTCATCCAGTAGAGTCGGCAACACTTCCAAGGCCTCAGCATCGGTCCATCTTGCTGAACGTACCGCCTCCAAGAATCGGCAGGCGAAAGCGCTCCAATCGCCCCCGATGGAGAATTCCTTAACTGTGGTAAGGTGGCGACTCCGACTCCTCTTCACGCCGTCTTCCAACGATGGCTCCTCTGGTGGCAAATTCAAAATGGCGTCGGCCCGCGGCGTGGCCAAGATGGCGGTTTGGCGCCGCGGAGCGCGCAAGATGGCGGCTTCTTGCCGCGTGGCTAATGGCGGTGGCAGGGCAGACAACGTGGCGGCCCGTGGACCACCTTCTGCTTCCTCCGTCGTCCTTGGCGTGACGAGATGACACAGTTGCGCCAGGACGTCCTTGAGTGCCTCCAGTTGCTCCGCCATCTGTTGCCATCGTGGATCAGCGTCCGATGATGTTGACGGCCCCGCCATCGCGCCGACATCTTCAACTCCAGTCCCCGTGCTCGCTTCAGCAGGGCTCTCCTCCACCACCCCAGCAGAATACATGGTTGGAGGGAGGTCGTCGTCGTCGGACGAAGAAGCCGATGCTGGCGCCGGAGTAATTTTCTTTCTTACTTGCTTCGACATGCCGTTTCACTTCTGACACCAGTGTAATAAAAGACTTGACCACGATGTCTGGCTCAGTGTCCTTTATTTGGTTCGAACTCTGTTTCCCACACGGCTGTCCTTTATTTGTTCAGTCCCCACGGTGCCGACTCCGCTGTCGCTCCCGTCACCGCCAACAGCCCCGCTGTTGGTCTCCGTCGCTCCCGTAGCTCCCGTAGCAGCTCCGCGGCTGTTACTCTCACACAGCCCCTCCGGCTGTACTCGCTGCAGCTCCTCTCTCTGGGTCACTCCCATAGACTCTGACAGCCTCGTGGCTGTCTCTCTCTCTGTCGCTCCCGTAACTCCTGGCAGCCACACCGCTGCCTCTCTCACACAGCCTTCCTAGCTGTACTCGCTGCAGCTTCACTCCCTCCAGTAGCCCACTACTGTCTCCGGGGTTGGCCCCCGCTGGCCGACGGTGCCACCCCTCTCTGGTTCGCCCGCGTGGCCTCACCCTTTTCCAGTCTCAACCCAACTCCCCTCTCCTTCCAGTTTTACCGCTTCAGGACCCGAACCTTCCTCCCACGTCACATGACTCCACCTCCCCGTGACGTCACATCCGGAAGGTCGCTTACGCCCTGTCTCCGGGGTTGGCTCCCGTAGGCCGACGGTGCCACCCCTCTCTGGTTCGCCCGCGTGGCCTCACCCTTTTCCAGTCTCAACCCAACTCCCCTCTCCTTCCGGTTTTACCGCTTCAGGACCCGAACCTTCCTCCCACGTCACATGACTCCACCTCCCCGTGACGTCACATCCGGAAGGTCGCTTACGCCCGCATTACACAAGATACAAGTGCTCTTACTTCACAGTTTTCCATGTACAGATTCACAATATCAGGAGACAAAGGAGTGCCCATTGCTGTGACTTCCTTTTGTTTAGAAAAATCAACTCGACATACGAAATAAGTGTTGTTTAGACAATGGTCAGCTAGCTTTGGAATATATTTTGGTAAACCTGTCTTATTTACTAGCTTATCAAGTAATATAATTGACTCGTTAACCAGAACCTTCGTAAATGGAGAAATTACATCAAAGCTTACGAAAATATTATTAGGGTTAAGTTGAAAATCTTTCATCAATTTCACAATATGTTCTCAATTTCTTATGAATGAAGATGTCCTTCCGATGTGGGGCTGTATTTGTTTTGTTACACATTTAGCAAAAAATTTGTGGCAGAGCCTTTTGTACTTATTACGGGTCTTAATGGGACACCAATTTTATGAATTTGGTTAAGTCAAAATTGTCTTGGTAACCCGTTTAATACAATTTCTCCATTAATAATGTATTATATGATTACAATAAACACCCCCTCGTCCACCTCTGATCTCTACACCTGATGAGTTCACAATGATAATGTAGCGTCGGAAATACGTATGCACACACCGCCTATGTGCACTTACCTGCAAGTACAGCCAGCGGTCTGTAGGGGGTGCCAGCCTGTACAAGGGGATAGAGAGAGAGAGCCGGACCATAGAGAGGCTGGGTTCCCCTCCCCTACCCCCAGGTGAGGGGCTGGGGGGGGGGCTTTCCAGGATCCCCTGGAATGTTCCAGAAAGGGGGCGGTACCGGGGGCGGAGAGTCCCCGAGACGTGTATAAAATGCGACTCTAAGGTCGCCTCGAGGCAGTGCTACGAAGACGAAGACTGAAGACCAGCTAGGCTAGGACCCTGGGACCCCGGGACCCGGCGTCCTTGTAAGGGCCGGGGCCGAGCGTGGACCAGTGGTCAGGACCCGTACCTTGGCTGAGTCGGGTCAGCCTAGCCTCCCTAGCTAGGACCCTGGGACTTCGGGACCTGATGTCCTAAATATCACACACAATGCAGATATGACAGCAACCTACTTGCTGTGTTGCCACTTACCTGAACCACAGATGCTGCACCACGAGCACATCCCCTCCTGGTTGTCTCTGTCCATAAAAGTGCCCTTAGAGCACAGGTCACACAAAGCACTCCTTCCATCAGCTATGCAGTCCATCACCTTGAACGTCCCTGAAGGACAACGAAATGCGAGCAAGCAATGGCGTTTAAGAAACACACAGCAACCACAAGTTGGTTCAGAGAGACGCGGACTGCACTGAGAGTAAACCAGTGTTAAGTTCTGTTCAGAGTACAGTAGCTCGACTAAAAACGAATTTCTTCAGTATCCTATCACTTTTTATATCCTGATAGTGGTGAGGTCACGGGGTAAACGCAAGGCCCAGTTGGGTTCCTTTCCACAGGAGTAGGGCCTGTGACTTGGTGGGGAAAGGAAGCACCCGGTCACCACGCTTTGTCGTTGGATTGGGGGTCTCCGTGCCTGTGTTGCTTTTACCTGCAGGGCACAACTCGCAGCAGACTCCTTGTGGTGTTTTGTAGAATCCATCTTCACACTCCTTGGTGACAGACGGCTCCTGCAGTGCACAACACACCTGCAGAGAAGATCCACACAAAATGAAGTGATTTAGGGTGACGTCGACCAACGTAGCGATTCTGGTAGCTGCGACAGTCCCGGTGCTTTCAGAAAGGCTGTGCCGCTGTTGTTTTCATGAAGCGTCTGTGAGTATTGGTATTTTGTCCCGAATCCATACCTGGTGTTCACTAACTCGGTAAAATTGGTCAGATAATTGTCTTCAAACGCACAAACTTTGTATGTTGGGAAATTGCACATTCTGATGGCCTTTGATGGACACATTTTCCAATTTGCGAGTTCAATTCCCAATCAGAGGTGGACCCAAACTAGCACTTTGCGAAAGGTTAAAATAAAAACTACGGTAGATCATCGATTAATCGGTGGCTTTGGGATGGAAGGGGGTGCCGAATTGTCAAAAACGCTGAATAATCACCAAATCATTATTTATTTGCATATTCTTGCATGACGCTATATTTTCAGGTGTTGTGCATGTTTTTGGTGCTTTACATTTGTTTACTATGATAAATTTGCATTAATAAAAATACAAAAAGGCTGAAATAAACATCCTACTTTAAAAAGTTACTGTATTTACTGGACTGTACTTACCACTACCGATCTCGAAGACTCTGCATGGGGAAATGTATATACGTGCAGTATTTTCGTTGTTTAAGTTATATGTAGTGTATAATATAGTGTATATACTATGACACGGAAATCAAGCGTAGATACGTTTTTTTCACACACGCAGTACGGATAGCAGAAATGATTACATTTTTTGTGAGCCGCTGGATAATCGCGCACCGAATAATCGATGATCGACTGCATGTTTTAAGTGTTCATAACAAGGGGGACATTGTGGGAGGTTGTTTTGGTGGGTCTATAAGCGTGGCCTGTCATTGTTGCATAGAGAGAGCGAGCGTGGAATTGACTGTTCCTCCACAAAAACGAGGTGAAAATATTTCAGGAAAAAAACGTGCCGCATCATGGCAATGTTTACATATCCACTCAGAACTACCTCCACCCCCCACCTCACTAACCAATCCACACTAATCCCATTGTCACCTCTGCGACGGCATCGTGATGACATGTACAGGCTGCAATAAGGAAGTTGAGGTATTGTGCATTATTGTGTTTTTTTGCAGCAGCAGCATACTGGCTATTCACCCAGTGCGGGGGTTGGTTTTCACACAAGGTTGAGAGAGAAAAACAAACATCTATTCTATCCGTCCTACCGAGTCTAAGAACTCGCAAAAGGGACTCTTCTCACGTCATCTGGCTTGGTTAAACACAAGGATGACGTCAATCAAAGGGTTTAATAAAGAGAATTGGGCTCTCAACTGATGGAATGGCATCAGTCAGTCCGTCAATATCATCACCGCCACCACTATACATCCTCCACCACCCACAGATAAGCACAGGCTAGGATGGTTGGCTACGTACGGTGGTGCGAAAGAAGTTCAACATTCAAAGAGACCCACAAACACCCAGAACCATAGAGACCTACAGAGACACCCATTAAGCCATAAAGACCCAAAGAGACCGACAGATTAGCACCGTTGGTTACATACGGTGTGAAATAAGTCCAACATACACAGTTTCGGATGAGTGGACAATTCAAGAATGCTCCCCCACCCTCGTTTCTTTGGTATGAGGAGAGAGAGAGAGAACACATTGTTCATGACTTTAGAAAGTGCCAGGCTACAAATTAGTCTACTGATAAGTCTCATAAGTCTACAGATAAGTCTACTGAAAAGTATGCCATTTTACATAACTCTATAAAGAGTACTGAGTTTGTAAATGTTTTGGGTTTGCTCTCCAACACACCAGTGGTGTCGTACTAGTAACGAATTGGCACGTTCTGTTTACGTGACTAACCTTACTAATTGGCTGTGTCGGGTGGTGGCGGGTTTAACGACACATTTATATATTTACGCGATCTAACCCTGTATTAAGCCTTAAGGGAAACCCCCATGCGTTATTAAGTCACGTCAAAATCTCAGGTTTGTGGTTAATCGGCAAATCAGATAAACTGCACAGCAGATAATCGAGAGTGTGCTGTATATCCAAGCCACTCGTCTACACAAGGTAACACGCGACAGTGTGTGTGTGTGTTTGCCTTGGTACTCTGGTCTGCCAGGAGGCAACACGTAGCAATCTCGACACCTCAAGCTGCCGCCGTGGGTGCATAGATCTATCGAACAAATTAGTCGAGTGTATAACAAGGCATGGGTTACTGTGGTACCATACTGTTTTGTTTGTTATATACGTGCTTTGTACCAATATATGTGTAGTGTTCAACTTCACGCAGACAACTTATTTTTTTCCGTCGTCACTTTATATTACAAAACTCTTCACATTCCACAACCAAGACTTCAGCGCGTTCTCTGCTCGCTCGCCGCGCTCCGCTGGCCTCGCTCCGTTCCCTCCCTCTCCCTCTCCATCTCTCTCTTCCCGACTCTCCTCTCTGCTTCGCCTGTCTCCGCTTCGACTGTCTCGCTCTCTCTCGGCTTCAACGTCTCACTTCAACTGTCGCTCTCTCTCGGCTTCTCCGTCTCACTCCGACTGTCTAGATAATTAACATATCCTAGCCACCGTGGCGCCCGTTACGAGCGGTGATCCTTACCAGTAGTAGAAGCAGAAGACGCATCGCTGTCCACAGGGTCATGACGCTCTCCTGCTACTTGTCACGGCTCTCGTTGTTGGCCGTCTGTGCAAGTACGTAAGAGAGGTAGATGTGGATGATGAGAGAGCGGATCTGCGTGTGTGTGTGGATTTGTGTGAGTGGGGTGTGTTTGAGTGTGAGATGTTGAGTGTCTGTGCGAGACTGGGTGTGTGCGGGTGTGATTATGGGTGGGTGAGTATCAATGTGTGTGTTAGATTCAGTCAGGACGAGTGTGGATCTGTAAGTGTGCGTGTGTTTGAGCGTGTGTAAGATTCAGTGTGGGTTTGTTTGCGTGAGAGAATGAGTGGGTGAGTGTGTGTGTGTGTTTGAGAGTGGATGAGTGAGTGGGTGAGTGTGTGTATTTGAGAGTGGGTGAGTGAGTGGGTGAGTGTGTGTATTTGAGAGTGGGTGAGCGAGTAGGTGAATGTGTGTATTTGAGAGTGGATGAGTGAGTAGGTGAGTGTGTGTATTTGGGAGTGGATGAGTGAGTGGGTGAGTATGTGTATTTGAGGATGAGTGAGTGAGTGGATGAGTGTGTGTATTTGAGATTGGATGAGTGATTGGGTGAGTGTGTGTAATTCACAGTGGGTGAGTGAGTGGGTGAGTGTGTGTGCGTTTGAGAGCGTCTGTGTAAGAATGACTGTGTGTGTGAGATTGGGGACTGTGTGTGGGTGAGTATGAACGAGTATCTGAGTCTGTCTGTCTCTCTCACCACTCTTTGGTTAACATCGTCAGCTGTGATCGTTCGCGGGTCTTCACAAAGCGCCTGATTGGAACGAATGTTACGTCTAAGAAACGAATCACGTTGTCCTGCCAAAGTACGGAGAACATTCTTGTTATGTCGTAGAATTGGTCACCATGGAATGCGGCCAGGTTATTTGTAGTTTCGTGTCACTGTTGACATGCGACATACAGCGATGACAAAGGTGAGGCACTGAAAGGCACAATACATTGTGAGGCTTAGTGACCGTAGAGTGAGTGGGTGGGTCTCGACATTTTCCACAGGGTGGCAACAGATATTCTTCCGTACGGCTGCTGTTGTTGATGGCAGAGATTACAACGACAATTTCGCATACAAGTGGTCAAGTCAGCAGATAACCGTGATCAGGAGCAAGAGGAGTATATTGCTGTGATGTCTCTATTAGTCTATGGGTATATGCATGTCTTTGGGTCTCTTTGAGTCCATAGATCTCTGTGAGTCTCTCTGTGCCCGGGTTTACATGGGTTTCTGAGCCTCTGTGTCTCTATGGGTGTCTGAGTCTCTGTGATTGTCTATGGGTTTTTGAGTCTCTGTGAGTCTCTAAGGGTCTGAGTCTCTGTGAGTCTCTATGGGTCTCTGAGTCTCTGTGAGTCTCTATGGGTCTGTGAGTCTATTTGAGTCTCTATGGGTCTGTGAGTCTCTGTGAGTCTCTATGAGTCTCTGAATTTCTGTGAGTCTATATGGGTCTCTGAGTCTCAGTGGGTATCTGAGTATCTGTGAGTCTATCTGTCTCGGAGTCTGTGTGAATCAATATGAGTATCTGTGGATCTATATGGGTCTCTGAGTCTCTGTGGGTCTCTCTGGGTCTATGTGAGTCTCAGAGTCTCAGTGGGTCTCTGAGTATCTGTGAATCTATGTGTCTCGGAGTCTGTGTGAATCAATATGAGTGTCTGTGGATCTATATGGGTCTCTGAGTCTCTGAATTTCTATGGGTCTCTGGACTTCTGTGAGTTTCTATGGATATCTGAGTCTCTGTGAGTCTCCATGGGTCTCTGAGTCTCTGTGAGTCTCTATGGATAGCTGAGTCTCTGAGTGTCAGTGGGTTTCTGAGTATTTGTGAGTCTATGTGTCTCGGAGTCTGTGTGAATCAATATGAGTATCTGTGGATCTATTTGGGTCTCTGAGTCTCTGAATTTCTCTGGGTCTCTGATTATATATGGGTCTTTTTGGGTCTCTTGAGTTTCCGTGAGTCTTTATGGGTCTCTGTGAGTCTCTGGGTCTCTGAGTTCTCTTAGTCTCTATGGGTCTCTGTGTTTCTGTGAGTCTCTATGGGTCTCTGAGTCTCTGTGAGTCTCTATGGGTCTCTGAGTCTCTGTGAGTCTCTGAGTCTTTGTGCATCTCTATGGATATTTGAGCCTCTGTGAGCATCTATGGGTCTCTGAGTCTCTGTGCGTCTCCATTGGTCTCTGAGTCTCTGTTAGTCTCTATGGATAGCTGAGTCTCTGAGTGTCAGTGGGTTTCTGAGTATTTGTGAGTCTATGTGTCTCGGAGTCTGTGTGAATCAATATGAGTATCTGTGGATCTATATGGGTCTCTGAGTCTCTGAATTTCTATGGGTCTCTGATTCTATGTGGGTCTCTATAGGTATCCTGAGTTTCCGTAAGTCTTCATGGGTCTATGTGAGTCTCTGGGTCTCTGAGTTCTCTTAGTCTCTATGGGTCTCTGTGTTTCTGTGAGTCTCTATGGGTCTCTGAGTCTCTGTGGATCTATATGGGTCTCTGAGTTTCTATGAATCTCTGTGAGTCTCTATGGGTCTCTGAGTCTCTGTGAGTCTCTATGGGTCTCTGAGTCTCTATGAGTCTCTATTAATATATGTGTCTCTGTGAGTCTCAATGGGTCTCGGATTCTCTGAATCTCTATGGGTATCTGAGTCTCTGTGAGTCTGTATTGGTCTCTGAGTCTGTCTGTGTCTCTGGATATATGAGTCTCTATGGGTCTCAATGAGTCTCTTCTTCTTGTCATACGGATCATGTAGATGGCAGAGACAACAATTATAATGTGACATTTAGGTGGTCGAGGAAGCAGACAACCGTGATCAGGAGTAGCAGAGTTGTGAATCGTCATCGCTGTGATGTCTCCTGCTTAGTATTTGTGGATCGGGGCATTGCGTCGCTACACCTCGTACTACGATCTCTCGTTCTGGATGACCACAGTCGCACAACTACTGGCCGAGAGTGTTTTAATGTTCCATTTGTGCATTAAGGTATCATCCGCACAATCATCTGCTGCTGCCATGGTTTGTGCTGGTGCGACGATGATGCGGGTTTAGGGGTGGGCCATGAGCAGCTTGGTGGAAGAGCAAACCCAAGAGACCGATACAGCGCTAGAGAAACGCACCCTGCGTGTTCCGTATCAATTACAGCAGTGGTGGTTCTCAACCTGGGGACCCTCTGGGGAGAACACGTGAGGTGATTTATAAATGTTTGAAATTATATTATACATGAAAGTCATTGCATACTACACCATACACTATGCTATACAGTACACAATACACTACTGTACATTACACTATACACTATACTAATATACAATACACTAAACTCTAAACTACTATACACGACACTATACACTACTATACACTACACTACCATACACTATACTACCCTAGAGTAGTGGTTTTCAACCGGTGGTATGCGGACCCTTGGGTGATACACGTGGCAAAATCCTACGGGGTGTTAAGTACGTACGTCAGGTGATTTATAAACGCGTGTGAAATGATATCAAAACGTGAGAGTAATTGGTGAATAGTAACGTTGTGTGTATGATGAATCTGCCAGTGTAAAATAACTACGATCAAAATTTAAATCTGTAAACTGAGCCAGAACGATATATCAAAGATACCTTTCTAAACTCATCAATCGTCAAACAATGCTGCGGGCTTCCTAGAGTAAATCAGCGAGCCGAACAAATAATTACATCATACCAAGAGTGGCACCATTGGATTCTGTTTTAGTATTCGCTTGAAGTTACTTAGCCAAGTTAGGATACAACCTCACATACCAAAAGGACAATTTGTTTAAAATTTCGAGGTTCATTATTCGTAACATTTATTTCCCAGGACCATGCTTGAGGGTATCCAGGCAATGGGGAGTTAACGACTCGGTTGAGACAACATCCAACAAGGAGGGGGTAACACAGCAACCAACACGAGGGTGAGAACCGCTGGTCTACAGTGTCGAGGTGAAGGTGATTTACTTCTCAGATGAGCGTTGAGGCTTGGGTAAAGTTAAACAAAAGTATGACAATTAAAAATAGGTTGTTTTTACCCGTTGTGGAAATACAACATGTGATGTGTAAAGATGTTCAAACACGAAGTAGATACTTTTGCAAGAAAACAAGCACTCTATTAACCACACACAGTACTTGTGGTGGACATGCACACACTCTGGTTATTATATAGTGAGGGAAAAAAAGTATTTGATGCCCTGCTGATTTTGAACGTTTGCCAACTGACGAAGAAATTATCAGTCTATCATTTTAATGGTAGATTTATTTGAACAGTGAGAGACAGAATAACAACAACAAAATCCAGAAAAACGCATGTCAAAAATGTTATGAATTGATTTGCATTTTAATGAGGGAAATAAGTATTTGACCCCTCTGCAAAACATGACTTAGTACTTGGTGGCAAAACCCTTGTTGGCAATCACAGAAGTCAGACGTTTCTTGTAGTTGGCCACCAGGTTTGCACACATCTCAGGAGGGATTTTGTCCCACTCCTCTTTGCAGATCTTCTCCAAGTCAATAATGTTTCGAGGCTGACGTTTGGCAACTCGAACCTTCAGCTCCCTCCACAGATTTTCTATGGGATTATGGTCTGGAGACTGGCTAGGCTACTCCAGGACCTTAATGTGCTTCTTCTTGAGCCACTCCTTTGTTGCCTTGGCCGTGTGTTTTGGGTCATTGTCATGCTGGAATACCCATCCACGACCCATTTTCAATGCCCTGGCTGAGGGAAGGAGGTTCTCACCCAAGATTTGACGGTACATGGCCCCGTCCATCGTCCCTTTGATGCGGTGAAGTTGTCCTGTCCCCTTAGCAGAAAAACACCCCCAAAGCATAATGTTTCCACCTCCATGTTTGACGGTGGGGATGCTGTTCTTGGGGTCATAGGCAGCATTTCTCCTCCTCCAAACACGGCGAGTTGAGTTGATGCCAAAGAGCTCCATTTTGGTCTTATCTGACCACAACACTTTCACCCAGCTGTCCTCTGAATCATTCAGATGTTCATTGGCAAACTTCAGACAGGCATGTATATGTGCTTTCTTGAGCAGAGGGACCTTGCGGACGCTGCAGGATTTCAATCCTTCACGGCGTAGTGTGTTACCAACTGTTTTCTTGGTGACTATGGTCCCAGCTGCCTTGAGATCATTGACAAGATCCTCCCGTGTAGTTCTGGGCTGATTCCTCACCGTGCTCATGATCATTGCAACTCCACGAGGTGAGATCTTGCATGGAGCCCCAGGCCGAGGGAGATTGACAGTTATTTTGTGTTTCTTCCATTTGTGATTAATCGCACCAACTGTTGTCACCTTCTCACCAAGCTGCTTGGCGATGGTCTTGTAGCCCATTCCAGCCTTGTGAAGGTCTACAATCTTGTCCCTGACATCCTTGGAGAGCTCTTTGGTCTTGGCCATAGTGGAGAGTTTGGAATCTGATTTATTGATTGCTTCTATGAACAGGTGTCTTTTATACAGGTAACAAGCTGAGATTAGGAGCACTCCCTTTAAGAGTGTGCTCCTAATCTCAGCTCATTACCTGTATAAAAGACACCTGGGAGCCAGAAATGTTTCTGATTGAGAGGGGGTCAAATACTTATTTCCCTAATTAAAATGCAAATCAATTTATAACATTTTTGATATGCGTTTTTCTGGATTTTGTTGTTATTCTGTCTCTCACTGTTCAAATAAACCTACCATTAAAATTATAGACTGATCATTTCTTTGTCAGTGGGCAAACGTACAAAATCAGCAGGGGATCAAATACTTTTTTCCCTCACTGTATGGGCATTGTCTTTGAAACTGATTGGCCAGAGACAACAGCCTTCTTTATGGCCTAGTCTCACCACCAGTGTCAGCCCAGAGAAAACGCCAAAAGGCGAACAATACAAAGACAATGCACATGTAGGGGACTGTACAGCGACAGTGCGGGAAGGCGTGCGTTGAGATCATTACTCTTTGGTTATTTCGTTAAAGTTCACCATGTAAGTGGAAAAGGATGGCAAGCTACCATCCCTGGATGTTTGATCGAGAAGAGACCTGATGGCTTATTGGGACATTCGGTCTAAGGAAAGTCACCCAAACGGATGCCGATCTAAAGCCTGACTCCCACCACCATCCAGCCCAGAAGAATTCCGTCATCAAAACACTACACCATAGGGCTCGTTGCATCTCCAACCAGCACCACCTAGCCAGTGAGTTGGAGCACGTACACCAAGCCCTCAGGATGAACGGATACTCGGACCGTCCAATCCGCAAAGCGGTCTCCCCAGCCATGCGGAGACAACCGTCTGAGGATCCAACCAAAACCATCACTTTACCATACATAGCAGGGGTTACCAAAAAGATTTCCAAAATCTTAAACACAAGATCCAGGTTCGTTTCAACACAGAACACAAAATCCATGATTTAATCCCATCTGTAAAGGATGTGATTCCTGAAATGCAATATCCTGGTGTCTACAAACTGAGTTGTGGATGCGGCAGCAGTTACATTGGGAAAACGAAATGACATGTCTCGGACCGCGTTCGTGAACACAAGGCAGTTCTGAAACACAGTTGGACCAATACCTCTGCCGTTGCTGCTCACTGTTTTAACGCTGTGGGCTCACACGAAATTCTGCAAACCTACTGGCTACCTTCAGAGATTTGTTCATGAAGCCATCCAGATATATAAACACAGACACAACTTCAACCGAGAAGATGGGTACAAACTGAGAAATCATTGGAAGGACGTTATTAACCAGGTAAAGTCTTAACTGACTGTGATGTTTCAATTCTACCTGCCTATGTCAGCTGTTATTTCAGACTCTCTGTGTCTTTCTCTCTCTCTCGGTGCATCTCTCTTAGATCTCTCATGCTCACATGTCCTTTGCATTGCACTCTCATACCTTTGGATTGCACTCTCATGCTCACATGTCCTTTCGATTGCACTCTCATGCTCACATATCCTTTGGATTGCACCATTCTTCGTTCTTACATTAACATGCTAATCTCTCACTTCCGTGCCCTCATCGAGGAGGCAACTCTCCTATCTTACAGTTACATGCTAATTTCCCACATTAACATCACTAGACCTGGCCACTTCTTTATGAACCTTGGCCTACACCCATTTCAAACTTTTTAAAACAATCTGCCTCAGAAGCAGACCATGCTTTCCCACCTGATGACAGACGCTTGTTTTTTGCGCCCGAAACGTCGTGATTTTTTTGTATTTTATACCTACCTGACTTTACCGAAAGAACGAAAGAGTATGGATTCCTGCAGTCACGAAAGCTTCAAATCAAGATTGAGATCATTGTTAACAGGTGGCCGGAAGGCACTGCAATCATTATTAAATAAAGGACACAACTTGTTGTCGTAGAGTGGTGGGGGAGGGACACTGATAGGGGCGAGGCCGAGCGAGTATATAAGGGGCAGTGAGGTGTGCAGTCTGGGCACTTTCTTGGGGACTGATTGACGACCAAGGTGGAGGCAATCGGGGCCGACTGCTCGTGAACAACTTGGTGAAACCATCGGGGTTGACTGTTTGTGACCAACTAAGTAGGAAACATCGTGGTTGCCTGTTTGTTAACAACTTGTTGCAAACCATCGGGGATAAATGTCTGTGACCAAATAGGTGGAAACCATCAGGTCTCACTGTTCGAGAACCCACTTGGTGCAAACCAGCAGGGCTGACTGTTTGAGAACCCACTTGGTGCAATCCAGCGGTTCTGAAGATAGCCAAAGTAATTAGGAGTGTGGCGGTTGTAACATAGAACTGTAAGTACATTGTTAGAAATAAATCTCTACTTGTTCAAAAATGGATGTGTCCAAGGAGCTTAATTGCACACTTATCAGAACATTTATAGCTCGGGGTAATCAGCTATATCATTGGGATAACTTTTATGGCAGTAAGACGATGCATATATTATTAGCAGAGCATGCTTGTTTGCATGTTCACCACAATTACTGTGTGGTCAATACAGTACTTTATTCCTTGCAAAGGGTATCTATTTGGTGTTTGACCATCTTAACACAACTTGTGTTTTATTGCCAGAAAGCGTAAAACATCCTAATTCTTATTTATAATACTTTGTTTCTGTAAAAAAAAAGGTATCCCATGATAAAAAGCAATTCAACAGGTTTGTTCAACACCGTAGTCTTCAAGGGAATATATTGTAGATAATTTAGGATGTCTGAAAAGTCACCATGCACAACACGAAAGAAAAGTCACGTGGTGGTGGTGGTCATCGTGCACGCCACGGTGACGAGCGAGCGCTTCAGAAGGTGAACATGAGGGTGCCGTCCACGCTGGTACAGAGGGCTTTTCTGGCTCCCCAGCGTTCGAAGAAGACGTGCACATCACCGACATGTGTGTGGTATGCGTGCTCCAGCCGGAACCGTGCCTTAAGCAGGCCCCTGAACACTGGAAGCACAGAGCAGCCGTCAGTGTAACCTTCCAGCATCTTTTTCCTTGTTCTGCACACTGCCATCGTCGCCAGAGCATAGGTGAAGTTGGCGAGGTCATGTCGCTTGTTAACCAGGTAAGGCACCCCATATACGAAGCTGCTGTTTTATAATGGCACCCCCAGTTTCCTGAAGATGTCCCCCAAAAGGCGGAACATTGGTTTGAGCCGCTGGCAGCGTATGTACTGGTGGGGCAGATCTTCCCTGGTACCACAGGAAATGCAATCTCCACTGGAGGTCACCGCAGCGTTTGGCTACGGGAGACTTGTACATTTGTTTCCACTGAGGGGCTGCCGCAATGAGGGGAGAGAAATGGTCTCTCCATTTTGTGTCCGGTAGGTCGGCCAGGTCCCGGGAAGGCAGCGCCTTGACACAGCACGTTTAGAGCGCTGTGTTCGGGGCACTCTTCAGGGGCACGTTCCAGCAGCCTCGGAGCTTCAGTAGCTTGCCAGAGTCACTGTGGTAAGGGGGCTGCGCGCAGGAGAAGCACACCTCCGGGAAGGAGAAGGAAGGGGGGGGAGGGCCGCCATCTTCCCCCGGCGCCTCCAGCATCAGGCGCAGCTCCTTCATGGCGCTGAGCACGTTCCGCAGCAGCTTCTCCCCAGCGAGCATGGAGCGGAGTTCCACGGTGCTGGCGATCTCAGCTGCGGTCTTCCATTTGGGCTGGTGGGCCTGCACGAGGTGGTAGACTATCCGCAGCCCTGCTGATGTGAGGCCTAGAGCCAGGGTCCTCTCTCCTCTGATCCCCTGGAAGAGGCCGTTGAAGAACAAGGGCTCATTCAGGAACTGCGCGAGGTCGTAGGGCACGCGTGTTCTGCTCTACTCGAAGCTCTGCCACGCGTCCAAGAGGCTCTGGTGATAACCTGGCAGCCTCGTGTCGTCGACCAGGCTCAGGTCCATCAGGAAGAGCTCCTTTCCGTACCCCAGGCACCCCCCTGCATTCCTCAGCAGGGCGAGGGCCGGCGACTTCCAGGGTAGCTCCTCCCAGTCGTACAGCAGCCGCCTGACTGCCATGAGCCTGAAACTCATGATCCTGGCGGCGACGTCCACCAGACGCTGGCCGCCCTCACCCACCGGCAGGCAGAGAATGACCGGCCTGAGCCATTGTTTCCCATGCCAGACGAAGTGCGCGAGTGAGCAGTTGACTCTGGTGTGTAGCCAAGCAGGAGGCTGGAGGGCCTTGGTCTTGTGCCACAGCACGGATGCTGCCAGGGTGTTAGCGATGAGCACTCGGCCCCTGAATGACACCTGCGGAACGAGGCATGCCCATGTCAGTAATTTAGCCTCGATTGTGTCGGCCAGCTCGGTCCAGTTGTTCAGAGCGACGTGTGGTTTTCCCAGGTAAACCCCCAGGTACTTGACTCCGTCGTCCCCCCAACGGACTCGTCCTAGGAGGAGCACAGAGCGAACGCCGCCTCGCGACCCCAAACACAGGGCCTCGCACTTGGCCCAGTCGACCCTGGTGGAGGAGGCCCTCTCGTACACTGCAACCACCTGGCAGAGCGCGGAGACGTCATGCGCGTCGTTGAGCACGACGCATATGTCGTCTACGTAAGCCTAGAGCTTGACGACCGCGTTCTCAGGTCCCGGGACTTTGAGGCCAGACAGATTTTGTCTCAGGTGGCGTAGCAGTGGCTCAATGGACAAATTGTACAGCAGCCCCGAGAGGGGGCATCCCTGTCTGACCCCCCTCGTCACAGAGAAAGGGGCGCCGAGCCGCTGGTTTATCTTTATGAGGCTGGAAGTGTCCATGTACAGGAGCCTAACGTGCGAGATGAAGGCCTGGTCGAAGCTGAGCGACGTTAGGAGTTTGTCTAAGTACTCGTATCAAAGGCCTTCTCCTGTTCCAAGAAGAAGAGGCTTTAGTCCATGTTGTGCGCTTCTGCAAGGGAGATTATGTCTCTGACTGTATCGATGTTGTCGTATATGCACCGTCCGGGGATGCAATACGACTGTTCCGGCAGGATCAGCTGACCCAGCACTGTCTTGATATGGTTTACCAGCACCTTGGAGAAGATTTTGTAGTCAGCGCAACAAGAGGGACACGGGTCGCCAATTCTCGACGAGGCGCAGGTCCCCCTTCTTGGGTAGCAGGGAGACCACCGCTCTCCTGCAGCTCCGTGGGAGTTCACCCTTCTGCAGGCTCTCCGTCAACAATTGTAGTAGTGAAGGGCTAAGCTCATCCCAGAAGGCCGCATGAAACGCAATCGGCAGGCCGTCAATCCCCGGGGCTTTACCAGCTGCGAGCCCTTTCACAGCGATGTGGAGCTCCTGCAGGCTGACGGGGCTGTCCAGACGATCCCGCTCGGGGACTCCTAAGGTAGGGCCCCCGTCCAGTAGCTCCTGGACAGCCCTGTCATGTATGGTTTGGGCGGCGTAAAGTTGTGAGTCGAAATCCCTGGCGGTCTTGGTCATCTCGCTCTCAGATGTTGCTGTTTGTCCATCTGGGGTTCGCAAACTGGAAATTTCTGTGGTGTTGGCCGGTGCTTTGTTTAAGCAGAAGAAAAACTTATAGGGAGAGTCCAGCTGCGACAGGTGCTGCATCTTTTAGCATGCAAAAGCACAATGTGCCTGCTCGTCCGTGATGGACCTGAAAAGCCACTGCTTCTCCAGTGGCGTCTCACCCTGCTGTGTGCCGTGGGATGAGCTCAGCTCTGCCTCTAGTGCTAGCAGCTCGTTCTGCAGTTGGCGTACCACCTCGTTCTTGGCGGCGGCGTGCTGGCTCATGAACTGCTGACAGAGAGCCCTGACCTGCGCCTTTGTCTTGTCCCAATATAGCTGGTGAGAGCTGAAGCTTCCTTTGGCAGGCAGCCACTGAGCCCAAAAGGCGTTGAAGGTTTTTTTGAAGTCGGTGTTATCAAGCAGCTGTACGTTGAGTCTCCAGTAGGCGCTGTGCTGCTCCGCTCTGGGAATTCACAGCAGCACAGAGACGCAGGTGGTGATCGGAAAAACCAGAGGGTACGATTTTACTGTCCATGAGCAGGTTAACGCTGCTGATGTTGACGTACATTTGGTCGAGCCTGGCAAGGCTTATCCTGCCTTGAGAGCCGTAGCGGCACCAAGAGTACTGCCGCTGGGCTGGATGCTGTAGTTGCCACACGTCACGCAGATCCAGTCTCCGCACGAGGTCGGCTAATGGCGGAGCGGATTCAGGGTGAGGTTCGGCGGTGTTGCGGTTGAGAACTGGCTCGAGGGTACAGTTAAAGTCTCCCCCCACGACGGTGAGCACGTCGTCCACGTCGTCTGTCGCGAGTGTGTCTCGCAGTGCGCCAAAGAAGAGCTTCCTCTCGGGGGCCTTGCTCGGAGCGTAAACGTTAAGAGACCTGAGGCTGGATTTATTCAGGACGAATTCAACAGAAATCAAGTAACCTTTGACGATTTCTTTTAACATTCTCTGGTGCAAACCGCGAACTGAGCACAATCGCATCGCCGGTGAGGTGGTCCTCGGCATGGCTGAAGAAGGCCCGGCCGCCTAGAAAAGGCTGGCGTTGAGCCTCTAGAGTGGCGTCGAGGTGCGTTTCCTGGAGGAGAGTTACATCTGATTTGTGTTCCCTGACGAAGCGGCAAATCTGGTCCCACCTCTTGTCACTGCGAGCGCTATTACAGTTCAGACTAGCAACCTTAATAGCTGAAGCCATCATGTAGTTGTGTGGTGGTGGCAGTGTTAACGGTAGTTTCCGGTGGCTGGGTTACTTAAGTAAGCTCCTTCTTCGCCTTGCGCATGAACGCTTTTAGGTGGTAGCATTCCTGAGTCTAGAAACCAAACCTGTCGCTGTTGTGGCAAATTTGTTGGGACGCTTTGAGGAAAGCGTTGAGGTCAGGGAAAATGGCCGTGACCCTAACTTGACGCTTCCTGAAAGTTTTCCCGAGGAAGCTGTGGATGTCCCCAGTTGAGTAATCGCACTCGCTGTTGACTTGTGAGTAGCTGAGCTCACTCACGTTGTCCTCTCCTTTTGTCTCCGACACCTCATCGTCCGAGTCCTCGAGCTCGTCAAACTGTGACTCGGCAGAAACCTCGTTTGTCATTGGTGATGGCAGGGCCCCATCGTGAAGAATGTGGCTGCCCTCTGGTAGTGGAGGTTCTTTTGCTCTCCCTTCGGGTGTGAGCCGGCCTTCGTCGCCTTCCTGCAGTGTGGCGCCAATCAGGCACCGCACCGGCTGGTGGTTCCTCTTGCCCTGAGGATGCTGAGGCAGCATGCGGCGGTGTCAGCGAGGATGTTGGCGGCACTTGTCCCACTGTGCTGTCCTCAGGCGAGTCGCCATCGACTTTTGGATCGGGCTCGTGATCGGCGGTGGCCGTGCGCGTTGGATTAGGGGCGCGTGGCCTCCTCCGCCGTGGCCGGGACTTACCCTGCGCTTGCGGGAGGTGACGAGGGTGAAGCCCTCGCCATCCTCGTCGTCGGTGGGAGACTTTGCGCGACCGGCCGCCGAGTCAGCGTCCTGCTGCTGCAACAGCTGGCACTCGTGCAGTGCTGGCTGCTGCTGCTGCTGAGGTTGCAGTGGCTGCGGCTGCTGCTGTTGGCGCTGTTGCTGCTGCTGCGTGTCGTTTGTTGCAGGCTGCGAGTTTTTTTCTTTTGGTTTGCCCGTGCAATGTGCACGGGCATGGCTGAAGCCACCGCACACGTAGCAGCGTGGCAACGCGGTTAGACAAGTACACGGTGTAGCCTTCCGATGTGTACTTAAAGTTCACGTTAAGTTCCGTGTTGTTGACGTTTACGGGCTACACGGGGGGGGGGGGGGGGGGTCTTTGTGTTGTATTGTGTGAGATGATATATAATGAGCACCCGGTTATAGAAAGTGATCACATTGTATTAATGTACAGTACCGCATAAGACAACGCACGTTAGCTGTATGTATCAGCAACATCTGGTTATTGCAAAGGACTTGTCAATAACCTGACTCGATTAACAATATTTATAAATCAAAAGGAATCTGATGAGCTCTACAGCTGTTTTTTCACAGATAAAACTACTATTTATTAAAAACGGAGGACCCGGAAAAAAATCCACGCGACCACCATGGAGAGAGAGAGACACACAAACTCCAAATATACAGCAGCAGGCGTCGTCAGGGTCAGGAATAAAGCCACGATCTCCTATATACAAGGCGAGGTAGTTAACATCTCACCAGATGTCCAGTAGGGGCACAGGGTCAAAACGTTACAATAACAAACACAATGCACACAAACACTGCACGGTCATCGACCAATATTCCAGAAGAAAATATTTCCTGTCATGAATGTTTGTTAGTGGCAAATAATTACCTTTCTCGATTGTACCATAGCCATGGCACTCTAAATAATGTAAGGTAAATCTCACTTTTAGTTGAACACATTACTTCACAGTTATAAGCAAACAATCATATATAACGACAAAAAAATACTAAACAAATTTTTATTTTACCAGGTAAGGCCCCACTGAGCTGTGTAGCTCTTTTTCAGAAGAAATCTGGCTACCACAAATGTTAGCTCAACGAAGAGGCTAATATTATCACGTGGAAATTTATAGCAGGAGCCAAATAATGCGTGACGTTGATTATAAACGTGAACTGGGATAAAAATCCAACACGGGAAACTACAAATATAGAACAGCAGGCATCGTCAGGGTCCGGATGGAACCATCATCCTCCTGCATACTAGGCGGAAGAGTTAACATATCCTAGCCACCATGGTTAGTGCAGTGCGATAACCACTGCACCACAACTCATACATCATCATCATGATCCATGGACAGATAGCCCCGTCGTAGGAGGTGGTCCTCTGCACATTTCATGATTTGTTGTTTCCATACTCTCTGGGTCTTTCGGTAAAGTCACGTAGATAGAATAAAAGTATTATTATTTTATTTCGTGACGGCAGAAATTCATACTCTCTGGGTCTTTCGGTAAAGTCACGTAGATGGAATAAAAATATTAGTATTCTATTTCGTGACGGCAGAAATTCACACTCTCTGGGTCTTTCGGTAAAGTCACGTAGCTATAATAAAAATATTATTATTCTATTTCGTGACGGCAGAAATTCATACTCTCTGGGTCTTTCGGTAAAGTCAAGTAGATGGAATGAAAATATTATTATTATATTTCTCCGGGTCTTTCGGTAAAGTCACGTAGATAGAATAAAAATATTATTCTATTTACGTGACTTTACCGAAAGACCCAGAGAGTATGAATTTCTGCCGTCACGAAAGCTTGAAATCAAGATTTGCTGTTTCCAATGTTCCTCTCTCTGTCTTGTAGTGTCAATCTGCTCAAGTAGTGGCCACATCTTTCTGGCATCAATCTCGTTATGATATCGTCGTCAAGCCATTCTCTGTTAGGTCTTCCTCTCTTTCTGGTTCCAACCATTAGAATTTCTCAAAGATGTCCTTCAGGTCTGGGTAACTTTCCCTGAGGTCCCACAGCGCCTCCCAGAATTGCTTGACCCTGCGTCGCCCCCTCGCCATCACCAACTCCACCATGTGCTGCGTCGCCTTCTTGCTGCCTTGCCGAACGTGCATTTCTTTCACTTCCTGTGGGTGAACACATGACCGCAAGAAGCGACGTTCATAGCGGAATGACGTTTCTATAGCGATGGTGATTCTTCAGAGCCACTTGCCTACAATACTCCAGAACCACTCTGTTTGTGTTGTTTCAGCCGTGAAGCAACGTTAATGACAAAAGTTTGACTTGGTGCGCGTGATTGTGAGACACGGACAGCAAGGTCCCATATTTGTTGTTCACGCCTCCCAACCAAAAGTTTAAAATTGGCTCCGTCAATCTGTAATGCCTGTGGCTACAATAACTCGAGTAAAGATGATCCAATATGAACAAACACTTCTGGATAAATTTGATTTTGCTATTCGGGACTTACCCCTGCAGAATACTGGCCACATTGATCACAGGATTCCCCTAAAAGTTGGAAACAAAACCAGCACTAAAAGGAATTACATCAGACACACGCATAGCACTCATTGCTGATAACTCTGATTTATCACTGTCAACCAATTCTGCAGTAGACTCAAAATGGGACATGTTCTGTAAAGCCTAGAAAGCCTATTCATAGTGCTTTCGTGACAGTAGTACTCTTGCTCAAATTAAGACTCAGATTACCTCGTCGCCAAACGCCTGTCCCTGTCAATCTGGCGACCGTCCGACTTACTCCATGGAGACTGAAATTTTATCGTCGACTCTGCTGCAATCGCGGCTCTCATTGGTCTGGGCATTCGATCACCTTTCGATTTTGTTAATTTTACCAGCTTGCCAGTCTTCTTGAGTCCGACTTTGGAATTGGAGAAATAGTCTTACAATTAATCTCATCCTATGTGGCCGAGAGAGAACCACCTCTTCAAAAAGGTGAATACACATCCACTATCACAAAGGACTCGTGCAGGGACCCCAGGGCTCCGTGCATGGGCTACTACTGTTTGATGTCTACACATCCCCCCATGCTGCCAAATTATTAATAGTTTCGGAAATAAATACCACTCCTATGCTGATGACATTGTATTATAAACACCAATGAATCCCACTAATGCTCAAGGAATTGAAAATCTCTCAGAGTGCACAACAGCCTCGCAGCGCTGGTTCTGGTCGCATGATCTTTCTTTAAATGCAGCCAAATCTGAAGCCACACTCATTGGGACTAGACAGCGGCTCATGTCACCCTCTTTTCCGCTCAACATCACGATCACCGGCACCAGCATTCCCCTTATGGACTGCATCAAATTCACCGTTGTCACACTGGATTCTTCCACCTTTTCTCTGGACATTTATGTCAACTACTTTTCATCACCCACGTCCAGTCATTACCATAAATATTGCCAACACCGTCGCCTGCAGTTATAGGTCGGCCCTCACCTCGACTACTGCAATGTCGTTCCATCCAAATCATCGAGCAACGTCCTCAAATTACAAGGGTTCCAGAACCTTCCTCGTGTCTTCCTTGGTGTCCACCAACCCACGACTCGACTCGGCCATTGCTCTCCGTGCTCTTCATTGGCTCCCTTTCCCCAGCAAGGACAAATTACAATAATCGCCTGCGTTTGTCATCACACCTTAACCACCGGTTCCCTACCACTGCACCTCGCCTCACAACTCTCGCCTTGCACTGAATGCTCATGGTAGGACTCTACACAGGATCGTCGCTCCAAATCTTCTTCAGACACCAAAGGTCTCGAACTGTTACAGCCTGACGTCACGATACACTACACTACTATACACTACTATAGCACTACACTATGCACTACTATACAATACACCCCACTATACACTACATTACTATGTACTACACTATACACTACACTGTAACAGACTCACGTTGGTTCTCTGCTGTCACCCCTCGGTGTGGAACTCTAATCCCTTTTTACATCTGCAAAATAAAATGCACTCTAACATTAAATTATTATTCAATATACTGGCCAAATAACAATGACAAGTCAATATCTCAAAGGCACGGTGCCAAGCTCAGCTGCTCTAAAGCCTGACCCTTTAGATGTTGCTTAAAAATCAGAGTGCATTTGATGTTGAGGATGTGCAACGGGACAGAGAGTTCCACACCGAGGGGGTGATAGCAGAGAGAACGACGCGAGGCTATAACAGTTCGAGACCTCGGTCTCCGAATACCAAAAACCTATTTATGAGATGATAAATGATGATTATGAATGTGAATACGATTATCTTTGCCGACATACCCTCACACTGTTGTCGGTGAGTATGTTCCTGATATGCAATTGGGAGACCAGAGGCATCAGGTCGTCCCGCAGTGCCAGGAGCAGCTTCCTCGTCTGGAAGCGGATTTTGTCCCGGAGGAAATTTTCGCTGTAGCTGTTCAGATCCACGGGGCACGTGGAGAGTCTCCTGAGGAAGCCTGCGGCACCACACAAGGGACACCGTTCACACTGAATAAGCCTTCAGGAGTGGACGAGAGCAGGTTGGACAGCTGAACATAATGTTAGCCCTCTAGAATATTTTATCCATAAGAGGTTTTTGGGTTAGATCGCGTAAAAACTAATGTGTGTTGTTCAACCCGCCACCACCCGACAAAGCCAATTCGTAAGAGTTGTGGAGAAATTATATTTGTATCTTAAATCGAGGAGGGATAACTGTGATGTCATCACTTGTGAGCTAATCAGGTGCGAGAACCGGGGGGGGGGGGGGTTCGTGTAGTCACATATATGACCACGGATATCTATTATTGTATGTACATCCTGACGTTTTTTGGTGCAAAAATCGCAATACCAGTTATTGGCTGCTCACAGCTAATCACCATCCAGGTATGGTGATCTGTATAGGCGTGTGTAACTTAACAATAGACCTCCAAGCAGCACGAAGCCTGTAGCTACTGGCTTAACGAAACATTGATATTTACGCAATCTCACCCAAAAAAAATCTCCATTGTGGATAAATATTGGTCGCGAATGCCCTATACGACTACTATGTGTTAAACTAACAATAATAAAGTTCGGAAACGATGATGAGTTGTGACTCCGCGTTGTGTTTCTGTACTCCTGATAAATAAGGGCGACTCCACAATAGATGAGCACCAGAGGTTTATGAAATGGCATTTCAAAGTGTCTCTTCCGAGGGGCATTTGCGTTGCCTGCGATCGTGACCCAACGCACCACCACCACTGCTCCACGTCACAACAACACCTCAGCGCAATCCCTCTGTTGATGGGATTGAGCACCAGTGTTAATATTCTAGACCCAATTGTGATGCGTATTTTACATATTTAAATCAACTTTAATATTAAAGTCTTAATTGTGAATTTCTTCATCACCACCAAAAACCCAATCAACAGTCAATTAACATTAACCGAGTTCCTGTCAGTCGATTAATTAATATTACATTAATTAATATTACATTCATGTAATATTCATTTTACTTTTGCATTTTTATGTCGCAATAGAGCTAATGTAGTGTATAATCTCAGCAGCACGTAGTCCACCCCAAATCTGAATTGGAGGCGTGCCCTCTACTCTGAATAGTCTACACGCTGCTGTGCATCATTGCCTTCACTTATAATAATTAAATAAATGCGCCTGGCTCTCCACAGCAATTAGCAGAGTGCACAACGTATACGTGCGATTCATCACAGCTGAGCTCACAACGGTTACACTTGGGCAAGAGATGTCACTGGAAGAGATGATGGCCGGTTAACATGAAAGGTGGAAGGTGTCTCAAAGCTTGTTTACTACCAAGGCCTTCCAGCCACTCCTTGACTCCAGGATAACGATCCTGCACGGCTTGCAGAGCAAACAGCAGTTTGAGGCAGTCGTCGTTCCCTCTCTCTATGAAGTATTTGAGCAGCAGCTCCGCGCACTCCGCGCCATCCCGGATGCCCTTGGCTTGAGTGAAGAGCTCGTTCGAGATTCGTCCTCGGCTCATCAGCAGCAGCAGAAGATGCTTGGGGTCTCTGGCAATCCACAGCTTCAGATCCGACTCCTTATCTCGAATGGCCCTCAATGCCTCGCCTGCAGTCAACAGAGGTTCATATGAATTTCAAACGTATCGTTGAACACATTTCATTGATTTTAAATACTATTCAGCTACAGTTGTGCTTCTAGAATCAAGGCACAACAAATAACATGTAAGTTCACACGTAACGTGTTGTTGTTCAGTCACGCAGCATGGCGGCTTTAAACGGAGCGTTATTGTCGCTAATTACTTCCCCCCGAGGACGAGCTCGTGTTAGAAAGCATTACAAAAGCAATGCATATCCATATTTTTTCCCTCCTTGACTCTAATAAAATCCATTCAGTATCAATATACTGGTGGGAAACTACGGTGGCTAGATGTTAACTACCTCGCCTTGTATACAGGAGGTCGTGGATTTGATCCCGACCCTGATGCATTCTGCTGTATATTTTGAGTTTGCGGTGTCTCTCTCCACGTGGTCGTGTGGATTTTTCTCCATATCCTCTGGTTCCCCCCTCCACATTAAGAGGATTTGATTGTTTATATACACTTCCACGTGATGATAAGCCACTTCCTTCATCTATCACATGTGAAAGCCGCTACTACATTGCTCAGTTGGGCTTTACCTGGTAAAATAAAAAAAAATAGTTTCGTTTTAGAATGGGTTTCGATGAGTATGGGTCTCTGTGGGTCTCTATGGTTCTATTTTGGCCTCCGGATCTCTGTAGGCCTCTGAGTATGGGTCTCAATGAGTGAGGCTGTAGAATCAGCATCACATGTTTAGAGTATTTGGCTGCGGCTATACATTTCCACGTGATGATGATCTCAGATACTTCGTTGAGCTGCTATCAAATAAAGAGACACATAGCTCAGTGGGGGCCCTTGCACCTGGTAATATAAAAATTGTTTAGTCGTAGTTTTTTTGTGGTGCGTTTACGTGGGTCGTACCGTGTTTCTGAATCCACATCCACAGCTGTACGTATTGCTTCCTCACAGAGTAGAGGGCGTCCCACAGTTTCTCACAGCCCGACTCTCCCTGGCTGATGCAGTGGTCCAATACGAGCTCCACACTCTCCTCTCCGCCCTTGTCGACAGCCGCTTGATGAACACGCCGTGGAATCAAATTGAGGCCGTTTGGATGCTCCAGGAAAGCCGAGGGATCCGTTCCGATCCAGGTCTTGAGATTATCTTTGTTCTCTTGGATGAGTTGCATTGTATCGCTGCTATCATTGCTCCTCTGTAGCGTGTGGAGAAGACACGGTTACAATTATTTATGTGTTTGTGGGATAGAGTCTTCACTGTACTAGTATGTACGCCTACACAATGAAACAATGTAGAGTAGGGTCATCATGCCACCATGCTGTGTTGAGTTTACCTGAACTCCAAATGGCACCTTGTGTTCATTTTGCATTATATGAACAAGCGATAGATTTTCATCATGCTCATAATTTGTAGGAGTGTCTGAAAAAAATCCGATACAATTAGGTTATCACTGATTCATAGCACAGTTGATATGGTTGTATCATTTTTTATAGGTCCAAAACGAAAAACTATTTTATAATTGGACACAGAATACTAAACACGCTGATATTAGAGTCATAAAGAACATTTACATTATTTATACTCTGTGTGTCTATGTTGTGTGTCTCTCTCTATGTGTCTCTGTGTTGTCTCCCTCTGCTTGTGTGTCTGTCTGTGTCTCCGTGTCTGTGTTTTGTCTCGCTCTCAAATTTTGCAATCTTTGGAAGAACACAATCAACCAGGTAGGGTGTTGACTGTTGTGTTAGCCGACTCTCTGTGTTGTATTGCTTTGTATTTCTAAGTTCACTAGGTTTGTTTTCTACCTGATGACGATTGCTTGTGTTGCAATCGAAACGTCGTATTATATTATATGATTCATTTTCTTTCTACGTGACTTTACCAAAAGGACCAAAGATAATTATTTATATTGTTTAAGATTGAACATACATTAACTGGAATGTAAAGTTGCATAATTGCATTGTCAAGATGAAAATGTCATCACCTGCGGCCAAAGACCATGAACAAACAGTTTTATGATCGTTTTTGAATCAGTCCAAATCCTATCGCGATGCCCCTCGGGACCTCGATAATTGTCCACTTCCTCTCTTTGTCAGAAGAGCGGTAAGCACACAACTAAGGAATAACACTTCAATTGAGCGTCCTATCCAACACAACTTTACGCGAGTGTGAAATATTGTTGGATGAGTTGAGGCATGGCAGAGATGACTGTCACCAACACTCTCCTAGGGACAATTTAAAATGACACCGAAGCCAAGCTCTCAAATTGAATGCGACTCATTTCTATCATTCTGTGCAGTGGTGTCTGCAGAGAGCATTCAGAGGCGGCTTGTGCCGAGATTTGATTTCTCCGCACATTTTAATTCACGTATAATGGGAGTAAAAATCTATTTTGGAAGATGTATCATTTCATCCCCAATACAAGGATGAGATCTTTGGATTAAGCACGGAACATTACCACTTACCGGATCGCTTCAACATCCTTTTAAAAGTCAACCCCTTTTGCTTCATTTTGAAGTAAACTATGAGAAACACGAGTGCAGTCAGGACGAAGAAGATGAGGACTGCTGCCAACACGACTGACGTGGCGTCTGAATATTTTATGAAGGAGAAAAACAACAAGAAGCTGTCAACAGCAGTCCTCTCTCCGCCTACTTGTCAGGTCTATGTGATACGTTGCAATGTATACGAATACAGTACGTTGTATTAACGCAACCTCTAGCAAAATAAAACCATAAAATCATTGCTCTTTGCATAATTTCTACAGTTTTTTCTAAAAAGTCGACCCCTTCAGTTTCATGTTTAAGTAAAATACGTACAACAGGAGTGCAGTCAGGACGAAGCCGAAGATTGTTACCAACACGACTACTGTGGTGTCTGAAATTTTATGAAGGAGAAAAACTAACAAGCTGTCAACAGCAGTCCCCTCTTCGCCTAATTGTCTGGTCTCTATGATGCATTGCAATGCATGGGAATCCAGACCTCTATCAAACCATAAAATAATTGCTCTTTGCATTATTTCTATAGTTTGTTTAGCACAACAATATCGTAAAGGCGTTTTTTCACAGCTTATCATTTGCAGCAGTAGGACAGCTGTTGGCGATATTTTTTGATAATTTGTCTTCCCCCAATAACGAACTTTGCAGGTAATTTTCACATTTGAACCGCGATACCAGAACACATGGCCTTCTATTTCCAAATAAGGTTACCAGACCTCTATCATTCACCATGAAGCAGATGGTGAATTTTATTTTGTTGAATGCACCAGCAGAATCAACTATGGTAGCCGTTGGGCTTAAACCACAAACCTCTGAAACGTGCTACTACCCAGTGTGCAGATTTGGAGGCAAGGGGACTCCAGCCTAAAACTTTTGTGTAGAGACAATAAATATTAGGTGTTCAGTATTGCACAGGGTATTAAACTGATAACATCACACATGGCTGGCTTGACCATACATGCAGTCCCTGAAGCCTGCAATAGACATTAGCTTGAATTTCAATTCGTGCTTCTATTGCAGACAGCTTCTGCTGTTTGAGTTGTCAGGCTCTCTTGCTCCCACTGTCAGCTGAGAAAAAAAAATCTGCTGTTGTGGTTGACTTAAGCGGCTTCGTAATCCTACTGTAGTGGACATCAGAGATGTCACTGTATAGTGCCTGCCTAGAAGGGCCGCGCCATTCGATGTTTCTACAACATGGACAGTACCGTGTGGGTGGCTGTGTGTAATACCAGCCCTAGCGGGGCTTGGTGAGCACTGGAATAGTGAGGGCACCACGCAAGCTTGTGGTGGGGGATCCCACGAGGGGAAGTGGGTGAGGGGAAGTGGGTGAGTGTCAGCCCAGGGGCAGGGTTGCCCCGGGCCATGGCACTCTAGTTGACTCTGTAGACACGTGATCCAGAGAGTCCACACAGGGGGCCCCAGGTGGGGGGGGGGGGTAGTGGGTGATCACGTGTCCGGGGAGAGCTCTTGAGAGGGATCGAGAGGGAACGAGAATGCTGGAGAAGGCGGGCGGGGCCGAGGGCGTAGCAGCCCCGACCGTAGGGGGATATAAGGCAGGTCCCTAAGAGGGGCCGGGGGTCACTGCATTCTACAAGCTGGAAGCTCAACACCTACAAGCGGGAAGCTCTACA
Source organism: Lampetra fluviatilis (assembly GCF_964198595.1). NCBI lineage: Eukaryota > Metazoa > Chordata > Hyperoartia > Petromyzontiformes > Petromyzontidae > Lampetra > Lampetra fluviatilis. Next base: position 4,388,565 of record NC_136319.1, read on the forward strand.
TCTCAAACTGAAAAATCTCCCTCGTACGAGGCAACCATGTTGTCGGAGACCCGAGTGAGAGTCCGACCCTTCTTAGCAGTAACCCCTCTGTATAGCGTAGTTGGCTGGGTGGTCACCACTCTAGGCTATATTGGGTAAAGGGGCCGTTACCCCTTTGTGTTATGGTGTTACAATAAATGTGTTGCCTCTAAAAGGACCAACGTCTGCGACTCAGTTGGACTCACTACACTACTATTACCTAAGTTTGGCTCCTCAGGCAGACAAAATCCCGAATCGACATCTCTCTTGAGGCTCTCCATGCACCGACACACCGTGTCCTGGGCCACGGAGCATTTTACAGCCACCTCCTCGCCTGCAATGAGAAAGTTCACGGTGCTAAAGTTCAACAAACATACACACACAGAGACCCACACAAATCCAGATCAATACAGACCCACAGAAACCCACAGATTAGCACGATTGGCTACGTACGGTGTGAAAGAAGTTAAAATGTGTCATAACCCTCCACCACCCGACATAACCAGTAAGGTTTGTCACATAAACAACGCGCCAATTAGTTTACAACTTCAGCCCACTGGTGTGTTGTAAAGATCAGAGGTGGATGAGGGGGGGGGGTTATTGTAATTATATGACAATAGATTAGATTGCTAATCCCAGTTGATTAGCATGTGTTTGCTTTGTAAGGAATACAGTTGTAAGATGTATTACTTAATAATACGCTTCCAGGCCACATTAAGTCCGTCAGAGAAGTTAAAATTAATTGTATTTATCTCAATTTCAATAGATTCTCCAATTAGTTTTACACAACTTATTATTATGTCTTTTTGTTTGCATGTTCAGCACAAGCATATGTGGTTAATGCAGACATGATTTCTTGCAAAGGTTTCAGTTTGGTGTTTTAACATCTTAACACCTGTTTTATTGCCATAAATGGGAAAACCCTATTATAATAATTTAATACTGGCAAAGGAGGTCCCATGATGTTATCCATTGTAGTTGATATGCATACATTAACCCCCCTCTGTTGTTCGCACCTGATTGGCTCACAAGTGAAGACATTACATTGTCCCCTCTATTTAAGACCAAAACACGAAGATTTCTCCGTAACTCTGGATGTTGACTGATGCTACACTGGTTGTAATTACTAGCAAAACGTCACGGTACTCTAATTGTAAATGTTGTAATAGGTTTACTCTCCAACTCACCAGTGTGCTAAACTATTAACGAATTGGTATGTTTTCTTAACGTGACAAGCCTTATAAATTGGCTGTGTCGGGTGGTGGCAGGTTTAACGAGACATTTATATTCACGTGATGTAACCCAAAATTCGATATTATGGATACGTACACGCACACTATTATGTCATCGCTGGATGTCGACATGCTGGGTGCAGTGCATGGTGTGCAGTGTAGCGACATCGTGGGTGTAGTACTGGCCCTAGAGGGGCCCGGTGAGCGCTGAATGATAGCGCTCGATGGTGCCACGCTTGGCGTGCAGTGCCGACCCTACAGGACAGGGTGTGTGGGTGCCGGCCAAAGGATGAGGTTATTCAAGACCATGGCACTCTGGTTGACCCGAGAGGACACGTGACCAGTTAAGTCTACAAAGGGGTCCCAAGATGGGGCTAGGGATGGTCACGTGATTGGGACCCAGATCCTTCCCGAGGATTCTGGAAAGTGGACGTGGCCAAGGGCGGAGCCGGCCAAACCACAGAGAATATAAGCCGGGACCCGAGAGGGACCGTGATTGTTGTTCGTCCTGGAAGAAATATTCGTCTACCTTCTCCATTCAACGAGTCTCGAACACGTAGACCCGGGCCGAAGCTGTTGGTCCCGGTCCAAATTAGCAGTTACGTTGTAACTAGTGTAGTTAACCTGGTGGTTACCACCGGGTTAACTACACTAGCTACGTAGTAACTAGTGTAGTGTAGTAACTAGTGTAGTTAGCCTGGTGGTCACCACCAGGTTAACTACACTACCTACGTAGTAACTAGTGTAGTGTAGTAACTAGTGTAGTTAGCCTGGTGGTCACCACCAGGTTAACTACACTAGCTACGTAGTAACTAGTGTAGTGTAGTAACTAGTGTAGTGTAGTAACTAGTGTAGTTAGCCTGGTGGTCAACACCACAGGTTGTTATTCTGTTAAGGGGAAAGTTACCCCGTGTGTTGGAACTGAATAAATGTGTTGCCTCCAAGTCTACGTCTCAGACTCAGTTGAACCTATTACATATATACTACACTATACAATACACTATACACAACCTAAGAGTAGCACAGTTGGCTACGTATGTTGCAAAAAAATCGTACAATATCCTGGATTTTAATCTGGATTTCAGCTGCCTGTGATTATACCGAGTTGATGTTAAGTAGCTGCACCAATTCATTTTGAAAATTTCATTTAAGTTTGAATGCCACCTGTCTGTCAGAAGGACACAATTGCCTAACCATAGTATGAATAAAGGGGCCTACAAATTGGAATGAAAATGTGGTTCTGTGATGTCATCTTCTGTGGCGTGTGAGAGTTCCCAGGCATTTGTTGTCTCTTGACAAGATCATGATTTGGACAATTGGAATATTTAGTTTGAGGTGGGGTTGTCTCTCTTTAAAAAAGTTTTGGTCAGTTGCTTATCAAGTTTTGTCTTTGCTTCATGCCAGTTAAAATGGGAGTATCCAAAGGAACACCCGTCATGCACACATGAGATAAATATCACGCACATTGCAGATATGACAACATCCTACTTGCTGTGCTGCCACTTACCTGAACCACAGCTGCTGCACCATGAGCACTTCTCCTCCTGGTTGTCTCTGTCCATATAAGTGCCCTTAGAGCACAGATCACACATTGCCTTCCTTCCGTCAGATATGCAGTCCTTCACCTTGAACGTCCCTGAAGGACAACGAAATGCGAGCGAGCAATGGCGTTTTACAAACACACAGCGACCACAAGTTGGTTCAGAGAGACGCGGGCTGCACTGCATTCAACCAGTGTTAAGTTCTGTTCAGAATACAGTAGCTTGACAGAAAACTAATTTCTTCAGTATCGAATCACTTTTTGTAGCCTGATAGTGGATGAGGTCACGGGGAAAGAGCTGGCCCCAGTTGGGTTCCTTTCCACAGGAGTAGGGCCTGTGACTTGGTGGGGACAGGAAGCACCCGGTCACCACGCTTTGTCGTTCCACAGAGGTGTAGGGATTGGGGGTCTCTGTGTTTGTGTGTTGCTTTTACCTGCAGGGCACAACCGGCAGCAGACTCCTCGTGGTGTTTTGTAGAATCCATCTCCACACTCCTTGGCGGCAGACGGCTCCTGCAGTGCACAAGACACCTGAAGAGAAGGTCCACACAGAATGGAGTGATTAGGGTAAAGGTCGTGACTTTGTGGCTGCGACAGTGCTGGTGGTTTTAGAAAACCTATCCCTGTTGTTACCATGAAGCATTTGTAACGAGCTTAAAACTCACGCTGGAAAATGTGTAAATCTGCAGCAACAATTGGTGCAGCTGGCACCAACCCATTATCCAGGCGGATGGAATCGTGGACACGCATGCAACATAAAGAACCAACAACACCTTCATCACTGATCCAGCAGCACAGGTATCTGGCGTAGACCTCCCCTCGAAGGCGGTAAATAACAAATAACTGAACTCGCACAGAGCACAGGCGATGGCGGCTGCCTTTCTTCACAATTGAGAGATGACTCCCAGACCATGGAACGTATCAACTTGAACTCTAATATCTGTTGTGGGAGGTGTTTCATTTCTCCACTAAGCATCTCAGGAGGCCATTGAGTGGATTGAAAAACTAGGCCTCACATCATAAGCTTTAACCATCATACAACAGATGAAGAATGTACTAAGTGAAACCACCAATTTAATAACTGCCTGTGAATGAGAAACTCAGAAAACGGAATGTGCCTGGAGGCACAGCAGAACAACTGTAACGTAATAAGCAAACACGAGTAGATTTACAGCAGACAAACGTGTGCAGCATTTTATGAACAAAGGCTTCTCACCATAATCCAGATCAACAGCTCAAAATAACTGAATGCGTGGCCGTTGTGTTTTTTTTAAATGCCAACTCACAGAGTCGAGAAAATGTGGTCACCCCAACAACAAACAGCAATGAAACAGACAATTCTAGACCGAATTCATCCACATTAGGAATCGTCAGTACAGCACAGTCATATATGCTGTTGCCATCTGCCTCCGGGAGCCTCAAATATGGAGAGGAGTTGTACTTTTACACTATCGGACCCATAACTTGCGTGAAGGCAGCAATAATTCAAATCAATAAACGACGATGAAACTCAGTTTAATACGTAGGAGGCTTTCACGACCAATATCATCAATAATACAGGGTTTTTTTGGGTTAGATTGCGTACATATATGCGTCATTAAACCCGCCAACACCCAACACAGCCAATTAGGCTGTCCGCCTAATGATGCTCTTTGTAATTACTGGATAAACGTCATAGTGAGATTGTAAATGTTGTGGATTTGCTCTCCAACACACCGGTGTGCTGTACTGGTAACGAATTGGCATATTTTGTTTACGTGATAAACATTACTAATTGGCTGTGTCGGGTGGTGGCAGGTTTAACGACGCAATTATATTTCCACGATCTAACCCAAAAAAAACTGTATTATGGACGATGAAACTCATTGCAACAGACAAAATTATCATAGGCCATGAAACAAATAGGTTGAGCAACACACAATCGTGTGCATTGAGCTGGTGGTCTGAACAGGGCTGACATTTTGTACATGCAAGACACATCTTTACACGTCATAATTTTCAGATTTGAGCAACCCTGGTATAAACCTACACAGTAGCAAACGTCAGTGTCTCTGCACGAACAAGCATAGAGCAGCATTCATCTCAACTGTGGCCCTGAGCCCTTGGTGCTAATTTCACATTCCCATGGTGGTGGTGAGACTCGTTGGGATAATAGCAGTCAACTTCCCGGTATTTCTTTCTTATGGCAAGTGCAAAGCCAAGGACAAAATATTTAAACTTCATGTTGAGAAGGTGATCCATTTGATGGCATCCAAAGTTGATTTATGTATTAAGTCAGTGCCTCCTCTGTAAGGCTATAATGGACAGTGGTGAGTTACGTGATTCAGAGATCGCACTTCATCACATTCACAATAGGGCGACTTTCATTGTCTTCCCAGTGTTCTGTATTTTTAATATAAAGTAGTGCCTCGATTAACAGTGACATCAGTTAACGGTTTTTCTGTTAATATTAAACCTCCCATAGGACCCTCTGGTTTTGACTCACGTTAACGTCGTTGATTAATGGTATGTTTTATATTAGCGGTCCCTAACCTTTTTAGGCACCAGGGACCGGTTTCCTGGAATAAGCTGTTAGCGACGTTTGTTTTTTACTCAGTTTGGCTAGGGTTAGCTTGTGGGCTTACCAAAACTGTGAGCGAGACAAGTGCGCAGTGCAGGAAAGATGCGCAGACGGAAGTGGTCAATAAAATAATGGCAGGCGACGCGAGGAATCACCGCTCTCACCTCCTGCTGTGTGGCCCGGTTCCAAACAGGCCACGGACCGGTGCCGGTCCACGGGCGGGGGTTGGGGACCCCTGTTTTATATTATACACGCGGTCACGAATTTCGGCAAATCCGAGCGCTCGTAAGTGGGACTGGGCATGCCTCAGTCAATCAGCGATGCCTGTTTATAAGCCTTTAGACCTCGACTGGCATTGTTTAACGTATATTATATTTATATAAAACGCCTTTATCCAAGGCGATTCATAAGTGTTATGAGTTGCACAACGAGGGAAGCTAAAAGTCATACGGTGAATTAGGGATGGGGTATTGGGGAGGGAGGATAGTTGGTTCAGGAATTACGGTGGGTACCTTGGGATGGAGGGAATGATGGACCAGGGAGAAGAGGTGGGTCTTGAGGGAGTGAAAACAGCTCTCTTGCATACTAAGTGCTTTTTACTTATTTTTCAACTCATAAGTGAATTCGTTGCGATAGCAATGGCCTCGAAAGTGAATTCGCAAAAGGAAACGAGGAATAGGAAAGTAATTCGTTTTAAACGAAGCAGGACGTTTTTAAGGTTCACTTCCGATCATCTTAGAATGGTTTCATGCTTTTAACGTGTAATTTCTATATTAATTTAGCAGTTATCTCGGTAAGCAGTAGTTTTCGTGTAAAGGATTAAAAACGTAAACTGAGAGACTACTGCATATAAATATTGTCCATTCTCTCCACCACAATGTCAGGTTACTCTTGCAAATAAGATAACTCTCTTCTCTTGAGTTGTCACCTGGTTTAAACATTAACTTGACTACATTTCACGAAAGGTCATATATATAATGAGGACAATAAACTCTGTACCTTTGACTGCAACGGCAAAAGACAGACTGATACCGAAGCTGTAAACCTGGCTCATGTTTACGAATGCACTGTACATTAACGAAGGCAACCTGATTCACCCCTTTTTTCCTTATAATCTTTAGTCATTCTTACACACACAATATTATTTGAAGTCACGCACAGCTACAATGTAATTCATCTACCGGTAGGCCCATAACAGCCTGACTAAGAATCAACTAACTTTTTTTCAAGTGGATCACGCACCATTGGGACGTTTGTCAATTGCACTTGAAATAGCGAGCGCACGGCATCGTTTGGGGAGGAAAGAAGGACACTCAGAGAACACCCGCCATGCATGAGGACATGACACTGGGTGGTCGTTACAGTTGGTCTGAGATTAGGAGCACTCCCTTTAAGAGTGTGCTCCTAATTTTAGCTCGTTACCTGTATAAAAGACACCTGGGAGCCAGAAATCTTTCTTATTGAGAGGGGGCCAAATACTTATTTCCCTCATTAAAATGCAAATCAATTTATAAAATTTTTGACATGCGTTTTTCTGGATTTTGTTGTTGTTATTCTGTCTCTCACTGTTCAAATAAACCTAGCATTAAAATTATAGACTGATCATTTCTTTGTCAGTGGGCAAACGTACAAAATCAGCAGGGGATCAAATACTTGTTTCCCTCACTGTAACACTGGGTGGTCGTTACAGCAGGTGAGATCATAACCCGGTATCTGCACCTTGCTCTCTGCCACCACTTATAGGCGCAATGATCGACACAAAAAGGTGATTTTGTAGAGATGAGTTTGGGACGATTTCTTCTATTCAATTGATGAATTGGCCAAACAATCTTAAAAGACTGCTGTTTTGTGGTCAATAACTTAGACCCCTTAAAAAATGGCAGCTGCCCTCACGTCCTGTATCCCTGAAGGCTCATGATGCCAATGGCGTCACGAAGCCCTGCCCATCACCTCCCGTCCAGCAACACATGTGGGAAGAGGTTAGATTTTTTTTCTTCTTCCCCATAACTGTTTTTTTATTATCCGATTGAGTGATCAAATGGATAATGGATAGAGTAATCGATTACTTAAATAATAAATTATCTTTGCTTTACTCGTAAATATTACTGTGTCATGCCACTTGAGACAGAGATAGTGATTAACAATGGGCTTTCTCCTGGTTAAACGACAAAATTCAATCTCATTAAGAACCGATGACATTGATGGAATGAATGGAGCAAAAACTTAAACGTGCGCCGAAAAACCTTGGAAAGATGCAGGTTTGGAATTTATATTGAGAGAGAAAGAGGAACGTTTTTAGAGAACATAGGAAAGTTTCAAACATTATCTTGACGACTCTTAGGTTTTTTCGGTAAAGTCACGTAGGTAAAAAGAAATAATTATTTTCCTCACTTGGTACAGTAAATTTATCTGTGACGGTCCCACATGATGACGGAGACTTGTGTTGCCTCCGAAACGTCGTGATTTATTAATTTATTTCTATTATTACTTTTTTTACCTACGTGACTTTACCGAAAAAATTTAAGAGTATGAATCCTTGCAGTCACGAACACTTCCAATCTAGAATTATCTTGACTGTTTGTAAAAGTAACTGAGCTTGGAAAGGACACGTCATAGAGGGAAGGAATGATGGCCGGGAGGTCGAGATTTAACGACGGAATGGCTGCCAAAGGAAAACACACTCCAGAGAGAGAACATCAACTGCTGGATATGGAAAAATGATTCATCCTCAAGTAATGCTTCCCCTATGAAGGTTATAGCCCTTAACATTACACATGAATGAACGAGTGAATGAAACTATAAGTGGTGGTCCTCACCATCAGTAGGAGTATTCCTCTCAGCGCCAGCCCAGGCGAGCTCCTCCGCTTGGTCATGAAGTTCCTCGCTCCTCGCCCTCAGACTTTCGACTCCTTTCTCACCTCTCACCTCCTATGACGGCTCCGTAATATTATTTTTCTCTTCAACTACTTTTAAACTATATATTTTTTATTTCACCAGGTTAACGCCCCACTGAGCTGCGTAACTCTTTTTCAGAAGCGACCTGGTTATCACAAATGATAGCAGCTCAACGAAGTGGCTTATCAAGTGTAATTGTAGAGCAGACTCGTAACTCTAAACGCGTGATGTTGATTCTAAATGTGGAGGGAAAAATCCACATCTGTCTTGTTTCTCTATATTTTCCAGTATATCTCTCCTGTCTCCTCGCCCTCTTGTCACGCTTCTCGACCCACTCTTGTCAGAAGCCTGAGTTCGCAAGCTTCTTCTCTACATTGTCACCTCCAAAGGTGTTTTTTTAAACAAACCTCGCTCTTAACAGTTAAATCGCAGCCGGATTCAATGCTAAACGAAGAGACTAGGCAATTGCTTGGTGACACAGTGGGACGTTTTCTCTTCGTGTTTATCTTACTGCGAGTTCCTTGCGAAGGTCACGTGTGTGGTTTATAGTGCTAAGTTTACGAGAGGGAGTTGGCAGTCTGCTGTAGCTCTGACAACGCAGGCTCGTTGAATGATAAGAGTCGTAATTTTGGGTGCGGTCACATGGCCAAGTGGTGCGCATACCTCCATTAATTACAAATCGCGTTCTTAAACCAAATAAATACGTGCCCTGGTTCATCCGAAATCTACGTAATCGCCTCGACACCACAGCTGTTGCATATCTTTAAAATCAGTGAACAGAGTTTGATTTATTTTGATTGACGTGACTCTGCTGTCCAGTTAGTGGGCTGAGTCTTATGCGCAGGAGCAGGAAAGTGTTATTGTGGTGCCACAGCGACGGGGCCGCTCTGCCGAGCCAGGGAGCCGCCCGGCTTCCCCCACCGCACTGCCCCCCATCACCCCCCCCCACATAAGCACACACCCGCACGCATTCCTCCCCCCCCCCATAGAGCTGGAAGGGAAGGTCACCTGATCGACCGGTTTTTATCCGAGAAACACTTATCGGGATTAACTCTCACGGTTTCCGGCGATCAGGGAATTGGATGACCTCCCCCGTGCTACGTGGCACCGCGGCGCTGCGGCCGGCCTTAATATGGTGTGGTCGCGGCGTGGGGCATTCGGCCACCGCGGTTGAGGCGCATTTCCCCCCACACACGCGAGTATCGACGGGGCAGGCAGAGGGAATAAGCATTGTGATGGAGGAGCATCATTAGAAAACACGCAGCGCATCTGAACGCATAATCAGGCACCCCCGCACAGGCAGCGGAGGGACGACGTAATTACGCTCGGGCACGCAGGCACCATTATTAGGGGAGTTAAAGAATAAGGCTATTAGTATGAATAACCTGGAGAGCGGGGTCACGCGGGCAGCCGTGCACAAATTCCCACGGCGCACCTTTGTAATGGACGCCGCCGCATGAACCTCGATGATGGGGGCCTGCGTGAGAAAGGGATTAATTAGGATTTACGCCGCTCACTGATTAGCAGATCAAAAGCGCCCCGGAACCGCCGTGCGCGGGCTCGAGGTGCACGAGCCCATGGTTCAGCGCAGCATCCCTTTGAGGTAGGGGGAATAAATAGGGGGGGCGCAAGGGGGAAGGGGCTCTCTTCTCTCCAGGCCAGCGGACCAGCAGCAGCTCCAGCCAGCGACCCGGACGTCCGTGCTACGTATCGAGGTACCTCCGCGGGCGCCAAACAGTGAGTGGGGAGGTGAAGTAGGATAATAGCCGATAAATCGGGAATAGGTATAGAGGTATCAGCGTAGGCCAGACTCGTCGACTCACTGATTTAACATCAAATTACCAGGTAGCAGATAATAAATCATTAATAGCGAAGCGTAGTCTCGCGTGATCTTGTCGTGCAGCGTGAGCGTGTGGGGGCGCGGGTGCACACAGTGGTTCGCCACGTGAGTGAGCGCTGCGCGGAGCTGAGCGCGTGAGGAAGCGTGTGTACGCAGTGGTTCTGTAGTGCTGCGGCTCGCCTCGGGGGAGCGCTGCGCAGAGCGGTGCGCGTGTGGGTGCGCGTGTGTTCACTACGTATATGATACAGGTGTGCGATCACAACGTGAGTGCTCCGTGGTGAGTGGGTGCCGCGGGGAGCTGTGTGCGTGAGTGCGCGTACGTTCGCTACGTGTATGATACAGGTGTGCGATCACAACGTGAGTGCTCCGTGGTGAGTGGGTGCCGCGGGGAGCTGTGTGCGTGAGTGTGCGTACGTTCACTACGTGTCGGATACGGGTGCGCATCGGTAACGTGGTTATTCGACGTGGAGGCGAGGGCCGCACAGGGCTGTAGACGGGCGCACGCTCGCAGCGTGCGAGAGCTGTACGTAGCGGCGTAAAGAGGGGGAGTATGGCGTTTGATTGATGATGCCGTGCGCACTTATGCTTGCAGCGTGGGAGCGCTGCGTGAAGCCGTATGGGTAAGGGCGTCGCGTTCGAAGGCCGGCGAAACCCTAGCGGGTAATAGGGAGGTGGGGTAACATAAACGGAATAGGGGATGATGGCGGGAGAGACCCCGGGGGCCAACGGCCCCCACATTATCCCTGAGCACGCGAATCGATCGGTCAATTATTAGTATTCGTTCTAAATTCAAAGAGTAACAATCAAAATCGTCAGATGTGCTTAAAAAACGACTAATTTATACTTGTATGAGTGGTTTTTGGGAAAGAGATGTGCGTAAAATGTATATTTTTGGATAATCCGCTGCCATCCTCCCTGTCATTAGCATGGATAATCGAGAGTCCACTGCATTAAAATATCTAGGTTTGGAAGTTAGAGATAATTTGCTAAATAGAAACATCGAGATTTGTTCATATTGCCAGGAGAGTGGTAAGAAACTAAAAACATTTTTTTCCCAGATGAGGGCACACTGAGCTAGATGGTAGCTCTTTTTCAAAAGCGATAACAAATTAGAGCTCAACAAAGTGTCTTATCACGTGGACATTTATAGCAGCCAAATACCCTAAACACGTGGCATTGATTCCAAGTGTGGAGGGTAAAAACTGGAGGACCCAGAGAAAAATACATGTGACCTCCACGGGGAGAGAGAGACAGACACCAAATATACAGCAGGGGTATGGGTCGGGAGCGAACCCACGACCTACTGCGTACCAGGCGAGGTAAGTTTACATCTCCTAGCCACCGACGTGCCCACAGTGGTAAGAACACAAAGAATGAGCACCTTGCCATGATTTATACACGCACGTTATAATCACGTATTATGATCATAACGATGAGTTTTAGAAGATCTATCGTTATATCCCCAATACCAGGAAAACCCCTTTGTTGTCTCTGCTCATTCACTAAGCAGCAGTTCAGAGTATTTGGCCATCTTGAAGACGGTGGGTGCAGTGCTCGGCAGAGTGCCACCTACCGACTCCATAGTCTTACTGGGTGATTTCAATGTTGACGTGGGAAACGATGGAGACACCTGGAGAGGCGCGATTTGGAGGAATGCCCCTCCCCCCTGATCTGACCCCGAATCGTGAGATGTTGTTGGAATTCTGTGCTAGTCACGATATGTCAATAACAAACACCATTTTCGAACACAAGGATATTAATAAGAGCTCCTTGGGCCGAAGGTCAATTATTTACTTTTTAGTTGTATAATCGGACCTAAGGCCATATGTTCTGGAACCTCAGGTGAAGAGGGGGGCAGAGCTGTCCACAGATCACAACTTGGTGGTTAGATGGATCCGACACTTGCGGCAATAACCAGATGGACGTGGAAGGCCCAAACGAATAGTGCGGGTTTTCTAGGAACGTCTGGCAGAAGACCCAGTGCACTTAGATTTAAACTTCCAACTCCGGGAAAACGTATCCTTCACTCCCAGAAAGGTCGTGGACATTGAGTCCGAGTGCACAATATTCAGGACATCGATTGTGGATACAGCTGTGAAAACTGTGACCTGAAGGAACTTGGTGCCTGTCATGGCGGCAACCCTAGGACCCGCTGGTGGATACCAGCAGTGAGGAAAGCTGTCACATTGAAGAAGGAGGCTTTCTGAACTATGCTCAGAAAAAGTTTTCCCGCCTCGATTGACAAGTACCGGCTTGCCAAGAGGGCAGCAGCTGCAGGAGTCATTAATGCGAAAGCCCGGGCATGAGACAAGATTGGAGAGGCCATGGAGAGGGACTATCGGGCAGCCTCAAAGATGTCCTGGGAAACCATCCGACGCCTTAGGATGAGTCAATGGAACGTGGCCCAGGCTGTTTTCAGTAAGGGGGGTGAAACATTAAACTCAACTAAGGAGATAGTTTAGAGGTGGAAGGAACACTTTGAGGAGCTCCTCAACCTGGTGGACATGCCCTCCTCTCAGGAGACAGCCCTGGAAACAGCTGATATGGTCGGAACCCACACGACTGCTGAGGACCTTCACATCAGCAAAGCTGCTGGGGTGGACAAGATTCACCTGGCTCCACCCACACCCCAACCCCCCCCCATCCTGCGCCCGTCCTCCTTGGCTCCTCCCCCTCCTCGTCCCCTATATAATAATGTCTCATCACAAATAACTCTCGCTACAGTTATTTTGCTGTGCCTTTTTACACCTGATGACGGAAGCTTGTGTTGCCTCCGAAACGTCGTAATTTCATTGATTTAGTTTCATTTATTATTATTTTATTTTTATTATTTTTTACTTACGTGACTTTACCGAAAAATCCTAAGAGTATAGTGGAAAAGATTCGCCTAAAGTTGTTGAAATCGCTGGACAGTGGAGGAGTGTTGTGGTTAATATGCCTCTTCAATGTCGCATGGAAGGCAGGTACAGTACCTCTGGATTGTGTTGTATATGTTGGTTATGAAAATTTTGATGTTGTATGCGTGCGTGTGTGAAATTATTATGTTGTATATGTGGGTTATGAATATTCAGTGAAAATAATAATAATCAAATGAATTTTGGCCAAATGTGTAATTATCCGGAAATATGTTAATTATGTAATTGCACATTTAATTATGCCAATCCGAGAGGTAATCGTATTAATTATGCGAGTGGGTGTAATTATGATAATGCAAGTCGTTATGATAACCAGACCCCGCCTCGGTGACGAGGGTGGGTTATCGATCGGAATAAGGCAATTAATCGTATGCAGTTATGCAGGTGTGGTGTAAGTATGCAAGATTAACTTAGATTAACTCGGCATCGTTGTCTAGGTTCGTCTCATTCTCGCTTGTATTTTAGGTCCCCGGTTCACCCCGTTATCGCTTTAACATTTACTGAGTATGTATTAGTGTGTTTATTAAGGTCACCAAGTTCAGATCTCAACGCAGAAGCAGATCTTATGCATAGATTTCAGGAAAGAATCACACAACCACTTCTTTATTAATCAATTTATTACTAATTCAACCTCAACTATGATATAGTATGCGAACTCTCAATCCCGGAACGTCAACACGGCATCAATACAGCATCTTCAACGATTGTCTGATTTCACTTTGACACGGCACATAGATCCCGCATAACGCGATGGTTGTTAGTGAGAGAGAGAGTCGTTAAAACATGCAAATACTATGCTAAGAAAAACCTTAACGTTAATGAATGAAAGATACTTGAAAGATTATACGGCGATAAAAAAACACAATCAAAAACAGTTATTATTCTTAAAGGCACCAATCTCAACAGATACATCGGCAGGTTATCTGACAACAGAATGGCTCGGAGTAAGGGCCTGCGACGGTGCTCCTTATTGAAGATCGTTATCTTATACAGAGTTTACTAATTGGGGACCAGATCACCTGATAAGGATCTGGTGGGCCACCACTCCCCCCGTGAGCGTGGCTCGGCGGAAGGAGGTGCCAAGAATCAATTCGTATTGATGGATCTGTTGGGAATTTATGCGATTAAGAGTACAGCCCAAAAGATATTAAAGATAAAATTACGAATACTCTTATAAACGACGGATGGCCATCACTCGGTCTCGTTGATGCCTTCACAGCCACGAATGGCTTATGGGTTCGAGTGTGTTTGAGTGGTAAGATTTGTCTTGAATAGTCAGTGTTCGGAGTCGGTTCTTTATGTCAAACAGACGCCTGGTGGTGGTGTGGTGAGGGGGCGGTGCGCGTCATACGTATCAGTCGCTCCCCTGCCGCCGTGGTGAATTGGTTGGATGCCTGTTGATACGCTGTCGTAGTTCGGAACCCGGTCGGTAGGTGGCGCCCACAGCTCGCTCGCAGCGTGCAGTGTTGGGTCGTCAACCAGGGGAAGCACAGAGCCTCGTCGCCAAACCGCGATTCTCGCGGCAGCAGAGACCTCCGACTCGGCAGAGGTTGACCCACGCAGGCTGAGTTGAGCTGTCAAGCGGGTCTTGCCCGCCTGCAGAGGAGATGGGGAGCCGCTTGAGTCGAGCCCCGAGAGCCGATCGAACTCGGCTGAGTCCCAGACGAGCTGAAGAGTCGAGCCGACCCGCTGGTCGCAGCTCGCTCCTGAGTCGACCCTCCCGGTCGAACTCCTGAGCCGACCCTCCCGGTCGAGCTCCTGAGCCGACCCACTGGTCGAACTCGGCTGATGAGTTGACACTCCTGGTCGAACTGGTTTCCAATGCTCAGAGTCCTTTCTTTTATGCCGAAAAATCCCTTTAGACCCTGCCCACAAGGCGGGGTTTCTTTTGATTTACTGTGTCAGGATCTGTCCGTAGGTAGGTGGGTCCATGTGTGTGTCCGTACGTCCGTGTGTCCTTGTGTGCATCACCCACGGTATATTCCGTTGTCATATTCCCTCCATAAAATCCACGAGCAAACAATCAGGTGTTACAAATTGCCTCGAGGTCGTCTCTCTGTCTGGGTGCGACAGACGTTACAAATCGTCCGTGTTGCACCACCTGGAGGGAGGGGCACACTCCCTCCGACCCTCGCTGACGCACAAAGAAATGATTAAAAGTTTTAACATTTGTCCCTTACCATTTCACAGTTATGATTCTGTATGTAACCTAAGGTCTGTCATTTCCCATCGTGGTGCTTGACTCAAGTGGAGGTGTTTCCCCGAGCGTATACACTCCTATCCCGCGCTGCGGGGATACAAAGACGGCCGGGATCTCCCTTTCTCTCCGACCCTGGGTTTAACATCGCTCTTTTATTATGTATTTTATATTCGACCTGGTGGTGATTCATCCCGTTATGCTTCGGGTCGAGTTGTATCAAAAGTATTAAGGCATGGAAATAACATTTCATATCAATAACTTTAGCCTACCCTGTTGTTAAATTCCGACTTTAACGTGGCTTTAATAGCAATACAGAATAATTGAGCTTTTTGACTTAACTAGGCGAACACGAACTTCTGGTGACCCCCGCAGCCTCGCTGTTCAGCTGAGCCTGCAGCCTTGAGATATACAACGCTCTTATTCGTCTCACTGTGGTCATCCAACCTTCTGCTCTGGGAGTGTGATTAATTTCAGGACAAGGCCCCCTCACGTGTGTACACAGCCTTGAGCTGACCCACTTATTTAATAATTTAATTCCTTGGCCTTTTTTTTTGGTTTGCTCCCCCAGCTGCAGGAGAACAAGGCGTATTTCTCCTCCCTGTGTGCACGGTGTTCCAATTAGCTCGAAATCCCTAACACACAATCAGTGATGACCCCCGGCCACAGATCCAGACAAAGGCGCCTCTGCTTCCTTCCATTGCCTTCGAGTCGACACTGCCCCATTATTCGCCCATGCGCTGAGGTCATAGATGGTTGGGCCCCCTGCCTTAACCATGTCTGGCTGACTCTCCCACTGTCTCTGCCCTTGCAGGTGACACGTGCCCGTTTATCAGGCCTTATCTTTCCTTGAAGCAAGGTTGCAATTCTGCCATCCTAGCCCTCCTCCCGTTCATTACTACAACACCTGGTGTTTTGCAGTTTGCTGCGCTTTGGTGTGTTTTCATTCATTATATATCAATGATGGAAGAAGGCTTAGGATACAACATTCCGCCCTTTTAAAAATGACCAGTGGTCAAATGGCCACGGGTTATTTTTAAAAAAATATATACCCTTCTTCCATCATGAACCATCGATTGTCCTCAAGTTTTGCTGTTATTTCCTTACAACGTGCGCGTACGTGTCACAACTTAACATGGTTATATGTGACAAAAAAAAAATATATTCTAAAGGAAGGTAAAACGATAAGGGAGGGAGAAATTATTCTATTGACTACGTGTTATAGGAGATATCGTTAAAAAGATAGTTTCTACGGTTATTCTTGGGTGGCATCATCAGGCCTTGGCTCCCTTCTAGCTTGGCAAGGTACGTTAGCAGGAGCGTGAGCAGGAGGGCTGCCATTCCCTGGAAAACATGTTACACATTATTGTAGTGTAATATGCCCATTAGTTTAGTTCCCCAGAGATTGGTGTTTATTCTGAGTTAATTTTTTATGTCCTAAGGTTAAGCGTTATTATGTTTCCACTTAAGCTTTCTGGAATTCGTACTCTTTAGTTTTTATTTATTATTTTTTTGGTCGTGTAGGTAGGAAACATATAATAATAAAAAAATTATTGTTTGTTGGTTAATTATCTTTGTTAAGTTTCTACTTTTCGGTAAGGAAAACGTTAAGAAAACGCGAAGTTTCAACCGTTATTATTCTGCCCTTATCTGTATATCTCCAGATGTCTTGGGAGGCTAGTCCATACATCTTTTGTCCATTTGGATGTCCATGACCTCTTTATGACCGAACTCTCAACATTTTAACCGCCCTCCATGTTTCATGGATTCCTGGTGTTCTTGTGAGGAGAAGTGAGTTGTTTTCATTAATTAATTAAAAAGGTATATATATAGATTAAAAAATTATTATATTTTTTTTGAATTGTTCTTAATTAAAAAAATAGACACAACAATCCGCCCGTTTGAAAATTATCAGGGGTCGATTTGGCCACTGGCGAATTTCCAAACCAAGTAAATGCCCCTTTTTTGTGTTATGAATCTATAAGCCGCCCTCACTCTCGGCGGTTATTTCTTACGACGCGCGCATATGTATCACAATCTTAACAAGGTTACATTTGAAATAAGCAAGGAAAATACAACAAACTTTAACATCGATATCACCAGTTACATGGTTCTCATCCCTCATAACTCCGACGGATATTAATTTTTTTTGTTTTTGTTAAATCCTGGGAAACGCTAGGTAGCGGTTTCGAACGCATTTTTGCGTTAATTTCCTCCTGTTACATCCTTGCAATCTTTTTACCAAGTTCCGAGTGTCTGGTTTACCACTTATCACTTTGATCATTCGATCACGGTTTTCCGGTTCGTTTTTGTAATTTCCCCTCTCACTCTCTCGCGTCGTGGGAGTGTGTGGTGTAAAATTGTGCTGCACATAATCAGAATTCGCGCACACAACCAACTTCTGTACTCCGTCATCACTGGCATTCGCTCTCTCTGCGATTACATGCACATTTGCCGAGTCAGTGTGTCGATTTAATTCTGTCCCTCGTAATGTTGCCCTCTTTGTTTTTACGAGTGTGTTGGATTCCAACACCATTCCCGATACGTCATGGACATTCGTCTCCATTTTAGCACTCCGATCCACATAAATTTTGGTTTCCCTTGGATATTTTCCATTCAAAGGCTCATGCCTGCGCTCCTCAGGGCGTGTCCCTGCTGTCGGTTTTTGTACTGTCCGATCACGCTTCAATGCAACCCTGTCCTTGTATTCGATCCGCGCGTCATTTACGGGAGCACTGTCCACGTTTTTGCCCGCCCTGTCACTTGCAGCCTGCCTGTATTCCTCATTGAGCTTCGGGTTTAATACCTCGGCGGGTGGGGCGCGTGTTGGCCGCTCGCTCGCGTTCACTGTGGGTTGTTTATCATGTCTTTGGACCGCATTCTGTGTTATTCCTCTATTCCCTCCTGGTATAGCCGGTGGAGGAATTGGTCGGAATTGGATCGATTGTGTTTGACCTCCCATCCTGCGATTCCTCTGAATGTTCGCATCCATACCTCCGCGGTCTGTGTAACACCTTCCCGCTAGGTGGTTATCTTGCCATCTCTGTGCGTAATTTGAACCTTGCGTGTGTCGTGGGATGGGGTGTTGATATGGTTCTGCTCTGAACCTCTCCCTCCTACGATTCTCCTGCATGTTCGCATCCATACCTCCGCAGTCTGTGTACCTTCCCGCTGGATGGTTATCTCGCCATCTTAGTGTGCAACTTTGGCCTCGTGTGTGTCGTGGCATGGGGTGTTGGTATGGTTCTGTTCTGAACCTCTCCCTCCTACGATTCCTCTGAATGTTCGGCTTTGTGCCGCTCTCATTCTCGTGCCAACCTCTCTCTGGGTTATTTTGCCATGTGTGCGTGCGTGTTTGCTCCGTCCTGCATTGTGGGACTGCTCGGTGATTTTTATTCCTCTCTGAGAGGCTGGGTTCTTTATCCCTCTCCCTGTGTTCTGGATCCGAATTATGATTCTTAGCTCTGTATAACCATGCCATGTACGCCTTGCTCTCTATGCGGCGTAAGGATGCGGTTTCTGGATTCAAAACCATTCTCACCCTTTCTGTAATCTCTGGGCTCAAGGATTCAAAAAACATAATTTTGAACATTTTATCTCCTTCGTGGTATTGATTCACATCGCCTGCGTAATACGCTCTTTTAAATTGTACGAGGTAGTCACGTGGATCTTGGTCCATGCCCTGGGTCATCGATTTTACAGCATAAAACCCCTCAGTGAGTGTCGAATATTCTCCAAACTTCCGAATCACTGCCAGGCTCAGTTGTTTAAAATCATTTCTAACCTTGTGTGGTAGTGACTTTACCCATGGGATAGAATCTTTATTTAAGCTTCGTTTCAACAAACTCGCTTTTTCATCCCGTCTCATCAACCCTCTAATCATTGCCTCCTCTTCCACTGTCGCGATATGTGTATGGATATCCATAGTCTTATTGTGGGGGTCAAAATCGGGAATTCTGACTAGAGCCTTGTCCATCAACTTAAGGGTTTTACTGTTGAATAAGTATTCCGAAAGTTGATCGCCGTCAGCGTCATCATCAAACAAGTTATCATCAGGCAATCTGTCACTTTTATCTGTTCTGTGTCGGGCGTGATTAATCGGTGTGCATTTTCTGTGTGCGCGCCCAATGCCGTGTCGCTCGTGTTGCCATTTCCCTTCAGTTTTTGCCTCTGCCCTTAGTGGAGCACGTCCTGTCGACTTTACTTTAACATTTTGCTTCCCTCTATCTGTGAAGTTGTCAATCTCACATGTTTTTGTTTGCATATGTATCTCTCCATCCCTTCTCTCGAATGAGTGTGATTTAATGTTACTTCCATATTTATTCTGTGGATCCACGTCTGTGAGTTTCGCTGGTGTCGCGAGCCCTGATTTCTCCTCCCTTACGATGGTGTGAGGACATTTTTCCTCGTTTATTAGAGACGATTTCTCTCCTGTTTCCTTTCCGAAATTTCCCTCATTCCACAATCCCTGTCTGTATGCCTGTGTGAGAAGGCATAAGTCCTGTCCTGCCTTCTCTGCAGTTTTTGCATCGTGTTCGCCTTTGTTACATTTTATCCAGTCAATTAGTTTCCCCCGAGGTGTGTTCGTGTTATCGATACAGCTCCCTTCCCATATGTCTCTCTGACTGTACTGCTTTGTAACAGATTGGTCGGTACGTTTTAATACGAGTTCCCCGTACCCCGTCACCCATTCAAAAATTATTCTTAATCCTATCATCTCAAGTGGCAGGAGTTACTTTGACATTCCTTTTCAGAGTACTTATAAACAATTGTATCACAGGATGCGTCAGTTCAACTCGAGCAAATAATCTCAGCCCAGCTGTCTTTGTTATACTCTGCTACTCTGGTATTTCCCTTCAGAGCGCGTTTTGTTTTGTTTTACGCCCGTTTACAATCACAAGGCAACGTTAGTTCACAACACTTTGATTAACACAACAGTGATTCGTTCCTGAATTCATGCATAAACTGTTTGCGAGAGATCCCGGGCGACGCCCCCATTATGTTGTATATGTTGGTTATGAAAATTTTGATGTTGTATGCGTGCGTGTGTGAAATTATTATGTTGTATATGTGGGTTATGAATATTCAGTGAAAATAATAATAATCAAATGAATTTTGGCCAAATGTGTAATTATCCGGAAATATGTTAATTATGTAATTGCACATTTAATTATGCCAATCCGAGAGGTAATCGTATTAATTATGCGAGTGGGTGTAATTATGATAATGCAAGTCGTTATGATAACCAGACCCCGCCTCGGTGACGAGGGTGGGTTATCGATCGGAATAAGGCAATTAATCGTATGCAGTTATGCAGGTGTGGTGTAAGTATGCAAGATTAACTTAGATTAACTCGGCATCGTTGTCTAGGTTCGTCTCATTCTCGCTTGTATTTTAGGTCCCCGGTTCACCCCGTTATCGCTTTAACATTTACTGAGTATGTATTAGTGTGTTTATTAAGGTCACCAAGTTCAGATCTCAACGCAGAAGCAGATCTTATGCATAGATTTGAGGAAAGAATCACACAACCACTTCTTTATTAATCAATTTATTACTAATTCAACCTCAACTATGATATAGTATGCGAACTCTCAATCCCGGAACGTCAACACGGCATCAATACAGCATCATCAACGATTGTCTGATTTCACTTTGACACGGCACATAGATCCCGCATAACGCGATGGTTGTTAGTGAGAGAGAGAGTCGTTAAAACATGCAAATACTATGCTAAGAAAAACCTTAACGTTAATGAATGAAAGATACTTGAAAGATTATACGGCGATAAAAAAACACAATCAAAAACAGTTATTATTCTTAAAGGCACCAATCTCAACAGATACATCGGCAGGTTATCTGACAACAGAATGGCTCGGAGTAAGGGCCTGCGACGGTGCTCCTTATTGAAGATCGTTATCTTATACAGAGTTTACTAATTGGGGACCAGATCACCTGATAAGGATCTGGTGGGCCACCACTCCCCCCGTGAGCGTGGCTCGGCGGAAGGAGGTGCCAAGAATCAATTCGTATTGATGGATCTGTTGGGAATTTATGCGATTAAGAGTACAGCCCAAAAGATATTAAAGATAAAATTACGAATACTCTTATAAACGACGGATGGCCATCACTCGGTCTCGTTGATGCCTTCACAGCCACGAATGGCTTATGGGTTCGAGTGTGTTTGAGTGGTAAGATTTGTCTTGAATAGTCAGTGTTCGGAGTCGGTTCTTTATGTCAAACAGACGCCTGGTGGTGGTGTGGTGAGGGGGCGGTGCGCGTCATACGTATCAGTCGCTCCCCTGCCGCCGTGGTGAATTGGTTGGATGCCTGTTGATACGCTGTCGTAGTTCGGAACCCGGTCGGTAGGTGGCGCCCACAGCTCGCTCGCAGCGTGCAGTGTTGGGTCGTCAACCAGGGGAAGCACAGAGCCTCGTCGCCAAACCGCGATTCTCGCGGCAGCAGAGACCTCCGACTCGGCAGAGGTTGACCCACGCAGGCTGAGTTGAGCTGTCAAGCGGGTCTTGCCCGCCTGCAGAGGAGATGGGGAGCCGCTTGAGTCGAGCCCCGAGAGCCGATCGAACTCGGCTGAGTCCCAGACGAGCTGAAGAGTCGAGCCGACCCGCTGGTCGCAGCTCGCTCCTGAGTCGACCCTCCCGGTCGAACTCCTGAGCCGACCCTCCCGGTCGAGCTCCTGAGCCGACCCACTGGTCGAACTCGGCTGATGAGTTGACACTCCTGGTCGAACTGGTTTCCAATGCTCAGAGTCCTTTCTTTTATGCCGAAAAATCCCTTTAGACCCTGCCCACAAGGCGGGGTTTCTTTTGATTTACTGTGTCAGGATCTGTCCGTAGGTAGGTGGGTCCATGTGTGTGTCCGTACGTCCGTGTGTCCTTGTGTGCATCACCCACGGTATATTCCGTTGTCATATTCCCTCCATAAAATCCACGAGCAAACAATCAGGTGTTACAAATTGCCTCGAGGTCGTCTCTCTGTCTGGGTGCGACAGACGTTACAAATCGTCCGTGTTGCACCACCTGGAGGGAGGGGCACACTCCCTCCGACCCTCGCTGACGCACAAAGAAATGATTAAAAGTTTTAACATTTGTCCCTTACCATTTCACAGTTATGATTCTGTATGTAACCTAAGGTCTGTCATTTCCCATCGTGGTGCTTGACTCAAGTGGAGGTGTTTCCCCGAGCGTATACACTCCTATCCCGCGCTGCGGGGATACAAAGACGGCCGGGATCTCCCTTTCTCTCCGACCCTGGGTTTAACATCGCTCTTTTATTATGTATTTTATATTCGACCTGGTGGTGATTCATCCCGTTATGCTTCGGGTCGAGTTGTATCAAAAGTATTAAGGCATGGAAATAACATTTCATATCAATAACTTTAGCCTACCCTGTTGTTAAATTCCGACTTTAACGTGGCTTTAATAGCAATACAGAATAATTGAGCTTTTTGACTTAACTAGGCGAACACGAACTTCTGGTGACCCCCGCAGCCTCGCTGTTCAGCTGAGCCTGCAGCCTTGAGATATACAACGCTCTTATTCGTCTCACTGTGGTCATCCAACCTTCTGCTCTGGGAGTGTGATTAATTTCAGGACAAGGCCCCCTCACGTGTGTACACAGCCTTGAGCTGACCCACTTATTTAATAATTTAATTCCTTGGCCTTTTTTTTGGTTTGCTCCCCCAGCTGCAGGAGAACAAGGCGTATTTCTCCTCCCTGTGTGCACGGTGTTCCAATTAGCTCGAAATCCCTAACACACAATCAGTGATGACCCCCGGCCACAGATCCAGACAAAGGCGCCTCTGCTTCCTTCCATTGCCTTCGAGTCGACACTGCCCCATTATTCGCCCATGCGCTGAGGTCATAGATGGTTGGGCCCCCTGCCTTAACCATGTCTGGCTGACTCTCCCACTGTCTCTGCCCTTGCAGGTGACACGTGCCCGTTTATCAGGCCTTATCTTTCCTTGAAGCAAGGTTGCAATTCTGCCATCCTAGCCCTCCTCCCGTTCATTACTACAACACCTGGTGTTTTGCAGTTTGCTGCGCTTTGGTGTGTTTTCATTCATTATATATCAATGATGGAAGAAGGCTTAGGATACAACAATTGGAAAACTAGGGTCATGGTTCCCACTTTAATAAAGGGGACCGGAGTGTGTGTTCTCACTACAGAGGAATCACACTCCACAGCATCGCAGGTAAAGCTTATGCCAGAGTGCTGGAGAGGAGGCTCCACCCGGTGGTCGATCCTCAGTTTCAGGAGGAAAAATGTGGATTCCGTCATGGGCATGGAAAAATAGACCAGCTCTTTTCCCTCCCAAAGATATTTGATGGATCATAGGAGTATGCTTCTCTGGTCTACCTCTGTTGTGTAGACTTGGACAAAGCATGTGACCGTGTTTCCCGCAATGTCTTGTGGGAGGTGCTGCGGGAGTATAATGCACCTGTCCCGCTTTTGTGCACTATCCGGTCTCTCTATTCCCAGAGTGAGAAGTGTTTCCTTATTCTTGGTGTTAAATCAAAGTCGTTCACTGTGGGTGTTGAACTCCGCCAAGGGTGCGTCTTGTCTCCACTCCTGTTTGTGATTTTCATAGACAGGATATCAAGGGGCAGCCGATGTATGGAGAGTATCTGGTTTGGGGGCATGGTGGTGGTGTCGCTGCTGTTTTTTTAGATGACGTTGTCCTCGTTGCCTCGTCACTCTGTGATCTCCGGCATGCACTTGAACAGTTTGATGCCGAGTGTGAAGCGGCTGGGATGAGGATCAGTACCTCTAAATCTGAGGTCGTGGCTCACTCCCAGGAGATGGTGGGATGTGCTCTCCAAGCGAGGGGGGACAGCCGCCCTTAGTGGAGGAGGTTAAGTACCAAGGGGTCTCTTTAGCGAGTGATGGTAAGTGGAAGCAGGAGAACGGCCGGCTGATTGGTGCGGCGTCCGAGGGGAAGGAGGCACTGTACCCTTCCATGGTAGTGAAGCTCGCGGTTTACAGGTAGCTCTACATTCCCACCTTCACCTATGGTCATGAGCTTTGGGTAATGACAAAAAGGATGAGATCGCGGGTACAAGGAGACGAAATGAGGTTTCTCCGTCGGGTTGCTGGGCTCACTCTCTGTGATTGGTTGAGGAGATCGGTAATCGGGGACAACCTCAGATCTAGAAGAACTAGTTGAGGCGGTTTGGGTACCTGGTTAGGATGCCCCCTGGTAGACTCCCCCCTCGAACTATACCAGGCAGCACGTCCCACTCAGTGAAGACCCCGGGGCCGGCTCAGGACACACAGGCGCGACTATGTCGCTCAGCTGGCCTGGAAAAGCCTGGGACTTCGCCAGGAAGAGCTAGGGTTTGTGTATAGTAGTGTAGTGTATAATGTAGTAGAATATAGTGTAGTAGTGTATAGTGTAGTGGAAAGTATAGTAGTGCTGGAGTCTGTCGCCAGGGAAAGGGAGGTCTGGACCGCCATACTCAACACGCTGCTGCTACAATCCTCACCAGGACAAGTGGATCGAGAAAAAACAAAACGAACAAACCTCCGAAGGAAGGTAGTATGATAGGGGTTATGACCTCAGGTGCCAGGATGTCTGCGGAACCAGAAAAAAACGTGAACTAAGACTGAATGCACGAGATCAGTGATACGGCGAGAAGCTTTGGGCTTTTGATGTGAATTCTGGAATTAATTAAATAAGCTAGAAATTATATATAAGAGTATACAAAATTAATATGCATTAGAACCGTTAAGGCAGACTCCGGGGATAGCACTAGAAATTTGGCTAAGAGTGAGCTTTGCAGAGGCAAAAAGTATTTGATTTCTGACTAAGGCAGACTCTAAGTATCGATGAAAGTTGTATTCGTCGTTTTATTAATAGTTTGATTCACTTGCAGAGTTAAGGACTTCGAGAAGTTGTACTGCATTAAGCTGGGAATTGTGATAAGCTAAGAGATGTGCGAAGTAAAGTTCATATAATAGTGTGATAAGCTAATACAGTGATACCTCGGTTCACGAACTTAATTCGTGAACTGACTCTGGTCGTGAACCGAATTGGTCGTGAACCGAGGCACATTTTCCCATAGGGTTCAATGTAAATCCGGTTAATCCGTTCTGACCTTTTTTTTTGGTTTTTGAAGCACAAAAATATGAAACAAATTACAATACACATTAGTACTGTACAGTATAGTAATGTATAAAGAGAGAACACTAACCTTGCTTGAGATGACTTCAGTAAGCACTCAAACGGGTGAACTGTACAATACAGTAAGTACAGTATTGTACAGTACAGTAGTACAGTACAGTAGTGTATGTGCTAAAAAGCACACCAAAAAGCAAAAAGTCACTGAAAGTGTCTTCACAGTACTCACAGTACTTCTTTATGTGTCTCTTCTTCTCTCCACGATCTTCCTACAGGAAGTCACGACCATGTGACAGCCTGGAAATAGCATTAAAATGGCCGCGGCTCCTGTTCGTGAACCGAAGCGGAGTTCGTGAACCGGAGCATATTTTTATGAACTTTTCTGTTCGTGAACCGAGTTGTTCGTGAACAGAAGCGTTCGTGAACCGAGGTATCACTGTACATGCGAGAAGTTAATTGTAGACGAGTTAGACATCAATATGGAGTGCGCATGAAATATTGTCCAAGCTATAGGCTGGAAAAGTTTTGTTGGTTGAGCCCCATTGACTGCCATTGGCCCCTCATGCTCCCATTGGTTCAAAGGGGGTGGGCACGTGTGTGCCTTTGACGGTTCGGGCCGTTGGGAGTGAATGGTGGTGGAGAGCGGAAGGTGGGGCGATGTCTCGCGCTCCCATTTGTTAGATTCGGAGGTTGGTGGCGGGGGGGATAGTCTCAAACTGCTGTTGGTTAGAATTGGAAAAGTGTTGGCAAGGAGCGGGAGGAGAGTTTCACGCTCCCATTGATTATAATGGAAGGGTGGAGGCGAGGGGGGGGAAGGATCTCGTGCTCACGTTCAGTTACCGTGTAGACGATTGCGGGAGACCGGAGGCAGTCACGCGCGCTCCCTCCGGTGATTTGAATTGGGAGCAAGGGTGGCAAGGAAATGTAGAAGCACCTCGCCTGGTATGAATGAGGTCGTGGGTCCGATCCCGAGCCTGCGAAATGTTAACTCCCTCGCCTGGTATGCATGAGGTCGTGGGTTCGATCCCGAGCCTGCGAAATGTTAACTACCTCGTCTGGTATGCAGGAGTTCGTGGGTTCGATCCCGAGCCTGCGAAATGTTAACTACCTCGCCTGGTATGCATGAGGACGTGGGTTCGATCCCGAGCCTGCCAAATGTTAATTACCTCGCCTGGTATGCAGGAGTTCGTGGCTTCGATCCCGAGCCTGACGATGGTTGCTGCTCTATATTTGGAGTCTGCGTCTCTCTCTTCCCATAGTGGTCACGTGGATTTTTCTCCGGGTCCTCCAGTTTTTTTTCCTTCGCGTTTAAAATCAACATCACGCATTTAGAGTGATTTGGCTCCTGCTGTAAATGTCGATGTGATTATGATATCAGCCACTTCGTTGAGCTGCTATAATTTGAGATATCTCAACGGAAAAGAGATACAATAAAAATTGTTTAGTTCAGTGTGTATATTCCTCATTCATCTTTATGGGTCTCTATGTGTCACTTTTATTCTCCATGCATCTGTAGTGGTGGTGTTGACGTGCACCGACAGTGATGGATCACGGGGCGGCACGAGGTGCGGGGTTGGGCACGCGATGTGGGCGTGGTGTGGACGCGCGCGCCGGGAGTGAGGGATGACGGGCGGCGCGGCGTGGGTGTTGAGGCGCGCTGACACGAGGTGGGGAAAAGAGGATCGTAGCCAGCGCCCGGTGATTGGTCGAATGGGATAGGTGCTCTCAGCGACGTCCGCAGGAGGGGTATAAAGGGTGATGCGCGAGAGCACTCGTGGTTGTTTAACCAGTTGAAGATTGAAGACGGAGTGGAAGGAGTAGGGCCCGAGACCCCTAGTCCCGCCGTCCTTATCGGGACCGGGGCCCTGTGTGGCTCGAAGGCGAGACTGTGGGACCCGTGGTCCGACGCCCATGTGTGTCGGGACTGTGGGACCCAGGGTCGAGACGGACACCCCGGCTGGGTGTGTTCCGAGAGGCTACGGGGCGTAAGAGCCCGTGTCGGTGTAGCCCGGAGAACTGTGTAGGGTTAGGTGGGTGTTGGTCACCCGAGTAGCTAAGAGGGTGTTGGTCGCCCGAGTAGCTAAGTGGGTGTTGGTCACCCGAGTAACCTAGTGGGTGTTGGTCGCCCGAGTAGCTAAGTGGGTGTTGGTCACCCGTGTAGCTAAGTGGGTGTTGGTCACCCGTGTAAATATAAGTGATTCAATAAAAGAGTGTGCTACCCGTGAAGTCGTCTCCCGCCGAGTTACTACATTACAACTAGTGTCAGAAGTAAACCTGTCTTCAAGAAGAATGGACACTAGGAAGACTACCCGTACCCACGAGCGAGGTCGGGAAGACGACGGCGTACCGGGGACACCAACCTCGGGAGGAGAGGACGAGGAGTTGCCGCCTATGCAGCACTTCGCGGTGATGGCCGACGCTCCGCTCGCCTCCGACACCAGCCTACAGGACGCACACTCCCGTTTGGCGGAGTTGCTACTCGCCGCCGCTGCAATCTTGGCGGAAATCTCCGTTCCAGCGGGCGAAAAAACGGCTGCGGGGTTGGAGGAGAGAGCGAGGCTGGAGGGATCCCGCCGAAAGGCGCTTCGCGCCAAGAGTTTTGGAGTTGGCGCCGTTTCTGAGTGTCCGCCATCAATTGGCGGGAAGCACGGACACCACGTGGCCGGAGACCTCCACTCAGCGCAGCCCGCGTCATCAGCGCGCGCCGGAGCTCTCCATTTTGCACCTGCAGACGGAGCCGACATTTTCCACAACCACAGCGGGGCGCGGGAAAATCGCTCCGACATGGACGGTGTTCAAGGCGGATGGGGGCGACTGGGGAGCCTTCCAACGAAGGTTCCTCGCACATCAGGAAATGTCGGGGTGGTCCGACACCACTGCCTTGCGTGCGCTGCCAGCGATGCTCGACGACGACGCGCTTGCAGCCTTCACATCTGCTGCAAGGTCGTCCCGCTCAACGCTCCAGGCCGCACTACACCTAATGGCTAAGGTGTTCGGGCCGCCCTCCACCTGTCGCCACCAGTTCTACGATCGGCGAAAGGCGGTTGGAGAAACAACGCTCGCCTATCGCACGGCGCTGCTCGCCCTGGCGGACGCAGCTTTCCCCCGCATGGACAAGGAGGGGAAGGACGCCATGGTGACGGAGCAGCTGCTGGCGTTGGCTCACAATTTGGGAGTCCCCATTAATGTGGCGGACGAGATGGACATTTGCTCCCTGGGGATCGCCATGAGCATTCACGCCTACGAAGTCCTCAAGCGCAAGCCGACGGTCATCTGTGCATCGGCGGGGAACGCGGCACCGGCCGCCACGGTCGCCGAGCCTCAGCCTGCTGCGGCTCGGGAGGAGGCTTTCACTGTTTCGAGACCGGGGGAGTGGAGAACGGGAGGTCGTTCGCCCACACGCTCATCCCGCAAGCTGGAGCAATCGAAACCTACGATGTCCCTCGTCGTCTGCTACAACTGCGGGCTTCGGGGCCACGTCGCGTCCGGGTGCCGGGCTCGGCATCAGCGCGCCGGGGGACCACGTCCGGACGATGACCAGGGCCACAAGCCGTCCCAGCTAAACCCGGCAAGTCGCGGCACCTCACACGCTCGGTCCACGTACGGGGCACGTTCGGGTCGCCGCTTGGCGGTGGGGGACCCGCGTATGGGCACCGGGGGTTCGGTCCGGCGAGGGGGGTTCGTACACGGCCCGAATGTAGTTCAATGGTCCGAATTGGCCCACAGGATGGTGGCTGCGTCGGCCGGGTCGTCCGTGGTAACGGGGTTTATTGACGGGGTTGAGGTCCGGGTGCTTGTGGATACGGGTGCGTCGGCCACTATCATTTCGGACCTTATTTATAACATTCTTCCCATCCAATGTCGACCCCTTCTGCCAGTAGACGTGCCATTTTACGCGGCGAACGGGGGTTCCTTGGGAATCATCGGCCAGATTCGGGCGTCTATTTGTATTGGCGATATCAAATTGGCGGGTCCTATGTTTGTATCATCATCGCTGGCCGTTCCTTGTTTGCTAGGCACGGACTTTCTGTCTAAAATGCCCATCAAAATTCTCATAGATCAGGCCTGCATCGAGCTTCCATCGGGTCGGCGGGTTGCGTTTTTGACGAGTCCTACTAAGATACGCACGGTTTGTGCGACGGTGCAGGCGTTGGCGACTCGGACTGTACGGGTGCCCTCGGGATCGCAAATGTTGGTACCCCTTCGGTTGAGGAAACCCCTCGGGGTGGATGCGGGGGCACAGGGAGTTCTGTTGGGGCCGTCTAATAGGGCACAAGGGGGCCTCGGTTTGGCGGTAGCTCAGACCATGGTGAGGGGGGACAGTGAGCCGTTCGTTATGGTCCTGAATACGGGGTCGCGGCCGGCCGTGATTACACAGGGAACGGTGCTGGCTCAC
The DNA here is from genome assembly GCF_964198595.1 of Lampetra fluviatilis. Taxonomy (NCBI): domain Eukaryota; kingdom Metazoa; phylum Chordata; class Hyperoartia; order Petromyzontiformes; family Petromyzontidae; genus Lampetra; species Lampetra fluviatilis. Next base: position 4,418,293 of record NC_136319.1, read on the forward strand.
GCCGCGCCGCTACCCGTCGAGGAACAGCTCGTTGCTCACGCGGATTCGGGTATCGATATGCATCCTCAAAGCGAGGAGGGGACTGAGTGGTTGGATTCGTTGTGTGCCGGGTCTGGTAACTTGTCCAGTGTGCAGTTGGGAGCATTGCGGGTGCTTGCTACTCGAGTTCGCTGACGTGTTTAGCAGACACAAGTACGATATTGGCTGCACAGACCTTTTGCGCCACCACATGGCTACGGGGGACGCGGCACCCATTCGACAGAATCTCTTTCGGCTCAGCCCGGCCGAAAAGGAGCATGTGCAGTCGTCGGTTAATGACATGTTGGCGGCAGACATCATTTCGCCCTCCTCCAGTCCGTGGGGTGCTCCCATCGTCCTTGTTAAAAAACAGGACGGGTCCTTGCGCTTCTGTGTCGATTTCCGCCACCTAAACAAAATCTCAATGGCCGATGCGTATCCGCTCCCCAGAATGGATGAGTCGCTGGATGCCTTGGCGGGAGCACAGTTTTTTTCGACGCTCGATTTGCTTTCGGGATTTTGGCAATTGCCCCTCGATGACGAATCTAAACCAAAAACCGCTTTCCGGACACCGGGTGGCCTATTTGAATTCAATCGATTGCCCATGGGCTTACATTCCGCTCCCGCCACGTTCCAGAGGCTCATGGAATTGGTTTTGTCAGGTCTCCAATGGGACACCTGTTTGATCTATCTCGATGATATCATCGTTTTCAGCCGGACTTTTGAGGAACACCTCCAGCGGTTAAGAGGGGTGTTCCTCAGGATGCGTTCCGCCAAGCTTAAATTTAAACCGGCTAAATGTTACCTGTTTCGGGAATCGGTCAGGTACTTGGGCCATATAGTTAGTCGGACAGGGATATCGACAGACCCTGCTAAGACGAAATGCGTCAGCTCATGGCCAACGCCAACCTCGGTCACTGAAGTCCGCAGCTTCATAGGATTCGCCTCCTATTACCGACGTTTTGTTAAGCAGTTTGCCACCATAGCCAGGCCCCTACACGCCTTGACGGCTAAAGGTGTGCGGTTTCACTGGGGGCCCGAGGAGGAGGCTGCGTTCTGCTCCCTTCGTGACGCCTTGGTGCAGGCTCCCCCCCTGTGTTACCCCGATTTTACGCAGCCGTTTTTGCTCGACACGGATGCCAGTGACACGGGTATCGGGGGAGTGCTCTCACAAGTGGTCGGGGGAGTCGAACGGGTGGTCGCCTACAGTAGCAGGGTCCTGTCCCCTGCGGAACAACGCTACTGCGTGACACGTCGTGAATTGCTGGCGATTGTATTTTTCATACAGCAATTCAGGCCGTATCTTTATGGGCGTCATTTTACGGTTCGTACGGACCATGCGGCTCTCCAATACGCAATGCGGGTGGCGCAGCCGTCCGGCCAATTGTCCCGATGGCTGGAGGTCCTTCAGGACTACCAATTCACGACGATTTACCGCAGGGGATTGCGCCACTCGAATGCGGATGCCTTGTCGCGGTTGCCACCGCGCACGGAATGCGCATGTCTGCTGGGATCGGCGCGGTGTAAACCCCCTGCCGCCGTTCTCGGGGAAGTTGTGCTCGCCGCCACTCACACTACGGGAGTCGACGCTCCCACGGGGAGGGACTCGCTGTTAGCGTTACCTCTCATCGAGTGGGGCCGTCTCCAAATGGCCGACAGCTCCCTACTCAGGCTACGTCGGAAGGTTGACGCTTCCGAAGGGGGGGTAATGCGGGTCGGTTCCTGGGTGTGCAGGCAGGGCCTCTTGATGAAGTGGGACAACATGTCCCAGCGTCACGCGCTCGTTGTGCCTTTTGCCATGCGGGGTAGGGTCGTCCTGGCTGCCCATGAACGACTCATGCATCTGGGTTTTCACAAAACGCTCGCCCTAGTCCAGCGAGACTATTATTGGCCAGGGATGGGCAACGACGTGGCGAACATTCTTAAGGGTTGTGTAGGGTGCAACCAAAGAAAACCGCCACCGATAGCGGCTAATCCACCACTGCAATCCATTCAGGTTTCGCGCATAAACGAATTGGTTGCGTTAGACATCTTGGGGCCCTTTCCCGCTACACCTAGGGGAAATAAGTTCCTGCTGGTTGGCGTTGAGTATTTCACACGCTGGCCCATGGCAAGGCCACTCGCCAACCAGTCGGCTGCGGCGGTGGCGGACGCCTTTATCCAAGGTTATGTTTTGGACAAAGGCGCCCCCGAACGCTTGCTGACGGACCAAGGGAAGAATTTTTCGAGCGTTTTGTTGCGCGAGGTGTGCGACCTGTTGGGTACAAAGAAGGTGCGTACCTCCCCGTACCACCCGCAGACGGACGGAATGGTTGAACGTCTGAACAGGACGATTACGTCTATGCTGTGCCAACAGGTCTGCGACGATCAGGTGGATTGGGACTTACAGGTACCGGGGGTACTCGCGGCCTATCGAATGGCCCCTCATGCGGCGACGGGGTTTTCCCCATTTTTTCTTATGTATGGGCGGGAGGCCGATCCGGCCATGGACGTCCAGCTGGGGATTTCCCAGCCACGTGCAAAATCGAAATTGGCAGACCACATCAAGTTTAATATCGCCAAATTGGCTGAAGCGCGAGAGGCTGCGAGATTGAATTCGCGGTCTCGGCAGATCGCGAACGAGAGATTGCATGCACGGAGGGTGCATACGCACGATTGGAAACCAGGCCTGGCTGCATTGTCCACATGCACCGTTGGCTACGTCCCCCAAATTGTTGAGACCATGGAGGGGACCGGTGGAAATTGTGCGGGTTGCACGACCCCAGAGTGTACTGATTAAATGGGAAAAACGCCGTTGGTACGTGCACGCCTCCCGACTGAAACCCTACGCGGCACCGCGTGACCCCGCTTTGTGCCGTAGCGACCGGGCGTGTGATGTGACCGTCGACTCGGGGGGGGATATGTCGCAGGCTGATCCTCACGTGTCTCCACCTGACCCACCCCCAGGTGTCTCGGGCCTGACGGCTGCTGACCGTCGGGAGCTGGAACCCAGCGGCACGCGCGGATCCCCGATGCCTGGCCCGTGCCTTCCTGAACTGCCGGCACCGCCGGGCGGCCAACTGCGCCTGGTGCCGTACGACGGACCGGCTAGGCGGACTCGGGCTAGGACACGACACTTTTTGTGAAAAAAAAAAAAAAAAAAAAATTTCCTCTTCGTCAAACCTGACCTCGCCGCCGTGTTCCCCCTCTCCCGGGGAAATGTCCCATTCAAGGGACGCTCTGAAGGAAGGGGACGCTGCACGAGTCGAAAAAACACATTTTTTTCCGCATACACATTTATTGTTGTCACTCGCCGGATTGTACATATTGTTGTTGTTGTAGTGGCATTTGCCGATCTTTGCGGACTGCGGCGTTCGTGTTGTGTTGTTATGGTTGTTGTTGTGTTACGGGGCACACATTGGGGATAAGGGAGTGTTGTTATTTTTATAGCAGCCGGGTCGGCTGCGAGCTATGTGGTAGGGGGTGATGTAGTGGTGGTGTTGACGTGCGCCGACAGTGATGGATCACGGGGCGGCACGAGGTGCGGGGTTGGGCACGCGATGTGGGCGTGGTGTGGACGCGCGCGCCGGGAGTGAGGGATGACGGGCGGCGCGGCGTGGGTGTTGAGGCGCGCTGACACGAGGTGGGGAAAAGAGGATCGTAGCCAGCGCCCGGTGATTGGTCGAATGGGATAGGTGCTCTCAGCGACGTCCGCAGGAGGGGTATAAAGGGTGACGCGCGAGAGCACTCGTGGTTGTTTAACCAGTTGAAGATTGAAGATGGAGTGGAAGGAGTAGGGCCCGAGACCCCTAGTCCCGCCGTCCTTATCGGGACCGGGGCCCTGTGTGGCTCGAAGGCGAGACTGTGGGACCCGTGGTCCGACGCCAATGTGGGTCGGGACTGTGGGACCCAGGGTCGAGACGGACACCCCGGCTGGGTGTGTTCCGAGAGGCTACGGGGCGTAAGAGCCCGTGTCGGTGTAGCCCGGAGAACTGTGTAGGGTTAGGTGGGTGTTGGTCACCCGAGTAGCTAAGAGGGTGTTGGTCGCCCGAGTAGCTAAGTGGGTGTTGGTCACCCGAGTAACCTAGTGGGTGTTGGTCGCCCGAGTAGCTAAGTGGGTGTTGGTCACCCGTGTAGCTAAGTGGGTGTTGGTCACCCGTGTAAATATAAGTGATTCAATAAAAGAGTGTGCTACCCGTGAAGTCGTCTCCTGCCGAGTTACTACATTGTGATTATGATATCAGCCACTTCGTTGAGCTGCTATAATTTGAGATATCTCAACGGAAAAGAGATACAATAAAAATTGTTTAGTTCAGTGTGTATATTCCTCATTCATATTTATGGGTCTCTATGTGTCACTTTTATTCTCCATGCATCTATATGGGTCTATGATTCTCCATGTATCCTTTGGGTCTCTAGTTATCTTTATGATTCCCCATGCATCTCTATGGGTCTCTATGTATCTCTCTTAATTGTGCTTGTGCACCACACTGCCAACACACCAGCAGCAGCAGCATCGCCAGATACTCACCAAAGTTTCATAGCAAACACATTTCAATTGTATTTACTTAACATTGCACACATTCCTTTCGACCATACTTCACCACGCTCGCCCACCGTGTTGGTGAGGTGGGGGTGGCTTGGAGCGGAGACGTGGGACGACTGCCCTCTGCTGCACTACTGATGTACTGCAGTACAAGTTAGATTCTCAATTAAGTTCATTTATCGAGTCGAAGGCCATTCACCGTCTCCCAAATGCTCATCACCTTGGATATGATGCGGGTGGGGGTTTTGCTCACCAAGTGTTGCGCATAGCCTCCACGCGTGTGTGTAAAAGAGAGGGATGGGGAGAGAGGGAGATATTTGGAGGAGAGAGATGGGCAGAGGGACAGAGATGGGAATAAAACGAGAGGGAGAGAGATGGGGAGAGAGAGGGGACGGGGAGAGTTGGGGGGACGAGAGAGACAGAGAGAGACACGGGGAGCGGACGAGACACGGGGGTAGAGAGACACAGTCACAAACCATCTCCTCGTGTGTAAGTGTCTGTGTGTATGTGTAGTGAGTCCAACTGAGTCGCAGACGTTTTTTTTCAGAGGCAACACATTTCAAAAGGGGTAACTGCCCCTTTACTAGATACAGCCTAGGGTGGCGACTACCCAGATAACCACACTACCATATAGGATTAATGGCTACGATGGGCCGGTTCCCCACTCGGGTCCTGGGCCACGTGTTGGTGCCTCTTCAGACGTGGAACGGTGGAGCTTCCAGCTTTGAGAACGAAGCGACCCCGGTCCCTCCCAGGGACCCACCTTACATCCTCCTGGGGCGGGGCCGGCTCCGGCCTCGGCCCCGCCCATCTTGGCGAGCGTTCCAGCTCCCTCTCGATCCCTCTCGAGAGCTCTCCCTGGACACGTGATCACCCCCTAGCCCCCCCACCTGAGGGCCTCTCTATGGACACTCCAGATCACGTGCCTACGGGGTCAACCAGACCCAGAGTGCCATGGCCCGGGGACACTCTCCCGCTCCCTCCTGTGGGAGCCCGCACTGCATGCCATGCGCGGTGGCCTCGCTATCCTAGGGCTCACCAAGCCCCACTAGGCCTGGTACTACACCCACCTACGGGGTGTACGCAATGATGGTGCATCGCACGCCGTGCTCTGCTAGAGCCGGCCTCACTCAGCAACACACACGATGCTGTCCGCGACGTAAGAACATCGCACGCCATGGCTCTCCAGGGCTGGCACCACACAGTGACATCCCAACATATGTATCTAGGAACCCGGTGGCCAGAGTTCAATCCCACTCACAGCCACCAACACCAGTGACGGTTATCTGAACTGGTCCTGGGCCTCCCCTAGGCCGACTATGCCTCAAATTAGTACCTGGTGCAGTTTGTAAACATCTCCACTGGGGAGACAAAGCGGTCGGGCATGGGGTGCTGGTCACCCATAGTCCATGGGCCCAGACCAAAAAAATAACTTATTGGTACCACCTGTGGTGGCAAAGTCTAGTAATGATATTTGTAATCCTCCATGTGCTTGGGACGTATTCTGATATGATCACCTTTGCGGAGTGGCAGCTTAGTTGTAGTTACCATGACTTTTATACCCATACCCTATGACAGGCGTCCGGAAGATTGAAATGGACATTATTACTGAATAACTACCTAGACCAAAGCCAGTTAGGTCACAAACTAATCTATATTTGTTTAAATACACAATTAAAACACAGGATAATAAGGAATACATAGTGAGGTAAGGGACTACGTGAATATTATAAACATTGGCATTCGCATATACTTAGTCAATGATACATGTGTAATGACAGTGCGGAGCGATAGCGGGACAATGTGGGTCCTCGGTACCATGGTCACTAAAGGACGAGCTGATGAGGATAAATGAGACGGGATCCAATGGCGGGGAAGTTTGAGCAGGGCGGTGAGCGGCAGGGCCAGGTGCGGTGTGGAGGATTCGGGAACAAGGCGTGGCTGGACCGGACGAGGATAAATAGCAGCGTGAGCGGAGGCTTGGGGCTGCTTGGTGTGGGGAACTGCCACCGTCGTCGCCTGGGATCGAGTCGTCTCTCCATCGTCTGCAAATTGTCTTGAGACTGGAAGCTGTGCTGTCTCAGGATAGAGTGGTGTCAATACCCAAGTGTACGGAGTCATTCGCGGCTACGTGTTGAGTTGTCATTAAACTTTATTCTCAATAAAGACAGAAGACAAGACGGCGTCTCTGAGAGCTACATTACACATGTAATCCAATGTATATCGTTATTGATGGGTATGTATGAAGAAGGTTACATTATTATTATCAAGCTCTGTGTGTACTTATATGGTGTTAACAAGGGTAACCAAGTCCAGCATCACCATACTGTGCTTCAATGTATACTACTACTAAAACACTAATACCATCAGAATCACCACCCTCTGTCACTCATTAAACTGCTCGTCTATCTCGTCATCTGACTCCCCGAGTTCAAAGTCAGGTTCTGGATCAGCCTGCAGTTTTTGCTCACTGCAGGTCTGTAACCTGCACATGTCTGTGCATATCAGTTCATTTGACAGGCACGTGCAGCTTGCCATTTTGCATGAACGCACACACTTGCATGCTAGCAGTTCCATGATCACATCTGGTGCGAGTGGGGAGCGCATCCAGTAAATGGCCAGCTTGCCATCATCGTCTGTCCAGCCATACTCAGTAGGGCTTGGCACTCCAGTGTTATCCTGCAGACAGCACTTCCAGATTGCTGCCTGATAGTTGGCTCGTTGAACATGCATGAAGGAACAGTGTCTACATGGTGGCAGCTGGCTGGACTCAACTTCTCCCCTTTTGGTGCAGAAGAGCTGGTGGCACAGTTCGTTCACCTCGCCAGTGCTGCTATGAGCAACATACATGTTACAGGTGAACTGCTCAATTTTCTAGAACAGCTCATCACTCACATTTCATGACTGCCCCGGTCGACTAAAAGTATTTTGGCACGAAGTGTCCTTTCTCACCATCTTCAGGGCATTCAGCTTCCCTCGAAAGGCGAATGCACTGACAGTGTCGCAGCCTGTGAAGGCGTGTAAGCCAAATAGGCTGTCACAGATGCTGTCTCCAAGTGATCTTGCCAGTTTGCTGATATCGACAAACCGTGTGCGGTTCTGTGTCCCACGCTTCTGGTAGATGGTAGAGGTGCTGTCCTTTGGAAGCCAAGACAAAGCACCAAGACATCAGTGTCCTCAGCTGTGATGATAACTGCCTTTGAACCCAAATTTGCTGCATGCAATGCATACAGGAGCAGACGGGTGTCAGCTTCTTCATGCGTATAGTGCAGCTCTGCTACTTCCTTACACTCGTCTTCTGTCAACTTGTAGCAGGTTTCCTCACAGGTCATGTACAACACCTTGCCATGCAGCATCTCTCTGTATCGTGGTAGTTTCCACTGTTCCACCAGAAACTTGATGAGACTGGTCTTGTTGGAGGGACTGCACAGTAAATGTATCCACTGCTGGACATGGTGTCTCCCTGCAAGGTTCTTGTATTGGAGAGTGGTGTCTGCACCCGGTTCAGTCTTTCAACATCTTTGATCGAAGTCTGTAGGTAGACATCAAAAACAACATCAATCCTCCCACTCTGTGCCCCCTCGTGGAGGACCTGGGTCAAGACTGGCTCTGCCACCTGTGCAAAGGTTTGTTGTTGCCATTAATTTTTTGGATTAGGCTCATCCCATTAATGATGGAAGTAGATAGGTTTGGGATGTCTTCTGCAGGAGACACATTATTTCCAAGCTCTCTGGCAAGTGCAGCTTTGTTTGTTTTTCGTAGGGACCATCAGTATTTGCCCGTGTCCATGGCAGTGGGCTCAGTGGGCGGGCAAGGACATCCTTCATATTCATTTTCCTGCTTTCAGCCACCAGAATCATGTGGCTGAACAGATTTCTATCTGCCTTCAGAACCACATCCTGTGCTTTATTACCATGTGCTGTTTTTGTACTGCTATTCGAGAATGTCTTCAGACTTTTCTTGGTCATCTTGTCGTGGAATTTTACAGATGGTGGGTCCTCAGCTAACCGTGTTTGCTTGAATACCTGGTAGGCCTCTTCTACTATCTCAAGAGCTCCCAAGGAATCCCTGGTCACATCAGGTGGAGCCATGGTGCCAGGGGAGAAGCTAACCAGATCTGTCTCATTAGGGGACATAGGATTCATCCAGTTATTCTCCATGAGGTCAAAGAGAGACTGGACATTTGCTTAATCTCTCTTGATCCTTGGACCCTGTAGATCGGGATGGGATAGTTTGGACCAGCCTTGACCTATTAGGTCTCTCAGCTGTCTGAGGTACATGCTTCTGTACTCAGCTGTTAGGTAATATTTGGTCACGGCTCCTGGCTTTAAGCTGAATCCTTTTGTCCCTCCAGCTGTCTGGCTGTCTTTGTTCACTGTTTCTTCTATAGCTTGGTCAACAGGGATTCGGCCAAAGGGATTGGTGGAGCCCAGCTGAACTGAGAAGCCTCCTTCCATGAATTCCGCGTACACATCTGGGTTTGTGATGGGCAGCTGAGACATCTGGGTGTAGTAGTAGGGGAGGTAGCGCGCAAAATTCATCCTCGCATAAGCGAAGCACCATGGGATCATTGCTCGAATGCTTGCCAAGTGTTGCATCCAGTCTCCCTCTCTGGATGCTTAGATGAGCCCCAACAAGATTATAACCGTGTCCAAATAGGACATCCAGAAGGTCGAGAGGTTGCCGTTTCCACCTCTGAAGAACTCGTGGTAGACTTCAAACAGTTCAATGATGCGTGTACATGAGCTGTTCTCGAGGACCTCCTTCAAAGCGGCTTGTGAGACTTATTTCCCAAGGTTGTCAATGGTCCTCAGTGTCTCATCCAGGTGAACCATGTCGCTCATGTGAGTTGCTTCCAACCAGGACAGGAAACCATTCCATGTGAGTCGCATGAGAGCCTCATACAGGAGTTTGTGTCGTCGCACTGCTCTGTTGTACTTGCGGCCATTCATAACACCAGCAATGGAACCTTCTGCGATCATGCCAGACTCAATGCAGATATCTCGGAGTCCAGCATCTTGAAAACGCTTTGCTAATTTTGCCAGCAGTGTGCAAATGGTGTGGCATACCCCAAGTCTGACGATGATATCATGGACCTTGTCACAGTGTTTCCATGTGATCGCGACAGCCTTTCCATACAGGGCTTGGTCAAAGACACAGACAATCTTTGTCAGGCTTAAGTACTGCATGACGCTCAGTGACTGGTTAAGCACCTCGTTGACAATAGACATTTGTGTCGCTGGAGCATTGATGGTAGGCAGATAGCCTGCATTGTCGGGGGTGACCGTCATCTCACCTCGAATCAGGATGTTGCAGCCTGTCCAGCTGCTGATTGACTGGTCTTCTTGTTGTGAAATGGGTGCTAGGACCCAAACAAGGTTCTTGCCTCTGGCAAGCTGAGTATTGGCTGCAGTATCAGCATTTGCACTTTTGCTTTATGATGGCCCCACCCGTTGTCCAGCGTTGTAAGTTTGTAACATTGGTGGGGGTGCATGAATGCTTATCTGCTTTGTTTTGGCAACAGTGGGCATGGGTTTGACAGTAACTGGGTTGACTGGCTTTTCTTGCACAGCAATCTCATTGACTTGGTGAGATGTTCCCTCACCACTGATGGTTTCTTCATGACGAGCGATATTGTCCCAGGCTAAAGTTGTGAATTTACCAGGATGGATGTTAGCTGGTAGGGCAATGTCACTGCCTGATGATGAGAGTTTCTGTAGACCCAGGGCAGTGTCGATCTCTTCCATCTGTGTATGGAACACACTGTGACCAAGTTGGTTGAGGATGTTTATCAGCTCTACATTCCCTGACAATGACTTGACACTGAATGGCAGAACAATGTGCTTGGAAGGCTTTGTCTTTCCACATGTCACTGCATAAACTATGTCATGGCCAAATGATTGCAGAAGCCGCTGGAATCTATAAGATGCATGATCAGGATCATTAGCGCCTGTGAGTAGATAGTACAGGAAGACAATGAGTGATTCTGGAATTGTAGGACATTCTGCTTCTGGTTTGACTTCAGGCGGCCAGGCTTGAGGAAGATCTTGACTCTTGATGTCCTCTCTAAATTTGATGGCTGCTTTGGCTATAACATCTTGAGCACCGACACTGTTCAGATTCCTCAGCTTCCTTTTGAGAGACTGATTTTCTATGGCAAGTTCCCTCATGGACAGGTCATCTGGATCGAGGAGGAGTTTTCCTTTTACATAAGGGAAGATGTATAAGGCTCCAGCAAACGCCCTCTCCAGCTTTCGCCTTATGTGCTTCTTGATTGATTCCTTGACTTGGACAATGCCTAGGGAGTTCATTTAAGGAACCAGTCTAGAAGTGAGATCAGTCATTGTCATCACTTGTGGATTGCCAAAAAGTTCCGTCCTGATGAAGAGGAACAGCTCATTGTATGACTGATTCACAGCAGCTTCGTACTGGGCTGCAGCATCATTATCTTCATTGCTGGTAATCTCTTCTTTGGAAACCTCCTCTTTGGTGTAAAGTCTATAGCATGACCTGTGGTCTCTACCCACAATGGCAAGAATTCTGCTGTCTGTTTTATTTGTGGCTGTACTCCTGATCTTTGCATCAGCTCGCAGTTCTCGACACTGTACCAGTACTTCTGTAATAAAAGACTTGACCACGATGTCTGGCTCAGTGTCCTTTATTTGGTTCGTACTCTGTTTCCCACACGGCTGTCTCTTATTTGTTCAGTCCCCACGGTGCTGACTCCTTTGTCGCTCCCGTCACCGCCAACAGCCCCGCTGTTGGTCTCCGTCGCTCCCGTAGCACCCGTGGCAGCTCCGCTGCTGTTACTCTCACACAGCCCCTCTGGCTGTACTCGCTGCAGCTCCTCTCTCTCGGTCACTCCGTAGACTCTGACAGCCTCGTGGCTGTCTCTCTCTCTGTCGCTCCCGCAACTCCTGGCAGCCACACCGCTGCCTCTATCACACAGCCTTCCTGGCTGTACTCTCTGCAGCTTCACTCCACCCAGTAGCCCACTACTGTCTCCGGGGTTGGCCCCCGCTGGCCGACGGTGCCACCCCTCCTCTCGTTCGCCCGCGTGGCCTCACCCTTTTCCAGTCTCAACCCAAACTCCCCTCTCCTTCCGGTTTTACCGCTTAAGGACCCGAACCTTCCTCCCACGTCACATGACTCCAGCTCCCCGTGACGTCACATCCAGAAGGTCGCTTACGCCCGCATTACACCACCCTCCCCCGTAGAGAAAAACCCAGCCGACCTCGGCTGACCAATACCAAAGCGTAATGCGGCGAACCGACCTTCCCCACTAAAGGACACTAAGCATGCAATATAACAGCAAGAACAACAACACAAAGTAACATAAACGAACGTACGAGAAGCATGCAATAAATACAACACTAAGAACAAGAAAAACAACACAACATACAATCAACGAAACGTAAGCGATTTAGAACGTGTGCGGGTCGCCGGCCCGTCCCGGACGGTCGGCGGCCCACCCGCAGAACGGGAACGCGATGGAATTCGAGGAATGACAGGGGGTAGTTCTCCTGTTGCGGTTGGAAATCCACCGGCGTCCCGTGTCCCTGAAGGATCAGTCTCGTTCGTGTCCCGCGAATGTGCCTGCAGCGGGTTCGGAAGGGCTGCAGGGCTCGAAGGTCCCGCAGACCTGGCAGGCGCCCTCCGAGCAGGGCCCCTCGTCCCCCGCGGTGTCACGGCCGGCCTGTCTGGAACAGGTACGACAGGCGCTCTAGCAAGATCAATGGACGCAGGCAGGGGAGAGTCGGCAGCAACAGACCCCGGCAAGGCAACATTGGGAGATGACGCATCATGTAGGGGAGCAACATATGGTTTCAAGCGCGACGTATGAACAACCCAGCGGCGAGAACCAATCTGAACGCGCGCTGACTGTGGGTTGGGAACCTCGATGAGGCGGACGGGACCATGCCAAGGTTTGTGCAATTTAGGAGAGGTTCCCGGCCGCACCTGCGGACAATGGAGCCAGGCCAGGTCCCCAACCTTCCAGGGGCACTCCCCCTTGGAACGTCGAGCATACCGCTCGTTCCGGGCCTGGGCTTTGGCCGTAGCCAAGCGGGCATTCTCCCGCGCCTCCGTGACCCGGCGAACCGTGTCCTGAATGTATTCAGGGAGTGGTTTACGAGGTCCCTTCACCCCGGTTCCCAATTGCACATCCACCGGCGGCACGTTTTCCCGACCATACATAAGGTAAAACGGCGAATAACCTGTAGCCGCATGAGGCGTCATCCTGTACGCCGAAAGCACTCCGGGGATGTGCAGATCCCAATCTGATTGTTGTTCACTCACAGTATGGCAAAGCATGGCAGACAATGTCCTGTTTAGTCGCTCAACCATACCATCCGTCTGCGGATGGTATGGAGATGTCCGTACTTTCTTAGTCCAAAGGCCCGCGCACACCTCCGCCAACAATTTAGAAGAGAAATTTCGGCCCTGGTCCGTGAGGAGTCTCTCAGGCGCCCCCTTGTCCATAATGTACCCAAACAAAAAGGCGTCGGTAATGGCCGCGGCCGACTGGTCGGGCAACGGCCAGGCCATCGGCCAACGGGAGAGGTATTCAACCCCAACCAGCAAATATTTATTACCCCTCGCCGATGGTGGGAAAGGTCCCAATATGTCAAGTGCCACCAATTCATTGACTCGAGACACCTGAATTGACTGGAGAGGCGGCACATAAGGATGTTTAGGCGGCTTACGTCGGGCGCAGTCAGGGCACGCTCGCACGTGCCCTACGACATCTGTCGCCATGCCGTGCCAAAAATAATGACGTTGCAACGTCAACAAGGTCTTCTGCACCCCTAAATGTAAGAGTGTGTCACAATGGAGAGTTCTAATCAACTCGAATCGCAAGGACGTTGGTACCACCAGACGCCAGCGTTCCTGGAACCCTTCCCGCCACATAAGCAGACCATCTCGGAGAGCGGTTTGCGGCCCCACAGCCGTACTCGGACTCCCATTGTCCCCCGTAGACCGCTTCCGCAAGGACAACAACGACTCATCCATCATCTGTTCCCGAATCCACACAGACCGCGGCAGATTCAGAACCCCGTTAGTCGGTCCCGGTTCCATCGGAGTATCCGACTTCTCAACGGCCAACGCAAGCGACTGAGGGGGGTTTAGAATCGGCGAACACCTATGCGTCCCCGACGCACATTTACAAGGGGCGCGCCGCGGTAATCTGGAAAGTGCGTCAGTGTTCGCATGGCGCACCCCCTTCCGATGGTGAATTTGGAAGGAAAATTCCTGTAGCGTGTCCAACCAACGTGCCAACTGACCGGATGGCTGGTCCATTTTAAGTGCATATTGCAAGGCCGCATGATCCGTACGCACAATAAAAGAATGACCGTAAAGGTACGGTCGAAATTGCCGTAGGAAAAAAACAACCGCCAAAAGTTCTCTACGAGTGACACAGTAGCGGGTTTCCGCAGGAGACAAGACTCGGCTACCATACGCCACGACGCGCTCTACACCCCCTTTAGACTGTGATAATACCGCCCCAATACCTGTGTCACTCGCGTCCGTATCAAGAATGAATGGGTGATCGAAATCGGGATAATCCAATGTTGGGGCCGTAGCCAATAGATCACGCAGACTCCGAAAGGCCGCCTCTTCCGGCTGTCCCCAAACAAACTTCCATCCTTTACCCGTAAGGAGATGCAAGGGCCTCGCAATAGTCGAAAAATTCGGCACAAATCTTCGATAATACGAGGCAAATCCCAAAAACCGCCGAACATCCCCCACGGTGGCCGGAGTCGGCCAATCCCGGACGCACGCCGTCTTTTCCGGATCCGTGGACACCCCCTCAGCACTCACAATGTGCCCCAAATAACGGACGGACCGTTGCAGTAGGTGGCATTTCTTTGGTTTGAATTTCAAATTCGCAGAGCGCATCCTCGTGAACACTGTCTCCAGCCGCGTTAAATGTTCCTCAAATGTGCGCTGAAGACAATAATATCGTCCAAATATATAAGACACGTCTCCCACTGCAACCCCGTCAAAACGAGCTCCATCAATCTTTGAAATGTAGCAGGGGCCGCATTCAATCCCATCGGAAGGCAGTTGAATTGAAATAACCCCTGCGGCGTACGGAATGCGGTTTTCTCCCGTGAGGACTCGTCAAGGGGAAGCTGCCAGAATCCCGAAGAGAGGTCCAGTGTAGAAAAGAACTTAGCCCCCGACAATGCGTCAAGGGAGTCGTCCATACGCGGCAGGGGGTACGCATCTGCCACCGATATCTTATTCAATTTCCGGAAATCAACACAAAATCGCAATTTGCCATCCTTTTTCTTAACCAAGACTACAAGAGCGCCCCATGGGCTGTTAGATGGCGATATAATGTCCGCAGCCAACATGTCTTCCACTGCCCCCCAAACGTGTTCTCGCTCAGCAGGACTCATCCGATGCGAATTTAATCGAATAGGGGCAGCGTCGCCCGTATCAATGTGATGGTAAAGCAACGAGGTGCGGCCCAAATCCAAATCATCGGAGCTGAACACATCCGAATACGTCAACAACAATTTACGCATCGCACCACGTTGCTCCATGGACAGGGAAGAATTTTCGTCACATAAGTCAGCAATCCATCGATTATCCGAACCCCTTGGCTCGGAAACACCAGCAACCACTCCCCGGCTATGCGGACAATCGTGCGTCTCAAACGCCGTAGTGGCATGTGCCACAACCGTACCGGCCGGAACACGGACGTTATCCACCCCCGCATTAAGCACCTGTAAAAACGGTAATTGATCCGGCCGGACGATGGTCTGTGCCCCAACTAACGCCAACCCGGATGTTATCGTGGCGGACGGTGACAACAAGACCCCAACTGCTCCTAGCCGATCAGGCAGGGGCTTCCGATACCGCAAGGGAATAAGCATCTGTGAACCAGGTGGGATGTCCACAGATGTGACGGACAGCGCCTGCACTTGTACGGCCGAAGCAGGTCGCCCCCAGGGCGACGGCAGAAACGAGATTTGACGGCCACCCGGCAATTCAATACAATTCTCATTGATTTTAATGAAAATGGGCATCTTAGCCAAAAAATCGGTGCCTAATAAACAAGGAACCGCCAAAGATCTTGAGATTAACACAACGCCCGAAGCCGACACATCCCCAATAGATATTTTAGCATCCACCTGGCCCACGATACCCATGCTACCCCCGTTCGCAGCGACGCACGACCCGTAAACCGGACGCACGGCCCCCGGTGGGATGCCCAACAGATGGAAAATGACATCCGATATAATAGTCGCAGACGCTCCGGAGTCGACCAAAATGCGCACGTCCACCCCTTGTATAGACCCCGGTACAGTGGACGAACCCGTAGCGGCCGCGACGACTCTCCGTGCCAATTTGCGCCACTGCGTCACCGAGCGACAAGGCCCCGTCGATGGCCTTTCTTTAACAACAACATTAGGATCGCGCAACGAAGGTGATGGGTGAGGTGCAAAGCCTTGCCGGGTGTCTGGTGCGTGCCGACTTGCCTGTTTCGGAGGTTCTTTGGTCGGCTTGTCTGGTAATGAGGCCTCCTGCTGCGGAGGACCCGGGAAGCGGGCCCAGCAGTCTTTGGCGTAGTGGCCCCTACGCCCGCAGCGGAAGCAGTCGACATCGTTGCGCCGAAGCGCAGGCCTTGCATCCCGACGGCCCCATACCGGTAGCGTAGCGCGCGGCCCCGGGCCGCCGCGTCCCGACCATGGAGCGGAGGCGGCCGTCAGCTCCTGAGGACCCCGCTCATCCGGCACGTAGACCGCCTTCGTAGGGTCCCAACCCAGAGCGCCACCCTCTGCGACGGGCCCCCCCGTCCACGCCGCTACTTGCTTCCACCGACGGAGATTAAACTGCGCATCCAGGCACTTAGCTGCCGCCCGAGAAGTGAGCTTCTCATGCCCACACACAGGCATGGGGATCCCCAGATCCCGAGACAGCTCAAGCATTTTACCTAAGATGAGAGGCTCGAGCAGGTCCGGTGGCGTCTCTGGATATGCCGCCATGGCCAGCTCCAGCACCGCACCCCTGAATGCCACGGGCAATTCTTCGGTTGCTCGTTGTCGCTGAGCAAATCGCCGATGCGCATCGTCAGGTGGCTCGTAAGCGTCGGCCATTTCTTCAAAAACTCCACGTAAAGTCTTCTTTTTTTCGCCCGTTATGGAACGGAAAAATCGAACTGATTCGTCATCCAGAAGAGTCGGCAACACTTCCAAGGCCTCAGCATCGGTCCATCTTGCTGAACGTACCGCCGCCAAGAATCGGCAGGCGAAAGCGCTCCAATCGCCCCCGATGGAGAATTCCTTAACTGTAGTAAGGTGGCGACTCCGACTCCTCTTCACGCCGTCTTCCAATGATGGTTCTTCTGGTGGCAAATTCAAAATGGCGTAGGCCCGCGGCGTGGCCAAGATGGCGGTTTGGCGCCACAGAGCGCGCAAGATGGCGGCTTCTTGCCGCGTGGCTAATGGCGGCGGCAGGGCAGACAACGTGGCGGCCCGTGGACCACCTTCTGCTTCCTCCGTCGTCCTTGGCGTGACGAGATGACATAGTTGCGCCAGGACGTCCTTGAGTGCCTCCAGTTGTTCCACCATCTGTTGCCATCGTGGATCAGCGACCGATGATGTTGACGGCCCCGCCATCGCGCCGACATCTTCAACTCCAGTCCCCGTGCTCGCTTCAGCAGGGCTCTCCTCCACCACCCCAGCAGAATCCATGGTTGGAGGGAGATCGTCGTCGTCAGACGAAGAAGCCGATGCTGGCGCCGGAGTAATTTTCTTCCTTACTTGCTTCGACATGCCGTTTCACTTCTGGCACCAGTGTAATAAAAGACTTGACCACGATGTCTGGCTCAGTGTCCTTTATTTGGTTCGTACTCTGTTTCCCACACGGCTGTCTCTTGTTTGTTCAGTCCCCACAGTGCTGACTCCTTTGTCGCTCCCGTCACCGCCAACAGCCCCGCTGTTGGTCTCCGTCGCTCCCGTAGCACCCGTGGCAGCTCCGCTGCTGTTACTCTCACACAGCCCCTCTGGCTGTACTCGCTGCAGCTCCTCTCTCTCGGTCACTCCGTAGACTCTGACAGCCTCGTGGCTGTCTCTCTCTCTGTCGCTCCCGCAACTCCTGGCAGCCACACCGCTGCCTCTATCACACAGCCTTCCTGGCTGTACTCTCTGCAGCTTCACTCCACCCAGTAGCCCACTACTGTCTCCGGGGTTGGCCCCCGCTGGCCGACGGTGCCACCCCTCCTCTCGTTCGCCCGCGTGGCCTCACCCTTTTCCAGTCTCAACCCAAACTCCCCTCTACTTCCGGTTTTACCGCTTAAGGACCCGAACCTTCCTCCCACGTCACATGACTCCACCTCCCCGTGACGTCACATCCGGAAGGTCGCTTACGCCCGCATTACACTTCTCTCGGATTCTTCCCTTTGGCATATTTGTTGGTTTTCTGACAAAATATGCACTCTGTGTAATAAGTCCTAGAAATACTTGGGGCATTCGAACTGTTCTCTTGCATTATTTCTCTTCAGCAGAGCCACTGACACTTTGCTTTTCTTTTGGAAGGATGCCATCAAGAACTTTCTTCATGGTGAAGATACTGCGATATTTTCTGTGGTAGTAGATTTCTGGAATCTGTCCCACAGGAATGTATTTTGCCAGTTCCAAAACTACTTTGGTTATTTCGGTAAAGTTACGTAGGTGTAATAAAAGACTCCGTCAGGCACTGCTGGTCTCTGTTGGTCTTTTATTCAGGTTCTTTCTCCGCACCCCGCTGGTCCTGACAAAGGACCAGCGTCTCCTCTCGCGTGCCGCGCATGCTCCTCCGTTAGCTCCTCCACTCCCGCACTCCGCACACCGCTGGCCGACGGCATGCTGAGGTCCTTCGGCCACGTGGCCGATGGCGCGGATCTCCTCTCACCACCCAACGTGGCTCAGCCTCTTAACTTCCCCAACCGACCCCGATCTCTTGCGGGCTCCCACTTATATCCTCTCCCCCCACGTGACCCTGACTCCTCCCCTTCTAGATCGTCAGATCCGGCCTTCCCATACTGCCCTGCTGGCTCCGCCCCCATTTACCTCGCTTCCCATTGGAGCCGAGGTGAACGGTGGCCCCTCCCACACGCCCCGCAAACCAGGCTCCGCCCCCCCAATACCCCGGGCCGTGTGATTGGGCCAGAGCCCAGCAACAACCCCATTTACACTCGCATTACATAGGTATAAAAATAAAATAAGTTTAATCATGACGTTTCAGGCACAACACACGCGTCCATCATCAGGTGGGACAACCACAGCAAGAAACAATTGCTGAAGTGGGCAAAAGTGCTTCTATAATAAGAGGCTTACGTATATAGCCTTTTTTGATTCCAGACTTAACTAAGTCACTGAAATTGAAGAACAAGCGTAAAAAAATGCAAGAATATGTATGAAATAAATGCCTTGGGGACAAACATCCATTTTGTAAATGATGTATTGTCTTAATTAACAGCAGAGGTGTTGGAATATTTTATTTGTAGCTCGGGCAAATAAGCATGATTGCGATAGGTTTCCTGCGAGAAAAATTAAACAGCTGCTCATTTGGAAAGGCTATCACGTATTATTTTACTTCTGTTGGTGTAACAAATGAAATGGCACCATTGAAGTTTTGCCACCTTGGGTAGTACCGATATCTGGTCTGGCCCAAGGACTACCACCCCTCGTGTGCCAAAATGCCAGCCTTCATCATCGGTGCTGATACTCGCTACTACTAACGGCCCTTTGCCCCAACAGTCTGTTATGGGCTACATGGGGTATCATTGTGTTGTATTGTGTGAGGTGATATAACAAGCACCCGGCAATAGGAAGTGGTCAAATTTTTTTCATGTACAATACCGCATAAAACAATGCACGTTAGCTGTACGTATCAGCAACAGCTGGTTATTGCAAAGGACTTGGCAATAAAACGACGATAAACATACTTACACTGCAGAAGGAATCTTATTAGCTGTACAGCTCTTTTTCACAGATAAAACTACTTTATTTTATTTTACGAGTTAAGGCCCCACTGAGCTGTGTAGCTCTTTTTCGGAAGTGGCCTAGCCATCACAAATGATAGCAGCTCAACGAAGTGGCCGCTTATCATCATCACGTGGACATTTCTAGCAGCACACAGGGGAACAAAGGGCCTGACAACCACGCCGGGCTGAGCAGGCAGGCCGGTCTCTGGTGATAACGTCGGATGGTGAGGCAGCATGCCAGCCAGCACTGGGTTGTGGATGTCACTGAAGACCAGTTGACGACGGAGGGCCATAGCCACAGCTCGACGGCCAGCTGCAGTAGCACCACCTCGTAAACCCGGCGGCCAGCGATGAGGGCACCGCGACTGCACCACGGTAGCCAATGCCAGGAAGCTAAGGCGACGATGCCGTACCTCGGACAATGGGTCACACCAGCCGATTCTGAAGACACTGAAGTGGCAGCTTTATTTACACAAAAAATAAAGCAGGCCAAGAGTGGTTGAAGCTGTTATGGCTGCAAATTGATTGTGACAAGGGGAGGGGGGGGGGAAGCAAGTGATTCAAGTTCAAGTTCAAGTTTCACTTATTAGGTATAGCCCTGTGAGCAATGTCGGGTGCAACCGCAACAAATAAAATATGAACACAGAACATCTTAAAGCGACGAAGCGCAACAGAAACATCCTGGATAAACCAGCAAATATTCCCCAAAAAACGCTGTGTTCAAAAATCCCAGTGTGATGCAAGTCAAGCAATAACAACCATAAGACAATTTAGATTAACCATATGTTTTCGAAATCACCAAAATAAAGCTATAAAAAAATGTAATAACAGTAATCATAGGAACTGTGATTTACATTTAAAAATAAACGAAATACATAACATGTGTGGTGGTCAAGATTGACACACGCGCCACAACCTTGGGAAGGGGTAGGTACCGGTCTAAACCGGTCCGAACCGGTCGGGCGAAAGGCGGTTGGAACCGCTCTGAGGGGAGGGGGCTGGCGAGAGCTGGGGGCCCCCAGAACCCCCGCCCCTCAGAGAGGGAGTATAAAAGACGGCTCCCGGAGAGCGGGAGTTAGTTCATCTCAAGCTGAAGCAAGAAGCCGCCCGAAGACCCTGGACCCCAAGCCGCCGATGCCCGTCAACAGGCCGGGGCTGAGTGGGGTGCCAGCGGTGTGTTAGCCTAAAGAGCCGGAGGGCTTAAGTAGTGAGTGTGGTTAGAATAGCCCGGAGGCTGTACCTCCCTAGGTTGTGGGTAAGGGGCCATTCCCCAGTGTGTTACGAGGTGGTAACTGTTAATGAATAAAAGCGTGTGGCCTCTAAGAAGTCTCCGTCTCCTTCAAGAACATTACACATGTACGACAAAACCTGCAGCCATAGCTGGCAGCATGACACTCCCAGTGTATGATGTGTGAGTGAATCAGTGGTAGTGTGAGTGAGTGTATGATGTGTGAGTGAGTCCGGGTATGATGAGTGAGTGTATGGTGAGTGAAATAGTGTATGATGAGTGAATGGGTCAGTGGTTGTGTGAGTGAATGTATGATGTGTGAGTGAGTCAGAGTATGATGTGTGAGTGAGTCAGTGTAAGATGAGCGAGTGTATCACGGCCTCCTCCATGCCATCACGGCCTCCTCCCCTCGGCTCCGTCGGCTCCCTCGGCTCCATTGGCTCCCTCGGCTCCATCGGCTCCGTTGGCTCACTCGGCTCCATCGGCTCCGTTGGCTCACTCGGCTCCATCGGCTCCGTTGGCTCACTCGGCTCCGTCGGCTCCGTCGGCTCACTCGGCTCCATCGGCTCCGTCGGCTCACTCTGCTCACCCCTCTCGCCCACCGCAAACGGCCCCGCCAGCCGCTGGGAGCACGCGCTGAGAGTGTTCGCCTTTGGCGGACATCTTAAAATCTGTTTGTGTAAAAGTGCATGGGCAAGTGTGACTTTATGTATGTTTTAGTTGTGTGAGTAAAAGTCTAGATATATTTGTGATGGTGTATGTATATCTGGGTGTATTTATGTACAAATGCGTATGTTCACGTAGTATAAGCCTACATGTGCTTTTGTTGGTGTAAATGTGTGTGAATAGGAATGGTGGCTATACATGCGTATATTACAATATGAGGGCATCCCATAGGGGTACCCTCATTCTGTTTGTAGAAGGTGCCATTCCAGGTAAAATAAGTGTTGGTGAGCCAATAAGATCCAAGTCCGATTCAGTACAGTACATAACATCCGTGATCTAATTCCATCTGTGAAGGATGTCATCCCTGACTTGCAATACCCTGGAGTCTATAAACTGAGTTGCAGCTGTGGTGACTGTTACATTGGGGAAACGAAACGTCATGTCTCTGATCGTGTCCGCGAGCACAAGTCAGATTTGAAACACGGCAAAATTGAGTCGTCCGCCGTTGCCGATCATTGCTACAACTCGGTGGGCTCTCATGAGATTGTTTTCTCAGAGACTAAGGTGCTCTGCAAGCCTTCTGGCTACCATCAAAGGTTTGTACATGAAGCCATTCAGATATACAAACACAGACATAATTTCAACCGTGATGATGGGTACAAACTTAGTAATCATTGGAAAGATGTTATCAACCATGCAAAAAAGATTTAATTACACATTTTTGGACCATCTTATCTGACAGGCACTATTTTACTTCACCGAGTGTTAACATCCCTAACGTTTAACAGTACTCTTTATTGTCAGCCAACACTGGTATAAACATGGGCATTTCCGCTCCTTTTCTATTATGTACATCCACAGTTACTTGCGCAACACGTCCCTGACCACGAGTCCATTCATCCCACAGTGACTTGCGCACAAACAGCATAACAAAGAGCGGCTTAATCGTATCTAATTCATTTACCCACCCAGCAGTATAACAAAACGCAGTAATTGACCACTTCACAACTCCTCCTCCCCCGCTGCCCTTCCTAGCTCCTCCCCCCTTAACCACTATATAAGCTACAGATATTTTGCTGTGACGGTTTCACCTGAAGACGGAAGCTTGTGTTGCCTCCGAAACGTCGTGATTTTATTGTTTTATTTTTATTAATTTTAATGAATTTTTTTACCTACGTGACTTTAGCAAATTTTTAGCATGATCTGGGCTGTTTTCATGTTGCTTAAGTAATGTGCCAATATTGATCCAGTCTTGTTGACCATCTGCACTGAGCTTTGTTAATTTTTTAGAAAACAATTTACAACAAAAACAGTAGACAGCATTACTTTTCTGTGAATATGTTAACCAGCTTCTCTTTACCTTTTCACCATTTGTGAGAGATCGAAACATGAAATGATAGTGAAATCTCCTATTGTCTGATTGTCTTTTTGGAAATGTGAAGTGGTGGTCAACATGTGCTGGTCCTCTGCTAACCAGATCAATGCGTACTTTGTCATTAATGACGGTTGGCCAGTTCGCTGGATCCAATGGAGGAGAAGAAAGAGAGCCAGGTGTGGTGGAAGGCATGGGGGTACTGCTCCCCACTTCAACAGGAGAAAGACCTATGGGGAAGTTTAACACACAAAAAAAAATCTTAATTTTAGTAAGTTGACATATGTTGGATGTTAGTTTTATAATTGTTTATTTATTGTCGATGTAGGAGTAAACTTGCCAGCATTGTCAGCTTCTTGGGTGACACCAGAGCTGGAGGTAGAGGTTGATGGGCCTGCTAATGAAAAAATAAAATAAAATAATGAAATAAATTGACTGAATTGAAATTACCTGTGTTCTTAGCATCAAACCTGAGCATCTTAAAATGCAAAACAATCTGCAAGAGTTTGATGCCATCTTCTTTTAAAAAAGTTACTTTAGATAAAATGTCTTTTCAACATCAGCAGCTTTGGAGGACACCTCATAATGTTGCTCAATAATCAGTCCTTAAAAACAGATACTACACGCTCCCCTCATGACAGATTTCATTTATGAGCAAAGGACAGGACACTAAAACAAGTGGGAAATGTATCTATCTCTATAGGTTAAACTAAAACACAGAACTTACCAGCATTGTCAGCTTCTTGGGTGACATGACTGTGTTGTGAACCAGGATAAGAAGTGGTTGATGGAGCTGCAATGAAATAAAGAAAATAATTATACATAAAGTTAGACTTAATTTTTAAAATGCAGAAGGTTATCATTTTACAGCCCCTTTATACTCACCAACAGCTGGAGCTTTGCTTACTGGCAGCATATACTTTAATAGTGCCCCTGGAAAGGGGACATAAGAAGTAAATTAATGTTAGCCCTTTAGTGTAGAAGCCAAACTGGGTTTATATTGTTCTGTTAAATGCTTTAACATCACAGCAAATGGTATAATACTAAACCAATTTTATGCAGCATGTTATTAGCATTTAATACATGGCTTGGTTGAATTCCAATGAGGAATGCGTTCTGTTATGTCTTTGTAATGCGGGCGTAAACGGCCTCGCGGATATGACGTCACGGGGGGAGGGGTTAGGTCACGTGGGAGAGAGGGGTAAGGACTTAAGGGGGAGAACCGGAAGAGACGGGGAGAGTACGGGAATAGAGACAGGGAGAGGCCACGCAGGGCGGAGAGTGGAGAGTGGCGAGATCGCCACGCGGAGAGACTCGGCACCGTCGGTCAGCGGTGACCGAGCAAGGCAGGAACGAGGGCAGCGGTGGAGCTGCAGTGAGAGCAGCCAGAGGACTGCACAAGGGAACCTGCAGCGGAGCTGCAGCAGAGTGGAGAAAGGCTACGGGAGCGACGGCAGCGTCGAGCTGCCAAGCGGGGAGGCTCTGAGCGAGGGCTGTGTGGGACAAGTTGTAAAGAACCCGAATAAAGGACAACGGAGACAGACACAATGAAAGAGTCCTTTATTACACTGGTGTCAGAAGTGAAATGGCATGTCGAAACAGCTCAGAAGAAAGAATATTCCTGCGCCATCATCTGCTACATCATCCGACGACGACGACCTTCCTCAGGCGGTGGACCTGCCTGCGATGGAGGAGGAGATCCGAGCGGGAACGAGTGCGGGTCCGGGAGTACAGGATGTCGTCGCGTCGGTGGACCCGTCCGCGCCTGAGGACGCGGACTTACGATAGAGGCAGATGGTGGTGCAGCTGGAGACCTTGAAAACCGTGCTGGCGCAACTGTGCGACCTCGTCACGCCGGTGACGGTGTCGGGGACGCCCGGGGGTGATCCGCAGGCCTCGGTCTTGCCTGCACTGCCAGCGCCATCTGCCACGCGGCACGAAGACGCCATCTTGGGCGTGGCAGGGGAAGAACGGCGGGAAGCCGCCATCTTGCGCTCTCCGCGGTGACCAACCGCCATCTTGGACACATTGCGATGCGACGCCATTTTGAACATGCCGCGTGATGAGTCATCTGCTGAGGACGGCGCAACGAGGAGTCGCAGTCGTCATCTCACAACCGTTAAAGAATTCTCCATCGGTGGCGATTGGAGTGCTTTCGCCTGAAGATTTTTGGCGGCGGTGCGCTCTGCAAGGTGGACTGACGCTGAGGCATTGGAGGTTCTACCAACTTTTCTCGACGACGAGTCGGTGCGATTCTTCTGTTCTATAAAGGCCGAGAAGAAGAAAACGTTGAGAGGAGTTTTCGACGAGATGGCAGATGCATACGAGCTGCCGGATGATGCTCATCGCCGGTTTGTTCAACGCCAGCGAGCACCCGAGGAGTCGCCGGTGGCATACAGGGGTGCTGTCTTGGAGTTGGCCGTGGCCGCATACCCGGAGACGGAGCCTGACCTAGTCGAACCTCTCATTTTGGGAAAAATGCTCGAGCTGTCCCGGGATCTGGGGATCCCTATGCCAGTGTGTGGCCACGAAAAGCTGACATCCCTGGTGGCCGCTAAATGTCTGGATGCCCAGTTCAATCTGCGCCGTTGGAAGCAAGTCACGGCGTGGACGGGGGGGCCCATCATTGAGGGAGGTGCCGTGGGTTGGGACCCCAAGAAGGTGGTGTACGTTCCTGACGGGGGGGGGGGCCCGCAAGAGCTAACAACCGCCTCTGCTCAGTGGTCGGCCCGCAGTAGGCCGGGGCCGCGATCTGCGCCGCCGACGCGGGAGCGTCGGGACGGAGGGCCTGCGGCGTGGCGTAACGACATCGACTGCTTCCGCTGCGGTCTTAAGGGCCATTACGCCAGGGACTGCTGGGCCCGTATCCCAGGTCTGCCCCAGCAGGAGGCCTCGACAGCGGACGCGCCGCGGAAGGATCCTCCAGGACAGGCAAGTCGGTGCGCACCAGACACCCGGCAAGGCTTGACACCTCATTCATCACCATTGTCGCGCGATCCGGGTGTTGTTAATAACGAGAGGCCATCGACTGGGCCGTGTCGCTCGGTAATGCAGTGGCGTAAATTAGCACGGCGGGTCGTCGCGGCCGCTACTGGTTCGTCCACTGTACCTGGTTCTATACAGGGGGTTGACGTGCGTATTTTAGTGGATTCCGGAGCGTCCGCGACCATTATATCGGATGTAATTTTCCATCTGTTGGGCATCCCACCAGAGGCCATGCGTCCGGTTTACGATTCCTGCATCGTGGCAAACGGGGGTAGTTTGGGCATTGTGGGCCAGGTGGACGCCAATATATCTATCGGGGGTGTGTCGGCCTCGGGAATTGTGTTAATTTCGAGGTCCCTTGCAGTTCCTTGTTTGTTAGGAACTGATTTTCTGGCCAAAATGCCCATTCTAATTCGAATTAATGAAAACTGTATTGAATTACCGGGGGTCGTAAAATTACATTTCTGCCGTCGCCCTGGGGGCGACCTGCTCCGGTCGGCCAGGTGCAGGCGCTGTCCGAGGTATCTGTGGACATTCCACCTGGCTCACAGATGCTTATCCCTTTGAGATATCGGAAACCTGTGCCTGGTCGTCAAGGGCGGATCGGCGCTTGTCGGGGCGCAAACTATTGTCCGGCCGGACCAGCAGCCATTTTTGCAGGTGCTTAATAGCAATACCGAAAATGTGTGTGTGCCAGCTGGTATGGTTGTGGCACACGCCACTACGGCGTTTACGGCACAGGATTATCTGAGCAGCCAGGTCATGGTTGGCGGTGTTTCGGGCCCTGGGGCCGCAGATAATCGCTGGATCGCCGAATTGTGTGGGGAAAATCCTTCCCTTTCCGGGGACCAATGTTGCGCGCTTCGTAAGTTATTGTTGAGTTATTCTGACGTGTTTAGCTCAGACGAATTGGACTTGGGACGCACCTCATTGCTTTCCCATCATATTGACACGGGGGACGCTGCCCCTATTCGGTTGAACTCGCATCGGATGAGTCCGGCGGAGCGGGATCATGTTCGAGGGGCAGTAGATGACATGTTGGCTGAGGACATAATATCTCCATCTAACAGCCCATGGGGCGCGCCTGTTGTTTTGGTTAAAAAGAAAGACGGGAAATTGCGATTTTGTGTGGATTTTCGGAAGTTGAATAAAGTGTCCATGGCAGATGCGTACCCCCTGCCGCGTATGGACGATTCCCTCGATGCCTTGTCGGGGGCGAAGTTCTTTTCGACGCTAGATCTCTCTTCTGGATTCTGGCAGTTTCCCCTTGACGAGTCCTCGCAGGAAAAGACTGCTTTCCGTACGCCGCAGGGGTTATTTCAATTTAATTGTCTTCCGATGGGGTTGAATGCTGCCCCTGCCACATTTCAAAGGTTGATGGAGCTGGTATTAACGGGGTTGCAGTGGGAGACATGTCTGATATATTTAGACGATATTATCGTCTTCAGCCGCACATTTGATGAGCATTTACTGAGGTTGGAGGCGGTGTTCGCCAGGATGCGTTCCACTAATTTGAAATTCAAACCTAAGAAATGTCACCTACTGCAACGGTCCGTTCGCTATTTGGGACATATCGTTAGTGCTGATGGGGTGGCCACGGATCCGGACAAGACAGCGTGTGTCCGTGACTGGCCAACCCCGGCCACGGTGGGGGATGTGCGTCGGTTTTTGGGGTTTGCCTCATATTATCGTAGGTTTGTTCCGAATTTTGCCACGATCGCGAGGCCTTTGCACCTCCTTACGGGTAAAGGACGGAAATTTGCTTGGGGACCGGCAGAAGAGGCGGCGTTTCAAGGCCTGCGCGATCGGTTGGCTACGACGCCGACGTTGGATTATCCAGATTTTGATCACCCCTTCATTCTGGATACGGACGCGAGTGACACGGGCATTGGGGCCATGCTGTCACAGTCCAAAGGCGGTGTGGAGCGCGTGGTGGCGTACGGTAGCCGGGTTTTGTCTCCCGCTGAAACCCGCTACTGCGTCACTCGCCGAGAACTTTTGGCTATTGTTTACTTTCTCCGCCAATTTCGACCGTATCTCTACGGTCGTTCGTTTATTGTGCGCACGGATCATGCGGCCTTGCAGTATGCTCTCAAGGTGGACCAACCATCCGGCCAGCTGGTGCAGTGGTTGGACACGCTTCAAGAATTTTCCTTTCAAATTCACCATTGGAAAGGGGTGCGTCACGCGAATGCGGACGCGCTCTCTAGGTTGCCGCAGCAATGCCCTTGCGCGTGCGCGTCCGGGACGCATAGGTGTGCGCCGATCCAGCATCCCCCTCAGCCTGTTGCGTTGGCGGTCGAGGTGCTGGAGGCTCCAATGGGGCCGGGACCGGCTGATGGGATTTTGAATCTTCCAAGGGCTGTGTGGATTCGGGAACAAATGCTGGACGATTCATTGGTGACCTTACGGAATTGGGCTGCAAAGGAGGGTGGGGGACCGGGTTCGGGGGGTACGCCGGAAGCCGCTCTCCGCGATGGTCTACTGATGTGGAGGGAAGGGTTACAGGAACGCTGGCGTCTGGTTGTACCGGCATCCTTGCGGTACGAATTGATTAGGACTCTGCATTGCGACACGCTCTTACATCTGGGGGTGCAGAAGACCCTATTGACGTTGCAGCGGGATTACTTTTGGCACGGCATGACGACAGATGTCGTCGGTCACGTTTGCGCGTGTCCCGATTGTGCCCGGCGGAAGCCACCTAAACGCCCATATGTGCTGCCGATACAGTCTATTCAGGTGTCTCGAGTTAATGAATTGGTGGCGTTAGATATTTTGGGACCCTTCCCGCCATCCGCTAAAGGTAATAAATACTTGCTAGTTGGTGTGGAGTACCTCTCCCACTGGCCGATGGCCTGGCCTTTGCCCGACCAGTCAGCGGCGTCCATTACAGACGCCTTTCTATTTGGGTACGTTATGGACAAGGGGGCACCGGAGAGGCTCCTCACGGATCAAGGCCGAAATTTTTCTTCTAAATTGTTGGGAGAAGTGTGCGCGGCTCTTGGAACTAAAAAGATACGGACATCTCCCTACCACCCACAAACGGATGGTATGGTCGAACGGCTAAATCGGACTTTGTCCACCATGCTGTGTCACACGGTGAGTGAGAAACAATCAGTTTGGGATTTGCATATCCCTGGGGTGCTCTCGGCATACCGGATGACGCGGCATGCGGCTACAGGATTTTCGCCGTTTTTCCTTATGTACCGTCGCAAAAACGTGCCGCCGATGGATGTGCAGTTGGGAACAGGAGTGAGGGGACCTACTAAGCCTCTTCCTGATTACATTCAGGACACCGTTCGCCGTGTCACTGAGGCGCGGGAAGGGGCCCGCATGGCTACGGCCAAAGCCCAGGCCCGGAACGAACGGTGCGCTCGACGCTCTAAGGGGGAGTGCCCCTGGAAGGTGGGGACATGGCCTGGCTGCATTGCCCACAGGTGCGGCCAGGTACCTCTCCCAAATTACATAAACCATGACAAGGGCCTGTTCGCCTCATCGAGGTTCCCAACCCACAGTCTGCACGCGTTCGGTTTGGATCTCGGCGTTGGTATGTTCACACGTCTCGCTTGAAACCATATGTGGCCCCTCGAACGGATGCGTCATCTCCTGATGTTGCCTTGCCGGGGTCTGTTGCTGCCGACTCACCCTTGCCTGTGCCTGTTGACCCTGCAAGAGCGCCTGTCGTGCCTTTTACAGACAAGCCGGCCGTGACACTGCAGGAGACAGGGGACTCTGCTCGGGGTGTGCCTACCACGGCTGCGGGGACACCGAGCCCCGCCGCCCTTCCGACCCCGCCGCAGACACGATTGCGGGACACCCCCGGCTCTGAGCCTTCAGGGATACGGGACCGGGACGCTGGCGGGCCTCCAATAGCGACAGGAGGACTTCATCCTGTTGCTCTTAAAACCCTGTCACGTTCCCGGTCTGCAGGTGGGCCGCCGCCCGTCCGGGACGGACCGGCGACCCGCACGCGGTCGAAGTCCCTTACATTTCGTTGATTTTTTTACTGTTGTGTTCTTGTTGTTATTGTTATATTTGTTGTATGCTTCGTTGTCCTCGCATGTATGATGGTTGTGTCGCTCGCATTACTTGTTGTTGTTGTTGTTCAGCCGAGGTCGGCTGGAATTTTCTCTACGGGGGAGGGTGGTGTAATGCGGGCGTAAACGGCCTCGCGGATATGACGTCACGGGGGGAGGGGTTAGGTCACGTGGGAGAGAGGGGTAAGGTCTTAAGGGGGAGAACCGGAAGAGACGGGGAGAGTACGGGAATAGAGACAGGGAGAGGCCACGCAGGGCGGAGAGTGGAGAGTGACGAGATCGCCACGCGGAGAGACTCGGCACCGTCGGCCAGCGGTGACCGAGCAAGGCAGGAACGAGGAGCAGCGGTGGAGCTGCAGTGAGAGCAGCCGGAGGACTGCACAAGGGAACCTGCAGCGGAGCTGCAGCGGAGTGGAGAAAGGCTACGGGAGCGCTGGCAGCGTCGAGCTGCCAAGCGGGGAGGCTCTGAGCGAGGGCCGTGTGGGACAAGTTGTAAAGAACCCGAATAAAGGACAACGGAGACAGACACAGTGAAAGAGTCCTTTATTACATCTTGATAACAGACCGCTGCGAAGTAGGCTATAACACACCGTTGCCATAAAAAACAGAGCGTTGCTATGGACGCGGAACAGACTATTTTCTTTAGCGGAAGCAATACGATCGTTTTGAAATCAATAAACTCCTGTTTAAATAAATATTTTGTGTCAAATTATTTATTTATTTTGTAGGTAGCCATGTAATAAGCGGGATAATCTATAGCGAGCTGCGAGGCGGTTGTTATTCGCTATAACAACCGCCTCGCTATACATTATCCCTTACGTAAACAACTGTAGCATAACAAAAGTTGATACAAGCAGGATTTAGGCTAATGTTAATATAAGACTTTTAGACTGCAGATTATCCATACAGGTATCGGAAAATGAAGCCTACAGGTTTACGTACCTTTATCTTCTTGCTTCTTTTCTTCTTCCAGCCTCTTCTTTCGTCGTTTTTCATGGCCAGAATGATATTTTCGTTTCTTGTCAGACATCGTCGACGTCGGAGTCACTGACTGCCATTCTGACTCTGAGAGACACTGACCAGGTAACGAGTGACATCATAGGGTCAGTCAGGGTCAAGATTAGCGGGGAACTCGCCATAATAAAGAACTAAATAAATAACAACTGTGCTTATCATGATGCCTGATAAAGAGCGCTGTATGCCCATTTCTTTTTATTTATTTTATGTTACTTTTGATGTATGATTTTTTTCACCCACGAGCTAGCAGTGACTCTAGGGGGCCCTCTGCTGGCCACGGGGCCCTTTGCAATTGCAAGGGTCGCTTAGTGGCTTGGCCGGCTCTGTTTGTGTGTATGTAAATACAATGCGTGTACATGTGTCAGTAGTTATGTGCGTATATAAACATAAATACAGTAAGTTTAACACGTATGCTAGATAGCCTAAGTATAAATGTGCCGTAACCCTCCACCACCCGCCACAGCCAGTAAGGTTTGTCATGAAAAAACATGCCAATTAGTTACTAGTATAGTGTATAGTGTAGCTTACTACTTCAGCCCACCGGTGTGTTATAGAGTAAATCCACACCATTTACAATTTGAGTACCGTGACGTTTCGCTGGTAATTCCATCCCACATCATCGGGCGATTTACCAGAATAGTGAAGCAATTCACCTGCTTCTGGTCTTAAATAGAGCTAGATTGTCGTTCATAATTTGTTCTTTCCACTTTCCTCTCTGTTTTGTAGTGCCAGCATGCTCAAGCAGTGCACATCATAGCAGTGTAGTGTATAGTAGTGTCAGGTACAGTGTAGTGTATAGTGTATTGCAGAGCGTAGTGTACAGCATAGTGCACAGTAGTGTAATGTATAATGTAGTGTATCATCATCACAATAAATGCGGCAAATAGCCCGTAGCAGTAGGTGTCCACTGTAGTAACCAATCTGCTCAAAAAGTTGCCATATCTTTCAGGCACCAATCTTTTGCGATGTCGTCGTCAAACCATATCTTTGTTGGGTTTTCCTCTCTTTCCGGTTCCATCCATTATAATTTCTCAAATATGTCCTCCGGGTCTGGGTAACTTTCTCCGAGGTCCTATAGAAACTCTCACAATTCTTCGACCCTGGGGCGTCCACAAGCCCAAACCAGCTCCACCATGTGCTGTGTCGCCTTCTCGCTGTCTTTCCGAGCTTGCATTTATTTCAAGGCCTGCGGGTGAACACACGAGTGCAAGACGCGACGTTCAGAGCAGAACGACATTTCAATAGCGATGGTGATTTTTCAGAGCCACTTGCCTACAATATTCCAGAACCACTCTGTGTTCGTGTTGTTTCAGTTGTGAAGCAACGTTAATGACAAAAGTGTGAGTTGGTGTGCGTGATTGTGCCCAATGTACAACAAGGTCCCATAATTGTTGTTCACACCTCCCAACCAAAGGTTTAAAATTGCCTTCATCAATCTGTAACGCCTGTGGCTACAATAACTTGAGTTAAGACGATCCAATATGAACAAACACTTCAATATAAATATAGGCTGCTCGAAAGCCTGACCCAAGCAAGATAGAGGCCTTTAGATGTTGCTTCAAAGATATTCACAGTTAATCAACTGTGGTTGATATATGTTAACTACCTCGCCTGGTATAAAGGAGGTCGCGGATTCGATCCCGAACCTGACGCCTGCTGAATATTTGGAGTTTGCCGTATCTCCCTCCCCGTGGTCCTGTGGATTTTTCTCCAGGTCCTCCGCTTTTTCCCTCAACATTTAGAACCACGCCTTTACCGTATTTGGCTGCTGCTATACATTTACACGTGATGATAAGCCACTTCGTTGAGCTATCACTTGTGATAGCCAGGTCGATTCTGAAAGAGAGCTACTACATAGCTCAGTTGGGCTTTACCTGGTAAAATGCAACAAAAAATAGTTGAATTTTAGTATGGGTCTCGATGAGTATGAGTCTCTGTGATTCTCTATGGTTTTATATTGGTCACTGGATCACTATACGCCTCTGATTATGGGTCTTTCTGAGTCTGTTTTTTTAATCATTCTGTGCAGTGGGTGTCTGCAAAGAGCATTCAGAGGCTGCTCGTGCCAAGACGTAATCTCCCAGCACATTTTAATTCACGCATAATGAAAGTAAAAATCATTTGGTAAATGTATAATTTCATCCCCAATACGACGATGAGATCTTTGGATTAAGCACAGAATATCACCACTTACCGGATCGCGTCACCTCCCTCTTCAAAGTCGACTTCTTCCATTTCTTGTATAAGCAAAACAAGACCAACGGGAGTAGAATCAGGACCATGCAGAGGCCCATTGTTGCCAAACCGACTACTGCGGCACCTGAAATTTTATGAAGGATAAAAAAACATCAAGCTGTCAACAGCAGTCCCCTCTACGCATACTTGTCAGATCTATTAATACATTGCAATGCATGGGAATGCAGTACGTTGACTGAACACAACCTGTATCAAAATGAAACCATCAAATCATTGCTCTTTGCATCATTTCTATTGTTTTTTTTTGCACAAACTGAAGGCAACAGTTTCACAGTTGGGGTCGATGTTTTTTTGATAATTTGCCTTCACCCAAGAACGAACTTTGCAGGTAATTTTCACACTTGATCCGCGATGCCAGAACACATGGCCTTATTTTCAAATAAGGTTACCAGACCTCTATCATTCACTGTGAAGCAGATGGCGCATTTTATTTTGAATGCACCAGTAGGATTAACTAGGGTGGCCGTTGGGCTTGAACCATAAACCTCTGAAATGAGAATTAAATGCACTACTACCCAGTGTGAAGATATGGGGGCAAGGGAACTCCAGCCTAAAACTTGAGCCTAGAGACGACAAATATTAGGTGTTCAGTATAGCAAAGGCTAGTGAATTGATAACATCACACGTGGCTGTGCTTGACCATTCATGCAGTCCCTGAAGCCTGCAATAGATATACGATTGAGTTTCCATTCGTGCTTCTACTGCAGACAGCTTCTACTGTTTCAGTTGCCAAGCTGTCCCTTGCTCCCATTGTCAGGTGAGAAAGCAAACAGCTTATTGTGGTTGACTTGAGTGGCTTTGTAAGCCTACTACTACCTGGGTGTGGCTCAATTCCCAAATTGTCGACTCTCTTGAGCCCCTCCGTCATAGCCCCCTCATTGCCTGCAATGAAAAAGCTGGTCAGTCTCAATGCAGATAGTTAGCTACGTACAGTGCAAAAGAAGTTCAACATACATACATTGCATAATAGATGTTTTTGGGTTAGATTGCGTAAGTATAAATGTGTCGTCACCCTCCACCACCCGACACAGCCAGTAAGGTTGGTCACATGAACAACGCGCCACTTAGTTACTACTTCAGCCCACCGGTGCGAGTAATTCCACAACATTTACAATTTGAATACCGTGACGTTTCGCTGGTAATTCCATCCCGCATCATCTGGCGATTTGCCATAAGAGTGAAGCAATCCACCTGCTTCTGATCTTAAATAGAGCAAGATGACGTCGTCACTGTGAGCCAATCAGGTGCGGAGAGCAGAGGGGGAGAAGGGGAGGTTATTTTGATGAAAAACAATAGATTGTTAATCACAGTTGATTAGCATGTGTTGCCTTTATAAGGAATACAATTGTAAGGTGTATTATTTAATAATACACTTCCAGGCCGCACTAAGCCTGCAGCTGTCATAGCGGTTAAAGATATTTGTATTTCTCTCAATTTCAATAAATTATCGAATTCGTCTCGGTTAGTAATAATTAGTTTTACATACCACTTCAACATTATCAAAATACATTGAGTGTCCTTGTTGGCAAGGATCTTCTGCTTCTGCCGACAATTGTGTTTGTGAATATTTAATATTTATTTGGTGTTTCTCTTTGGTTCTTTCGGTAAAGTCACGAAGAAAGAAAAATTAATAAAATAATAGCATACGACGTTTCGATTGCAACACAAGCAATCATCATCAGGTACAAATGAAAGAGAAAACAAACCTAGTAATCTTAGAAATATAATGCAATACAACACAGAGAGTCAGCTAACATAACAGTCAACACCCTGCCTGATTGATTACGTTCTTCCAAAGATTGCTAAATTTGAGAAAGGGACAAAACACACACACGGGGACACATAGAGAGACACATAAGCAGAGGGAGATAACACAGACACACACAGAGAGGGAAACCAATTTGCAGGAAATACTAGAGAGACACACACATAGTAACAACGCCTTTGAGTAGAGGACTTAAATTCAGAGAGAGGAGAGCAGAGAGAGGGGGGGGTAGAGAAATTAGCATGTCAATGAGAGATTTGGAGTTTGCGTGACTGCAGGAAATACTACAACACGAGGACACAGAGAGAGAGAGAGAGAAAACACACTTCATCAAACAAACTTAGCAAAAATTGGAAATGCAATGCAATGCAACACAGTGAGTCAGTCAACACACAATTGACGCATAGCCTGGTTGATTACGTTGTTCCAAAGATTGCTAAATTAGAAGTTAAGTGTGAAATTTTGAGAAAGAGACAAGACACAGACACGCAGAAACAAAGACAGACACAAGCAGAGAGAGACAACACAGAGACACACAGAGAGAGAGAGAAAACACACTTAATAAAAACAAACTTAGTAAAATTTGGAAATGGAATGGAATGCAACACAGAGAGTCGGTCAACACACATAAAAACGCATAGCCTGGTTGATCACGTTCTTCCAAAGATTGCTAAATTAGACGTTAAGTGTGAAATTTTGAGAGAGAGACAAGACAGACACGGAGACACAAAGACAGACATACAAGCAGAGAGAGACAACACAGAGACACACACAGAGAGAAGAAACAAATTGCAGGAAATACTGGAGAGACAACACGAATACACACACAGAGAGAGAGAAAACACACTTAATCAAACAAACTTAGCGAATTTGTAAATGTAATGCAATGCAACACAGAGAGTTGGTCAACACACAATTAACGCATAGCCTAGTTGATTACGTTCTTCCAAAGATAGTTTTTTCTCTCTCTCTGTGTCTGTGTCTTGTCTCTCTCTCAAAATTTCACACTTAACTTATAATTTAGCAATCTTTGGAAGAACGTAATCAACCAGGCTAGGCGTTAATTGTGCGTTGACCAACTCTCTGTGTTGCATTGCATTACATTTCCAAATTTTGCTGAAGTTTGTTTGATTAAGTGTGTTTTCTCTCTTTGTGTGTGTCCTCGTGTTGTAGTATTTCCTGCAGTCACGAAAACTCCAAATCTCTCATTGACATGCTAATTGCCCCCCCAGCCCTCTCTCTCTATTTAAGGCCTCACCACAGAGGCGTTGTTTCTCTATGTGCCTATGCGTGTGTCTTTCTCTGTGTGTCTCTGTGTTTTTGCTCTCTGCTTGTGTGTCTGTCTATGTGACCCCGTGTCTGTGTTTTGTCTCTCTCTCAAATTTAGCAGTTTTAGAAGAACTTAATCAACCAGGCTATGTGTTAATTGTCTGTTGACCGACTCTCTATGTTGTATTTCATTATATTTCTAAGTTTTCTCGGTTTGTTTTCTCTTTCTTTTGTACCTAAATGATGATTGCTTGTGTAGAGGTGATAGCTACTCACTATTCGGTAACCTGCAGTGCCACTGTGTGTCAAAGGGGCGCTGCAGCGTTACCTCCCTGGGGAAACGGCCAGGGTCAAGGAGAGGTGAGAGCGGATCAAAAACGCAGATCCCTGCTCGGGAAACGGTCGGGGTCAGATGAGGTAAATGCGGATTAAAACGACAGATTGGAAAGGACCAATCAGAGGGTTCCACAAAGTAGCGTGGAATTGGACAGAGGCAGCCACGAACCGGTATAAAAGGGTGAGCGCTGAGAGCGCGAGTCAGTTCTCTCCACAGGAAGACCGAAGCCGCTGAAGATAGCTAGGACCCTGGACCAAGCCTTGCAGATCTTCTAAGGGCTGGGGCTCAGTGTACCCAGTGGTCAGGGGAGAATAGGTCCTGAATAGACAGGACCCTGGAACCCAGCCTTGCAGCCCTTACAAGGGCTGAGGCTCAGCGTGACCAGTGGTCGAGGACTCACCGAGCCAGCGGTGGGTCAGTTAGCCTCCCCTAGGTTCCAGCCGGACGACGCTAGGATAGCGGGAAAACTTGTGAGTAGGTCCCGCCGAGTCCGGAGGCTGTACCTCCTCAGGTTAACGGGTAAAGGGGCCGTATACCCCTTGTGTGTTAGGAACCGTGTCGAAGAAAAAACAAAAAACAATGTGTGCCTCAAAGGAGTTTATTCGTCCCTAATTCAAAACACTACACACGTGTTGCAATGGAAACGTCGTATGCTATTATTTAATATATTTTTCTTTCTACGTGACTTTACCAAAAGAACCAAAGAGTAATTCCTGCAGTCACTTCTTCTTCCTAGCGTTGTTCCCGCTGTGGCACAGGGTCCACTTTTCGGCATTGTCTTCTCCATTTGGCTCGGTCCAGGGCATCTTCAGGGGATGCGTTGACCGTCTTTATGTCTTCCTTTATTCGATCCATCCATCGCTTCTTCGGACGTCCGCGTGGACGGCGGCCCTCTGGCTCAATACGCATGGCAGTCTTGGCCACTGATGACTCTTCACTTCGCATCACATGGCCGTACCACCGAAGCCTTGCCTCAAGCATCTTGTCCGCAATGGGGGCCACACCAAGTCGCTTCCAAACGTCTTCGTTCATGACACGATCCCATCGAGTGAGTCCGAGGCTCCATCTGAGCATCCTCATCTCCATGGTGTGGAGAGCTTGTTCGTGTACAGTTGTGGCTGGCCAGCACTCGGATCCATAGAGTGCCACCGGTCGGACGATGGTCTTGTAAATTTTTCCCTTCAGCCTATCCGGCATTTTCCGATCACAGAGGACTCCGGTGACTTGCCTCCACTTCATCCATGCCGCATTGACTCGTGACCTCACATCAGTCGTGATGCTACCATCTGAGCTGATGGTGGAGCCCAGGTACTTAAAGTCCGTCACTTTCTTCAGATCTTCTCCGTCAATGCTGATGGTGCCGTCGGTTTGGGGGCCACACTCCATATACTCCGTCTTTTTGATGTTGAACCTCATCCCGTTTTCGTCCAAACGTTCCTTCCACAGGCGCGTTTGTCTTTCCACTTCTCCTCTCTCTTCATCTGAGAGGAGGACGTCATCCGCGTAGAGAATTGACCATGGCAGGGGCGTGTGCAGGTCGGCAGTGATCGTGTCCATGCACAGGATAAACAGAAGTGGTGACAGGGCCGATTCTTGGTGCACTCCAACGCTGATGGGAAATGGCGGTGATATGCCCACTGCACACCTGACTGCACTGGTGACGTTCTTGTATAGGAGTTGCACCCAATGCACGTAGGTTTCAGAGACTCCATGGGATCGAAGCGAGTGCCAGATGAGGTCGTGGGGGACCCTGTCAAATGCCTTTTCAAGGTCGAGGAACGACACGTGCACAGCTTTGTTCTTCTCTCTGTGCCTCTCCAGCAGGAGCCTCGCCGCGAATATGGCGTCCGTAGTGCCACATCCTTTGACGAAGTCACGAAAGCTCCAAATCAAGTTTGAACCACCTCTACGGGGAGGTTTTAAGTTTGTTTTTTCTCTCTATGTGTGTCTCTGTGTTGTCTCTCTCTGCTTGTGTGTCTGACTTTGTGTCTCCGTGTCTGTGTCTTGTCTCTTTCTCAAATTTCACATTTAACTTCTAACTTAGCAATCTTTGGAAGAACGAAATCAACCAGGCTATGCGTTAAATGTGTTGACCGACTCTCTGTGTTGCACTGCATTACATTTCCAAATTTGACTAAGGTTGTTTGTATTATTTTTTTCTCACTCTCTGTGTCTCTGTGTTGTCTCTAGTATTTCCTGAAAATTGGTTTCTCTCTCTGTGTGTGTCTCTGTGTTGTCTCGCTCTGCTTGTGTGTCTGTCTTTGTATCTCCGTGTCTGTATCTTGTCTTTCTCTCAAAATTTCACACTTAACTTCTAATTTAGCAATCTTTGGAAGAACGTAATCAACCAGGCTATGCGTTAATTGTGTGTTGACCGACTCTCTGTGTTTCATTGCATTACATTTCCAAATTTTTCTAAGTGTGTTTGATTAAGTGTGTTCTCTCTCTCTCTCTCTGTCCTCGTGTTATTGTATTTCCTGCAGTCACGAAAACTCAAAATCTCTCATTGACATGCTAATTTCTCTACCCCCCCTCTCTCTCTGCCCCCCCCTCTCTCTATATTTAATGCCTCGAGACAGATGCATTGTTTCTCGGTGTGCCCGAGTGTGTGTCTCACTCTATGTATCTATGTTATCTATATCTGCCTATGTGTCTGTCTATGTGTCCCCGTGTCTGTGTTTTGTCTGTCTCTCAAATTTAGCAATCTTTGGAAGAATGTAATCAACCATGTATGGTGTTGACTGTTATGTTAGCCGACTCTCTGTGTTGTATTGCATCATATTTCTAAGTTTAGTAGGTTTCTTTTCTCTTTCATTTGTACATGATGATGGTTGCTTGTGTTGCAATCGAAACGTCGTATGCTATTATTTAATTTCTTTTTCTTTCTTCGTGACTTTACCGAAAGAACCATAGAGTAATTCCTGCAGTCACGAAAGCTCCAAATCAAGTTTTTATTTGTTGTTCTTTTAGTCTTACGCTAATGTTACGTCCCGTCTGTCCAACGTATCCTTTACCACACGAGAAATTCATCCTACATAGAATCTGGTATGCAAAAATACCGGTACCGCCATGATACACCTCTAATTCGCCTATAACACGCTCTAGAGGCATGGGCTCCTTCCTCCTCAAGGCACTATCGGGCTACAAAAAGTGATTGGAAACTGAAGAAATTAGTTTTTAATCGAGCTACTGTACTCCGAACAGAACTTAACACTACTTTTTGGTTATTTCGGTAAAGACTTTACCGAAAGAACCAAAGAGTATGGATCCTTGCAGTCACGAAAACTTCAAATCTAGATAGAACTTAACACTGGTTGACTATCAGTGCAGCCCGCATCCCTGTGAACCAACTTGTGGTCGCGTGTTTGTGTGGTTTTGTAACAACTCTATTGTTTGCTTGCACTTCGTGTTCCCAAGGGACGTACAAGGTGGTGGACTGCATAGACAATGGAAGGAACGCTTTGTGTGACCTGTGCCCTAAGAGCACTTGTATGGACAGACACAACCAGGAGGTGATGTGCTCGTGGTGCAGCAGCTGTGATTCAGGTAAGTAGCAAGACAGCAAATATGTTTCTGTCACATCTGCATTGTGTGGGATATTTCTCTTTGTATGCGTGACGGGCGCTCGTCTGGCTACTCCCATTTTGACCGGTATGAAGCAAAGACACAACTTGATGAGCAACTGACTTAAACGTTCCATGAATCTGTCTGAAATCCAGGAAAACAATCTGGGATTACAAGACAATCGGATGATGCGGGGTCAACTGAAGACCACTGACGAACACTGTGGAGGTCTGCGGAGGTTCCAAATTAAAGCATCTTCGACGTCCCCCACCAATGCTCTGCACACCTTTTATCTGCCAAGTAAATTCACAGTGCTCCATCAACCGCTTCAGAACAGCAACTGGTCACTGTGCACACCTCCCCTACAAGTGAATAATTAATGAAAACCCACAGTGTGACTGCGGTCACCCGAACCAGACAATGAAGCATATTTCAAATAACTGCATCCTACGACGCTGTCCGGTGGCCTGAGCAATATTAGTTGCACAACTCCCGATGCTATCGCATGGCTCGTATGCAAACTTGGACGTGTGATTTGCATATATTTGCCATATGCTAGATAGAGAGAGTGTATAGCGTAGTTCATAGCAGTGTAGTGTATAGCCTAATGTATAGAGTAGTATTTCAGAGAATGTATAGCTTAGTGTATAGTAGTGTAGTGTATAGTGCAGTCTATCATAGTCATCATCACGATTCATGGGGAATTTATACCCGAAATAGTAATAACAATGACATTTATAACGCACCAGATTTAGCAGACAAGTCAACAACTCAAAAGCATGGAGCAAAGCTCGGCTGCTCGACAGCCTGTCCCAAACAAGATAGAAGCCTTTAAAAGTCAGAGTACATTTGATGTTGCAGATGTGCAACGGGACAGAGAACTCCAGACCGAGGGGGTGACAGCAGAGAAGCCGATGCGAGGCTGTAACAGATCGAGACCTCAGTGTCCGAATACCAAACGTACTTATGTATGAGATGATAAATGATGATTATGAATATGATGACGATGATCTTAGTGGACGTACCCACACACTGTTGGCGATGAGTGAGTATGTTCCTGACCTGTAGTTGGGAAAGCAATGACGCCATAAGTAGCTCTCTTGTCTTGAAGCGGATTACGTCCTGGAGGACAAAGTCGCTCTAGCTGTTCAGAACGACGGGGGACTTTTTTTAATCTTCTGAGGAAGCCTGTGGCACCACAAAAGGGACACCGTTCACACTAAATCAGCCTCC
Organism: Lampetra fluviatilis; assembly: GCF_964198595.1. Taxonomy (NCBI): domain Eukaryota; kingdom Metazoa; phylum Chordata; class Hyperoartia; order Petromyzontiformes; family Petromyzontidae; genus Lampetra; species Lampetra fluviatilis. The sequence goes on from NC_136319.1 coordinate 4,459,545, forward strand.
AGGGGTGGACAATAGCTGTTCAGAGTGCATTTGGACAACTGAACATAATGTTAGTCTTCAAGAATATTTTATTCAAAAGAAGTTTTTGGGTTAGATCGCGTAAATATGAATTTGTGTCATTCAACCCGACAACTTGTGAACTAATCAGGTGTGAGAACCGGGGGGGGGGGTTAATGTGTTCCATAAATAACCACGGATATATATTATTGGTTTGGTTATTCACAGTTAATCAACATTCATAACGTCTTTACGTCATGGTATGCATATTATGCATGAACACGATGTATGTACATCCTGCCGTTTTTGGGTGGAAAAATCGCAATACCTGTTATTGACTGCTCACAGTTAATCACCATCCATGTGTAGTGGGTTCTATTGAGACGCACTCTTGAGGATGAGGGCAACACGTTTTATTCACTAACACAACACAGGTAAGTTTACACTCACGGGAAAACGACTAAAAGTGTGATCACCCTGGATAGCTACATAACACTCACGGGAACACTATATAATCTGCCGGGCCAGCTATCATGTTGCCCGGCTCTCGACGACTTCGCTCACGTCCGAAGACCGAGAATACAGGACTTGGCAGGTGGGCCCAATCGCTCCGCCCCTGGCCAGGCCCCATTCCAGATTCTTGTCGAGGGGTCTGGTATTCCTCTCACCCCCCATTGGGGGTAGCCCCTTCCACCTCATCCAGTCACATGTTCTCCCGGGTTCAACCAAAGGCCACGTCCTCATGCGCTCTCTCTCTCTCTCTCACCGTTGCCAGGGCCATGCCTCTACAGCACCCCCTTCCACTGGGTACTGTGGCTGCCCCCTAGTGACATGTAGTATGGCACTACATCACCCCCCCCCCCCACACCTTCATTAATTACAGCCGTCCTGGCTGTCACTATCTGCAAAAAAAAGATAAGAGTGTGCCTCCCAACAACAATAAAGAGCAACCGACGAGCGAACAACAATAAATAACCACAGTATGCACAATAATCACAGAGCCGAAAACAACATCAACAAAGCAAGGGAAATGTATCAATATACAAGGCCCAGTTCACACCCCCTCCTACCTCCAGCACGACCCAGCGCCCACGTGTGTGGCAACACACACGAGCACACAAAGAAGCAGGTTCAGCCAATTAATCCCCTAACTCGTGAGTGTTGCAAAAAACAGGCAGCGCAGGGGAACAACACGATGGGGAAAAGTCATTTGAACTAGTTAGTCTTTGAACGAGTCCTCGTTGCCAGGCCCCAAGCGATGTGGGCATGAGTTCCCTGGAGGGCCGGGGGGAAAGTGAAGGATGGCCTAATGGGCGCGGCCCCTCCCGGGAATCACTGACGGCAGCAGGAGGACGAGTGGGCGATGGTTGCTCCCCCCTTCGTGGTCCGTCTGTGGCCAGCACAACCGGCGATGGTGAGGGCATCAGGTGCTTTCATCCTGCGGGTGGAATCACAGAACTTCCCTGAGGCACAACCTCAGTGGATGTTAGCCCTCGCTCGTCGGACAAACCAGACACTCGACCCTTTAAAAGTGGGGATGAATGGACTGCACGAGGCGCAACAAATGGTTTGAGGCGTGACGGGTGTATGAACCAACGGCGATGACGCAGCTGAATCTGCACACATTTTTGTCTGTTAGCTAGTATCACATCAACTGGGCCTTGCCATGGCTTGTATAACTTGGGGGACGTACCTGTGATGGCCGTCGCCGCGAAGCCGTTCGGCAGGCGCCCAAGCCCCGACCTCGCCACCACCAAGCAACGGAGCCAACCCGGTGTCCCCCTCACCTCACCTCACATGAACACACCCGCACGCATTTCCCCCCATAGAGCTGGAAGGGGAGGACACCTGATCGACCGGTTTTTATCCGAGAAACCCTTATCGGGATTAACTCTCACGGTTTCCGGCGATCAGGGAATTGGATGACCTCCCCCGTGCTACGTTGCGCCGCGGCGCTGCGACCGGCCTTAATATGGTGTGGTCGTGGCGTGGGGCATTCGGCCACCGCGGTTGAGGCGCATTTCCCCCCACACACACCCCCACGGGTCGACGAGACAAGCAGGGGAAGGACGGGATAGCATGAGTAGCAGGACCGCAGGGGCTCTGCGCATAGTCACGGAAGGTTGGGATGGTTGCGCTTGAGCGCGCAGGCCCCATTGTTAGGGAGGGTAAGGGATTAATTGGGATTTACGCCGCGCACGCCGCACACTGATTAGCATATAAAAAGCGCCCGGAACCGCCGTGTGCGTGTCAGAGGATCGCGAGCCCATTGTTCAGAGCCGGATCCCTTTGAGGTAGGGAGGATAAATAGGGAGCGCAAAGGGGAAATCGCTCTCTTCTCTCCAGGCCAGCGGACCAGCCGCAGCTCCAGCCAGCGACCCGGACGTCCGTGCGACGCATCGAGGTGCGCTGTTAGCACAGGGAGCAGCGAACCACCGCGGGCACCAAAAGGTGAAGTAGGGTATCGTAAGCCGATAAATAGGGAATAGGTACAGGTTTAGTGGAATAGGCCAGCCTCGTCGACTCACTGATTCAACATCAATTCGCAGGTAGCATATAATAAATCATTAATAGCGAAGCGTGGTCTCGCGTGATCTTGTCGTGCAGAGTGTCGCGTGGGGAGCTGCGTGTGTGTGCGTGCGTCCACCCCGGGTGCGATACAGGTGCGCGATCATTACGCGAGTAGTCAGGGGTGAGTGTAGTGCTGCGGCTCGCCTCGGGGGAGCGCTACGCAGAGCGGCGCGAGAGTGGGTGTCGCGTGTGTTCACTCCGTGTGTAATACAGGTGCGCGATCATAACGTGAGTTGAGTTGGAGTGCGCGGAGCGGCGTGTGTGTGGGAGTGCGCATACATTCGTTACGTGTCGGATACGGATGCGCATTGGTAACGTGCCGCACAGGGCTATAGACGGGCACACGCTCGCAGTGTACGAGAGCTGTACGTAGCGGTGTAAAGAGGGGGAGTGTGGCGTTCGATTGATGATGCTGTGCGCACGTATGCTCGCAGCGTGGGAGCGCGGCGCGAGGCTGTAACAGTAGGGGCGTCGCGTTCGAATGCCGGCGAAACCGTAGCGGGTAATACGGAGGTGGGGTAACGTAAACGGAATAGGGGATGCAGGCGGGAAGGACCCCGGGGGCCAACGGCCCCCACATATTGGTGTCAGAAACGGGACGATCCCCCGCACCCCCAAGGGAAAGAGGCCCCCCACCCCAGGTTAAAATCAAATGCACATTTACGGGCAAAGGAATTCCATCATGGAAATCGTTTGCCCGCAGCATCAGGGGGGCTAAAAAGCTTAATGGGTGGTCGGATGAGGAGGCGTTGCAGCAGTTAGAGATACATTTAGATGGACGGGCAGCTGACTTTGTGGAAGCTTTGCCCGCAAGCGCACAAACTCAGTGGGAAAAATTAATGTGCGAACTCGAACGGCGCTTCGGCGCCTATGACGAGGAGGATGCGCAGGCGGCCTTAGGGGCACGCCGCCGCCAGCCCGGCGAGGATCTGCGAGATTACGCCGAGGACGTACGCATGTTGACCCAGCTCGCGTACCCGAAGCACGACGCGAAAGTAATTGAGAGCCTCGCTGCCGGGAAGGTCCAGCGATATTTGGCACGCACCCCGTGGTGGCAGCCAAATATAGACGGTGCACGCCTCTCCTTTAACACACTTGTCGAGCGCGCGCGTAAATGCGAGAAGCTCTCTGGTGAGCGCGCGCAGCCTCGAGGGAGGGGACGAGAGTGCGCCGTAGCGAGCCTACTCTCGGACGAGGAGGAGGAGCTCGCCATCGCAGGAAGGGGACGGGCAAGGGAGCCCCAGGGACCTAGCGAGACTACCCCGGGGTGGGTAGCCGGGTTACAGACTGGCATTGGAGATATTACTGGCCGGGTAGACCGAATGGACGGTAAGGTAACCCAGGTACGCGAGGAAACGAATAACAATATGACCAAACTGCAATCCTCCGTGGAGACCATCCGATCCGAGATGGGGGAACTAGACTCCACGGTAGGAGGGCTAACTGGAAGGATAGCGCGACTAGAAGCAGAGTATGAGCAGCAGCGCACTGGGGAAGGAGGGAGTGGGCAGAGAGCCCACTACGGAGCCGCCACCCCTCCCCGGGCGTGTTATGTGTGCGATCGGCGAGGGCATCTCAGGAGGGACTGTCCTCAGGTCGCCCGAGCTAGACAAGAGCTAAGGTCAAACACTAAGGCCCCCCTAGAGAGGGGACCACCGGGGGGTGAAATCGACGTAGCCCCGACACAAACAAGCTGTGAGAATAATGGCGAGCGAGTGATCTCCACACAGGTTCCAGCAACAACGCCCACAGAAACGGTGACTCCTGGCGACTGGCTACGGGAGCTGGTGGCGGGGATCACGGGGGCCACGTCGCTGGTGGAAGGGGAGGTAAACGGAGTGTGTACCCGAATCCTGCTGGACACGGGGGCGGTGGCCTCGCTCGTGAGCGCAGCACACTGCAGCGCGATCGGGGTCGACGTGCGTCACCTGCAGGCACCGGACCGTGCGCTGCACACTGCGAGCGGAGCCGGAATGGGGCTGCTGGGGAGAGCCACCCTAGAGGTCCGCATAGGCAGCCAGGTGTGCACCCAGGAGTTCTACGTGTCGAGTGCATTGTGTCACGAGTGTATCGCAGGTACCGACCTCCTAGAACATTTGGGACTCAACGTGCAACCCCGCCAGCGATGCGCCACCATGGAGAGCAACGGCGAGCAAATACCGTTCCTGGGACGAGAACCAACGCGCCTCCGCTTTGCACCTGTGGCCGCTATCCTGGCGACGGCAGTCACCATCGGCCCGCTCACCGAGATGCTGGTGCCGGTGGCAACATCCCCCACCGACCCCGCGCTCCGACCATCAGGGGAGGTAATGCTAACCCGGAGTTGGCAAAACGGTATGGGGTTGTGGGATCCGCCACATTGGTAAACGCAGATGGGGACCGATTGTTTATGCGGCTGTTTAACCCCCACAATACCCCAGCGATACTGCGACGGCGCACCCCGATAGCCACAGTACACCCCCTGCACGCACGCCACTCTAACGACTCGGTGTTCGAACTCTGGGCTGAGGACCCCGGTCGTCCTGAGGGTGAGCAGGACCTGGCCTGGCGAGTCGGCCCGACTCCCCGAGCCGAGGTCGTTCCCCTGCTCGACGCGTTACATGTACCATGGGCGGATTTACCTAAGGGAGAGGCCGATCAGCTGCGCGAGTTACTGCGGGAGTATGCCGACGTATTCAGTGAACACGACTCGGACGTGGGTCGGACCGACCTTGTTAAGCACCAAATTGACACCGGTGCAGCCCGACCCATCAAACTCCCTGCGTACCGAGTGGGCGCACCCGAACGTGCCCAGATTAAAGAGGCGGTTGGGGACATGCTTCGCGATAACATAATTCAGCCCTCGGCGAGCCCCTGGTCAGCCCCGGTGGTACTAGTAACGAAAAAGGATGGGTCAACCCGGTTCTGCGTCGATTACCGTAAATTGAACGCAGTCACGCTCGGCGACGCCTTCCCCATACCCCGCATCGACGACACTTTTGACAGCCTCGCCGGAGCGCAATATTTTTCCACCCTCGATCTCGCGTCCGGGTACTGGCAGGTGGAGATGGCGGAGGAGGATCAGTCGAAAACCGCATTCACCACCCCGATGGGACTATTCGAGTTTCGAGTACTCCCGTTCGGACTCACCAATGCGCCCGCGACGTTCCAGCGGCTGATGGAGTTGGTGATGCGGGGCTTGCAATGGGAACAGTGCCTGATTTACTTGGATGATGTGATAGTGTTCAGTAGATCTTTGTCTGAGCACTGGTCCAGGTTACGAGAGGTGTTCCAGCGACTGCGAGCGGCTCATCTCAAGCTCAAGCCACGTAAGTGTTACATCGCACAACGCGAGGTGGGGTACCTCGGGCATCGCGTCAGCGAGGCAGGCGTGCGCACCGATCCGGAGAAGGTACGCGCCGTAGTGGAGTGGCCACGGCCAAGGAATCTGACGGAGATCAGATCATTATTGGGGCTCGCCACCTATTATCGTCGATTTGTCAAGGGATTCAGCGAGATTGCACGCCTCCTCACCCAACTCACCTCCCCTAAGCACCCCCATCAGTGGACGGGGGCCTGCCAGACGGCCTTCACCACTCTCAAAGACCACCTCACCCACGCCCCCACCCTCGCTTTCCCCGATTTTACCACCAATTTTATTTTGGACACCGACGCCTGCAGCAGCGGGCTGGGCGCGGTGTTGTCACAGGTACAGGATGGGACGGAACGAGTCATCGCGTACGTCAGCCGGACCTTGAGTGGGGCCGAGCTGAACTATTGCGTGACCCGCCAAGAGTTGTACGCCGTGATTTTCGCATGTAAACAGTTCCGGCCCTATTTGTAAGGCAGGAGATGTCGCGTACGCACTGACCATTATGCTCTACAGTTCCTTCTTACATTCAAGGAGCCGTGGGGGCAGATGGCCCGGTGGTTGGCGCAGTTGCAGGAGTACAACCTGCGAATCGAGTATCGGGCTGGCCGGACGCATGCAAACGCGGACGCCTTGTCAAGGCGGCCCACGGTGTACGCCGAGACAAGGGCGGAGGAGGCCTGCCCATGTTTCACTGGGGGATGCTGCTGGCATGCAACGGACCCCCGAGGGGCCGCGGCCGCTGACCCCCCCCCCAGCGAGAGAGAGTGCAGTGTGCGCCACAGAGACCCTCACAGGTGGCACCGAGGATCCCGTCGACCGCCCGGCAAGCGCGGGACCCGCGGCTCGGGACCCGATCGGACGGATCCAGGAGGACGTCGGCTGCGCCTTCCCGGGCCTAAACGACGAGCAGCTGAGACAGACCCAGCAGCGAGATCCGGATCTGGCGGCAGTGGAGGCGGCACTGCGGGAGGAAAACAGCGCCCTACCAGGACCCTGGAGCGGTTTGTATGCCCGGTTGTGTGTGCAGAACGGAGTGGTACGGGAGTTAACCGAGGCCGGCCAGCCGGGGTGCATCTGTGTTCCTGCCCAGGTGCGACCCCAGCTGCTACGGCTGGTGCATGACCACCCACTCGGGGGCCACGATGGGAAACGACGCACTCGAGAGACCCTGCGTCGCCAGTATCTCTGGCCCAAATTGGCACGACGTGGCGGCCTGGGTACAGGGCTGCCGCGCCTGTCAGCAGTGCGGGCCGAAACCGGCACGATACCAGGTACCCCTAAGGCCGTTCCGCGTCAGCCGCACGAATCAGCTGGTCGGGATCAATCTACAGGGGCCATTCCCACGATCCCATCGAGGCAACCGGTATATTCTAGTCGCAGTAGAGTATTTCACCCTCTACCCCGTGGCAGTGGCCATCCCTTATAAAACGGCCTTGGTGGTGGCCCGGGCATTCGTGGAACATTATGTACTCAAGCACGGGATCCCAGAACGAGTCCTCACCGACCAGGGTAGCGAGTTCGAGGCCGAGCTGTTCCAGGCACTGTGCCGAGAATTCGGAATCCAGAAGGACCGAACCACAGCGTACCACCCCCAGGCGAATGGTATGGTAGAACGCATGAATCAGACCCTAGCGGGGAAACTCAAACGTATGGCGGCTGCAAATCAACGGGATTGGGACGAACACCTCCCCTACACCCTTTTCGCCTACGCCACCACAGTACACACGTCGATGGGACAAACCCCGTTTTTAATGATGTTTGGCCGTGAGTCTCGTTTACCCGCAGATCTGCTATTCGGCGTCCCTTCCACCCAGCCGGAGGAGGGAAGCCGCCCCGTGGAACATCTGTTGGAGACCCTGCGCGAAGCCCGAGGCCGAGCATACCCGCAAGGGGAAGCCGCGCATCGGCGGCAGGAACAGGGCACCCGACCCCGCGTGGAACCCCCCTTAATCCTGACAGGCGCTAAGGTGTGGCTACACACCCCTCGCGTCGGGGCCGAGCAGGTGGGGAAACTGACGACCTACTGGCGGGGACCCTGGACCGTGGTGCGGCAGATATCCCCCTGGACGGTACTAATTTATGGCGGGGAGAGGGGTCGAGAGACGGTGGTCAATGTCCGCCGCTTAAAACCGTGGAAAGCGGCCCCGGCGAGGGAGAACCCTGTCACCCGAAGGCCCCGAAATCCCGGAGTACCCGCACCCCTCGTGTTGGGGGGCCTCGCACACTACATGGGCCCCGCCGGGCCCCCGAGACGCCCCGATCCAGTCCGGAGACGGCGCGGACGACGGGCCCTGGACCCTTCCGCTGCTGAGTTTGTGCCCCAGCCCACAGGTGCCGGAGGACGGGGAGAGCCGCTGGAGTGGAGGAGGAGGCCGCCGCAGGAGCTGCAGAGGACAGAACCACCCGCCCCGAGGCCAGCCACCAGGTCCGGACGGATCCCCCGGACCCCGCAGCGTTTCCTCGTGGGCGCGGCCCAAGCGAGGTGCTCCAGTCAACCCGGGACGGGGACTGGCACCTCGGGGGGCTATGTGATGCCGCCGCCGCGAAGCCGTTCGGCAGGCACCCAAGCCCCGACCTCGCCACCACCAAGCAACGGAGCCAACCCCGTGTCCCCCTCACTTCACCTCACATGAACACACCCGCACGCATTTCCACCCATAGAGCTGGAAGGGGAGGACACCTGATCGACTGGTTTTTATCTGAGAAACCCTTATCGGGATTAACTCTCACGGTTTCCGGCGATCAGGGAATTGGATGACCTCCCCCGTGCTACGTTGCGCCGCGGCGCTGCGACCGGCCTTAATATGGTGTGGTCGCGGCGTGGGGCATTCGGCCACCGCGGTTGAGGCGCATTTCCCCCCACACACACCCCCACGGGTCGACGAGACAAGCAGGGGAAGGACGGGAGAGCATGAGTAGCAGGACCGCAGGGGCTCTTGCGCATAGTCACGGAAGGTTGGGATGGTTGCACTTGAGCGCGCAGGCCCCATTGTTAGGGAGGGTAAGGGATTAATTGGGATTTACGCCGCGCACGCCGCACACTGATTAGCATATCAAAAGCGCCCGGAACCGCCGTGTGCGTGTCAGAGGATCGCGAGCCCATTGTTCAGAGCCGGATCCCTTTGAGGTAGGGAGGATAAATAGGGAGCGCAAAGGGGAAATCGCTCTCTTCTCTCCAGGCCAGCGGACCAGCCGCAGCTCCAGCCAGCGACCCGGACGTCCGTGCGACGCATCGAGGTGCGCTGTTAGCACAGGGAGCAGCGAACCACCGCGGGCACCAAAAGGTGAAGTAGGGTATCGTAAGCCGATAAATAGGGAATAGGTACAGGTTTAGTGGAATAGGCCAGCCTCGTCGACTCACTGATTCAACATCAATTCGCAGGTAGCATATAAAAAATAATTAATAGCGAAGCGTGGTCTCGCGTGATCTTGTCGTGCAGAGTGTCGCATGGGGAGCTGCGTGTGTGTGCGTGCGTCCACCCCGGGTGCGATACAGGTGCGCGATCATAACGCGAGTAGTCAGGGGTGAGTGTAGTGCTGCGGCTCGCCTCGGGGGAGCGCTACGCAAAGCGGCGCGAGAGTGGTTGTCGCGTGTGTTCACTCCGTGTGTGATACAGGTGCGCGATCATAACGTGAGTTGAGTTGGAGTGCGCGGAGCGGCGTGTGTGTGGGAGTGCGCATACGTTCGTTACGTGTCGGATACGGATGCCCATTGGTAACGTGCCGCACAGGGCTATAGACGGGCACACGCTTGCAGTGTACGAGAGCTGTACATAGCGGTGTAAAGAGGGGGAGTGTGGCGTTCGATTGATGATGCTGTGCGCACGTATGCTCGCAGCGTGGGAGCGCGGCGCGAGGCTGTAACAGTAGGGGCGTCGCGTTCGAATGCCGGCGAAACCGTAGCGGGTAATAGGGAGGTGGGGTAACGTAAGCGGAATAGGGGATGCAGGCGGGAGGGACCCCGGGGGCCAACGGCCCCCACATACCCACCGGTATCTGAGGACAGTGCAACCAGGCACTGTCCCCGGGGTCCACTCTGTCCCTTGCAGACGTAGCCCCCTTAACCTCTCATTTGCCAATTGTCATAAGGCCGAATTCTCTCTGGAAGATTCCCGTGCTTCCGACACACCCTGAAGGTTAAGTCGCATGGGGTCAGGCATATTACTCTTAGACTTCCCCTGTCAAGTTGACCATCCCATGTCAAGTTGAACATCAATCGGAGGATCCTGTTCCCTCCCGTACATAAAAAAATGGCAAAAAGCCGGTGGAAGCGTAAGGAGCCATTCGATAGGCTGCAAGAACCCCTGGGACATGCAAGTCCCAATCAAATTGTGACTCGTCAATGCGCTGACTCAACATAGATGTCAGGGTCCTCTTTAGCCATTCCACCATGCTGTCAGTCTCCGGGTGATAGGGCAATGTGTGAACCTTTTCGTGCCCTACAGATTGTACATTTCCTTCAGTAATTTGAACGAATTTTTTTTGCCATGATCCATAAGGAGGCGTTCCGGAGCCCCCTTATCTAGTGCATATGCATAAAAAATGCCTCGTAATAGCCGTAGCTGACTGGTTCAGAAGCGGCCAAGCCATTGGCCAGCGAGAAAAATATTCAACCCCCACCAATAAGTACCGATTACCTCACGGCGTGGTCAGAAACGGACACAGAGATCGATTTCAATGGCGGACAGCCCAATTTCGGAACGTGTTTCTGACATGCGAATTGCATGCACTCCTTTAGCACATTTTAAAATTCCCCGACATGCCAGGCCAGAAGAAATAGAGCCTAACAGTCGCAAGCATTTTCTGCACGCCAAGGTCCATCAGTCGTTCGTGCACCACCCAGATGACTCTACCCCTCAAGATAGTGGGTACCACAGTATTGTAGCGACGCAACCCGCCGTCCCAGAGCATCAACAGACCCCATTTCAGGATCACCGACACAAGCACTGCTTCCCCCCTATTTTCCGTTTGGAATTAATCAAAGCTACCATACTTCCTCTACTTGATTACTGTGACATCGTATATAAATCATCCCCCAGTACTGTACTGAAGAAGCTTGACTCAATGTATCACTCGGCCTTAAGTTTTCCATTGAACTGCCCAATAGGACCAACCACTGCGATCTCTACATTGGGTCAAACTTAACTTATCTTAATGAACGACGGCTTGTGCATCAGATCTTATTTATTCACGATGTACTTACAAAAAAATCAGCAGACTGCCAACTGGATCTCCTCACTGTTTCGAAGAACAAATGCGACCTAAGGTCTTCGCTCAATTACCAGCTTCACATTCCTTATTGCCGTACAAATACTGGAGGAAGGGCCTTTGCTATTGATGCCCCCTAGGTTTGGAATGCTATCGCCAATAAACTGCAACTTGGATCACTACCTGTGAGATCTTCACTCAAAACTGCTCTAGAGGAGTTGTACACCTCTAGCTGCCACTGCTATTCAGTGGCCAGAAATCAAATGTGTGCTGATCTTTAAAGGTGCATTGAAAAATGTTGATACTCCTTCTGATACTCATTCTGTTATGGAGTGCCTCATGCTGCCAGCTATGGCTGCAAAGTTTGGTTGTACATGTTATGTATATCGTTTATTGTTAAATTTGAATCACAGTTCCTATGATCACTGTTACATTGTTTTTATAGCTTTATTTTGGTGATTTCGAAAAAGTTTTGGTTTAGCCATATTTGTTTGTTGTAGTACAGCGTTAGACTCATATCTTTAATCAAAATTGTCTTATGGTTGTTATTGGTGGACTTGCATCCCACTGGGATTTTTGCACACAACATTGATATACGGTGCTATTTTCTGGAAGACGTTGCTGTTTGTTCTTGGATTTTTCTGTTGCGCATTGTCACTTTAAGATGTTTCTTGTTCATGTTTTTGTTTGTTGCGGTTGCACCCGATTCAAGAGCCGCATGGCTCACAGGGCTATACCTAATACATGAAATTAAATGAACTGAACAGCATTTGTGACCCGTTGCCTTAGCCTCAACAAGGAGGAATTCTCCGCCTGGAGGTGTCCCCATTCTGCACGGGTCAATCCCAGGGTGGTATCACTCGTGTCCATCATGGCGAAACCATCAGTGGGTGGAACGTCCACTGACGCCACTATAGAGGATGGCAAATCCACATCTGCCTGCTTACAGTGCCCCACGCCCATGAGACATGCGCACCCGTTACCCAGTGGCAAGCGCGACAAAGCATCGGCATTCACGTGACGGAGACCCTTCCAATGTGACACTTTAAACGAATAATCTTGAAGAACTTCCAGTCATCGAAAGAGCTGGCCAGATGGCTGGTCGACATGCAGCACGTATTGGAGGGCCGCATGGTCTCTGCGTACCTCGAAGCTCCAACCATAGAGGTACGGGCGGTAGTGCTGGATGAAAACCACAATAGCCAACAACTCCCAGCGTGTTAAACAGTAATATTGTTCTCCTGGTGATAACACTCTGCTTCCATAGACTACGACGCTCTCCACACCCTCCACGACCTGGGAAAACACGGCGCCAATACCGCATTAACAAGACCGTCCCTTAGCGTAACAAAAGCGGCCTCCTCCGCTGCTCCCCATCAAACCTTTTGCCCCTTGGCCATCAGAGCATGAAGAGGTTTCGCGGTAGTGACGAACCCGGGCAAGAAATGGTGATAGTAAGAGGCAAATCCAATAAAGCTATGCACGTCCCCCACTGACTTGGGTGTGGGCCAAGTGTGCACGCATGCCGTCTTTTCCGGGTCTATTGCTATCCACGATGCACTGACGATGTGTCCTAAGTCTCGCACCGATCGTTGAAGCAGGTGGCATTTCTGCAGCTTAAATTTTAAGTTCACGTCCCGCATCTTTAGGAAAACTGCACGCAACTGTTGCAAATGCTCTTTAAACGTATGCCCAAAAACGATCACATCATCTTGGTAAATCAAACAGCAGTCCCACTGGAGTCCCGGCAACACCAGCTCCATAAGCCTCTGAAATGTAACCGGTGTGGAGTGGAGCCCCATCAGAATCCGGTTAAATTCAAGCAAACCTTGCGGTGTCCGAAACGCGGTTTTAGGTTTCGAACTCTCATCCAATGGCAATTGCCAAAATCCCAACAACAAGTCAAGGGTAGAGAAAAACCACGCCCGGACAGAGCATCCAAGGAATCGTCCATACGTGGGAGTGGGTATGCGTCAGCAGCAGAAACCTTATTCAGCTTGCGAAATTCAACGCAAAATCGCAGACTTCCATCATGTTTCTTGACAAGCACTATGGGTGCACCCCACGGACTGTTGGACGGTGAAATAACGTCAGCGGGCAACATTTCGTCTATCGCCTGACAGACATAGTCCTTTTCTTTAGGACTTAATCTGTAAGGGTTTTGTCGGATGGGGGCGGCATCTCCTGTATCAATATGGTGGCGCAGGAGAGTCGTGCGACCAATGTCGTATTTCCGCTTACTTAAAACGTCAGATAATTCCCCCAATAGTGAGCGCAATTCGGTTCTCTGAGCCCCGTGCACCCGGCGCACCCTGCTCCGAAGCTGACATGACCCCAACCTTATCAAGAATATTGTCACTGCAACTTGCAGAGGACGCATGGGCTCACACAGTCCCTGCCTGTATAACGGACACGACCAACCCAGTGTTGAGGACCTGAATGAAGGGTTCCTGGTCACGGGACACCAAGGTCTGGGCCCCCGCTAGTGTTAAGTCCCGACTCGCTTTATTTGAGGGTCCCAGTAAGATCCCTTTGGCGGTTGCCCCGCAATCGACTTGCTTCCATAGTCGCAGGGGCACCAGCATTACGTTCCAGGCGGAATTTTAACAGTCTTACTCATCACAGCCTGTACTGTGGCGTTAGCTGTGCGCAATCGATTTGGGGAAAAAATAAAAGCCAATCGGCGGCCCGATGGCAACTCGATGCAGCCCTGATCTATCAGGATTTCCAGGGGCATTTTTCCTAAGAAATCGGTGCCCAGTAAACAGGGCACGGCCAAGGATTTCGAAACTAGCACCGGCCCGGTCAACTGTATATCACCGATACATACTGTCGTGGTAATTTGACCGATGATCCCCAGGGATCCCCCATTCGCGGCGAAACACAAAATGGCGACAGGTTGAAGAACGCAAGTGTGTTTGGGCAAAATATTTAAATAAACTCCGAGATAACAGTAGCGGACGCTCCGGTGTTGAGGAGCACTCTAACTTATATCCCTTGTACTGTCCCTACAATGGCCGATGAGCCCGCCGCCATGACGACAACCCGATGTGCCAACGCCAACCATTGATCAGGCCGATGCGGCCAAGTATTGCAAGGCAATCCGGAACGCCCATGCTCTCTGACCCGATCCGAGCCTACACCGCGCGAACCTGCACCATCGTGTGAATTAGATGAATGAGGTGGTAGCAAGGGTCGAATGTGCGGTGCGTCGCGACTTGCCTGGGGGCCCGGTAGAGATGAGGACGACCAGGTGGAAGATGACGGTGGTCCAGGGAGTCCTCGATGTGCCCCAGCAGATCACAGTCTAAGCAGACAACGGGGCTGCTCCTCATGTGAGAGAAGGTCGCTCTCCCCTGATCTCGCCATCCTCGTCACCCTGCGTCAATCTTCCCTTATCGGATGCCATTGCTTAATGCGCATTCTTGCGAATCTTCTACATCTTCGGGTGGATACGGAGCAATGGAAGAACCGGTGCACCCGCCACCCCCGCTCGGCATTGAAGACTAAGATGTGCTTGTAGGCATCATGCAATGTAAAGATAAGATAAATTTAAGTCCTCCATAGCTGGCAGGACCACGTAAAGTTCCTGAGCCAATGACCGTAAGCGCTCCAACACTAGTGAATCTAACCCGTTTTGTTCTATTTTCGGAAATGCCACCTGTGCTAACGATAGCAAAACGCTGCGGAGTGCGAGAGGCATCTCGGATTACCCACAAGTCCGCGCGGCAAATTTCTGATGAACGTTGGCTGGTGGATCAAAAATCGCTGCCATCTGCATAAAGGCCCACGGCAACGTGTCCCTGTTGACGGCTGGGATGGTGTAGAATGCCGCCAAGGCATCATCATCTAGTGCGGTGGGGAGCGCACAAAGCGTATCTTCCTCCATCCAACCTGCCAATTCACAGTTCGCCATGAAGCGCCTCCTGAACGCTTCCCAGTCACCACCCGACACCAAAAATAATTTTACAAATGGAAGTCATCGCCGGAGAGGTGGAACCACAATTGTTGCCAGTTGTGGAGATTCGGAGATGGTGGGAAGATCTCCCCACCCGGCCGGCAAGATGGCGGTGGTGAGCGGGAAGCTCGTCTGAAGATTCCCGCGCACGGGAAATGGTGGCTGCGGCGTCGACCCCTCTCAACTGCCGTGGCAGCCAGCAGCTTTGCAAAGTTGGCGCGGCATGCCCTGAGGTCTCTCCCCGATGGCAGCGAGGTTGCGTGGTGAAACTCCTGCTACCTGCTCAGCCTGGAAGCACCGCCTCGCTCTCCTTCTCCGGGGTTGCAACAGCGTGGGCTGTTTGGGGAATTATCCCCTCTTCGTCCTCTTCGTCTGACGAGCTATCAGTTAGTATGGGTTAACCACTTCTGACACCAAATGTAGTGGGTTCTATTGAGACACACTCTAGAGTATGGAGGCTACACGTTTTACTTTACTAACACAACATAGGTAAGTCTATGTTCACGGGATAATGACTAAGGGTGGTTATCACCCTGGATAGCTAAATAACACTCAACGGAATACTATATAATCTACCAGGCTAGCTAACATGTTGCCCGGTTCTCGACGACTTCTCTCACGCCCGAAGTCCGAGGATCCAGGACTTGGCGGGGTGCCCCTACTCCCTTCAGCAGCACTCCAATGACCACGATGGCTTCTCCGACCCGGTTTATACCCGCTCTAGTGTGGCCAGATTCTTCTCGAGGGCTCCTGAACCTCATCACGTGTCCCCCTCACCCCCCTTTGGAGGTAGGCCCTTGAACCTCGTCCTGTCAAGTGTCCTCCCGGGTTCACCCAATGGTCACGTCCAGACGCGCCATCTCTCTCACCATTGACAGGATCATGTGCCTACAGCACCCCTTCCAACGGGCACTGTGGCTGCCCTCTAGTGACGTCCAGTATGTCACTACACATGTATAGGCATGCAGTTAAACAAGGTATCACTTCATAATATGCCTCCAAGAGGCACGAATCCTCTGGCTACGGGCTTAACGACCCATTTTTACTTACGAGATCTCACCCCAAAAAACCTCCACTGTGGACAATTTTGGTAATGAATGCCTACGACTACTACGTGTTAAACTAACAATAATACAGTTCGAAAACGATTATGAGATGTGACTCCGCGTTGTGTTTCTGTCCTCCTGAGAAGTGAGGACGACTTGACAACAAATGAGCACCAGAGATTTGTGAAACAGTATTTCAAAGTGTATTCTGATGGGCATTTGCGTTGCCTGCAATGGTGAGCCAACACACCACCACCCCTCATCACCCTCAACGTCACAACATCTCAGAGCTCAGGCCCTCTATTGATGGGATTGAGCGCCTGTGTTAATACATTAGATTCAATTGTGATGAGTATATTATATATTGAAATCAACTTTAATATTAAAGTCTTAATTGTGAATATCTTCACCACCATCAATAACTCAATCAACAGTCATGTAACAATAACTGAGTTCTTGTCAGTCGATTAACAGTCACATTTTGTGTTGTAATGGAGCTAATGTGTAATCTCAGCAGCACAGAGTCCACCCCAGATCTGAATTGGAGGCGTGCCCTCTACTCTGAATAGTCTACACGCTGCTGTGCACGTGAGGCTTGGAAGGGAATCCTATCTCTGATCATCATTGCCTTCACTTATAATAATTAAATAAACGCGCCTGGCTCTCCGCAGCAATTAGTAGAGTGCTCAATGTATACATGCGATTCATCACAGCTGAGCTCACAACGGCTACACTTCGACAGGATATGTCACTGGAAGGGATGATGGCCGGTTAACATGAAAGAGGTGGAAGGTGTCTTAAAGGTATGTTACCAAGGCCTTCCAGCCACTCCTTGACTCCAGGATAATGGTCTTGCACGGCTCGCAGAGCAACCAGAAGCTGGAAGCAGTCGTCGTTCCCTCTCTGTTTGAAGTATTTGAGCAGCAGCCCCGCGCACTCCGCGCCATCTCGGATGCCCTTGGCTTCAGTGTAGAGCTCGTTCGGGATCAGTTCTTTGTTCATTAGCTCCAACAGAAGATGATTCGGGTCTCTGGCAATCCACTGCTTCAGATCCGACTCCTTATCTCGAATGGCTCTCAATGCATCGCCTGCAATTGACAGAGATTCGTTAAATGGCACGCATAATTTTTCCAGAAATTAATTTAACTTTCTACCCTATTTGTGACATTCAGATCTGACTTTTCTCATCTAGAACGGACCTAAATTGCCTCGCCTGCGGTCAACATAGCTTCATATGAATTTCAAACGTGAAGTTTAACAGATTTATTTGATTTTATATCATATTTGGCTACAATTCTGCTTCCGGAATCAAGGCACAACATATAACATATTTAAGTTCATATCGGTACTCAAACGTAACGTGAGGTTGTTCAGTAACACACAGCGTGACGTCATTCTTGTGCGGCTTTAAATGTCGCTTTATTGTCGCTAATTACTACCCCAGAGGACGAGCTCGTGTTGGAAAGCATTACAGAAGCAATGAATATACATAATATTTCCTCCTTAACTCTAACACAATCCATTCAATATCAATATACTGGTGGCCAACTGCGGTGTCTAGATGTTAACTACCTCGCCTAGTATACAGAAGGTCGTGGATTCAATCCCGACCCTGATGCCTGCTGCTGTATGGTTGGAGTTTGCGGTGCCTCTCTCCTAGTGGTCGTGTGGATTTTTCTCTGAGTCCTCTGGTTTGCCCCTCCACATTTGGAACCATGCATTTAGAGAATTTGGCTGTTGCTATACACTTCCACGTGATGATAAGCCACTTCGTTGAGCTATCACTTGCGATAGTCAGGTGAATTCTGAAAGAGAGTTACTACATAGCTCATTTGGGCCTTACCTGGTAAAATAAAAAAATAGTTTAGTTTTAGTATGGGTTTCGATGAGTACGGGTCTCTGTGGGTCTCTATGGTTCTATATTGGTCACTGGATCTCTCTTGGCATCTCTGAGTATGGGTCTCTATGAGTGAGTCTGTAGTATCAATGTCACGTGTTTAGAGTATTTGGCTGCTGTTATGAATGTATACGTGATGATGATGATGATTCTTGACTTAAAGCTTTCGTGACTTCAGGAATTCATATTCTTTGAGTCTTTCGGTAAAGTCACTTAAATAGGGTCAAAGAAAATAAGAAAAATAACAAAAAACTTCAACGTTTCGATCACAACACAAGCGTTTGTCATCAGGAGGAAAAATGAGAGGGAGAAAGCTGCTGAGGCAGACTGTTTTAAAGGTTTAAAATGGGTTTAGCCCAAGGGTCATAAACGAAGTGGGCAGGGCTAGTGATGTTAATGTGAGAAATTAGCAAATAAATGTAAGATCGGAGAGCGTTCTCCACGAGGGCGCGGAGGTGGCTATGTTAATATGAGATATTAGCATGTTAATGGCAGATCGCAAAACAGCAACGTTGAGCTCGGGGAGCAAGGTGGCTGTGTTAGTGTGGGAAATTTAATTTAACCTGTTACTGTAAAATCAGAGAGTCGAAAATAACAACTAACATCGGAAGGTGATCGGATGGGAACATCACAGCCAGTTATAACTTAAACTGGTTGATAACGTCCTTCAAATGATTGCTCAGTTTATTCCCATCTTCTCGATTTAAGTTGTGTCTGTGTCTGTATTTGTGGATGACTTCATGAACGAATCTTAGTTGATAGCCAGTTGGGTTGAAAAGTACCTTCGAATGTACTTTGCAAACAGCAGCTTTCCCCCTCTATTTTTTCCTCCTGATGACGATCGCTTGTGTTGTGATGGAAACGTTGTAGTTTTTTGTTATTTTTGTTATTTTCTTTGAACCTATCTACGTGATTTTACCGAAAGACCCAAAAAAGATGATGATATCAGACATTTCTTCAAATAGAATTTGTGATAGCCAGATCTCTTCTGAAGAAGAGCTACTACATTACACCTGATAAAAAGATATATAAAATTGTTTATTAGTAGTGTTTTTAATGGTGCATTTACGTGGGTCGTACCGTGTTTCTGAATCCACTTCCACAGCTGCATGTATTGCTTCCTCAGAAAGTAGAAGGCGTCCCACAGATTCTCACAGCCCACCTCTCCCTGACTGATGAAGTGGTTCAGTACGAGCTCCACACTCTCCTCTCCGCCCTTGTCGACGGCCGCTTGGTGAACACACCGTGGAATCAATTTGAGGCCGTTGAGATGCTCCAGGAAGGCCGAGGGATCCACCCCGATCCAGGCCTTGAGGTTCACTTTATTCTCTTGGATGAGTTGCACTGTTTCGCTGCTGTCATTGCTCCTCTATAGTGTGTGGAGAAGACACGGTTACAATAATTTATATCTGCGATGGAGTCGTCACTGTATTGGTATGCAAGGCTATCAAATTAAACAATGTAGAGTAGGGTCATCATGCAACCAGGCTGCGTTGAGTTTACCTGAACTCCATGTGGTACTTTATGTTCATTATGCTTCTTATTTGTATGAGTTGTGTCTGAAATAAATCCGATAAAATTAGGTTATCACTGATTCATAGCCCAGTTGATATGGTTGTATCATTGTGTTATTGGTCAAAAACGAAAAACTATTCTATAATTGAACACAATACTTAACATAGTGACATAGTCATGGAGAACATTAACATGATATATTGTTTAAGTTTGGAGAAACATTAACTGGATGTAAAGTTGCAGAATTGCATAGTCAAGATGAAAATGTCATCAAATGTGGTCAAAGACCATGATTTGCGATCATTTTTGAATCAGTACAAATCCTATCTCAAGAGCGATTACAAGAGCGGTAAGTACACAATGAAGGAACGAAGACACTTCAATTGAGCGTCCTGTCCAACACAACTCGACGTGAGTGTGAAATATTGTTAGATGAGTCGAGGCATGGCAAAGTTGACTGTCACCAGTAGCAACACTCTCCTAGGGACAATTTCAAATGACACCGAAGCCAAGCTCTCAAAAAGAATGCGTCTCATTTTCATCATTCTGTGCAGTGGTGTCTGCATAGAGCATTTAAAGGCGGCTAGTGCCAAGACATGATTTCTCCACACATCTTAATTCACGTATCATGAGAGTAAAAATACATTTTGGTAGATGTATAATTTCATCTCCAATACCAGGATGAGATATTTGGATTAAACACCTAACTTTACCCTTACCGGATCGCTTCACCTTTCTCTTAAAAGTCGACTCCTTCAGTTGCATGTTTAAGTAAAACACGACCAACAGGAGTGCAGTCAGGACGATGCCGAGGATTGTTGCCAACACGAATGCCGTGGCGTCTAAAATGTTATGAAGGAGAAAAAACATCAAGCTGTCAACAGCAGTCCCCTCTACGCATACTTGTCAGATCTATTAATACATTGCAATGCATGGGAATGCAGTACGTTGCTTTAATGTAATGCGGGCGTAAACGGCTTGGGGGGAGATGACGTCATGGGGGGAGGAGTCAGGGTCACGTGGTAGGAGATGGTATAGCGGGGAGACAGGAAGACATCTGGGTCAGTCGGGGGAGAGAAGAGTGGAGACCAAGTTGGGTGGTCACCGTGCCTCAGCCTGGTGGCTGAGGGGCTCATGACGGCGCCAGCCAGCGGGGTGGAAGAGACAGAGAGTGGCGAGATCGCCACAGAGGCCACGCAGGGCTGAGATTGGAGAGTGGCGAGGTCGCCACAGAGGCCACGCAGGGCGAACGTTGGGGAGTGGCGAGATCGCCACACACGGTAAGACTCGGCACCGCCAGCCAGCGGTGACCGAGCACGGAGGAACGGGGAGCAGCATGGAGCTGCTGTGAGAGCAGCCGGAGCGCTGCACAAGGGGGACCTGTAGCGGAGCTGCAGGAGCGCGAAAGGCTACGGGAGTGAAGGCAGAGGTCGAGCTGCCAAGCGGGGGAGACTCTGAGCGAGGGCCGTGTGGGAAGAGTGTAAGAACCCAAATAAAGGACAACGGAGACAGACCCAGGATCGAGTCCTTTATTACACTGGTGTCAGAAGTGAAACGGCTTGTCAAGACAGCTCAGAAGAAAGAATATTCCTGCGCCATCATCTGCTACATCATCCGACTTACGATTGAGACAGATGGCGCAGCTGGAGACCTGGAAAATCGTGCTGGCGCAACTGTGTGAGCTCACCACGCCGACGACGGCAGTGGGGAGAGCCGATGGTGGTCTGCAGGCCGCCGCCTTGCCTGCGCTGCCAGCGCCATCGGCCACGCGGCACGATGACGCCATCTTGGGCGTGGCAGGGGAGAAACGGCGGGAAGCCGCCATCTTGTCTTCACCGCGGCGGGGAGACGCCGCCATCTTCAACATCGCGGCGGAGAGGCAGCCTTGCGCTGCCATCTGGAGGTGCCGCGGGGAGAGCAGCCTGCTGTGAGCTGCTGTTTTGCGAGGGGGAGCTGCGAGGAGAGGACGCTGCAGCTGCTGGGGCGGGAGCTTCCCGTCCTGGCTCGGGTGCGAGACAACGGAGCAGTCAAGTCATCGTTCGAGTTCCGCGAGGCGTCTCAAGTTACCACCCTGCTGTCCTCTTCTTGCTGCAGCCCCGGGCGAGTCGTAACGATACACACCCGGCCTTAACACACACCTCACCCATCTTTCGAGGGCCGGGGGGGCGATTTTTTGTCATGTCTCGAGCGTGTAGAGCGCGGTTCGGGCTGTGTGTGTGTGTGTTCTGGATGAACGCGCTAATTGCTTGTTGCTCGGTGTCAATTAGTGTGTATGAGTGTGTGTTGAGGAGGGAAGGAGAGTCTGCTGTTATTGCTGAGTGTCAAATTGTGTGTGTGCGCTGCGGTGTGGAGTTGTTATCTTGATGGCGAAGTTAATTATTAACTCGGGAGCGTCGGGTATCCTAAGCTGTACCATCTCGTGGGTTACCGCGTGCGACGGGCTTGATTTAAAAATATTTTTTTTTGGAGTATGGTGCTGCGAGATGCTGCGTACGATGTGGTTGGTTGCAAGAGAGAGAATATTTGTGTTGTTGCTGCAATGTTACGACTGGATTAATGGTGTGTTGGTTGCCTGCAGATCTGCTTGCTATTGTGCTTAAATGTACGCGTGTGATCGCGATATGATGACTGCATGTGCTGTTACACCGTTCTGTACGGTTATGGGGTGCGATGCATTGGTTGTCTATTGGGTTTGGGAGTGTTATTAATTGTGCGTACCTGTTGGAAATTGGTAACAAATTCGAGGGGGACCCACAAATTTGGTTGTATGGGTGTTGTGCACACGGGATTGCGTGTATATTATAGAGGGGGACCCAAAAATTTGGTTGTATGGGTTTTGTGCACACGAGATTGCGTGTATATTATAGGGGTAATTGAGCTTTTTGAAAATGAGGGTGCGCGATGACGCCGTTGTGGGTGGCTCAGATGTTAATGGTGATGGGGCCGTAAATTGGCGCCAAATGGCGTCGCTCATTCGGTTGATTGCATGCAGCCGGGAGTTGCTTTGCGAGTTGATGTGTGTAACCAATGTGTTTTGGTAAAATATTGGTTAAAATTTCCCCGATGTGACTGCTGTGCGCAGCAAGCTGGGGCTGTGCGTCTATCATTGGTGGGGTTGTTACAACGTGACGGGGGGTGTATTTTGTGACCCCCAGCAAAGGGCAGCTGGGGTGCACGCACGGAGAAAACTGGCCACGTGTTCGCACGTTGGGCCGCCATTTTGTGCGCACGCGGGGTATGGCGACGATGCGCTTTGCGCAAGTGGCCGCCATTTTGAGTGCGCCCGAGATATTGCGTGAACGCGCTTGGCGCAGGGGGCCGCCATTTTCAGTGCGCGGGAAAAACCTCGGTGGGGCAAATATTCCATCTGTTATGCCTGCCATTGTTGATTGGGTGATGCACGAGTGGTGGTCACGTCGGCCTATGGCTGATGGCTGACCTGACAGCCTGGAGGCGAAACCTCCGTGGTATGTCTCAAACTAATGGGCCGTGTGCTCATATGGCTCGGGGAGTCATGGTTCAGTTGTGCGGTGGCAGACTGAACCTGGTGTGCCGGGGGCTCACGGGATTTGGGTTAGGGCGTTATTGTCTCTATAAGAGAACATTACCCCGTGGGGGGGGGGGTCGTTGGTGTCTGGCCTTGTCGAGGGATTGATCTTCCCTTGGCTATAAAGCGTCAGACTATAAGAGGCTGGTGTGTGTCCATCGCTGATGGGATAGTAAGGGAGGAGCATGGCCGAGTGCTGCTCATCCCCGAAATTGCACTAGCTGAGAGTATGATCAGTGGATGTTGCTGTGGTTTGACGACCACGGTGAGGGTTAGGGCGAGTTAAACGTTACCGCTGGGGAGCGTGGCTCTCTCCACGCGAGGGTGTGCGACTGGGGGTTTTGTTGAGAGTGACCGTGGGTACATGCTGTGTACGTGAGATGTCTGCTGGTCCTCAAGGGAGGACTGCTGGTGGGCAAGAGCATAAATATTTTTTTTTGTTGTTGTTGTCGCGTGTAAATAATATTGTTGTTAAAATGTAAATACTGGGGCATCCATCGCGTTATTTTGGGTAATTATTGGGGTTTTCTTAAACGGGCCGGAATTACATCATCTCCACTACCCTGGGGCCGGGTGGCTGTCGTGTACGACATGCGGATGTGCGTTGTTGTGCTGTGCCTCAGGGGATTGGATTCTCCTTCTCGTCACAGATCTTCGGCGCCTGCCACACTGGGTGTTACCTGGTGTGCTAGCTGGATGTGGACTTGAAGGAGCAATTGAGCGCCCGTTCGTCATTCTGCTCTACCACTTGTTCTTTGATGTTGGACTTGAGCCGAGTGGATGGAACAACAACATGGACACGCTTTAAGACACCACATTTCTGGGTTGTGCGCGTGTGCCATTCTTGCGTGTCGGTTGCCGTTGTTGCGCTTTGTGCTATTATTATTCTTGTTGTTCTGTTCCGGTTCCTGATCCCTCCCCTTTCGTTACTTGCGTTGTTGTTATAATCTCCGTTGTGTCTGGGGGACTCCTGTTTGTGATGCCTTCGCCCGCATTATTTTGTTCTGTTTCAGCCGAGGACGGCTGGAATTTTCTCTACGGGGGAGGGTGGTGTAATGCGGGCGTAAACGGCTTGGGGGGAGATGACGTCATGGGGGGAGGAGTCAGGGTCACGTGGTAGGAGATGGTATAGCGGGGAGACAGGAAGACATCTGGGTCAGTCGGGGGAGAGAAGAGTGGAGACCAAGTTGGGTGGTCACCGTGCCTCAGCCTGGTGGCTGAGGGGCTCATGACGGCGCCAGCCAGCGGGGTGGAAGAGACAGAGAGTGGCGAGATCGCCACAGAGGCCACGCAGGGCTGAGATTGGAGAGTGGCGAGGTCGCCACAGAGGCCACGCAGGGCGAACGTTGGGGAGTGGCGAGATCGCCACACACGGTAAGACTCGGCACCGCCAGCCAGCGGTGACCGAGCACGGAGGAACGGGGAGCAGCATGGAGCTGCTGTGAGAGCAGCCGGAGCGCTGCACAAGGGGGACCTGTAGCGGAGCTGCAGGAGCGCGAAAGGCTACGGGAGTGAAGGCAGAGGTCGAGCTGCCAAGCGGGGGAGACTCTGAGCGAGGGCCGTGTGGGAAGAGTGTAAGAACCCAAATAAAGGACAACGGAGACAGACCCAGGATCGAGTCCTTTATTACATTAACACAACCTGTATCAACATCAGACAATGAACTCATTGCTCTTTGCATCATTTATATATTTTTTTGCACAAAAATATCGTGAAGGTGCTTTTTCACAGATTATTATCTGCAGCAGTTTCACAGTTCGGGCTATCTTTTTTATATTTTAATTTGCCTTCACCCAATAACGAACTTTGCAGGTAATTTTCACATTTGAACCGCGATGCCAGAACACATGGCCTTCTATTTTCAAATAATGTTACCTCTATCATTGAATGTGAAGCGGATGGCGCATTTAATTTTGTTGAATGCACCAGTAGGAATAACGAGGATAGCCGTTAGGCTTAAACCACGTCTGAAACGAGCAGTGAAAGCACTACTACCCAGTGTGAAGATTTGGAGGCAAGGGGACTCCAGCCTAAAACTTGAGTGTAGATACAACAAATATTCGGTGCTCAGTATTTCACAGGGTAGTGAATTGATAACCTCACAAATGGCTGTGCTTGACCATTCATGCAGTCCCTGAAGCCTGTAATAGAGATACGATTGAGTTTCAATTCGTGCTTCTACTGCTTTTACTTTTTCAGTTGCCAGGCTGTCCCTTGCTCCCACTGCCAGCTGAGAAACAAAATAGCTTATTGTGGTTGACTTGAACGGCTTTGTAATCAAACTACTACCTGGGTGTGGCCCCTCAGGCAGGCAAATTCCCAAGTCGCTGTCTCTCTTGAGCCCTTTCGCGCACTGACACACCGTGTCCTGGGCCACGGAGCAGTTCACAGCCACATCCTCACCTGCAATGAGAAAGTTGATCAGTCTCAACGCAGATAGTTGGTTACGTACGGTGAAAAATAAGTTCAACATACATACACACATAGACCCACAGACACCCAGATCCATACAGAACCACAGAGATCCACAGATTAGCACAATTAACACTACTCACAATGTAAATGTTTTGGGTTTACTCTCCAACACACCAGTAGGCTGAAGTAGTAAGTTATTGGCGCGTTGTTAACGTGACAATCCTTAAAGGCTATGTTGGATGGTGGAGGATTTCAACACGTATTCTCACGCAATCTAACCCAAAAACCTTTATTATGAATAATATTGGTCGCGAAAGTCTAGGTGTTATACATATGTAATGTGAGGTAACACCTGGGCGACAGTGATAGGCTCTGCCGGCCTCAGCCCGCAGCCATAGCCCTGGAGCTGGACACTATCTTCGAGAAAGTTCCAGGGGTGTGGCTGAGGATTGGCTACGTGGTATCACGTGGGCCAGGTATTATAAGGGGTGGAGAAAGACAGCACGTGGTCAGTGTGCGGAGGAACGAAGGGGGAAGCCACGCTGGTGCCGTAGTCCCGCTCCAGGCACGTGGTGGGCCGCGGCAGTCTCTCTCACGCTGTCAGCCAGCAGCGTGAGGGAGCGGAGAGGGAGGCGAGGGAACCGAGTGTGTGAATGCGGTGGAAGGCTGTGAACGGGAGAAACGAATAAACAACTCTGAAGTCAAGACGTCGTCTGAATGGGATTTATTACATTGGTGTCAGAAGTAATTTTTGAGACCGCTTGGACCATCATCCACGATGTCTAAGCACCTAAAAAAAAAGAACCTATCGGATCCACCGTTGGACGACGACGACGATGCCGATGACGACAAGCCTCAGGGTGCAGCGGGACCGCTGCCACCGACTGTTGCTCTCCCCGACGCCGCGCCGAAACGACATGCCGGCGTGGAGGCGACTCCGGCGGCGGACGAGGGTTGGTGGCGAGTGGCGGAGCAAATTGAATCTCTCCGCGTGGTGATGTTAAACCTCGTCACGGTGGTCGCGTCGTCTGCAGCCCTGGGACGGCCTCGAGATATGCGGCCGAGTGTAGACGACCTTGGCCTCCAACGGGGGGTCGCGAACAAGACGGCCGCCATTACACCTGCCGCGTGGGAGGAGGCCGCTATCTTGGGTGCGGTCGCTGCCACGCCGCCTGCGGCCGCCTTCTTAATTGAGCCGCGTGGTATGTGGGTGGCGGGAACGAGCGCGCTCAAGGACACCGACGGCGGCCGCAGCCATCGCCTCCCGAATATTAAGGAATTTGTTGCCGGCGGCGACTGGAATGCCTTTATGTGGCGGTTTGAATCCGCCTTTCGATCGGTGCGGTGGACAGAGTTCGAGGCAACTGAAAGCTTTACCTACACTGCTGGATGACGTGTCGTTGGCTGTTTTCTGCTCCATCCCGGCGTTCGCTGAGATGGCGGAGTTTTACGAGCCGCCATCGGCCGGCCACAGGAAGTTCATGCAGCGACGTCGGGGGCCTGAAGAAACACCTCTGGCATATCGTGGCGCACTGTTAGCGCTCGCAATGGCCGCCTACCCCTAGTCCTCCGCCGACCTTCTGGACCCTCTCATTCTTACGAGTATGATCGAGTTGTCGCAAGAGTAGGGCATCTCGCTGCCCATGTGCGGCCATGAGCCGATGACGTCTCACTGGGCGTTTCGGTGTTTGATGCCGAGTTCAACTTACGGCGTTGGGACCAGATGGCTGCATGGATGGGGGACCCCAAAAAGGACAGTGAACTGCTGGGATGGGCCCCGCGTCGTGCCGTGCATGTTCCGGACGAGTCCAGCGACGATGACTTGGTGGCTGCTGCTCCTCACTGGACCCCGCAGCGCCGGCAGGGGTCGCGGTGCGACGGGGCCGGATGGCCGCAGGCTGGGGCCGAGGCGGCCGGCCGTTGGGCAGCCGCTACGTGCTTCAGATTTGGGCGACTGGGCCACTTCGCCCGAGATTGTCGGCACCGGTTCCGGCCTCCACAGCTTCCGTCGACCCTTCCTCCATCTTCTCCACCGGACGCGGATCGCCATCCTTCTCGGGCAAGTCAGCACGCATCAGGCACCCGGCAGGTCCCAACACCTCATGCATCCGCTCACACCCCCGTAGGCTCATCGGATGTTAATTGTCGACATGCTGATTCAGTTCCGCACACTATTACTCAGTGGAAGAAATTAGCTCGGAGGGTGGTCGCGGTCGCGTCGGGGTTTTCTACGGTTCCGTGCACCATTCAAGGGGTAGACGTGCGATTTTGGTGGACACCGGTGCTTCGGCCACCATCATTTCGGATGTAATTTTTCACCTGTTATCCATCCCTGCGTTGCGGGTTCAGCCGGCTATCGATGCATGCATTGCCGCTAATGGAGGTAGCATGGGTATCATAGGACGGGTAGATGTCCACATTGCCATAGGGAATGTTGCCACGTCGGGGTCGGTTCCTATCTCCTGATCGTTATCACTTCCCTCTCTGTTGGGCACCGATTTTCTTCGTCGGATACCTGTTAAAATCCTTGTAAATCAGGGCTGTTTGGAAATGCCAGGGGGCTGTAGGATGTCTTTCCTGCCGTCCCTGTTGGGCCGCCCACCTCCGGAACATGCCATTCACGCACTTGCTGATGTTGCTGTGGAGATCCCTCCTTGTACGCAGATGCTCATTCCATTGCGTTACCGTAAGCGGTTGGAGGTCGCAGATAGGGCGGCGGGTGTGTTGTTGTCCCCATCGAACTCCTTGGCTAAGGCTTTCTCTCTTGTCGCGGCTCAAACTATCATTCGGGCTGGACAAGCCCCGTTCTTGCAAGTGTTGAACGAGTGGTCGTTCCGGCGGGTGCGGTATTGGCCCATGCCACTACCGACTACACTAGCCTTGACGGGGACCAGCCGCGTGTACTGGCTGCTGGTGTGTCTCGGGCCACTGATTCGGATGATCGATGGATCGCCGAATTGTGCCGTGAGAATTCGTCTTTGTCCTCCATGCAGTGAAACGCACTGCGTTCACTGCTGTTGCGATACGCGGACGTCTTCAGCAAAAATGACTTTGATTTGGGTCGTACCTCGCTCTTGTCACACCATATTGACACCGGTGCGGCAGGACCGATACATATGAACCCACACCGCATGAGTCCTGCGGAAAGGGAGCATGTGCGTAGCGCAGTGGACGACATTCTGGCGGCTGACATCATTTCGCCGTCCAACAGTCCTTGGGGCACACCGGTGGTGTTGGTTAAAAAGGACGGCGGATTAAGGTTCTGTGTTGATTTTCGCCGGTTGAATAAAATATCCGTGGCGGATGCGTACCCCCTGCCACGGATGGACGATTCGTTGGACGCCTTGTCGGGGGCTAAATTTTTCTCTACCCTGGACCTCTCGTCGGGATTTTGGCAACTTCCCCTCGATGATGCGTCGAAGCCGAAAACGGCGTTTCGCACGCCGCAAGGCTTGTTTGAATTTAATCGCCTTCCTATGGGCTTGAATGCCGCGCCTGCACGATTCCAGCGCCTGATGGAGTTGGTACAGGCAGGACTGCAGTGGGAGGCGTGCCTCAAATATTTGGACGACATTATTGTTTTCAGTCGCACTTTCGAGGAACACCTTCAATGGCTGGAGGCTGTTTTTCAAAGAATGTGGTCTGCCGATCTCAAATTTAAGCAAAAAAAGTGTAATTTGTTACAGCATTCCGTCCGTTGCCTCGGACACATTGTCAGCTCTAGCGGTGTCTCCACTGACCCTCACAAAACTTCGTGTGTCCGTGAGTGGCCGACGCCCACTTCCGTAGGCGACGTGCGACAGTTCATAGGCTTTGCATCCTATTATCGCCGGTTCGTTAAGAATTTCGCAACGTTGGCGAGGCCTCTGCATCTCCTGACGGGAAAGAATCAGAAATTCAAATGGGGTCCGGAGGAGGAACTAGCTTTCCAATCTCTCCGAGATTGATTGGCCACCGCGCCGACGCTCGACTACCCGGATTTTTTGCAGCCGTTCATCCTGGACACGGATGCTAGCGACACCAGCATCGGTGCTGTTCTGTCTCAATGGAAGGACGGTGTTGAACGAGTTGTGGCATATGGCAGCATGGGAGCAGCCAATAACAGGTATTGCGATTTCTTGCACCCAAAAACGGCATTATGTGCATGCATGGTGTACATGCATAATGTGCTCGCATTATGTATGCGCGTTGTGCATGCACATTATGTAAGTTAATTACCCTGTGAATAACCCAACCGGTAATGATTATCCATTGTAGTTTATATGCATACATTAACTCCCCTCTGGTCTTCACACCTGATTGGTTCACAAGTGAAGACATCACATTTATCCCTCTATTTAAGACCGAAACAGGAGGAATTCTCCACAACTCTGGCTGTTTCTACTGGTTGTAATTACTGGCGAAACGCCACGGTACTCTAATTGTAAATGGTGTAATGGGTTTACTCTCCAAACACACCGGTGTGCTGAACTAGTAACTAATTGGCATGTTTTGTTTATGTGACAAGCCTAACAAAATGGTTGTGTTTGGTTGTGGCGGGTTTAACGATGCATTTATATTCACGTGATCTAACCCAAAAATCTATCTGCTAGATACCTACATGCACACTACTATATACTACATACACTACACTATACACTACACTATACGCAACCTCAAGTTAGCACAGTTCGCTACGAACAGGGGCAAAATAAGTTCAACATACATACACACTATACACTACACTACTATACACTACACTATACACAACCTTACCAGGGTTGGCTACGTATAGTGCAAAAATGTCAACATTAATACAATATCCTGGATTTGAATCTGGATTTGAGATGCCTGTGATTATACCGAGTTGATGTTAAGTAGCTACACCAATAACCATCGTGTTATAGTTTATTTTCCAATTAAATTTAGAAAATTCGATCTCTGAGAATTACACATTTCAAGTTTGATTTCCACCTGTCTATTCGAAGGACATAATTGCCTGACCCTAACATGAATAAAGGGGCCTAATGGGAGTAAAGATGTGGTTGTGTGGTGTCATCTTCTGTAGCCTGTTAGAGTTCCCAGGCATTTGTTGTCTCTTGACAAGATCTTTATTTATACAACTGGAATAATGTTCGAGGTGGGGTTGTCTCTCTTAAAAAATGTTGGTCAGCTGCTCGTCACATTTTGTCTTTGCTTCATGCCGGTTAAAATGGGAGTATCCAGAGGAACACTCGTCATGCTTACAAAAGATAAATATTACACAAAATGCAGATATGACAGCAGCCTATTTGCTTTGTCGTTACAACAAGGCGCAGGGACTGGGAGTCCTGTGTCTTTGCGTTGCTTTTACCTGCACGGCACAGCTCACAGCAGACTCCTAATGGTGTTTTGTAGAATCCATCTCCACACTCCTTGGCGGCTGACGGCTCCTGCAGTGCACAACACACCTGAAGAGAAGGTCCACGCACAATGGAGTGATTAGGGTAATGTCGCCAAACGTCGTTATTTTGTGACTGCGACAGTCCTGGTGGTTTGAGAAATCCTATCCCTGTTGTTTCCATGAAGCATTTGTAACGAGCTTAAAACTCATCACACTGGCCAATTTTGCAATCGGCAGCTGGCACCAATCCATTATCCAAACAGGTGGAATTGAGGATACGCATCCAACATAAAGAACCAACAACACCTTCATCACTGACTCAACGGCAGAGGTCTCTGCTGTAGACCTCCCCTCGAAGGCGGTGGACAGCACTTAACTGAACTCGCACAGAGTGCGGGCAATCGCGGCCACCTGCTTCACAATTGGGATATGAGAGGTGACTTACAGACCATGAAACGTATCAACCTGCACACTAAGATTTGTTGTGGGAGGTGCTTCATTTTTTATTATTTTGCACGCTTTTTATAAACTCACTCTGTTGTCGTATCCTCAAATCTTGTAACTAAATTTTAACACACTTCCCAATGTTGTATCCACTGCAAACTTCGTATGCGTATGTCATACTGAAGACAATACTATATTCCATCATTAAAAAAAATAAACTATCTTTTTTATATGTTATGTTTCGGCTTGGTTCTAATTGTCCACGCTCAACTGACGTTGGCTGTAAATCACCACGGTCCCTTACTGTACGTTATGGCAAGCTTCGGGGCCACTTCCTGGAGTCGTGGAGTTCTGCCATTAATCGTACGGTACATTTCATTAAAGCGTGTTTAAAAAAAGTATTTTTAAATATTATTTCGCTAAGAATCTCAAGAGGCCATTAAGTGGATCGACAAACTAAGTTTTCCCCATTATATTAAAGATGAAGAATGTAAATGTGAAACCACCATTTCAATCACTGTCTGTGAATGAGAAACTCAGAAGACAGAATGTGCCTGGAGGTACAGTAGAACAACTGCAATGTAATACGCGTCATCATATCTCAGCAACCCTGAGTAGATTCACAACACGCAAACGTGTGCAGCGTTGCACGAACAAAGGCTTCTCGCCAACGCACAGAGTCGAGAAAATGTGGTCACCCCAACAACAAGAAGCAATGAAACAAAGACAACTCTAGACCGGTTTCATACACATTAGGAATCGTCAGTACAGCACAGTCCTCAATGATTTGCCATTTGCTTCTGGGAGCCTCATATATGGAGAGGAGTTGTACCTTTACATTATCAGACCCATGACTTGCGTGAAGGCAACAATAATTCAAATCTGTAAACGATGATGAAACACAGTTTAACACGAAGTAGGCTTTCACGACCAATATCCATAATACAGGATTTGGGTTAGATCGCGTAACTATAAATGTGTCGTTAAACCCGAAAACACCCGACACAGCCAAATAGGCTCTCCGCCTGATGATGCTCTTTGTAATTAGTGGTGAAACGTCATAGTCAGATTATAAATGTTGTGGATTTGCTCTCCAACACACCGGTTTGCTGTACTAGTAATGAATTGGAATGTTCTGTTGACGTGATGAACATTACTAATTTGCTGTGTCGGGTGGTGGAGGGTTTAACGACACAATTATATTTCCACGATCTAACCCAAAAAATACTGTATTATGAACGATGAAACTCATTGCAATAGACAATATTCACAGACCATGATACAAATAGGTTTAGCAACACAATCACGTGCATTGAGCTGGTGGTCTGAACAGGGCTGATATTTTGTACATGTGTAGTGGTGATACGCGCTGGGATAGGGATCGTGTGCCAGCGCGTGGTGATTGGCTGTGTGCCGGTGACGCGCTGGAGAGGGAGTGATCGGGTGGCAGCGCGGCGTGATTGGTTGTGGGGTGGAAACACGCGGTGGGAGAAAGGGATCGTAGGACACAGCGCGTCGTGATTGGTTAGCTAAGGAGCGATGCTCACGTCGAAGTCCGCATCCGCTCCGTCTCCCGGGAGCCGGGACTATATAAGGGGATGCACACAGGAAGACAGGGAGAGATGTAACCAGTGAAGACTGAAGACGGAGAGGAAGAGATAGGGCCTGCGGTACCTAGTCCCGCTGTCCTATAGGGACCGGGACTCTGTGTAGCCCGAGACGTCGTGCAGTGTGAGCAGGCAGTATGAGCATGCGGTGTGAGCATGCAGAGTGTGTAGCCAGGGACATAGGGTCTACACGAGCTGAGTGAAGAGTGTGTAGCCAGGGACATAGGGTCTACACGAGCGAAGCGAAGTGTGTGTGTAGCGAGAGGCATAGAGTCTACACGAGTTAAGAGAAGTGCGTAGTCAGAAGAAGAGAGACCACACGTTGTGTCGAGACCGTAGTCGGAAGAAGAGAGACCACACGTTGTATCGTGACAAGTTAAGATTTAATAAAGAGTGTGTTACCCGTCAAGAAGTTTCCTGCCGTCATTTCCCATACTTCAACTGGCGTCAGAAGTGAAACAGTCTTCCAAGCATGGATACAAGGAGGACTCATCAGACCCACGGGATTGACCGCGGGGATAACCTTGACGACTCGGGCCAGCTGGCATCGGGGGGTGAGGATGAAGAATTGCCTACGCTGCAAGATCCGCCGACGGCGCTGGGCGAGCGACTGGGGACCGATGCCGTGCTCCGTGAGGCACACTCCCGTCTGGCGGAGCTGCTGCTCGCCGCCGCGTCCATCCTGGCGGAAATCAGCTCGTCGGGAGGAGCGGGGACGGCGGCGGACATTCTACAGGGTCGCCTCGCAGATTCCCGCCAAAATGACATGGCGGTTGCCGCCATTTCATCTGCGACGACTTTTGGCGGGAACGGAGACCACCACGTGGCGGCGGTTCTCCAAGCGCGGCCGCTTACGTCATCAACGCGCGCTGCGGACCGCCATCTCACACCCGCCACTGGGGCCGCCATTTTATACACCGACGGGGCGGCGGGAAGGAACCACGAGGCAGAAGACGACTTCATCTTTCAACAGCGCCTGCCTACATTGTCAACCTTCAAG
The DNA here is from genome assembly GCF_964198595.1 of Lampetra fluviatilis. Lineage (NCBI taxonomy): Eukaryota > Metazoa > Chordata > Hyperoartia > Petromyzontiformes > Petromyzontidae > Lampetra > Lampetra fluviatilis. The sequence goes on from NC_136319.1 coordinate 4,493,464, forward strand.
GCGGAAGGCGGGGATTGGAGCCAATTTCAGCGCAGGTTTTTGCCCATCAGGAGATGTCCGCCTGGTCCGACGCTACAGCGCTGCGGGCACTGCCTGCCATGTTGGACGACAACGCGCTCGCGGCCTTCACGTCCGCACGGAAGTCGGACCGCTCCACGCTTAAGGCTGCGCTGGGTCTCATGGCCAAGGTCTACGGACCTCCCTCGGCGTGTCGCCATCATTTTTATGCAAGGCGGAAGGCGGACACGGAGACTGCGCTCGCCTATCGCACAGCGTTGCTGGCTCTCGCCGACGCCGCGTTCCCTCGGATGGACGAGGAGGGCCAAGATGCGATGGTTTTGGAGCAACTGCTCAAGTTGGCGCAGGACCTGGGGGTCCCTATCAACACGGCCGACGAGATCGATATTTCTTCCCTGCGGGTCGCTACAAGTATACAAGCGCACGAGGTTCTTCAACGTAAACAGGGGGTCGTATGCAACGCTGCCGTGGCCCCAGCTCCGGGCCCGGTAGTTACCGAACCCAAAGTCGTCAGCCCACGAGAGGAGGCGTTCACCGCGAGACGACCAGGGGACTGGAGGTCGGGGGGTCGTTCGCCTCTGCGATCGGCTCGCAAGCTGGAACGACCGAGATCTCCGACGACCCTCATCACGTGTTATAACTGCGGCCTCCGGGGCCACGTGGCGTCCAGTTGCCGCGCCCCACGTCAACGCGCCATGGGACCTCGGCTGGACGACGACCACGGCCCCAAGTCATCCCCATTTACCCCGGCAAGTCGCGGCACCTCACACGCTCGGCTCGCATGTTCGATACACAGGGGCCGTCGCGTTACGGCGGAGGAGAGCCGAGTAGGGTTCGGGGATTCAGTTCGGCGAGGGGGGTTCGGCCGGGACCGGGGAGAGATTGAATGGTCGGAGTTGGGGCACAGAATAGTGGCTACCTCAGCGGGTTCATCCGTTGTTACGGGATCTATTGATGGGGTCGAGGTCAGGGTGTTAGTGGACACGGGGGCGTCGGCGACTATTATATCGAACCTAATTTACAACATCCTACCAGTCCAATGTCGTCCGCTGCTTCCTGTGGATGTGCCATTTTACGCCGCTAATGGGGGATCATTGGGCATTATCGGTCAGATTAGGGCGTCCATTTGCATTGGAGACATCAAATTGTCGGGACCCGTTTTCGTTTCGTCCTCTTTGGCGGTTCCTTGCCTATTGGGCACTGATTTTTTGGCAAAAATGCCCATTAAAATTCTCATTGACCAGCGTTGCATTGAACTACCATCGGGTCGCCGCATTTCATTTTTGACGAACCCTACTGAAATTCGGACGGCGTGCGCTACGATACAAGCGTTGGCGACACAGACCGTGCACGTACCCCCGGGTTCACAGATGCTAATTCCCCTCCGGTTGCGAAAATCGTGGGTAGGGGAGACCTCGGAACAAGGCATGCTGTTGGGTCCTTCGAATAGGGCTGTTGGAGGTCTCGATTTGTCGGTGGCGCACACTTTGGTTAGGGCTGACAAGGATCCGTTTGTGATGGTTTTAAACGCGGGTTCGCGGCCGGCTGTCATTCAGCAGGGCACCGTGCTGGCTCACGCGGCACGGGTCAATGCGGAAGAGCGGCTGGTTGCGCGGGTTGATCCGAGCCCCACGCAGAACATCAAACCAAAGGAGGACCTTGAATGGGTCGAGTCGCTTTGCGCCGAATCGGACGAGTTGTCAGGGGTGCAGTTGGGTGAGCTGCGCGAGTTGCTGATAGAATTTTCTGATGTATTCAGTAAACATAAGTATGACATTGGGTGCACGGACCTGTTGCGCCACCACATTGAAATGGGCGATGCGGCACCGGTCAGGCAAAACCCCTTCCGACTGAGTCCTGCTGAGAAGGAACATGTTCAGTCGGCTGTCAACGATATGCTTGAAGCTGACATTATTTCGCCTTCTTCCAGTCCTTGGGGAGCACCTATTGTGCTGGTTAAAAAGCAGGACGGGTCCCTGCGATTTTGCGTTGATTTCCGTCGCCTGAATAAGATCTATGTGGCTGACGCGTATCCGCTCCCAAGGATGGACGAGGCCCTCGATGCTTTGTCGGGGGCGCGATATTTTTCGACTCTTGATTTATTATCGGGATTCTGGCAGTTGCCACTCGACGAAGAGTCTAAACCTAAGACAGCATTTTGGACTCCAGGGGGCCTGTTTCAGTTTAACCGGTTACCCATGGGACTTCACTCCTCTCCCGCGACGTTTCAGCGCCTTATGGAGTTAGTTTTATCGGGCTTGCAATGGGATACGTGCTTAATTTACCTGGACGATGTCATTGTGTTCAGTAGAACGTTTGAGGAACACCTCCAGCGATTGAGAGGGGTGTTCTTGCGCATGCGATCGGCTAAATTGAAGTTTAAACCGGCCAAATGCCACCTTCTTCGTAAGTCCGTTAGATACTTGGGCCACATTGTCGACTCTTCGGGAATTTCTACCGATCCCGCTAAAACGGACTGTGTCAGTTCATGGCCGACGCCCACGTCAGTTTCGGACGTGCGCAGTTTCATCGGGTTTGCTTCGTATTATCACCGATTCGTTGAGCATTTTGCCACCATTGCAAAACCCTTGCACGCCCTGATGGCAAAAGGAGTGAAGTTCCGATGGGGACCGGAGGAGGAGGCCGCGTTCTGCTCCCTCCGGGATTCCTTGGTGGGTGCTCCACCCTTGCGCTATCCTGATTTTGCGAGTCCCTTTTTGCTGGACACGGATGCTAGCAACACGGGCATTGGGGGGGTGCTATCCCAGGTTGGTTGGGGAGTCGAAAGGGTGGTCGCCTACGGTAGTAGGGTGTTGTCGCCGGCAGAGCAGCGCTACTGCGTCACCCGTCGGGAGCTGCTTGCCATTGTTTTTTTTGTACAACAATTCAGACCATATCTCTATGGTCGTCACTTTACGGTCCGGACGGATCACGCGGCGCTCCAGTATTCATTGAGGGTCGCCCAACCCTCGGGTCAATTGTCACGGTGGTTGGAAGTCCTTCAGGACTATCAGTTCACGACTACATACCGTAAAGGGTTGCGACACACTAATGCCGATGCACTGTCGCGATTGTTGCCTTGTCACAAATGTCACAAATGTGACAAGGCAACAATCGCGATTGAGTGGGGCCGTCTCCAAATGGCGGACAGCTCCCTGCTAGCATTGCGTCGCAGGGTGGGGGGTTCCGAAGAGGCCCAGGAGCGGACTTGCTCCTATGTACTTAAGCAAGGCCTGTTGATGAGATGGGACAGTTTGTCCCGGCGGCACGCACTTGTGGTGCCTTCCGCAGTGAGGGGGAAAGTTGTCTTGGCCGCACACGAACGCCTTTTGCATTTGGGAGTTAACAAAACGCTTGCCCTGCTTCAGCGTGACTATTATTGGCCGGGGATGGGGAGTGACGTGGTGAATATTCTTAAGGGATGTGTTGAGTGCGCCAGACGAAAACCACCGGCCTTGGCAGCTAATCCACCGCTGCAATCTATTCAAGTCTCGCGCACTAACGAGCTCGTTGCGCTCGATATTCTGGGGCCTTGTCCAGTCACGCCTAGGGGTATCAAGTACCTGTTGGTGGGGGTCGAATATTTTACCCGGTGGCCTATGGCGTGGCCACTCGCCAACCAGTCGGCGGCGGCTGTGACGGACGCCTTTGTCCAGGGCTACGTCCTGGACAAGGGGGCTCCCGAACGCCTGCTGACCGACCAGGGAAAACATTTTTCTAGTAAATTGCTGCAAGAGGTATGCGACCTGTTGGGCACTAAGAAGGTGCGTACCTCCCCGTACCACCCGCAGACGGACGGGATGGTGGAGAGACTCCACAGAACTTTGACTTCTATGCTGTGCCAGCAGGTGTGTGAGGCACATGTTGATTGGGACCTGCAGGTCCCGGGAGTCCTCGCCGCGTATAGGATGGCCCCCCGTGCAGCAACGGGGTTTTCCCCATTCTATCTGATGTACGGTCGGGAAGCTGACCCGCCCATGGAAACGCAGCTGGGCCTGTCCGCACCAAAAACTAATTCGAAATTGGCAGAGCATATTAAATTTAATATTTGTAAGCTGACGGAGGCAAGGGAAGCCGCACGTCTTAATTCGCGGGCTCGCCAAATTGCAAACGAGCGGTTGCGTGCACGAAAGGTGTCCGTGCACAACTGGAAACCAGGTGACAGGGCCTGGCTGCATTGCCCTCAGGCACCTTTGGCTACGTCGCCTAAATTGTTGAAGCCATGGCGGGGACCCGTGGAGGTCGTGCGGGTTGCAAGCCCCCAGTGCGTTCAGATAAAGTGGGGAAAGCGCCGTTGGTACGTCCACCCCTCCCGACTGAAACTGTTCTCGCCTCCATATGGCCTCCCCTTGTGTTATGAGGGCCGAGCATGTGACGTGTCCGACGACCCGGAGGGGGAAATGTCTCTGCCTGATCCTCACATGTCTCCGCCTGATCCGCTCCCAGGTGTCACGGAACTGACAGCTGCTGACCACCGGCGGCCGGATCTTCGCGGCGGGGCCGGTCTTTCCAGGCCCGATCCGCGCCGTCTAGAGCAGTCGGAGCTACCGGACGGTCGTCAGCGTCCCGTCCCATACGACGGACCGGCCAGACGGACTCGCGCTAGGTCGCGCTACTTTTTGTGACCTACCACGTGAGGAGTCGAGGCAGCCGGAGCGCCTCGTCACTGCGTTTAGTCAGAGACACTTGGCGCGTTCGTTTTCTGGAATTCGCTTTTATTGTGTTGTTCGTCGGGCTGTACATAGCTTCTTATCTAGGTGGTGTGTGTTGTTGTTGATTTTTATTGTGTTGATTGTCGTTTGTACATAGGTTGTTGTTGTTGTTGTGTTATTGTTGTGTTACCGGGCACACTGGGGGGGGGGGGGGGGGGGGTTTGCTGTGTTAACGTTCTGTTGTGTTGTTGTTTAGCAGCCGGGCCGGCTGCGAGCTATGTGGGAGGGGGTGATGTAGTGGTGATACGCGCTGGGATAGGGATCATGTGCCAGCGCGTGGTGATTGGCTGTGTGCCGGTGACGCGCTGGAGAGGGAGTGATCGGGTGGCAGCGCGGCGTGATTGGTTGTGGGGTGGAAACACGCGCTGGGGGAAAGGGATCGTAGGACACAGCGCGTCGTGATTGGTTAGCTAAGGAGCGATGCTCACGTCGAAGTCCGCATCCGCTCCGTCTCCCGGGAGCCGGGACTATATAAGGGGATGCACACAGGAAGACAGGGAGAGATGTAACCAGCGAAGACTGAAGACGGAGAGGAAGAGATAGGGCCTGCGGTACCTAGTCCCGCTGTCCTATAGGGACCGGGACTCTGTGTAGCCCGAGACGTCGTGCAGTGTGAGCAGGCAGTGTGAGCATGCGGTGTGAGCATGCAGAGTGTGTAGCCAGGGACATAGGGTCTACACGAGCTGAGTGAAGAGTGTGTAGCCAGGGACATAGGGTCTACACGAGCGAAGCGAAGTGTGTGTGTAGCGAGAGGCATAGAGTCTACACGAGTTAAGAGAAGTGCGTAGTCAGAAGAAGAGAGACCACACGTTGTGTCGAGACCGTAGTCGGAAGAAGAGAGACCACACGTTGTATCGTGACAAGTTAAGATTTAACAAAGAGTGTGTTACCCGTCAAGAAATTTCCTGCCGTCATTTCCCATACTTCACATGTGTAGTGGCATAGAATAGTAATGTAGCAGCATAGCGTTGGATGCTGGCAGGGAAGGGGATCTGCGGTCCAGAAGGGGCACACCAAGAACTCCCTTGTAGGTTCTAGAAAGGGGGCGTGACCAGGGGCGGAGCCAGGCCATGCTGACAGTATGAGAAGGGCCCCTGTCGGGGACCTCGGGGCTGTTGATTGTAAGTGGGATCCCCGTCATTCTGCTCAAGTACATCGTCATCATCATCACCATTCTTATCTTGTTCTCCGCAGTCGTCGTTGCTTGATATTGCTCTGTTATACAGTTGTTGGCTGTATCAGTCAGCGCCATCGGTGTTAGACGGCTAGTGTTGTGTATAGGCTAGGGTGTGTGTAGCCTCGGCGACTGTAGGGTGTGTGAAGAGGGATTGCGAATATAATAAAAGAGGTGCCTCCAAGAATTACTGCCTCCGAGTTGAACCACTACACATGCAAGACACATCTTTGTGTGTGGTCATTTTTTAGACTTGAGCAACCCTGGTATAAAGCTAGACAGAAGCAGACGTCAGTGTTTCTACTCGAACAAGCATAGAGCGGCATTCATCTCAACTGCGGCCCTGAGCAAGTGTTGGCAAATCCACATTCCCATGGTGGTGAGACTCGTTAGGATAATCACCGTCGTCTTCCTGATATTTCTGTCTTATGGCAAATGAAAAGCAAAGGACAAAATATTTAATCTTCATGTTTAGAAGGTGATCCATTTGATAGCGTCCAGAGGAAATTGATGTATAAAGTCAGTGCCTCCTCTGTGAGACTATAATGGGCAGGCATGAGTTACGTGATTCAGAGATCGCACTTCACCACATTCACAATAGGGCGACTTTCATTGTCTTACCAGTGTTCTGTATTTTTTTCATACAGTAGTCCCTCGTTCAACAGTGACATCAGTTAAAGGTTTTTCAGATAATGTTTCGTCCATAGGACCCCATGGTTTTGACGTTAACATCGTTGATTAACGGTATGTTTCACATTATAGACGCGGGCGCCAATGTCGGCCAATGCGAGTGCAGCCATTCAGCGATGTCCATTTATAAGCCTTTTGACTTCGACTGGCTTCATTTATCGCGTCTTATATTTCTAAAACGCCTTCATCCAAGGCGCTGTATTAGATATATGAGTGGTACAATGAGGGTAGCTAAAAGTGCTACGGTTAATAGGGATGGGTTATGGGGGAGGGAGGTTAGTCGGTTCAGGAATTACGGTGGGTACCTAGGGATGGTTGGAAGCATGGGCGAGTGTCTTGAGGGAGTGGAAACAACTCTTTTGCAGACTCAGTGATTTTTACTTATTTTTCAACTTATACGTGAATTAATATCGATAGCAATGGCTCTAACAGTGAATTCGTGAGAGGAAAGAGGAGTAGGAAAGCGATTAGCCTTAAAACAAAGCAGGAAATTATTAAGGTCAACTTCCAATCATCTTGGAACGGTTTTATGCTTTTAACATGTAATTCCTATTTTCGATCAACAGTTATTTCTGTGAGCAGTAGTTTTTGTGGAAAGGATTAAAAACGTTAACCGAGGGACGACTGTATAAATTGTCCATTCTCTACACCAAAATGTCAGGTTAGTATTGCAAATTAGACGACCTGGTTTAAACATTTTATGACTACATTTCAAGACGACCATAAACTCTGTACCTTGGACTGCAATAGCAAAGAGACAGACTTATATTGAAGCTGTAAACTCAGGTCACGTTAATGAATGCACTGTTCATTAGCTAAGGCGACATCAGATGATTCACCCTTATAATCTTTCGTCATTCTTACACACACAATGTAATTTAGAGTCACTCACAGCTACAATATAAGTCATCTTCTGGTATTCCCAAAACAGCCTCACTAAGTATCAAGATGTTTTTTTCAGGTGGGTCCGGCTCCATTGGGAAGTTTGTCAATTCCACGGGAAATAGCGAGCGTATGTCATCGTTTGGGGAGGAAAGAAGGGCATGAGGACATGACACTGGGTGGTCGGTACAGCGATTGGGATCATAACCGGACATCCACACCTTGCTCTCTGACACCACTTATAGGTGCAATGACCGACACAAAAAGGTGATTTTGTAGAGGTTGTGAGATTGGCACGATTTATTCTATTCATTTGATGAAATGGCCAAAACGTCTTAAAAGACTGCTGTTTTGTGGTCAATAACGTAGACCCCTTAAAAATGGCAGCTGCCCTCACGTCATACATCCCCGAAGGCGCATGATGCCAATGGCGTCACGAAGCACTGCTCATCACCTCCTGTCCAGCAACACATTGGGGAAGAGGTTATATTCTTTTCTTCTTCCACACAACTGGTTTGTCTTATCTGATTTGTTGAGTAATAATAATAATGCAATTTATAACGCGCGCAAATTTGCGGACATAACGGCCGCAACTCAGAGGCACGGAGCCAAGCTCAGAGTCACTCGAAAGCGTGGTTATAGAGGCGAGTTTTAAGTCTCTCTTGAAGGAGGCGATTGAGGTGATGCCGCGAATGTGCAGAGGGATATCATTCCAGACTGTTGGGGCTGCCACCGAGAAGTGGCGCATAGACATGACCATCCTGGATCTTAGTATCAAGAGGAGGTTGTGAGTCGCGCTACGCAGGCATCTGCCGTGTGCTGAGCTGCAAGTTGTCAATAATGAAGAAAGGTACGGCGGGCAGGCAGATGTGAAGGCATTGTGGCAGAGGCAGGCGTTCTTGTATATGACCCTACTGGCGATGGATAGCCAGTTGAGTGCACGGAGACAGGCTAGTGAGTCGAGACGGGGATGAGTGTGGCCAATGACGACGCGTGCTAGGTTGTTTTGTAGTCTTTGAAGTGTTTTAGGTTGCCAGTGGAGGTCCGGACTAGGACGGAGTTGCAATAGTCAAGGCGAGACCCAACTATGCAACATGCCAATGTGTTGGCAATTTCCGTAGAGATGAGAGGACGTTGTTGTCTGAGAGCCTTCAGGTGAAAATTACATTAACTGATTATATGGTTGGTTTGACGGTCGAAGGATAACGTTGAGTCTAGGATGACACCGAGGTAGCTGAAGTGATCGATGAACCTGATGCTGTGACCGAAGATGTGTACAGTATGGGTGTTGTGAGTGCTGATGAGTTGAGACGTTGCTTGGTACCTAACATGATGGCCACTGACTTTTTCGGATTAAGGGCTAGATTGTGTGCAGTGAACCACTGTTGCAAGCCGGTGGTACATTCCGAAAGCCTCTCGAATCCAGATACATTGCTAGAATCGATGACGGTGAATAGAATAGTGTCATCCGCGTATGAGTGGTGCTTAACACCGAAGCTTGCGATGAGCCGGCCGTTCGGGGAAGTGTAGGCTGTGAAGAGCAGGGGACCGAGTACAGAGCCCTGGGGAACCCCGCATAATGCTTTTGTTTCAAGCGATCTGGACGTGCCCACCCTGACTGAAGATTTCTGGTCAGAAAGGTACGAAACTATCCACTTGAGTGCTGAGCCACATATACCGAAGTCGGATTTCAGGAGGGAAGTAAGGAGCGAGTGGATGATGGTGTCGAAGGCTGACGAAATGTCCAGACTTACAAGTGCAACAGTGGAGCCGGAATCAATGATCGTTAAAATGTCATCGAGCACTCTAGTGAGTGCTGTTTCTTTAGAGTAGTTTTGATGGTAAGCTGACTGGAAGCAGCAGTAGTTTGTGGAGGAGGTGATGTGTGGTTTTACCTGAGCGAGGGCTAGTCGTTCAAGAAATTTAGAGAGGTTCGAGAGATTAGTGATGGGACGATAACTAGATGGGTCATCCGGGTCGAGACTTGGTTTCTTTAACAAGGGAGAAACCAGGCCAGATTTGAGGTTGGACGGAAAACACCCCATAGAGAATGAGGCATTTGCGTTGTTCCTGATCATGATGGCGAGTTCCGCAGCACATTTCTTGAACAAGAAACCTGGGAGCACGTCGAGTGGAGATGACTTCAATTGAAGTGATTCAATTAAAGATAATAGATATTTTGTAGACACCGGCTTTAGCGTAGTTAGAAAGGTGTCTGGGTGAGTGCTTACAATTTCAGGTAACTTGAGCGGGGTACATGGTGCGATGTGTGAGTAGACATGCAAGAGTTTGCAACGTTAATTAGCTTGTTGGTGAAGTAATAATTAAAAGAGGTGGCAAGTTTCAGTGAGGCCAGAAGATTGCTAAGGTGAGGGACCATGGTGCTACCAGGATGTAGATGGTCTTTGAGGGTTTTCAATAGAATGTGTGGTTTTCCGGTTGCTGTTTTGATGCGTTCTTCAATGTAGGAGGAACGTGAGACAAGGATAAGTTTGTTAGTTTTCCTGCCCGTGCTGTACCGATAGTGCTGATGAGGGGGCCCGGATTCAGGTGGACTCCAATCAGCGGCTCTGCTGCCCGGAGCAGCAAGTCGAGGTAGCGTTGTCCAAGCTCTACGCCATCAGCAAGCACTTCCCCGTACGTAGTGTACGGGGAAATGGGTAGAGTAATCGGTTACTTAAATAATACATTTTTTTGCTTTAATCGTAAATATTACTGTGTCATGCCACTTGAGACAGAAATAGTGAGTAACAATGGGCTGTCTGCTGGTTAAAAGACAAAATTCAGTCTCATTAAGAAACGTTGACATTGATGGAAAAAATGAAGCAAAAACTGAAACGTGCACGTAAAAACCTTGGAGAGATGCAGGCTTGGAATTTCGTTGAGAGACAGAAAGGGGAACATGTGGATTAGAGAACATAGAAAGGTTACAAACATTTTTTTGACTGTTTAGAAAAGTAACTGAACTTGGAAAGGACACGACAAAGAGTGAAGGAATGATGGCCGGGAGGTCGCGATTTAACGACAGAATGGCTGCCAATGGAAAGAACACTCCAGAGAGAGAACATCAACTGTGGGATAAGGAACAATGATTCATCCTGAAGTATTGCTTGCCCTATGAAGGTTATAGCCCTTAACATTACAAATAAATGAACGAGTAAATTAAACTATAAGTGGTGATCCTCACCATCAGTAGGAGTATTCTTCTCAGCGCCAGCCCACGCGAGCTCCTCCGCTTGTTCATGAAGTTCATCTCTCCTCACTCCTCGCCCTCAGACTTTCGACTCCTTTCTCACCTCTCACTTCCTATGACGGCTCCGTAATATTATTTTTCTCTTCAACTACTTTTTAACTATATTTTTTTATTTTACCGGGTTAAGGCCCCACTGAGCTGCGTAACTCTTTTTCAGAAGCGACCTGGCTATCACAAATGATAGCAGCTCAACGAAGTGACTTATCAAGTGGAATTGTAGAGCAGACACATAACTCTAAACGTGTGATGTTGATTATAAATCTGGAGGGAAAAATCCACATCTGTCTTGTTTCTCTATATTTTCCACTATATCTCTCCTGTCTCCTCACCCTCTTGTCACGCTTCTCGACCCACTCTTGTCAGAAGCCTGAGTTCGCAAGCTTCTTGTCTACATTGTCACCTCCAAGGTGTTTTTTTTAACAAACCTCGCTCTTAACAGTTAAATCGCAGCCGGATTCAATGCCAAACGAAGAGACTAGGCAATTGCTTGTTGCAACTGTGGGAAGTTTTCACTTCGTGTTTTATCTTACTGTGAGTTCCTTGCGAAGATCACGTGTGTGGTTTATAGTGCTAAGTTTATGAGAGGGAGTTGGCAATGTCTGCTGTAGCCCTGACAAGGCAGGCTCGCTTAATGATAAGAGTCGTAATTTTGGGTGCATTGACATGGCCAAGTGGTGCGCATACCTCCGTTTATGGCAAATCGCGTTCTTGAACCAAATACATACGTGCTCTGGTTCATCCGAAATCTACGTGATCGCCTCGACACCACAGCAGTTGCATATCTTTAAAAACAGTGGACAGAGTTTGATTTATTTTGATTGACGTGACTCTGCTGTCCAGTTAGTGGGTCTTATGCGCAGGAGCAGGAAAATGTTATTACTGAGCACGCACATCGATCGGTCAATCATTAGTTATGTTATATCTTATGTTTCGACTTGGGTCTAATTGTCCACGCTCAACTGACGTTGGCTGTAAATCACCACGGTCCCTTACTGTACGTTATGGCAAACTTCGGGGCCACTTCCTGGAGTCGTGGAGTTCTGCCATTACTCGTACGGTACATTTCATTAAAGCGTGTTTTTAAAAAAGTATTTTTAAATATTATACCGCTAAGAATCTCAAGAGGCCATTAAGTGGATCGACAAACTAAGCTTTCCCCATTATATAAAAGATGAAGAATGTAAATGTGAAACCACCAATTCAATCACTGTCTGTGAATGAGAAACTCAGAAGACAGAATGTGCCTGGAGGTACAGCAGAACAACTGCAATGTAATACGCGTCATCATATCGCAGCATCACAACACGCAAACGTGTGCAGCGTTGCACGAACAAAGGCTTCTCGCCAACGCACAAAATGTGGTCACCCCAACAACAAGAAGCAATGAAACAAAGACAACTCTAGACCGGTTTCATACACATTAGGAATCGTCAGTACAGCACAGTCATCAATGATTTGCCATTTGCTTCTGGGAGCCTCATATATGGAGAGGAGTTGTATCTTTACACTATCAGACCTGTAGGGGTGTCAGGGGAAGGATTCCCACCAATAGGTGGGTTAGTGGGAGGGGTGATCGAGGAGATATAAGGAGAGAACGGGCGGGAAGAGGGGGCCTTTGGCGGGAACAATATTGGGACGGCTGGGGACAGGTGTGGATGGAAGAAAAGGAATAAAGGACGAGACCCCTGCAATCTGGTGTCGGCTCCCCCTTTACATCTGGTGGCAGCGGTGGGATTACAATGGCTACAAAAAAGAATCCCCGCGGAAAAGAGCCAAGGGAAGAGGAAGCAGGGGCCGGGGATCCTTCCCATCCCGGGGAACAAGGGGGCCTGCTATCAGAAGCAGCAGCAGGGGGCCCGGATCGCCTGGAGGACCCCATGGAGGACCGCATGGCCCGCGTGGAGAGGGCACTCCAGGAGCTACTGCAGAGGCTCCCTATGGGGGCCCGCCAGCACCGGGACCCCCACCCCCACGCGTACTACGGGAGGAGAGGCCACGGGACCCGGAGGTGACGTCGCGGGCGGACGTGACGTCGCGGGCGGAGGTGACGTCGCGGGCGGAGGTGACGTCGTGGGTGGAGGTGACGTCGCGGGCGGAAGTGACGTCGCGGCCGGGGTTGGTGTCGATACCGGGCGTGGCATCGCGGGCGGGCGTGACGTCGCGGGCGGGCGGGCGTGACGTCGCGGGCGGGCGTGGCGTTGCGGGCGGGCGTGACGTCACCAGTTTACCGCGACGCCGGCGAGTTGCCAGGGGCAACGGCCCGTGTGCTGAGACGGCACACAACATTGACATTGCGCCCTGGAGCAGTTCCACGGCCCGCCTCACCACCGCTTTGCGACAGAGCGAGACGGAACCAGGGGGACCACGCCCCCGTGACAAAGGAAAGGGAGGGTAGAAGGGAGGGGCTCACGGGAAGGCCCACCCCCCAGTCCCCACCGCCCCCTACAATGGGCCCCCCCCCCCCACACCACAAGAGGGGCCCACCCTACGTCACCAAGGGGGGGCAATTTGCACCACATAGAGAGCCCAGCCCGCAACCCAGGGGCAAGCCCACACTATGTAACAAGGGCGCGCTCACCCTGCTGCGACGCACTCCAAAGGGAGGAACCCCATCTTTGGTCCATTCACATCCATCCCCCATCATCTCACCATGCACCACAGGATAACGAGACGCCGCCTGGTCAGTGGCCGGACTCAGCCACACAATGGAGGAAGCTGGCAAGGCGGGTGGTAGCGGCCACGTCAGGAACCTCGGTCCTGGTCGGTGAAATCGCAGGAGTGTCGGCACGTATCTTGGTGGATACGGGGGCATCAGCCACGATCATCTCGAGCACCATGCATGAGATGCTGCCGGATAAAATCCGACCTTTAGTCCCCATCAAGACAACGTTCATTGCAGCAAATGGAGGCAGCATGGGCTTCCTGGGCCAGGTTGAAGCCCCGATACAGAATGGGCAGCTTTCGGTAGCAGGACCCATCCTTGTCTCCGCAACGTTGCCCGTACCCTGCCTGTTGGGGACGGACTTTCTGAGGCGGATGCCAATGAAAATCGATCTGGCCAATGGGCGGGTCGAAGTCCAGGGAACGCATCTCCATTTCCTAAAGGCGGAGGGGGCCAGCCGGGGTGTACCCTATGTGCAGGCTCTGGTCAGTAAGTCTGTCTCCATTCCCCCGGCAGCCCAGATGCTGATTCCGCTGCAATATTGGTCCCCCCTCGTGACAGCCCGACCAGACTCACCCATCCTGGTGTCTCCGGCGTCAGCTGCCATGGATCGCCATGCGCTGGTGGGAGCCGAAACTATTGTACAGAGGAACCAGCATCTGTTCATTCAGGTGCTGAACACCTCCGATAGAACAGTGACGGTGCAGGAGGGAACAGTTCTGGCCCACGTTAGTCCCTTGTCACTAAGAGCCCCAGGGACAAAGCCCGAGCTTGTAGGCAGCATCAGCCAGTCCGAGGACAGAGGGGCCGAATCGTGGATGGACCAGCTGGCGGGGCCTGAGCCGGGATTGCCGCCTGACCAGAAACAGCAGCTGCACTCGTTATTGCATGAGTTCTCGGACGTGTTCAGCCGGGGACCGTTCGACCTAGGGCGCACAAATTTGTCGCAGCACCACATTAACACGGGAGATGCTGCACCCCTGCGCCAAAACACATATAAAATGAGCCCAATGGAAAAAGGGCACATTCAACAAGCAGTGCAGGAGATGCTGCGGGCCGACATCATTTATCCATCCTCGAGTCCCTGGGGGGCACCGGTGGTCCTAGTCAAGAAGTCAGACGGGTCACTGAGATTCTGTGTGGACTTCCGACGCCTCAATGCCGTCACGCTGGCCGACGCATATCCCCTACCACGTATTGACGACTCATTGGATGCACTGGCGGGAGCAAAATTTTTCAGTACGCTGGATTTATTGTCCGGGTTCTGGCAGGTCCCACTAGATGCAGACTCCCGGCCTAAAACAGCGTTCCGGACACCACAGGGCCTGTTCGAGTTCAACTGTCTGCCTATGGGCCTCCAGACTGCGCCGGCAATGTTCCAACGCATAATGGAGTTGGCCTTAGCAGGCCTCCAATGGGAAACGTGCCTCATCTACCTGGATGACGTCATTGTTTTCAGCCGATCATTCGAGGAACACATTGACCGATTACGTCAGGTATTCCTGCGGTTCCGGAACGCGAACTTGAAGCTCAAGCCGTCGAAGTGCCACCTTATGCAGTCGTCGGTACGCTACTTGGGCCACGTCGTCAGTGAGTCTGGAGTGGCTACAGACCCGGAAAAGACGGCCTGCGTGAGGGCCTGGGCTGTTCCCACAACGGTTCCAGAGGTACGCCGGTTTGTGGGTTTCGTTTCTTACTAACACCGCTTTGTGCCCAACTTCGCAACCATTGCCAAGCCCTTGCACGTGTTGATGGCGAAGAACCAGAGGTTTTATTGGGGCCCTCTGGAGGAAGAGGCATTCCAGCAGCTGCGCTCATGTCTGACAGATGCACCACCATTGGCCTTTCCGGATTTTGGCCTCCCCTTTATCCTGGACACGGACGCCAGCGATGTGGGCATCGGCAGTGTTTTGTCGCAAGTCCAGCATGGTCGGGAGGTGGTTATCGCCTATGGTAGTCACGTGCTTTCATCAGCGGAGCAGCGCTACTGCGTCACACGTAGGGAACTCCTGGCAGTCGTTCACTTCGTGCAGCAATTCCGACTCTACCTGTATGGTCGCAAATTTACGGTCCGCACTGACCACGCGGCCTTGCAGTATTCGCTCCGCATCGACCAGCCTTCGGGCCAGCTGGCCAGATGGATAGAGTGCCTGCAGGAGTACAGGTACCAAGTAGTGCATCGCAAGGGGACCAGACATGCCAACGCAGACGCATTGTCCCGACTGGCACCCCAGGGCCCTTGTGCATGTGTAGTAAGTATTTAGGAGGCACACTTATTTATTAACACCAACTCGTGCACAGTAACGGGTTTACACAGTGCTTAAAGGGGTATCGTCCCCTTCACTCATCTAACAGGGAGACACAACATCTAACCCCGCTAACCTACGCCCGAGTCCTCCACTACGGAGCTAGGGGAGGCTACCTATCCCAGCCCTGGTCAAGCTGGAATCCCGGCACCCTGAGTCTCCAGACCGGCTCTTATAAGAACGTCAGTCTGGGCTCTCGGGGCCACGCCACCGGCTTGCCCGGGTCGCCCTGACAAGGACAGCGAGCCAGGGGAGCTCCGGGGCCTATTCTAGCTAGTCTTCAGTCTTCGCTGGTTTAAGCTAATACTCGACCTCGAGCCCTCCGGCTCACCACCTTTTATAGTACTCGGCCCCCCGGGAGGGGCCCGTGGGGGATGCAGGTGCGGACGTCGGTGTGAGCACCTCCTCTGTGTACGGCCCTAACCACGCCCCTTGTGTTTGTTAGCCATCCGCGCCCATACACAATTACACCTCTACATCACCCCCCCCTGTACAGCTCGCAGCCGTCCCCGGCTGCAACAAAATCAGAATAAAGGTGCTCCCCACCCCAAACCCGTGTGTGCCTCGCGTAATTTTAACAAGAACAATTACAACCATAACAACAACAACAAGAACAGGAAGAAAAAAAATAACCCGACGCACCCCCCCGAATAAATACCCCATTCTGCAAAACCAACATATATACATGCGCTCCGGACACCTCCCCCCCCCGTCCGCAAGGGCCCCCCAACGGCCAACCTCACAATAGTCTGCGCATTTTGGCGCGCGTTCTCGCGGCGGGCCCGTCACAAGGGCCCGTCCCGGCACGCTCAGTGGCGGTTGTTGACGGTCCGGGTGCGACAGAGTCTGGCTTTGCTGCCGAGTGACCCCCGACCCCCCCGGGAGGGGTTTGCGGTCGTGGACCCGTCACTCCTGTTGCACCTGGAGATGGAACAGTTGATATCAGGTTAGGCGAGAGCAGCGACGTCGGGGAGTCGGCGGACCCCTCACACGTTTGGCCATGCGTGTGTGTGTGTGAACCACGGCCCGGCGCAATGAATGGTTTCAACCTTGAGGGGTGCACGTACCACCGACGCCTCCCCCATTTGACGCGTACACATTGCGGCCGCAAGACCTGTACGACCTCCACGGGCCCCCGCCATGGCCGTACCAACTTTGACGAGGTCGCCAGCGGCACCTGGGGACAGTGCAACCATGCCCTGTCCCCCGGTTTCCATTTGAACACATGTACCCGCCCCAGCCTAAGCCTCTCGTTCGCCTGCTGGCAGAGTTCAGAATTTTGCACGGCCGCTTCCCGCGCCTCAGATAATTTGCCGATGTTAAATTTAACGTGTTCGGACAATGTAGACTTCGCCTGAGGCGCCGAGAGCTTCAGCTGGGTCGTCACAGGGGGTTAGCCTCGCGGCCATACATTAAAAAGAAAGGGGAAAATCTGGTGGCCGCATGGGGAGCCATCCTGTAGGCTTGTAACACACCGGCAATGCGAAGGTCCCAATCTGTCTGGGATTCCGATACCTGCTGGGACAGCATGGACGTGATAGTCCGATGCAGCCGTTCCACCATCCCGTCAGTTTGTGGGTGATACGGGGAGGTCCGAATTTTCTCCGTACCCAAGAGGTCGCACACCTCGCGGAGGAGTTTCCCCGAAAAATTCTTACCCTGGTCAGTCAGCAGCCGTTCCGGAGCACCCTTGTCGAGGACATAGCCCTGGACAAAGGCCTCCGCGATGGCTGCTGCTGACTGGTTGGCCAGGGGCCAGGCCATGGGCCATCTCGTGAAGTATTCGACCCCTGTCAATAAATACCTATTTCTCCTGGGTGTAGCGGGAAATGGCCCGAGAATATCCAGAGCAACGAGCTCGTTAACCCGAGAAACCTTTATGGACTGCAGCGGAGGGTTGGACCCCCTCGCTGGTGGCTTCCGCTGCGCACATTGCGTGCACGACCCCAGGAGATCCCCCACGTGCTTTGCCATGCCCGGCCAGAAGAAATCGAGCTGGAGCATGGCAAAGGCCTTGTGAACCCCCAAGTGCAGGAGCCGCTCATGCGCAGCCCATACCACCTTACCCCTCAATGCTGCAGGCACCACGAGCCGTTGGCGGCGGGATTTTCCATCCCAGTGCATTAAAAGGCCCTGGAACAACCCCCACGAGTCAACGTTCGCCACCCCGTGACCAACCCCCCCGGTGCGACGGCGCAGAGCAAAATGTCAGGTTAGTCTTGCAAATTATACGACTCTGGTCTCTTGAGTTTCCACCTGGTTTAAACATTTTATGACTACATTTCAAGACGACCATAAACTCTGTACCTTGGACTGCAATAGAAAAGAGACAGACTCATATTGAAGCTGTAAACTCAGGTCACGTTAACGAATGCACTGTTCATTAGCTAAGGCGACATCAGATGATTCACCCTCATAATCTTTCGTGATTCTTACACACACAATGTTATTTAGAGTCACTCACAGCTACAATATAAGTCATCTTCTGGTATCCCCAAAACAGCCTCACTAAGTATCAAGATGTTTCTTTCAGGTGGGTCCCGCTCCATTGGGAAGTTTGTCAATTCCACGTGAAATAGCGAGCGTACGTCATCGTTTGGGGAGGAAAGAAGGGCATGAGGACATGACACTGCGTGGTCGGTACAGCGAGTGGGATCATAACCGGACATCCACACCTTGCTCTCTGCCACCACTTATAGGTGCAATGACCGACACAAAAAGGTGATTTTGTAGAGGTTGTGAGTTTGGCACGATTTATTCTATTCATTTGATGAAATGAACAAAACGTCTTAAAAGACTGCTGTTTTGTGGTCAATAACGTAGACCCCTTTAAAATGGCAGCTGCCCTCACGTCATACATCCCCGAAGGCGCATGATGCCAATGGCGTCACGAAGCACTGCTCATCACCTCCTGTCCAGCAACACATTGGGGAAGAGGTTATATTTTTTCTTCTTCCCCACAACTGGTTTGTTTTATCTGATTTGTTGAGTAATAATAATAATGCAATTTATAACGCGCGCAAATTTGCGGACGAAACAGCCGCAACTCAGAGGCGTGGAGCCAAGCTCAGAGTCACTCGTAAGAATGGTTATAGAGGCGAGTTTTTATGTCTCTCTTGAAGGAGGCGATTGAGGTGATGCTGCGAATGTGCAGAGGGATATCATTCCAGACTGTTGGGGCTGCCACCGAGAAGTGGCGCATAGACATGACCATCCTGGATCTTGGTATCAAGAGGAGGTCGTGAGTCGCGCTGCGCAGGCATCTGCCGTGTGCTGAGCTGCAAGTTGTCAATAATGAAGAAAGGTACGGCGGGCAGGCAGATGTGATGGCATTGTGGCAGAGGCAGGCGTTCTTGTATATGATCCCACTGGCGATGGATAGCCAGTTGAGTGCACGGAGACAGGCTAGTGATTCGAGACGGGGATGAGTGTGGCCAATGACGACGCGTGCTAGGTTGTTTTGTAGTCTTTGAAGTTTTTTTAGGTTGCCAGTGGAGGTCCGGACTAGGACGGAGTTGCAATAGTCAAGGCGAGACCCAACTATGCAACATGCCAATGTGTTGACAATTTCCGTAGAGATGAGAGGACGTTGGTGTCTGAGAGCCTTCAGGTGAAAATTACATTAACTGATGATATGGTTGCTTTGACGGTCGAAGGATAACGTTGAGTCTAGGATGACACCGAGGTAGCTGAAGTGATCGGTGAACCTGATGCTGTGACCGAAGATGTGTACAGTATGGGTGTTGGGAGTGCTGATGAGTTGAGACGTTGCTTGATACCTAACATGATGGCCACTGAGTTTTTCGGATTAAGGGCTAGATTGTGTGCAGTGAACCACTGTTGCGAGGCGGTGGTACATTCCGAAAGCCTCTCGAATCCAGATGCATTGCTAGAATCGATGACGGTGAATAGAATAGTGTCATCCGCGTATGAGTGGTGCTTAACACCGAAGCTTGCGATGAGCCGGCCGATCGGGGAAGTGTAGGCTGTGAAGAGCAGGGGACCTAGTACAGAGCCCTGGGGAACCCCGCATAATGCTTTTGTTTCAAGCGATCTGGACGTGCCCACCCTGACTGAAGATTGCCGGTCAGAAAGGTACGAAACTATCCACTTGAGTGCTGAACCACATATACCGAAGTCGGATTTCAGGAGGGAAGTAAGGAGCGAGTGGATGATGGTGTCGAAGGCTGACGAAATGTCCAGACTTACAAGTGCAACAGTGGAGCCGGAATCAATGATCGTTAAAATGTCATCGAGCACTCTAGTGAGTGCTGTTTCTTTAGAGTAGTTTTGATGTTAAGCTGACTGGAAGCAGCAGTAGTTTGCGGAGGAGGTGATGTGTGGTTTTACCTGATCGAGGGCTAGTCGTTCAAGGAATTTAGAGAGGTTCGAGAGATTAGTGATGGGACGATAACTAGATGGGTCATCCGGGTCGAGACTTGGTTTCTTTAACAAGGGAGAAACCAGGCCAGATTTGAGGTTGGATGGAAAACACCCCATAGAGAATGAAGCATTTGTGATGTTCCTGATCATGATGGCGAGTTCCGCAGCACATTTCTTGAACAAGAAACCTGGGAGCACGTCAAGTGGAGATGACTTCAATTGAAGTGATTCAATTAAAGATAATAGATCTTTTGTAAACACCGGCTTTAGCGTAGTTAGAAAGGTGTCTGGGTGAGTGCTTACAATTTCAGGTAACTTGAGCGGGGTACAATGGTGCGATGTGTAAGTAGACGTGCAAGAGTTTGCAACGGTAATTAGCTTGTTGGTGAAGTAAGTATTAAAAGAGGTGGCAAGTTTCAGTGAGGCCAGAAGATCGCTAAGGTGCGGCACCATGGTGCTACCAGGATGTAGAAGGTCTTTGAGGGTTTTCCATAGAATGCGCGGTTTTCCGGTTGCTGTTTTGATGCGTTCTTCAATGTAGGAGGAACGTAAGACAAGGATAAGTTTGTTAGTTTTCCTGCACGTGCTGTACCGATAGTGCTGATGAGGGGGCCCGGATTCGGGTGGACTCCAATCAGCGGCTCTGCTGCCCGGAGCAGCAAGTCGAGGTAGTGTTGTCCAAGCTCTACGTCATCAGCAAGCACTTCCCCGTACGTAGTGTACGGGGAAATGGGTAGAGTAATCGGTTACTTAAATAATACATTTTCTTTGCTTTACTCGTAAATATTACTGTGTCATGCCACTTGAGACAGAAATAGTGAGTAACAATGGGCTGTCTGCTGGTTAAAAGACGAAATTCAGTCTCATTAAGAAACGTTGACATTGATGGAAAAAATGAAGCAAAAACTGAAACGTGCACGTAAAAACCTTGGAGAGATGCAGGCTTGGAATTTCGTTTAGACAGAAAGGGGAACATGTGGATTAGAGAACATAGAAAGGTTACAAACATTATCTTGACTGTTTAGAAAAGTAACTGAACTTGGAAAGGACACGACAAAGAGTGAAAGAATGATGGCGGGAGGTCGAGATTTAACGACGGAATGGCTGCCAATGGAAAGAACACTCCAGAGAGAGAACATCAACTGTGGGATAAGGAACAATGATTCATCCTGAAGTAATGCTTGCCCTATGAAGGTTATAGCACTTAACATTACAAATAAATGAACGAGTGAATTAAACTATAAGTGGTGATCCTCATCATCAGTAGGAGTATTCCTCTCAGCGCCAGCCCACGCGAGCTCCTCCGCTTGGTCATGAAGTTCATCTCTCCTCACTCCTCGCCCTCAGACTTTCGACTCCTTTCTCACCTCTCACTTCCTATGACGGCTCCGTAATATTATTTTTCTCTTCAACTACTTTTTAACTATATTTTTTTATTTCACCGGGTTAAGGCCCCACTGAGCTGCGTAATTCTTTTTCAGAAGCGACCTGGCTATCACAAGTGATAGCAGCTCAACGAAGTGACTTATCAAGTGGAATTGTAGAGCAGACACATAACTCTAAACGTGTGATGTTGATTCTAAATCTGGAGGGAAAAATCCACATCTGTCTTGTTTCTCTATATTTTCCACTATATCTCTCCTGTCTCCTCACCCTCTTGTCACGCTTCTCGACCCACTCTTGTCAGAAGCCTGAGTTCGCAAGCTTCTTGTCAACATTGTCACCTCCAAAGGTGTTTTTTTTTACAAACCTCGCTCTTAACAGTTAAATCGCAGCCAGATCCAATGCCAAACGAAGAGACTAGGCAATTGCTTGTTGCAACTGTGGGAAGTTTTCACTTCGTGTTTTATCTTACTGTGAGTTCCTTGCGAAGATCACGTGTGTGGTTTATAGTGCTAAGTTTATGAGAGGGAGTTGGCAGTCTGCTGTAGCCCTGACAACGCAGGCTCGTTGAATGATAAGAGTCGTTATTTTGGGTGCGGTCACATGGCCAAGTGGTGCGCATACCTCCATTAATTACAAATCGCGTTCTTAAACCAAATAAATACGTGCCCTCGTTCATCCGAAATCTATGTAATCGCCTCGACACCACAGCAGTTGCATATCTTTAAAAAAAAGTGGACAGAGTTTGATTTATTTTGATTGACATGATTCTGCTGTCCAGTTAGTGGGCTGAGTCTTATGCGCAGGAGCAGGAAAATGTTATCCCTGAGCACGCGAATCGATCGGTCAATCATTAGTGTTCGTTATAAATTCAAAAAGTAACAATCAAAATCGTCAGATGTGCTTTAAAAACCGGGCCGGCCCCGCCCTCTGCTCGCACTGTAGTGATGGCGGGAAATTGAACCGCGAGCCGCGTCGGGGTGGCGGGAAATGTCGTCGCGCGTCAGCTGCCGTCGTCGTCCCGCGCAGCCCCTCCAGCCCCCAGCCGCGTGATCTCCTCCAACGTGGCGGCCGCAGCGTAGAGCAGCTCCGCCAGGCGGGAGTGAGCCAGCCGAAGTCCCTCGGCCGACGCATCCCCCCCTTCCTGTCGTAGCAGCGCGGGTGTACTCAGCCCCGGCTGCTCCGATCCGACCTCGGCCATCTCTGGTGCCGATTCGGCCGAGGTGTCCTCCAACTCCGACTCCCTGGTACGTGTCGTCCCTCGTGTGTCCATCATTGAACGTTTACTTCTGACCCCAGATGTAGTAGGTTCGAATTAGGTGCACACACGCAGCTTGGAGGCAACACTATTTATTAAACGGTAAGTAATATAACACTGTACATGAGGTGGTGACCACCTCCCTCAACTCACAAACACTCTGGAACGCGACACACACTGGGCCAGGCAGGCAATGGCCTGCCTGGCCCAGGACGACGACTCGGGACTTGACGACCGATGGTGTCTTCACTTCGGAGTACAGTACAACAGCCTCGCTCTGCGTTCACACCACGCTTATATCTGCTTTGACGTGGCCGGCTCCGCCCAGGCGTGGCTGGCTCTCTCCAGGCCACGCCTCCCTTCCCAGGACATGCCTCACTTCCCCCACCTCTGGGAAGGTCCGGATCCCTCCACCACGTGACCCCCCAGGCACCCCCTTGGGGCCCCCAGCCCTCGTACGGGCCGACACAGTAGTGACCGTTCTATGTCACTACATCACCCCCCCCCCCCCCTGTATAAACACACAGCCGTCCCCGGCTGTAACACAACTGTGAAACATCGAAAAGGTGTGCCTCCAAACCAGCAACATCAATAAATGACCGGCGACCGATAAGAAATACAATCACGTAATATATACAGAATCGACGAGGGTAAAAGGGAACCACATAGAAAACGGGGAATTAACAACAAATATGCATGAAAACTGGCTAACCCACTTACGCTCCAGCACAGCCCCCCCCCCCCCCCCCATTAGAATCACGCATGCAATGACAGTCACCCGTTAGCACCCCCCCGCCTTTCCGACGTGGCGTCACAACCAGTAGCACGCGTCGGCCATATTGGGGGGGGGGAATTTCCATGTTACCACCCCACCGCCTCTCCGACGCGGAGTCACAACCAGTAGCACGCGTCGGCCATATCGGGGGGAGGGAATTTCCATGTTACCACCCCACCGCCTTTCCGACGCGGCGTCACAACCAGCAGCACGCGTCGGCCATATCGGTGGGATTTTAACCCAGTCTCTCTCCAAGACTCGCATCGCAGCATATAGCTGTACCGACCGAGCTGAGACGACCCAGTCCCTCTCCAAGACTCGCATCGCAGCATATAGCTGTACCGACCGAGCTGAGACGACCCATCGTTCACTCACTGCACAACATGCACCCTAACAACTGAGGGATACAGTCTCAACGTAACAGGACAACTCCACCTGAACCTTACGAATCTCCAGCCCACTGTCTAAATGCGCCTCGGAGGGTCTCAACCTCCGAGCCGTGAGGTCAAGTTGTCAGCCATAGCATGACAGGACCACACTCTCTGAGCCATGTGAGCGCACAGCCCACTAGGCTAGACAAGCCACAGAGTGTCTCGATCTCCGGGCTGTCAGGTCAAGCCGTCAGACACAGCATGACGGGACCACACTCTCTGAGCCATGTGAGCGCACAGCCCACTAGGCTAGACATGCCACGGAGTGTCTCGATCTCCGGGCTGTCAGGTCAAGCCGTCAGCCATTGCATGACGGGACCACACTCTCCGAGCCCTGTGAGCGCACAGCCCACTAGGCTAGACATACCACGGAGTGTTTCAATCTCCGGCTGTCAGGTCAAGCCGTCAGCCATAGCATGACGGGACCACAACGTTCATGTTAGACACGCAACACTCACTGGGCCATCCTGGTCAGGATCTGCGCCCCAAGATAGGTGACAGCCAGCACCACAATTCCAAATCCCTGGCAGCATGTCACCATTGCAATTTAACACCATCACAACACATACAATTTGAATTATGATCCCCCACTGAACTGATCCCATGGCGAACAGGTACGCACAATTTGTGACGATCCCGAATATTCAATGGTCACAACAATACACCTCACATCCCGTATCTGTACACATCATCTCCGAGACTCGCATTGCAGCATGAAGCTGTACCAACCGAGTCGAGACGAGCAACGCAATTTGACGGCAATTAACGGAAGCGCACCCCCGATCCATGTAGAACACAAGGGGCATTCCCGCACAAAAGACATCATCTGTGCAACAACGGACAGGAACCAACCAGTGAGTTTGAACCACACCAAACCTGTCATTTCAAAATCCCCTTGAACATTAACCATGGGACTCAGGGCATTCGAATTGAGAGCAAAAAAAACTTGACATAAACCCCAAGAATCGCCGAATTAATACAGTATATGCAGTATACGAAGTTCGTACAGTCAATCATTTGGAGTAATGCTGCCTCCAGTCCCCACATGGCAACTCACACAATCAATACTCCAGACAATCCGTACATAGTAAATAATTACAAGCAAGTACCCAACAGTCCATACACTGTTAACAATTTCAAGCAAAGCTCCATACGGTCTGTACATTGGCAACAATGACGATCAAAGTTTCAGACAGTTACACATGACAATCGCGAGCGAAACTCCATACAGTATACACAATAACAATGGCGATTTCGCAACAAAACGATGTAACAACACGAGTCATTAACACGGCAACCTACAGGATATCAACGGAGCTCGGGACACCAACAACGAATTAATCATTAACTACACCCAGAAGATACCGATCTCGACGCCGTATTTAACAACACCGTTACAAGCAGAAACCCGCATGGTCGCCGCGTCAATTTATCACGCACACAACCGGATGAACACGCTCCGCAAACCAGCGAGTTAAAAAAATACACACGCGATCGCAACCCGGCGCACGTAAGATGGGTGAAGATCTTATTATTTTTCTTGAGGCCGGGTGCTTGTCATGTCACGACTCGCCTGGCAAACTGTGAATAGCGGAGGGCGGCAAGGTGGAGCACTGGGACGCCCCGAAGAATCTTGCATGGTGAACACGGCCTGCTCTTGCGAACCCCCATCCACAAGACGGGGGCGCCACCTGCACGTGTGGAACTCCTCCTCCGCAGGCGTTGATGTCGGCGGGAGCGGCATTTCGGCAGCAGGAGCTGCGTTTTGGCGGGAACAGCGCCCCGACCCGCCGCCGAAATGGCGGGAGCGGCGCTTTGGCGGGAACAGCGCCCCGACCCGCCACCGAAATGGCGGGCCCACCGCGTGGCCCGCATGCCCGGGCCTCCCCCGCCAGCCCCCGCAGCGACGATGGTGTCCTTTCCCCGCGGCTCCGTCGCTCCGTTCCTGATGGCGGCGAAGCAGCAGTGCGATGCAAGTCCCACCGCTCCGCGTGCAGCGCCATCTTTCTCTCTCTCTGTCACCGGGGCTGCCATCTCCGGGGCTGTCCGAAGGATGGTCGCCACACCATCCCCGTCGTACGAAGGCATCCAGGTGAGTTTTATATTTGTTTTTCGCGTGCCCATTTTACTTCCCTAGGATAACACCTAGCAATATTTATATTTCCACAACTTCTGACGCCAAATGTAGTAAGTATTTAGGAGGCTTGGACGACGGGGTCGGAGGCACACCTATTTATTAACACCAACTCGTGCACAGTAACGGGTTTACACAGTGCTTAAAGGGGTATCGTCCCCTTCACTCGTCTAACAGGGAGACACAACATCTAACCCCGCTAACCTATGCCCGAGTCCTCCACTATGGAGCTAGGGGAGGCTACCTATCCCAGCCCTGGTCAAGCTGGGATCCCGGCACCCTGAGTCTCCAGACCAGCTCTTATAAGAACGTCAGTCTGGGCTCTCGGGGCCACGCCACTGGCTTGCCCTGGTCGGCCCTGACAAGGACAGCGAGCCAGGGGAGCTCCGGGGACTTATTCTAGCTGGTCTTCAGTCTTCGCTGGTTTAAGCTAATACTCGACCTTGAGCCCTCCAGCTCACCACCTTTTATAGTACTCGGCCCCCCGGGAGGGGCCCGTGGGGGATGCAGGTGCGGACGTCGGTGTGAGCACCTCCTCTGTGTACGGCCCTAACCACGCCCCTTGTGTTTGTTAGCCATCCGCGCCCATACACAATTACACCTCTACACATGTGAAGTATTGGAAATGACGGCAGGAAACTCCTTTGACGGGAACACACTTCTTTTATTAAATCTTGACTTGTAACGATACAACGCGTGGCCTCTCTTCTTCACAGTACGGTCACCATACAACGGTACAACTCGTGACCTCTTCTCTCCGCTCCACACTTCTCTCGACTCCCGTAGATTCTGTGCTGCTGGCTCTCTGTGCCTCGTGTAGACTCCGCGCCTCGGCTACACTCTTCTCTCGTCTCGTGTAGACTCTGCGCCTCTGCTACACTCTTTACTCGTCTCGTGTAGACCTTACGCATCTGGCTACACACTCTTCAGTACCCGTCTCGTGTAGACCTTACATCTCCGGCTACACACTCTTCAGTACCTATCTCGTGTAGACCTTACACTCTCTCTGGCTACACCGTATGCATTACTCGGCTCGTGTAGACCTTACACTCTCTCTGGCTACACCATATGCATTACTCGGCTCGTGTAGACCTTACACTCTCTCTGGCTACACCGTATGCATTACTCGGCTCGTGTAGACCTTACACTCTCTCTGGCTACACCGTATGCATTACTCGGCTCGTGTAGACCTTACACTCTCTCTGGCTACACATTATACATTACTCGGCTCGTGTAGACCTTACACTCTCTCTGGCTACACATTATACATTACTCTCCATTACTCTCCTCTCCGGGCTCTATCTCTGCACCTTCGTCTTCATTCCTAGATGGTTCCACTTCTGCCCTCTACTCCTCTGTGCATCACCTTATATATCCCTTCCTCCCGGGAGAGGGAGCGGATGCGGACCTCAACGTCGGCACCGCTCCTCAGTTACCCAATCACCACGCGCTATCTCTACGATCCGTTTCCGCCCAGCGCGTGTTTCCACTCATCGACCAATCACACCGCGCTGCCACCCGATCACTCCCTCTCAGCGCGTCACCGGCACACAGCCAATCAGCAGCACTACCCCCACCCGCGCGCTGACGCCTGCTCCTCCCCGTCAGCGCGCGTCACCACACACACACACGTACATACGCGCTGGCACACGACGTATACCCCCAGCGCGTATCACCACTACACATGCACCACAGGCTGGGCACGCTGCAAGGAGGCGAGGCCGGAGGGGACTGTCATCGCTCCCGTACGCACGGTGGAGGGCGCACAGGGTGAGGTCCAGCTGACCGACCACGACCTGGGGCTGACCTTGGACGATTGGAGACGGCTACAGCTGGAGGATGCCCCACTGCGAATGCTACGCGCCTCAGCAGAGGCAGGGGGGGAGGAGTACATCATATGGGAGGACCTCCTCATGCGATGGGACCCGACAGGGCGACGGCGATGCCTGGTAGTTCCGGAGTCGCTGCGTCAACAATTGGTTATGGACGTACACAGCCGCCAGCTGCTGCACCTGGCGGGGCGAAAGACACTGTACACATTACAGGGTCGGTACTTTTGGCCAGGTATGACCGCTGACGTGCATCGATGGGTCGCTACTTGCGTCGAATGTGCGCGGCGAAAGCCGCCACCCCGGGTAAGCCGGGCGCCCCTACAGCCCATCACGGTGACCAGGGTCAACGAATTGGTTGCGTTGGACATCCTGGGACCACTGCAGGTCACGCCACGGGAAAATAAATACCTGTTGGTCGGAGTCGAGTACTGCACGAGGTGGCCGATGGCGTGGGCCCTCCCGAACCAAACGGCACAGACCATCGCCGATGCCTTCGTGGGAGGCTATGTCCTTGATAAGGGGGCACCGGAGCGGTTGCTCACGGATCAGGGCAGGAATTTCTCCTCACAGCTATTGAAGGACGTCTGCTCTATCCTGGGCACTAAAAAGGTCCGAACATCTCCGTATCATCCCCAGACCGATGGGATGGTAGAGCGGCTTAACCGCACCATAGCGGCCATGCTGTTCCATGTGGTAGACGAAAACCATTCCGACTGGGACCTCCACATTCCATCGGTCTTAGCGGCGTACAGGGTGGCCCCACACGCGGCGACGGGGTTCTCGCCGTTTTTCCTGATGTACGGACGGGATCCCGTTCCGCCTATTGAGGTGCAGCTGACGGACATTCCCGCAAGAGCCGACGCATGGCCGAAGGCACTAAAGACCTCCCTCATTTATTTGAGAGAGGCCCGCCAAGCAGCCGAGGCCGCATCGGCCACGAGCCAAGAGAGTAATGTACGGATACGGGAGAGGACAGTGACAGCCAAGCCCTTTAAAGTCGGGGACCAGGCATGGCTACACTGTCTTCAGGTGCCGGTTGGCCTCTCACCAAAGCTGCACCGACCCAGGAAAGGGCCGGTCGAGGTCATTAAAGCACTCCGACCGCAGTGCGTCCAGGTCCAACTGGGTAAGCGACGATGGTTTGTACACCCCACCCGCCTTAAGCCATACATCTCTCCACCGTCATCTTCATTAACATCACCACCAACATCACTGCCAACATCATCATCATCCCTACCCAGGCCAAGATCGCTGACCACCACGCGCCGACCGGCAGGGGGTTCGGTGCCCTGTGTTTCCTTGTCACCTACAGCACCCCATGCGAGGCCTAACGGAGCGGCGGCACGAGCGGGGGCCGGAAAGACAGCGGCGCCAGGCAAGGCGACACCGGCACCACCGAACCAGGGACCGCGACGAGAGGGCCTTCGAAGGAGGGGGCCGCCACGGTCATCTGCTGCCTGTGGATGTCCGGGCTGTTACGAGATGCTGGCTGGAGACCTGGGCAGGCAGCGCAATTGATTTCGTTGTGTTATATTGCATTGTATGGTTGTGGGGGGGGGGTAAGGGCTGTCGTCACTGTCAGTGGTGGGAGGCATGGGGAGACTTAAATGGTTCATGGGGGAGGCAGAACCGAGGACGGTTATTTTTTCTCTGGGGGGGGGGGGTGATGTAGGGGTGTCAGGGGAAGGATTCCCACCAATAGGAGGGTTAGTGGGAGGGGTGATCGAGGAGATATAAGGAGAGAACGGGCGGGAAGAGGGGGCCTTTGGCGGGAACGATATTGGGACGGCTGGGGACAGGTGTGGATGGAAGAAAAGGAATAAAGGACGAGACCCCTGCAATCTGGTGTCGGCTCCCCCTTTACAGACCCATGACTTGCGTGAAGGCAGCAATAATTCAAATCTGTAAACGATGATGAAACACAGTTTAACACGAAGTAGGCTTTCATGACCAATATCCATAATACGGGATTTGGGTTAGATCGCGTAACTATAAATGTGTCGTTAAACCCGAAAACACCCGACACAGCCAAATAGGCTCTCCGCCTGATGATGCTCTTTGTAATTAGTGGTGAAACGTCAAAGATTATAAATGTTGTGGATTTGCTCTCCAACACACCGGTTTGCTGTACTAGTAATGAATTGGAATGTTCTGTTGACGTGATGAACATTACTAATTGGCTGTGTCGGGTGGTGGCGGGTTTAACGACACAATTATATTTCCACGATCTAACACAAAAAATACTGTATTCTGAATGATGAAACTCATTGCAATAGACAATTTTCACAGACCATGATACAAATAGGTTTAGCAACACAATCACGTTGATTGAGCTGGTGGTCTGAACAGGGCTGATATTTTGTACATGTGTAGTGGCATAGAATAGTAATGTAGCAGCATAGCGTTGGATGCTGGCAGGGGATCTGCGGTCCAGAAGGGGCACACCAAGAACTCGCTTGTAGGTTCTAGAAAGAGGGCGTGACCAGGGGCGGAGCCAGGCCATCTTAACAGTATAAGAAGGGCCCCTGTCGGGGACCTCGAGGCTGTTGATTGTAAGTGGGATCCCCGTCATTCTGCTCAAGTACATCGTCATCATCATCACCATTCTTATCTTGGTCTCCGCAGTCGTCTTTGCTTGATATTGCTCTGTTATACAGTTGTTGGCTGTATCAGTCAGCGCCATCGGTGTTAGACGGCTAGTGTTGTGTATAGGCTAGGGTGTGTGTAGCCTCGGCGACTGTAGGGTGAGTGAAGAGGGATTGCGATTATAATAAAAGAGGTGCCTCCAAGAATTACTGCCTCCGAGTTGAACCACTACACATGCAAGACACATCTTTGCGTGTGGTAATTTTCAGACTTGAGCAACCCTGGTATAAAGCTAGACAGAAGCAGACGTCAGTGTTTCTACTCGAACAAGCATAGAGCGGCATTCATCTCAACTGCGGCCCTGAGCCAGTGTTGGCAAATCCACATTCCCATGGTGGTGAGACTCGTTAGGATAATCACAGTCGACTTCCCGATATTTCTGTCTAATGGCAAATGAAAAGCATGGTGGTGAGACTCGTTAAGATAATCACAGTCGTCTTCCCGATATTTCTGTCTTATGGCAAATGAAAAGCAAAGGACAAAATATTTAAATTTCATGTTTAGAAGGTGATCCATTTGATAGCGTCCAGAGGTAATTGATGTGTAGGGGTGGCAGGGGAAGGATTCCCACCAATAAGTGGGTTAGTGGGAGGGGTGATCGAGGAGATATAAGGATAGAACGGGCGGGAAGAGGGGGCTTTTGGCGGGAACGATATTGGGACGGCTGGGGACAGGTGTGGATGTATAAAGTCAGTGCCTCCTCTGTGAGACTATAATGGGCAGGCATGAGTTACGTGATTGAGAGATCCCACTTCACCACATTCACAATAGGGCGACTTTCATTGTCTTACCAGTGTTCTATATTTTTTGTATGAAGTAGTCCCTCGTTCAACAGTGACATCAGTTAAAGGTTTATCAGATAATGTTTCGCCCATAGGACCCCATGGTTTTGACGTTAACATCGTTGATTAACGGTATGTTTCACATTATACACGCGGGCGCCAATTTCGGCCAATGCGAGTGCAGCCATTCAGCGATGTCCATTTATAAGCCTTTTGACTTCGACTGGCTTCATTTTTCGTGTCTTATATTTCTAAAACGCCTTTATCCAAGGCGCTGTATTAGATATATGAGTGGTACAATGAGGGTAGCTAAAAGTGCTACGGTTAATAGGGATGGGGTATGGGTGAGGGAGGTTCGTCGGTTCAGGAATTACGGTGGGTACCTAGGGATGGTTGGAAGGATGGGCCAGGGTCTTGAGGGAGTGGAAACAACTCTTTTGCAGACTCAGTGATTTTTACTTATTTTTCAACTTATAAGTGAATTAATAGCGATAGCAATAGCTCTAACAGTGAATTCGTGAGAGGAAAAGAGGAGTAGGAAAGTGATTAGCCTTAAAACAAAGCAGGACATTATTGAGGTCAACTTCCAATCATCTTGGTACGGTTTTATGCTTTTAACGTGTAATTCCTATTTTCGATTAACAGCTATTTGTGTGAGCAGTAGTTTTTGTGGAAAGGATTAAAACGTTAACCGAGGGACTACTGCATATATTGTCCATTCTCTACACCAAAATGTCAGGTTAGTCTTGCAAATTAGACGACTCTGGTCTCTTGAGTTTCCACCTGGTTTAAACATTTTATGACAACATTTCAAGACGACCATAAACTCTGTACCTTGGACTGCAATAGAAAAGAGACAGACTTATATTGAAGCTGTAAACTCATGTCACGTTAACGAATGCACTGTTCATTAGCTAAGGCGACATCAGATGATTCACCCTCATAATCTTTCGTGATTCTTACACACACAATGTTATTTAGAGTCACTCACAGCTACAATATAAGTCATCTTCTGGTATCCCCAAAACAGCCTCACTAAGTATCAAGATGTTTCTTTCAGGTGGGTCCCGCTCTATTGGGAAGTTTGTCAATTCCACGTGAAATAGCGAGCGTACGTCATCGTTTGGGGAGGAAAGTAGGGCATGAGGACATAACACTGGGTGGTCGGTACAGCGAGTGGGATCATAACCGGACATCCACACCTTGCTCTCTGCCACCATTTATAGGTGCAATGACCGACACAAAAAGGTGATTTTGTAGAGGTTGTGAGTTTGGCACGATTTATTCTATTCATTTGATGAAATGAACAAAACGTCTTAAAAGACTGCTGTTTTGTGGTCAATAACGTAGACCCCTTTAAAATGGCAGCTGCCCTCACGTCATACATCCCCGAAGGCGCATGATGCCAATGGCGTCACGAAGCACTGCTCATCACCTCCTGTCCAGCAACACATTGGGGAAGAGGTTATATTTTTTCTTCTTCCCCAGAACTGGTTTGTCTTATCTGATTTGTTGAGTAATAATAATAATGCAATTTATAACGCGCGCAAATTTGCGGACGAAACAGCCGCAACTCAGAGGCGTGGAGCCAAGCTCAGAGTCACTCGTAAGAATGATTATAGAGGCGAGTTTGTATGTCTCTCTTGAAGGACGCGATTGAGGTGATGCTGCGAATGTGCAGAGGGATATCATTCCAGACTGTTGGGGCTGCCACCGAGAAGTGGCGCATAGACATGACCATCCTGGATCTTGGTATCAAGAGGAGGTCGTGAGTCGCGCTGCGCAGGCATCTGCCGTGTGCTGAGCTGCAAGTTGTCAATAATGAAGAAAGGTACGGCGGGCAGGCAGATGTGATGGCATTGTGGCAGAGGCAGGCGTTCTTGTATATGACCCTACTGGCGATGGATAGCCAGTTGAGTGCACGGAGACAGGCTAGTGAGTCGAGACGGGGATGAGTGTGGCCAATGACGACGCGTGCTAGGTTGTTTTGTAGTCTTTGAAGTGTTTTAGGTTGCCAGTGGAGGTCCGGACTAGGACGGAGTTGCAATAGTCAAGGCGAGACCCAACTATGCAACATGCCAATGTGTTGGCAATTTCCGTAGAGATGAGAGGACGTTGTTGTCTGAGAGCCTTCAGGTGAAAATTATTAACTGATGATATGGTTGGTTTGACGGTCGAAGGATAACGTTGAGTCTAGGATGACACCGAGGTAGCTGAAGTGATCGGTGAACCTGATGCTGTGACCGAAGATGTGTACAGTATGGGTGTTGGGAGTGCTGATGAGTTGAGACGTTGCTTGATACCTAACATGATGGCCACTGAGTTTTTCGGATTAAGGGCTAGATTGTGTGCAGTGAACCACTGTTGCGAGGCGGTGGTACATTCCGAAAGCCTCTCGAATCCAGATGCATTGCTAGAATAGATGACGGTGAATAGAATAGTGTCATCCGCGTATGAGTGGTGCTTAACACAGAAGCTTGCGATGAGCCGGCCGATCGGGGAAGTGTAGGCTGTGAAGAGCAGGGGACCTAGTACAGAGCCCTGGGGAACCCCGCATAATGCTTTTGTTTCATGCGATCTGGACGTGCCCACCCTGACTGAAGATTGCCGGTCAGAAAGGTACGAAACTATCCACTTGAGTGCTGAGCCACATATACCGAAGTCGGATTTCAGGAGGGAAGTAAGGAGCGAGTGGATGATGGTGTCGAAGGCTGACGAAATGTCCAGACTTACAAGTGCAACAGTGGAGCCGGAATCAATGATCGTTAAAATGTCATCGAGCACTCTAGTGAGTGCTGTTTCTTTAGAGTAGTTTTGATGGTAAGCTGACTGGAAGCAGCAGTAGTTTGCGGAGGAGGTGATGTGTGGTTTTACCTGAGCGACGGCTAGTCGTTCAAGGAATTTAGAGAGGTTCGAGAGATTAGTGATGGGACGATAACTAGATGGGTCATCCGGGTCGAGACTTGGTTTCTTTAACAAGGGAGAAACCAGCCCAGATTTGAGGTTGGATGGAAAACACTCCATAGAGAATGAAGCATTTGTGATGTTCCTGATCATGATGGCGAGTTCCGCAGCACATTTCTTGATCAAGAAACCTGGGAGCACGTCAAGTGGAGATGACTTCAATTGAAGTGATTCAATTAAAGATAATAGATCTTTTGTAGACACCGGCTTTAGCGTAGTTAGAAAGGTGTCTGGGTGAGTGCTTACAATTTCAGGTAACTTGAGCGGGGTACAATGGTGTGATGTGTAAGTAGACGTGCAAGAGTTTGCAACGGTAATTAGCTTGTTGGTGAAGTAAGTATTAAAAGAGGTGGCAAGTTTCAGTGAGGCCAGAAGATCGCTAAGGTGAGGCACCATGGTGCTACCAGGATGTAGAATGTCTTTGAGGGTTTTCCATAGAATGCGCGGTTTTCCGGTTGCTGTTTTGATGCGTTCTTCAATGTAGGAGGAACGTGAGACAAGGATAAGTTTGTTAGTTTTCCTGCACGTGCTGTACCGATAGTGCTGATGAGGGGGCCCGGATTCGGGTGGACTCCAATCAGCGGCTCTGCTGCCCGGAGCAGCAAGTCGAGGTAGTGTTGTCCAAGCTCTACGTCATCAGCAAGCACTTCCCCGTACGTAGTGTACGGGGAAATGGGTAGAGTAATCGGTTACTTAAATAATACATTTTCTTTGCTTTACTCGTAAATATTACTGTGTCATGCCACTTGAGACAGAAATAGTGAGTAACAATGGGCTGTCTGCTGGTTAAAAGACGAAATTCAGTCTCATTAAGAAACGTTGACATTGATGGAAAAAATGAAGCAAAAACTGAAACGTGCACGTAAAAACCTTGGAAAGATGCAGGCTTGGAATTTCGTTTAGAGACAGGAAGGGGAACATGTGGATTAGAAAACATAGAAAGGTTACAAACATTATCT
Source organism: Lampetra fluviatilis (assembly GCF_964198595.1). Classification (NCBI taxonomy): domain Eukaryota; kingdom Metazoa; phylum Chordata; class Hyperoartia; order Petromyzontiformes; family Petromyzontidae; genus Lampetra; species Lampetra fluviatilis. The sequence continues at coordinate 4,528,708 of NC_136319.1, forward strand.
TGACTGTTTAGAAAAGTAACTGAACTTGGAAAGGACACGACAAAGAGTGAAGGAATGATGGCCGGGAGGTCGAGATTTAACGACGGAATGGCTGCCAATGGAAAGAACACTCCAGAGAGAGAACATCAACTGTGGGATAAGGAACAATGATTCATCCTGAAGTAATGCTTGCCCTATGAAGGTTATAGCCCTTAACATTACAAATAAATGAACGAGTGAATTAAACTATAAGTGGTGATCCTCATCATCAGTAGGAGTATTCCTCTCAGCGCCAGCCCACGCGAGCTCCTCCGCTTGGTCATGAAGTTCATCTCTCCTCACTCCTCGCCCTCAGACTTTCGACTCCTTTCTCACCTCTCACTTCCTATGACGGCTCCGTAATATTATTTTTCTCTTCAACTACTTTTTAACTATATTTTTTTATTTCACCGGGTTAAGGCCCCACTGAGCTGCGTAACTCTTTTTCAGAAGCGACCTGGCTATCACAAATGATAGCAGCTCAACGAAGTGACTTATCAAGTGGAATTGTAGAGCAGACACATAACTCTAAACGTGTGATGTTGATTCTAAATCTGGAGGGAAAAATCCACATCTGTCTTGTTTCTCTATATTTTCCACTATATCTCTCCTGTCTCCTCACCCTCTTGTCACGCTTCTCGACCCACTCTTGTCAGAAGCCTGAGTTCGCAAGCTTCTTGTCTACATTGTCACCTCCAAAGGTGTTTTTTTTTTACAAACCTCGCTCTTAACAGTTAAATCGCAGCCAGATCCAATGCCAAACGAAGAGACTAGGCAATTGCTTGTTGCAACTGTGGGAAGTTTTCACTTCGTGTTTTATCTTACTGTGAGTTCCTTGCGAAGATCACGTGTGTGGTTTATAGTGCTAAGTTTATGAGAGGGACTTGACAGTCTGCTGTAGCCCTGACAACGCAGGCTCGTTGAATGATAAGAGTCGTTATTTTGGGTGCGGTCACATGGCCAAGTGGTGCGCATACCTCCATGAATTACAAATCGCGTTCTTAAACCAAATAAATACGTGCCCTCGTTCATCCGAAATCTATGTAATCGCCTCGACACCACAGCAGTTGCATATCTTTAAAAAAAAGTGGACAGAGTTTGATTTATTTTGATTGACGTGATTCTGCTGTCCAGTTAGTGGGCTGAGTCTTATGCGCAGGAGCAGGAAAATGTTATCCCTGAGCACGCGAATCGATCGGTCAATCATTAGTGTTCGTTATAAATTCAAAAAGTAACAATCAAAATCGTCAGATGTGCTTTAAAAACCACTAATTTATACGTGTATGAGTGGTTTTTGGGAAAGATATGTGCGTAAAATGTATATTTTTGGATCATCTGCTGCCATCCTCCCTGTCATTAGCATGGATAATCGAGAGTCTACTACATTAAAATATCTAGGTTTGGAGTTAGAGATAATTTGCTAAATAGAAACATCGAGATTTGATCACATTGTCAGGAGAGGGGTAAGAAACTAAAAACATTTTTTCCCAGATGAGGGCACACTGAGCTAGATGGTAGCTCTTTTTCAAAAGCGATAACAAATTAGAGCTCAACAAAGTGTCTTATCACGTGGACATGTATAGCAGCCAAATACCCTAAACACGTGGCATTGATTCCAAGTGTGGAGGGAAAAATCCATGCGACCTCCACGGGGAGAGAGAGACAGACACCAAATATACAGCAGGGGTATGGGTCGGGAGCGAACCCACGACCTACTGCGTACCAGGCGAGGTAAGTTTACATCTCCTAGCCACCGACGTGCCCACAGTGGTAAGAACACAAAGAATGAGCACCTTGCCATGATTTATACACGCACGTTATAATCACGTATCATGATCATAACGATGAGTTTTAGAAGATCTACCGTTATATCCCCAATACCAGGAAAACCCCTTTGTTGTCTCTGCTCATTCACTAAGCAGCAGTTCAGAGTATTTGGCCTTCTTGAAGACGGTGGGTGCAGTGCTCGGCAGAGTGCCACCTACCGACTCCATAGTCTTACTGGGCGATTTCAATGTTGACGTGGGAAACGATAGAGACACACGAATTCTTTGAGAGGCGGCAGTCGCTGCTGTAACGCGACGTCCGTGGCTGCGGATCGCGCTCCGTCGTTCCCCGCAGACGTTACAGTGTGGGCGGGCTGCGAGCATGGCATCGCCGGTCGCTCCGTTGTTGACACGCTGGCCGGTGTTGATGATGTCACGGCTTGTGCTTGGCCCTCAGCAGTCACCTGACGCGGGCCGGCCCCGCCCTCTGCTCGCACTGTAGTGATGGCGGGAAATTGAACCGCGAGCCGCGTCGGGGTGGCGGGAAATGTCGTCGCGCGTCAGCTGCCGTCGTCGTCCCGCGCAGCCCCTCCAGCCCCCAGCCGCGTGATCTCCTCCAACGTGGCGGCCGCAGCGTAGAGCAGCTCCGCCAGGCGGGAGTGAGCCAGCCGAAGTCCCTCGGCCGACGCATCCCCCCCTTCCTGTCGTAGCAGCGCGGGTGTACTCAGCCCCGGCTGCTCCGATCCGACCTCGGCCATCTCTGGTGCCGATTCGGCCGAGGTGTCCTCCAACTCCGACTCCCTGGTACGTGTCGTCCCTCGTGTGTCCATCATTGAACGTTTACTTCTGACCCCAGATGTAGTAGGTTCGAATTAGGTGCACACACGCAGCTTGGAGGCAACACTATTTATTAAACGGTAAGTAATATAACACTGTACATGAGCTGGTGACCACCTCCCTCAACTCACAAACACTCTGGAACGCGACACACACTGGGCCAGGCAGGCAATGGCCTGCCTGGCCCAGGACGACGACTCGGGACTTGACGACCGATGGTGTCTTCACTTCGGAGTACAGTACAACAGCCTCGCTCTGCGTTCACACCACGCTTATATCTGCTTTGACGTGGCCGGCTCCGCCCAGGCGTGGCTGGCTCTCTCCAGGCCACGCCTCCCTTCCCAGGACATGCCTCACTTCCCCCACCTCTGGGAAGGTCCGGATCCCTCCACCACGTGACCCCCCAGGCACCCCCTTGGGGCCCCCAGCCCTCGTACGGGCCGACATAGTAGTGACCGTTCTATGTCACTACATCACCCCCCCCCCCCCTGTATAAACACACAGCCGTCCCCGGCTGTAACACAACTGTGAAACATCGAAAAGGTGTGCCTCCAAACCAGCAACATCAATAAATGACCGGCGACCGATAAGAAATACAATCACGTAATATATACAGAATCGACGAGGGTAAAAGGGAACCACATAGAAAACGGGGAATTAACAACAAATATGCATGAAAACTGGCTAACCCACTTACGCTCCAGCACAGCCCCCCCCCCCCATTAGAATCACGCATGCAATGACAGTCACCCGTTAGCACCCCCCCGCCTTTCCGACGTGGCGTCACAACCAGTAGCACGCGTCGGCCATATTGGGGGGGGGGGGAATTTCCATGTTACCACCCCACCGCCTCTCCGACGCGGCGTCACAACCAGTAGCACGCGTCGGCCATATCGGGGGGAGGGAATTTCCATGTTACCACCCCACCGCCTTTCCGACGCGGCGTCACAACCAGCAGCACGCGTCGTCCATATCGGTGGGATTTTAACCCAGTCTCTCTCCAAGACTCACATCGCAGCATATAGCTGTACCGACCGAGCTGAGACGACCCAGTCCCTCTCCAAGACTCGCATCGCAGCATATAGCTGTACCGACCGAGCTGAGACGACCCATCGTTCACTCACTGCACAACATGCACCCTAACAACTGAGGGATACAGTCTCAACGTAACAGGACAACTCCACCTGAACCTTACGAATCTCCAGCCCACTGTCTAAATGCGCCTCGGAGGGTCTCAACCTCCGAGCCGTGAGGTCAAGTTGTCAGCCATAGCATGACAGGACCACACTCTCTGAGCCATGTGAGCGCACAGCCCACTAGGCTAGACAAGCCACAGAGTGTCTCGATCTCCGGGCTGTCAGGTCAAGCCGTCAGACACAGCATGACGGGACCACACTCTCTGAGCCATGTGAGCGCACAGCCCACTAGGCTAGACATGCCACGGAGTGTCTCGATCTCCGGGCTGTCAGGTCAAGCCGTCAGCCATTGCATGACGGGACCACACTCTCCGAGCCCTGTGAGCGCACAGCCCACTAGGCTAGACATACCACGGAGTGTTTCAATCTCCGGCTGTCAGGTCAAGCCGTCAGCCATAGCATGACGGGACCACAACGTTCATGTTAGACACGCAACACTCACTGGGCCATCCTGGTCAGGATCTGCGCCCCAAGATAGGTGACAGCCAGCACCACAATTCCAAATCCCTGGCAGCATGTCACCATTGCAATTTAACACCATCACAACACATACAATTTGAATTATGATCCCCCACTGAACTGATCCCATGGCGAACAGGTACGCACAATTTGTGACGATCCCGAATATTCAATGGTCACAACAATACACCTCACATCCCGTATCTGTACACATCATCTCCGAGACTCGCATTGCAGCATGAAGCTGTACCAACCGAGTCGAGACGAGCAACGCAATTTGACGGCAATTAACGGAAGCGCACCCCCGATCCATGTAGAACACAAGGGGCATTCCCGCACAAAAGACATCATCTGTGCAACAACGGACAGGAACCAACCAGTGAGTTTGAACCACACCAAACCTGTCATTTCAAAATCCCCTTGAACATTAACCATGGGACTCAGGGCATTCGAATTGAGAGCAAAAAAAACTTGACATAAACCCCAAGAATCGCCGAATTAATACAGTATATGCAGTATACGAAGTTCGTACAGTCAATCATTTGGAGTAATGCTGCCTCCAGTCCCCACATGGCAACTCACACAATCAATACTCCAGACAATCCGTACATAGTAAATAATTACAAGCAAGTACCCAACAGTCCATACACTGTTAACAATTTCAAGCAAAGCTCCATACGGTCTGTACATTGGCAACAATGACGATAAAAGTTTCAGACAGTTACACATGACAATCGCGAGCGAAACTCCATACAGTATACACAATAACAATGGCGATTTCGCAACAAAACGATGTAACAACACGAGTCATTAACACGGCAACCTACAGGATATCAACGGAGCTCGGGACACCAACAACGAATTAATCATTAACTACACCCAGAAGATACCGATCTCGACGCCGTATTTAACAACACCGTTACAAGCAGAAACCCGCATGGTCGCCGCGTCAATTTATCACGCACACAACCGGATGAACACGCTCCGCAAACCAGCGAGTTAAAAAAATACACACGCGATCGCAACCCGGCGCACGTAAGATGGGTGAAGATCTTATAATTTTTCTTGAGGCCGGGTGCTTGTCATGTCACGACTCGCCTGGCAAACTGTGAATAGCGGAGGGCGGCAAGGTGGAGCACTGGGACGCCCCGAAGAATCTTGCATGGTGAACACGGCCTGCTCTTGCGAACCCCCATCCACAAGACGGGGGCGCCACCTGCACGTGTGGAACTCCTCCTCCGCAGGCGTTGATGTCGGCGGGAGCGGCATTTCGGCAGCAGGAGCTGCGTTTTGGCGGGAACAGCGCCCCGACCCGCCGCCGAAATGGCGGGAGCGGCGCTTTGGCGGGAACAGCGCCCCGACCCGCCACCGAAATGGCGGGCCCACCGCGTGGCCCGCATGCCCGGGCCTCCCCCGCCAGCCCCCACAGCGACGATGGTGTCCTCTCCCCGCGGCTCCGTCGCTCCGTTCCCGATGGCGGCGAAGCAGCAGTGCGATGCAAGTCCCACCGCTCCGCGTGCAGTGCCATCTTTCTCTCTCTCTGTCACCGGGGCTGCCATCTCCGGGGCTGTCCGAAGGATGGTCGCCACACCATCCCCGTCGTACGAAGGCGTCCAGGTGAGTTTTATATTTGTTTTTCGCGTGCCCATTTTACTTCCCTAGGATAACACCTAGCAATATTTATATTTCCACAACTTCTGACGCCAAATGTAGTAAGTATTTAGGAGGCTTGGACGACGGGGTCGGAGGCACACTTATTTATTAACACCAACTCGTGCACAGTAACGGGTTTACACAGTGCTTAAAGGGGTATCGTCCCCTTCACTCGTCTAACAGGGAGACACAACATCTAACCCCGCTAACCTACGCCCGAGTCCTCCACTATGGAGCTAGGGGAGGCTACCTATCCCAGCCCTGGTCAAGCTGGGATCCCGGCACCCTGAGTCTCCAGACCAGCTCTTATAAGAACGTCAGTCTGGGCTCTCGGGGCCACGCCACTGGCTTGCCCTGGTCGGCCCTGACAAGGACAGCGAGCCAGGGGAGCTCCGGGGACTTATTCTAGCTGGTCTTCAGTCTTCGCTGGTTTAAGCTAATACTCGACCTTGAGCCCTCCAGCTCACCACCTTTTATAGTACTCGGCCCCCCGGGAGGGGCCCGTGGGGGATGCAGGTGCGGACGTCGGTGTGAGCACCTCCTCTGTGTACGGCCCTAACCACGCCCCTTGTGTTTGTTAGCCATCCGCGCCCATACACAATTACACCTCTACACATGTGAAGTATTGGAAATGACGGCAGGAAACTCCTTTGACGGGAACACACTTCTTTTATTAAATCTTGACTTGTAACGATACAACGCGTGGCCTCTCTTCTTCACAGTACGGTCACCATACAACGGTACAACTCGTGACCTCTTCTCTCCGCTCCACACTTCTCTCGACTCCCGTAGATTCTGTGCTGCTGGCTCTCTGTGCCTCGTGTAGACTCCGCGCCTCGGCTACACTCTTCTCTCGTCTCGTGTAGACTCTGCGCCTCTGCTACACTCTTTACTCGTCTCGTGTAGACCTTACGCATCTGGCTACACACTCTTCAGTACCCGTCTCGTGTAGACCTTACATCTCCGGCTACACACTCTTCAGTACCTATCTCGTGTAGACCTTACACTCTCTCTGGCTACACCGTATGCATTACTCGGCTCGTGTAGACCTTACACTCTCTCTGGCTACACCGTATGCATTACTCGGCTCGTGTAGACCTTACACTCTCTCTGGCTACACCGTATGCATTACTCGGCTCGTGTAGACCTTACACTCTCTCTGGCTACACCGTATGCATTACTCGGCTCGTGTAGACCTTACACTCTCTCTGGCTACACATTATACATTACTCGGCTCGTGTAGACCTTACACTCTCTCTGGCTACACATTATACATTACTCTCCATTACTCTCCTCTCCGGGCTCTATCTCTGCACCTTCGTCTTCATTCCTAGATGGTTCCACTTCTGCCCTCTACTCCTCTGTGCATCACCTTATATATCCCTTCATCCCGGGAGACGGAGCGGATGCGGACCTCAACGTCGGCACCGCTCCTCAGTTACCCAATCACCACGCGCTATCTCTACGATCCGTTTCCGCCCAGCGCGTGTTTCCACTCATCGACCAATCACACCGCGCTGCCACCCGATCACTCCCTCTCAGCGCGTCACCGGCACACAGCCAATCAGCAGCACTACCCCCACCCACGCGCTGACGCCTGCTCCTCCCCGTCAGCGCGCGTCACCACACACACACACGTACATACGCGCTGGCACACGACGTATACCCCCAGCGCGTATCACCACTACATCACCCCCTCCCACATAGCTCGCAGCCGGCCCGGCTGCTAACAACAACCAACCGCAACGATAAGACGACAACCAAAACAAAAAAAAAAACCCGTAACCCCCCAGTGTGCCCCGTAACATAACAACAACAACAACTATGTACAAATTGACAACGAACACAAGAAAAGTCAACAACAACACAATACAAGCGAATTCCAGAAAACGAACGCGCCCAGCGTCCCTGCGACTACACGCAGTGACGAGGCGCTCCAACTGCCCCGACTCCTCACGAGGCGGGTCACGCAAAGTAGCACGACCTGGCGCGAGTCCGTCTGGCTGGTCCGTCGTATGGGGCGGGACACTGACGACCGTCCGGCGGTTCCGGCTGCTCCAGACAGCGCGGAACGGGCCTGAAAGGGCCGGCCCCGCCGCGGAGATCCGGCCGCCGGTGGTCGGCAGCTGTCAGTTCCGAGACACCTGGGAGCAGATCAGGCGAAAATACGTGTGGATCAGGCAGAGACATTTCCCCCTGTGGGTCGCCGGTCACGTCACACGCTCGGCCATCACGACACAAGGGGAGGCCATATGGAGGCGAGAACGGTTTCAGTCGGGAGGGGTGAACGTACCAACGGCGCTTTCCCCACTTTATCTGAACGCACTGGGGCCGTGCAACGCGCACGACCTCCACGGGTCCCCTCCACGGTCTCAACAATTTAGGCGACGTAGCCAAGGGTGCCTGAGGGCAATGCAGCCAGGCCCTGTCACCTGGTTTCCATTCGTGCATGGACACCTTCCGTGCCCGCAACCGTTCATTAGCAATTTGGCGAGCCCGCGAATTAAGCCGTGCGGCTTCCCTCGCCTCTGTCAGCTTGTGAATATTAAACTTAATATGTTCTGCCAATTTAGAATTAGTTCGTGGAGCGGACAGGCCAAGTTGCGTTTCCATTGGCGGGTCAGCTTCCCGACCGTACATCAAATAGAATGGGGAAAACCCCGTAGCTGCATGGGGGGCCATTCTATACGCGGCAAGAACCCCCGGGACCTGCAGGTCCCAATCTACATGTGCCTCACACACCTGCTGGCACAGCATGGAAGTCAAAGTTTTGTGAAGTCTCTCCACCATCCCGTCTGTCTGCGGGTGGTACGGGGAGGTACGCACCTTCTTGGTACCCAACAGATCGCACACCTCTTGCAACAATTTACTCGAAAAATGTTTACCTTGGTCGGTCAGCAGGCGTTCGGGAGCCCCCTTGTCCAGGACATAGCCCTGGACGAAGGCGTCCGTCACAGCCGCTGCCGACTGGTTAGCGAGAGGCCACGCCATAGGCCATCGGGTAAAGTATTCGACCCCCACTAACAAGTATTTATTCCCTCTCGGCGTGACTGGAAAGGGCCCCAAAATATCGAGTGCAACGAGCTCGTTAGTGCGCGAGACCTGAATAGATTGCAGCGGTGGATTAGCTGCCACGGGCGGTGGTTTACGTCTGGCGCACTCAACGCACCCCTTCAGAATATTTACCACATCACTTCCCATTCCCGGCCAGTAATAGTCACGCTGAAGCAGGGCAAGCGTCTTGTTAACTCCCAAATGCAAGAGGCGTTCGTGGGCCGCCAAGACAACCCTTCCCCTTACAGCGGAAGGCACCACGAGTGCGTTCCGCCGGGACAAACTGTCCCATCTTAATAACATGCCCTGCTTAAGTACATAGGAGCCGGTGCGCTCCTGGTCCCCCTCGGGACCCCCCACCTTGCGGCGCAATGCTAGCAGCGAGCTGTCCGCCATCTGGAGACAGCCCCATTCGCTGAGCGACAACGAGAGCAGCGAGTCCCGACCCTGAGAGGCAGTGGAATCATCCACGATCGGTGCGCCCGCTGTCGCAGCCAGTGCCCTCATCTCCCCCGCAAGCGTCGGTTTACAGCGCGCCGATCCCGACAAACACGCGCATTCATTACAAGGCAACAACCGCGACAGGCAATCGGCATTTGTGTGTCGCAACCCCTTACGGTACGTAGTCGTAAACTGATAGTCCTGGAGGACTTCCAACCACCGCGACAACTGGCCCGAGGGTTGGGCGACCCTCAATGAATACTGTAGCGCCGCATGGTCCGTTCGGACCGTAAAGTGACGACCATAGAGATATGGTCTGAACTGTTGCACAAAAAAGACAATGGCAAGCAGCTCGCGACGGGTGACGCAGTAGCGCTGCTCCGCTGGAGACAACACCCTACTACCGTAGGCGACAACTCTTTCGACACCCCCGACGACTTGGGATAGCACCCCCCCAATGCCGGTGTTGCTAGCATCCGTGTCCAGCAAAAAGGGACTCGTAAAATCGGGATAACACAAGGGTGGGGCACCCACCAAGGCGTCCCGGAGGGAGCGAAACGCGGCTTCCTCCTCCGGTCCCCATTTGAACTTCACTCCCTTCGCCGTTAGAGCGTGCAAGGGTTTTGCAATAGTGGCGAAGTGCTCAACGAACCGCCGGTAATAAGAAGCAAACCCGATGAAACTACGCACGTCGGAAACGGACGTAGGTGTCGGCCAAGAACCGACACAATCCGTCTTCGCGGGATCGGTGGAGATCCCCGAAGAATCGACAATGTGACCCAAGTATCTAACCGACTTACGAAGGAGGTGACATTTGGCCGGTTTAAATTTTAGTTTAGCCGATCGCATTCGCAAGAACACCCCTCTCAATCGCTGGAGGTGTTCTTCAAATGTTTTACTGAAAACAATGACATTGTCCATATAAATCAAGCATGTATCCCACTGCAAGCCCGACAAAACCAACTCCATAAGTCGCTGAAACGTCGCTGGAGAGGAGTGAAGTCCCATGGGTAACCGGTTAAACTGGAACAGCCCCCCTGGAGTCCGAAATGCTGTCTTAGGTTTCGACTCTTCGTCGAGTGGCAACTGCCAAAACCCCGATAACAAATCAAAGGTCGAAAAATATCGTGCACCAGACATTGCATCGAGGGACTCATCCATCCTGGGGAGCGGATACGCGTCAGCCACAGAGATCTTATTCAGGCGACGGAAATCAACGCAGAATCGCAGGGACCCGTCCTGCTTCTTAACCAGCACAATAGGCGCTCCCCACGGGCTGGAGGAGGGCGAAATAATGTCGGCTTCTAGCATTTCGTTAACAGCCGACTGAACATGTTCCTTCTCCGCAGGACTCAGTCGGAAGGGATTTAGCCTGACCGGCGCCGCATCGCCCGTTTCAATGTGGTGGTGCAACAAATCCGTGCACCCAATGTCATACTTATGTTTACTGAACACATCAGAAAATTCTATGAGCAACTCGCGCAGCACACCCAACTGCACCGCCGACAAATCGTCCGAGGCGGCGCATAGCGAATGGACCCACTCAAGGTCCTCCCTTGGCTCAACGTTCTGCGTGGGGCTCGAGCCCACCTGCGCAACCAACCCATCATCCACAGGGACCCGCGCCGCGTGAGCCAGCACGGTGCCCTGTTGAATGACAGCTGGCCGCGACCCCGCGTTCAAAACCATTACAAACGGATCCCTGTCAGCCCGCACCAAAGTGTGAGCCACCGATAAATCAAGACCCCCGACAGCCTTGTTAGAAGGACCCAAAAGCATACTTTGTTCCGAAGCCTCTCTCACCCATGGTTTCCGCAACCGGAGGGGAATTAACATCTGTGAACCCGGGGGCACATGCATGGTCTGTGTCGCCACCGCTTGTATCGTAGCGCACGCGTCCGAATGTCAGTAGGGCTCGTTAAAAATGCAATCCGGCGACCCGATGGCAGTTCAATGCATCGTTGATCGATAAGAATTTTAATGGGCATTTTAGCCAAGAAATCAGTGCCCAAAAGACAAGGAACCGCCAAAGAAGACGAAACGAAAACGGGTCCCGACAATTTGATATCTCCAATGCAAATGGACGCCCTAATCTGACCGATAATGCCCAACGATCCCCCATTAGCGGCGTAAAATGGCACATCCACCGGGAGCAACTGACGACATTGGACTGGAAGAATATTATAAATGAGGTCCGATATAATAGTTGCCGACGCCCCCGTGTCCACTAACACCCTAATCTCGACCCCATCAATAAATCCCGTAACAACGGACGAACCCGCCGAAGCAGCCACAATTCTATGCCCCAATTCCGCCCATTCAATATCTCCCTGGTCCCGGCCGAACCCCCCTGGCCGAACCGAATCCCCGAACCTTAACCGGCCCTCCTCCGCCGCGACGCGGCGTCCCATGTGTGTCGAGTATACAGGCCGAGCGTGTGAGGTGCCGCGACTTGCCGGGGATTGTACAGATGACTTGGGCTCTCGGTCGTCGTCCAGCCGAGCCCCCATGGCGCGCTGACGCGGAGCGCGGCACCCGGACGCCACGTGGCCCCGGAGGCCGCAGTTATAGCACGTGACGAGGGTCGGAGTAGATCTCGGCTGCTCCGACTTTCGGCCTGATCGCAGAGGCGACCGAGCCCCCGGCATCCAGTCCCCTGGTCGTCCCGCGGCGAACGCCTCCTCTCGTGGGCTGAGGACTTGGGGTTCGGTGACCACCGAACCCGGAGCTGCGACGACGGCAGCGTTGCCAACAACTCCTTGTTTCCGTTGTAGGGCCTCGTCCGCTTGAATACTCGTGGCGACTCTCAAAGAAGAAATATCAATCTCGTCAGCTGTGTTGATAGGGACCCCCAGGTCCTGCGCCAACTTAAGCAGCTGCTCCAAAACCATCGCGTCTTGGCCCTCCTCGTCCATCCGAGGGAACGCAGCATCGGCAAGAGCCAGCAACGCCGTGCGATAGGCCAGCGCGGTCTCCGTGGCCGCTTTCCGTCTTGCGTAGAAATGATGGCGGCATGCCGAGGGAGGTCCGTAGACCCTGGCCAACACACCCAGCACATCCTTCAGCGTGGAGCGGTCCGACTTCCGTGCAGACCTGAAGGCCGCGAGCGCGTCGTCGTCCAGCATGGCAGGCAACGCCCGCAGCGCCGTAGCATCGGACCACGCGGACATCTCTTGATGCGCCAAAAACCTTCGCTGAAATTGGCCCCAGTCTCCGCCTTCCGCCTTGAAGGCTGACAACGTGGGCAGACGCTGCCGAAAAATGAAGTCATCCGCCTCGTGGTTCCTCTCCGCCTCTCCGTCGGTGTGTAAGATGGCGGCTCCAGCGGCAGACGTAAAATGGCGGACCCCATCGCGCGCTGATGACGTCGATGCGCGCGCTTGGGAACCCACCACCACGTGGCGCTCGCCGTTCCCGCCAAAAGTAGGCCGAGGCGCAATGGCGGGAATCCCCCATTCGTTTTGGCGGGAATCTGCGGGGCGACCTTGTAAAATGTCCCCCACCGTCCCCGCTCCTCCCGACGAGCTGATCTCCACCAAGATGGATGCGGCGGCGAGCAGCAGCTCCGCCAGTCGGGAGTGCGCCTCACGAAGCACGGCCTCGGTCCCCGGTCGCTCGGCCGGCGCCATCGACGGATCCTGTAGCGTGGGCAAGTCTTCATCCTCACCCCCCGCCACCAGCGGCCCCGAGTCGTCCAGGTTTTCCTCGCGGTCAATCCCGTGGGTCCTACGGGTCTTCCTTGTCTCCATACTTGGAAGCCCGTTTCACTTCTGACGCCAGATGAAGTATTGGAAATGACGGCAGGAAACTCCTTTGACGGGAACACACTTCTTTTATTAAACCGTACTGTGAGCGTTTCGCTCACAGTACGGTCACCATACAACGGTACAACTCGTGACCTCTTCTCTCCGCTCCACACTTCTCTCGACTCCCGTAGATTCTGTGCTGCTGGCTCTCTGTGCCTCGTGTAGACTCCGCGCCTCGGCTACACTCTTCTCTCATCTCGTGTAGACTCTGCGCCTCTGCTACACTCTTTACTCGTCTCGTGTAGACCTTACGCATCTGGCTACACACTCTTCAGTACCCGTCTCGTGTAGACCTTACATCTCCGGCTACACACTCTTCAGTACCTATCTCGTGTAGACCTTACACTCTCTCTGGCTACACCGTATGCATTACTCGGCTCGTGTAGACCTTACACTCTCTCTGGCTACACCGTATGCATTACTCGGCTCGTGTAGACCTTACACTCTCTCTGGCTACACCGTATGCATTACTCGGCTCGTGTAGACCTTACACTCTCTCTGGCTACACCGTATGTGTAGTGGTGCTGTTGACGTGCGCCGACAGTGATGGATCACGGGGCGGCGCGAGGGGCAGGGTTAGGCACGCGATGTGGGCGTGGTATGGACGCGCGCGCCGGGAGTGAGGGATGACGGGCGGCGCGGCGTGGGTGTTGAGGCGCGCTGACACGAGATGGGGAAAAGAGGATCGTAGCCAGCGCCCGGTGATTGGTCGAAGGGGAGGTGCTCTCAGCGACGTCCGCAGGAGGGGTATAAAGGGTTACGCGCAAGAGCACTCGGGGCAGTTAGCCAGTTAGAGATTAAAGACGGAGTGGAAGGGGTAGGGCCTGTGTGGCTCGAAGGCGAGACCGTGGGACCCGAGGTCCGACGCCCATGTGGGTCGGGACTGTGGGACCCAGGGTCGAGACGGACACCCCAGCTGGGTGTGTTCCGAGAGATTACGGGGCGTTAGTCGCCCGGGTAGCTAAGTGGCGTTAGTCGCCGAGTAGATAGTCGAGTAGCTAAGTGGGCGTTAGTCGCCCGGGTAGCTAAGTGGCGTTAGTCGCCCGAGTAGATAGTCGAGTAGCTAAGTGGGCGTTAGTCGCCCGGGTAGCTAAGTGGGCGTTAGTCGCCCGAGTAGCTAAGTGGCGTTAGTCGCCCGAGTAGCTAAGTGGGCGTTAGTCGCCCGGGTAGCTAAGTGGCGTTAGTCGCCCGAGTAGCTAAGTGGGTGTTGGTCACCCGTGTAGCTAAGTGGGTGTTGATCACCCGTGTAAATACAGTTGGTTCAATAAAAGAGTGTGCTACCCGTGAAGTCGTCTCCCGCCGAGTTACTACATTACAACTGGCGTCAGAAGTAAACCTGTCTTCAAGAAGAATGGACACTAGGAAGACTACCCGTACCCACGAGCGAGGTCGGGAAGACGACGGCGTACCGGGGACACCAACCTCGGGAGGAGAGGACGAGGAGTTGCCGCCGATGCAGCCCTTCGCAGAGATGGCCGACGCTCCGCTCGCCTCCGACACCAGCCTGCAGGACGCACACTCACGGTTGGCGGAGTTGCTGCTCGCCGCCGCTGCAATCTTGGCGGAGATCTCCGTTCCGGCGGGCGGGAAAACGGCTGCGGGGTTGGAGGAAGGAGCTAGGCTGGCGGGATCCCGCCAAAAGGCGCTTCGCGCCAAAAGTTTTGAAGTTGGCGCCGTTTTTGAGGGTCCGCCATCGTTTGGCGGGAAACATGGACACCACGTGTCCGGAGACCTCCACTCAGCGCAGCCCGCGTCATCAGCGCGCGCCGGAGCTCTCCATTTTGCGCCTGCAGCCGGAGCCGACATTTTCTACAACCACAGCGGGGCGCGGGAAAATCTCTCCGACATCAACGACGATCGGGTCCTCCAGCAAAGATTGCCCGCGCTGTCGGCGTTCAAGGCGGATGGGGGCGACTGGGGAGCCTTCCAACGAAGATTCCTCGCACATGAGGAAATGTCGGGGTGGTCCGACACCACTGCCCTGCGTGCGCTGCCGGCGATGCTCGACGACGACGCGCTTGCAGCCTTCACATCTGCTGCGAGGTCGTCCCGCTCAACGCTCCAGGCCGCACTACACCTAATGGCGAAGGTGTTCGGGCCGCCCTCCACCTGTCGCCACCAGTTCTACGATCGGCGAAAGGCGGTTGGAGAAACGACGCTCGCCTATCGTACGGCGCTGCTCGCCTTGGCGGATGCAGCTTTTCCCCGCATGGACAAGGAGGGGAAGGACGCCATGGTGACGGAGCAGCTGCTGGCGTTGGCTCACAATTTGGGAGTCCCCATTAATGTGGCGGACGAGATGGACATTTGTTCCCTGGGGATCGCCACGAGCATTCACGCCTACGAAGTCCTCAAGCGAAAGTCGACGGTCATCTGTGCATTGGCGGGGAACGGGGCACCGGCCGCCACGGTCACCGAGCCTCAGCCTGCTGCGGCTCGGGAGGAGGCTTTCACCGTATCGAGACCGGGGGACTGGAGGACGGGGGGTCGTTCGCCCACACGCTCATCCCGCAAGCTGGAGCAACCGAAACCTACGACGTCCCTCATCGTCTGCTACAACTGCGGGCTTCGGGGTCACGTCGCGTCCGGGTGCCGGGCTCGGCGTCAGCGCGCCGCGGGACCACGTCCGGACGAGGACCAGGGCCACAAGCCGTCCCAGCTAAACCCGGCAAGTCGCGGCACCTCACACGCTCGGTCCGCGCACGGGGCACGTTCGGGTCGCCGCTTGGGGGTGGGGGACCCGCGTATGGGCACCGGGGGTTCGGTCCGGCGAGGGGGGTTCGTACACGGCCCGAATGCAGTTCAATGGTCCGAATTGGCCCATAGGATGGTGGCTGCGTCGGCCGGGTCGTCCGTGGTAACGGGGTTTATTGACGGGGTTGAGGTCCGGGTGCTTGTGGATACGGGTGCGTCGGCCACTATCATTTCGGACCTTATTTATAACATTCTTCCCGTCCAATGTCGACCCCTTCTGCCTGTAGACGTGCCATTTTACGCGGCGAACGGGGGTTCCTTGGGGATTATCGGCCAGATTCGGGCGTCTATTTGTATTGGCGATATCAAATTGGCGGGTCCTATTTTTGTATCATCATCCCTGGCCGTTCCTTGTTTGCTAGGCACGGACTTTCTGTCTAAAATGCCCATCAAAATTCTCATAGATCAGGCCTGCATCGAGCTTCCATCGGGTCGGCGGCTTGCGTTTTTGACGAGTCCTACTAAGATACGCACGATTTGTGCGACGGTGCAGGCGTTGGTGACTCGGACCGTACGGGTGCCCCCGGGATCGCAAATGTTGGTACCCCTTCGGTTGAGGAAACCCCTCAAGGTGGAAGCGGGGGCACAGGGAGTTCTGTTGGGGCCGTCTAATAGGGCACAAGGGGGCCTCGGTTTGGCGGTAGCTCAGACCATGGTGAGGGGGGACAGTGAGCCGTTCGTTATGGTCCTGAATACAGGGTCGCGGCCAGCCGTGATTACACAGGGAACGGTGCTGGCTCACGCCGCGCCGCTTCCCGAAGTGGAACAGCTCGCTGCTCACGCAGATTCGGGTACCGATACGCATCCTCAAAGCGAGGAGGGGACTGAGTGGTTGGACTCGTTGTGTGCCGGGTCTGGTAACTTGTCCAGTGTGCAGTTGGGAGCATTGCGGGGCTTGCTGCTTGAGTTCGCTGACGTGTTTAGCACACACAAATATGATATTGGCTGCACCGACCTTTTGCGCCACCACATAGCTACGGGGGACGCGGCACCCATTCGACAGAATCCCTTTCGGCTCAGCCCGGCCGAAAAGAAGCATGTGCAATCGGCGGTTAATGACATGTTGGCGGCAGACATCATTTCGCCCTCCTCCAGTCCGTGGGGGGCTCCCATCGTCCTTGTTAAAAAACAGGACGGATCCTTGCGCTTCTGTGTCGATTTCCGCCGCCTAAACAAAATCTCGATGGCCGATGCTTATCCGCTCTCCAGAATGGATGAGTCGCTGGATGCCTTGGCGGGAGCACAGTTTTTTTCGACGCTCGATTTGCTTTCGGGTTTTTGGCAATTGCCCCTCGATGACGAATCGAAACCTAAAACCGCTTTCCGGACTCCGGGTGGCCTATTTGAATTCAATCGTTTGCCCATGGGCTTACATTCCGCTCCCGCCACGTTCCAGAGGCTCATGGAATTGGTTTTGTCAGGTCTCCAATGGGACACCTGCTTGATCTATCTCGATGATATCATCGTTTTCAGCCGGACTTTTGAGGAACACCTCCAGCGGTTAAGAGGGGTGTTCCTCAGGATGCGTTCCGCCAAGCTTAAATTTAAACCGGCTAAATGTTTCCTGCTTCGGGAATCGGTCAGGTACTTGGGCCATATAGTTAGTCGGACAGGGATATTGACAGACCCTGCTAAGACGAAATGCGTCAGCTCGTGGCCAACGCCAACCTCGGTCACTGAAGTCCGCAGCTTTATAGGATTCGCTTCCTATTACCGACGTTTTGTTAAACAGTTTGCCACCATAGCCAGGCCCCTACACGCTTTGACGGCTAAAGGGGTGCGCTTTCACTGGGGGCCCGAGGAGGAGGCTGCCTTCTGCTCCCTTCGTGACGCCTTGTTGCAGGCTCCCCCCCTGTGTTACCCCGATTTTACGCAGCCGTTTTTGCTCGATACGGATGCCAGTGACACGGGTATCGGGGGAGTGCTCTCACAGGTGGTCGGGGGTGTCGAACGGGTGGTCGCCTACGGTAGCAGGGTCCTGTCCCCTGCGGAACAACGCTACTGCGTGACACGTCGTGAATTGCTGGCAATTGTATTTTTCATACAGCAATTCAGGCCGTATCTTTACGGACGTCATTTTACGGTTCGTACGGACTATGCGGCTCTCCAATACGCGATGCGGGTGGCGCAGCCGTCCGGCCAATTGTCCCGATGGCTGGAGGTCCTTCAGGACTACCAATTCACGACGATTTACCGCAAGGGTTTGCGCCACTCGAATGCGGATGCCTTGTCACGGTTGCCACCTCGCAAGGAATGCGCATGCCTGCTGGGATCGGCGCGGTGTAAACCTCCTGTCGCCGTTTCCGGGGAAGTTGTGCTCGCCGCCACTCACACTACGGGAGTCGACGCTCCCGCGGGGAAGGACTCGCTGTTAGCGTTACCTCTCATTGAGTGGGGCCGTCTTCAAATGGCCGACAGCTCCCTACTCACGCTACGTCGGAAGGTTGACGCGTCGGAAGGGGGGGAAACGCGGCTGGGTTCCTGGGTGTGCAGGCAGGGCCTCTTGATGAAGTGGGACAACATGTCCCGGCATCACGCGCTCGTTGTGCCTTTTGCCATGCGGGGTAGGGTCGTCCTGGCTGCCCATGAACGACTCATGCATCTGGGTTTTCACAAAACGCTCGCCCTAGTTCAGCGAGACTATTATTGGCCGGGGATGGGCAACGACGTGGCGAACATTCTTAAGGGTTGTGTAGGGTGCAACCAGAGGAAACCGCCACCGATTGCGGCTAATCCGCCACTGCAATCCATTCAGGTTTCGCGCATAAACGAATTGGTTGCGTTAGACATCTTGGGGCCCTTTCCCGCTACACCCAGGGGAAATAAGTTCCTGCTGGTTGGCGTAGAGTATTTCACACGCTGGCCCATGGCATGGCCACTCGCCAACCAGTCGGCTGCGGCGGTGGCGGACGCCTTTGTCCAAGGTTATGTCATGGACAAGGGCGCCCCCGAACGCTTGCTGACGGACCAAGGGAAAAATTTTGAGAGCGGTTTGTTGCGCGAGGTGTGCGACCTGTTGGGTGCAAAGAAGGTGCGTACCTCCCCGTACCACCCGCAGACTGACGGAATGGTTGAACGTCTGAACAGGACGATTACGTCTATGCTGTGCCAACAGGTCTGTGACGATCAGGTGGATTGGGACTTACAGGTACCGGGGGTATTCGCGGCCTATAGAATGGCCCCTCATGCGGCGACGGGGTTTTCCCCATTTTTTCTTATGTATGGGCAGGAGGCCGATCCCGCCATGGACGTCCAGCTGGGGATTTCCCAGCCACGTGCAAAATCTTAATTGGCAGACCACATCAAGTTTAATATCGCCAGATTGGCTGAAGCGCGAGAGGCTGCGAGATTTAATTCGCGGTCTCGGCAGATCGCGAACGAGAGATTGCATGCACGGAGGGTGCATACGCACGATTGGAAACCAGGCGATAAGGCCTGGCTGCATTGTCCACATGCACCGTTGGCTACGTCCCCCAAATTGTTGAGGCCATGGAGGGGACCGGTGGAAATTGTGCGGGTTGCACGACCCCAGAGTGTACTGATTAAATGGGAAAAACGCCGTTGGTACGTGCACGCCTCCCGACTGAAACCCTACGCGGCACCGCGTGACCCCGCTTTGTGCCGTAGCGACCGGGCGTGTGACGTGACCGTCGACTCGGGGGGGGATGTGTCGCAGGCTGATCCTCACGTGTCTCCACCTGACCCACCCCCAGGTGACTCGGGCTTGACGGCTGCTGACCGTCGGGAGCCGGAACCCCGCTGCACGCGTGGATCCCCGATGCCTGGCCCGTGCCTTCCTGAACCGCCGGAACCATCGGGTGGTCAACCACGTCGGGTGCCATACGACGGACCGGCTAGGCGGACTCGGGCTAGGACACGACACTTTTTGTGAAAAAAAAAAAAAAAAAAAAAAAATGTTTTTTTTTTGGTGTTCCCTCTTTTTCAAACCTGAGCTCGCCGCCGTGTGCCCCCTCTCCCGGGGTAATGTCCCGTTCAAGGGACGCTCGGAAGGAAGGGGACGCTACACGAGCCGAGGAAACACATTTTTTTTCCGCATACACATTTATTGTTGTCACTCGCCGGATTGTACATATTGTTCTTGTTGCTGTAGTGGCATTTGCAGATCCTTGCGGACTGCGGCGTTCGTGTTGTGTTATGTTGTGTGGTTATGGTTGTTGTTGTGTTACGGGGCACACATGGGGGATAAGGGAGTGTTGTTATTTTGTAGCATCCGGGTCGGCTGCGAGCTATGTGGTAGGGGGTGATGTAGTGGTGCTGTTGACGTGTGCCGACAGTGATGGATCACGGGGCGGCGCGAGGGGCAGGGTTAGGCACGCGATGTGGGCGTGGTATGGACGCGCGCGCCGGGAGTGAGGGATGACGGGCGGCGTGGCGTGGGTGTTGAGGCGCGCTGACACGAAATGGGGAAAAGAGGATCGTAGCCAGCGCCCGGTGATTGGTCGAAGGGGAGGTGCTCTCAGCGACGTCCGCAGGAGGGGTATAAAGGGTTACGCGCAAGAGCACTCGGGGCAGTTAGCCAGTTAGAGATTAAAGACGGAGTGGAAGGGGTAGGGCCTGTGTGGCTCGAAGGCGAGACCGTGGGTCCCGAGGTCCGACGCACATGTGGGTCGGGACTGTGGGACCCAGGGTCGAGACGGACACCCCAGCTGGGTGTGTTCCGAGAGATTACGGGGCGTTAGTCGCCCGGGTAGCTAAGTGGCGTTAATCGCCGAGTAGATAGTCGAGTAGCTAAGTGGGCGTTAGTCGCCCGGGTAGCTAAGTGGCGTTAGTCGCCCGAGTAGATAGTCGAGTAGCTAAGTGGGCGTTAGTCGCCCGGGTAGCTAAGTGGGCGTTAGTCGCCCGAGTAGCTAAGTGGCGTTAGTCGCCCGAGTAGCTAAGTGGGCGTTAGTCGCCCGGGTAGCTAAGTGGCGTTAGTCGCCCGAGTAGCTAAGTGGGTGTTGGTCACCCGTGTAGCTAAGTGGGTGTTGATCACCCGTGTAAATACAGTTGGTTCAATAAAAGAGTGTGCTACCCGTGAAGTCGTCTCCCGCCGAGTTACTACATTACATATGCATTACTCGGCTCGTGTAGACCTTACACTCTCTCTGGCTACACATTATACATTACTCGGCTCGTGTAGACCTTACACTCTCTCTGGCTACACATTATAC
Organism: Lampetra fluviatilis; assembly: GCF_964198595.1. Classification (NCBI taxonomy): domain Eukaryota; kingdom Metazoa; phylum Chordata; class Hyperoartia; order Petromyzontiformes; family Petromyzontidae; genus Lampetra; species Lampetra fluviatilis. The sequence continues at coordinate 4,549,863 of NC_136319.1, forward strand.
ATTACTCTCCATTACTCTCCTCTCCGGGCTCTATCTCTGCACCTTCGTCTTCATTCCTAGATGGTTCCACTTCTGCCCTCTACTCCTCTGTGCATCACCTTATATATCCCTTCCTCCCGGGAGAGGGAGCGGATGCGGACCTCAACGTCGGCACCGCTCCTCAGTTACCCAATCACCACGCGCTATCTCTACGATCCGTTTCCGCCCAGCGCGTGTTTCCACTCATCGACCAATCACACCGCGCTGCCACCCGATCACTCCCTCTCAGCGCGTCACCGGCACACAGCCAATCAGCAGCACTACCCCCACCCGCGCGCTGACGCCTGCTCCTCCCCGTCAGCGCGCGTCACCACACACACACACGTACATACGCGCTGGCACACGACGTATACCCCCAGCGCGTATCACCACTACACATGCACCACAAGCGGGGCACGCTGCAAGGAGGCGAGGCCGGAGGGGACGGTCATCGCTCCCGTACGCACGGTGGAGGGCGCACAGGGTGAGGTCCAGCTGACCGACCACGACCTGGGGCTGACCTTGGACGATTGGAGACGGCTACAGCTGGAGGAAGCCCCACTGCGAATGCTACGCGCCTCAGCAGAGGCAGGGGGGGAGGAGTACATCATATGGGAGGACCTCCTCATGCGATGGGACCCGACAGGGCGCCGGCGATGCTTGGTAGTTCCGGAGTCGCTGCGTCAACAATTGGTTATGGACGTACACAGCCGCCAGCTGCTGCACCTGGCGGGGCGAAAGACACTGTACACATTACAGGGTCGGTACTTTTGGCCAGGTATGACCGCTGACGTGCATCGATGGGTCGCTACCTGCGTCGAATGTGCGCGGCGAAAGCCGCCACCCCGGGTAAGCCGGGCGCCCCTACAGCCCATCACGGTGACCAGGGTCAACGAATTGGTTGCGTTGGACATCCTGGGACCACTGCAGGTCACGCCACGGGAAAATAAATACCTGTTGGTCGGAGTCGAGTACTGCACGAGGTGGCCGATGGCGTGGGCCCTCCCGAACCAAACGGCACAGACCATCGCCGATGCCTTAGTGGGAGGCTATGTCCTTGATAAGGGGGCACCGGAGCGGTTGCTGACGGATCAGGGCAGGAATTTCTCCTCACAGCTATTGAAGGACGTCTGCTCTATCCTGGGCACTAAAAAGGTCCGAACATCTCCGTATCATCCCCAGACCGATGGGATGGTAGAGCGGCTTAACCGCACCATAGCGGCCATGCTGTTCCAAGTGGTAGACGAAAACCATTCCGACTGGGACCTCCACATTCCATCGGTCTTAGCGGCGTACAGGGTGGCCCCACACGCGGCGACGGGGTTCTCGCCGTTTTTCCTGATGTACGGACGTGATCCCGTTCCGCCTATTGAGGTGCAGCTGACGGACATTCCCGCAAGAGCCGACGCATGGCCGAAGGCACTAAAGACCTCCCTCATTTATTTGAGAGAGGCCCGCCAAGCAGCCGAGGCCGCATCGGCCACGAGCCAAGAGAGTAATGTACGGATACGGGAGAGGACAGTGACAGCCAAGCCCTTTAAAGTCGGGGACCAGGCATGGCTACACTGTCCTCAGGTGCCGGTTGGCCTCTCACCAAAGCTGCACCGACCCAGGAAAGGGCCGGTCGAGGTCATTAAAGCACTCCGACCGCAGTGCGTTCAGGTCCAACTGGGTAAGCGACGATGGTTTGTACACCCCACCCGCCTTAAGCCATACATCTCTCCACCGTCATCTTCATTAACATCACCACCAACATCACTGCCAACATCATCATCATCCCTACCCAGGCCAAGATCGCTGACCACCACGCGCCGACCGGCAGGGGGTTCGGTGCCCTGTGTTCCCTTGTCACCTACAGCACCCCATGCGAGGCCTAACGGAGCGGCGGCACGAGCGGGGGCCGGAAAGACAGCGGCGCCAGGCAAGGCGACACCGGCACCACCGAACCAGGGACCGCGACGAGAGGGCCTTCGAAGGAGGGGGCCGCCACGGTCATCTGCTGCCTGTGGATGTCCGGGCTGTTACGGGATGCTGGCTGGAGACCTGGGCAGGCCGCGCAATTGATTTCGTTGTGTTATATTGCATTGTATGGTTGTGGGGGGGGGTAAGGGCTGTCGTCACTGTCAGTGGTGGGAGGCATGGGGAGACTTAAATGGTTCATGGGGGAGGCAGAACCGAGGACGGTTATTTTTTCTCTGGGGGGGGGGGGTGATGTAGGGGTGTCAGGGGAAGGATTCCCACCAATAGGAGGGTTAGTGGGAGGGGTGATCGAGGAGATATAAGGAGAGAACGGGCGGGAAGAGGGGGCCTTTGGCGGGAACGATATTGGGACGGCTGGGGACAGGTGTGGATGGAAGAAAAGGAATAAAGGACGAGACCCCTGCAATCTGGTGTCGGCTCCCCTTTTACAGACCCATGACTTGCGTGAAGGCAGCAATAATTCAAATCTGTAAACGATGATGAAACACAGTTTAACACGAAGTAGGCTTTCATGACCAATATCCATAATACAGGATTTGGGTTAGATCGCGTAACTATAAATGTGTCGTTAAACCCGAAAACACCCGACACAGCCAAATAGGCTCTCCGCCTGATGATGCTCTTTGTAATTAGTGGTGAAACGTCAAAGATTATAAATGTTGTGGATTTGCTCTCCAACACACCGGTTTGCTGTACTAGTAATGAATTGGAATGTTCTGTTGACGTGATGAACATTACTAATTGGCTGTGTCGGGTGGTGGCGGGTTTAACGACACAATTATATTTCCACGATCTAACACAAAAAATACTGTATTCTGAATGATGAAACTCATTGCAATAGACAATTTTCACAGACCATGATACAAATAGGTTTAGCAACACAATCACGTTGATTGAGCTGGTGGTCTGAACAGGGCTGATATTTTGTACATGTGTAGTGGCATAGAATAGTAATGTAGCAGCATAGCGTTGGATGCTGGCAGGGGATCTGCGGTCCAGAAGGGGCACACCAAGAACTCGCTTGTAGGTTCTAGAAAGAGGGCGTGACCAGGGGCGGAGCCAGGCCATCTTAACAGTATAAGAAGGACCCCTGTCGGGGACCTCGAGGCTGTTGATTGTAAGTGGGATCCCCGTCATTCTGCTCAAGTACATCGTCATCATCATCACCATTCTTATCTTGGTCTCCGCAGTCGTCTTTGCTTGATATTGCTCTGTTATACAGTTGTTGGCTGTATCAGTCAGCGCCATCGGTGTTAGACGGCTAGTGTTGTGTATAGGCTAGGGTGTGTGTAGCCTCGGCGACTGTAGGGTGAGTGAAGAGGGATTGCGAATATAATAAAAGAGGTGCCTCCAAGAATTACTGCCTCCGAGTTGAACCACTACACATGCAAGACACATCTTTGCGTGTGGTAATTTTCAGACTTGAGCAACCCTGGTATAAAGCTAGACAGAAGCAGACGTCAGTGTTTCTACTCGAACAAGCATAGAGCGGCATTCATCTCAACTGCGGCCCTGAGCCAGTGTTGGCAAATCCACATTCCCATGGTGGTGAGACTCGTTAGGATAATCACAGTCGACTTCCCGATATTTCTGTCTAATGGCAAATGAAAAGCATGGTGGTGAGACTCGTTAGGATAATCACAGTCGTCTTCCCGATATTTCTGTCTTATGGCAAATGAAAAGCAAAGGACAAAATATTTAAATTTCATGTTTAGAAGGTGATCCATTTGATAGCGTCCAGAGGTAATTGATGTGTAGGGGTGGCAGGGGACGGATTCCCACCAATAGGTGGGTTAGTGGGAGGGGTGATCGAGGAGATATAAGGAGAGAACGGGCGGGAAGAGGGGGCTTTTGGCGGGAACGATATTGGGACGGCTGGGGACAGGTGTGGATGTATAAAGTCAGTGCCTCCTCTGTGAGACTATAATGGGCAGGCATGAGTTACGTGATTGAGAGATCCCACTTCACCACATTCACAATAGGGCGACTTTCATTGTCTTACCAGTGTTCTATATTTTTGTATGAAGTAGTCCCTCGTTCAACAGTGACATCAGTTAAAGGTTTATCAGATAATGTTTCGCCCATAGGACCCCATGGTTTTGACGTTAACATCGTTGATTAACGGTATGTTTCACATTATACACGCGGGCGCCAATTTCGGCCAATGCGAGTGCAGCCATTCAGCGATGTCCATTTATAAGCCTTTTGACTTCGACTGGCTTCATTTTTCGTGTCTTATATTTCTAAAACGCATTTATCCAAGGCGCTGTATTAGATATATGAGTGGTACAATGAGGGTAGCTAAAAGTGCTACGGTTAATAGGGATGGGGTATGGGTGAGGGAGGTTCGTCGGTTCAGGAATTACGGTGGGTACCTAGGGATGGTTGGAAGGATGGGCCAGGGTCTTGAGGGAGTGGAAACAACTCTTTTGCAGACTCAGTGATTTTTACTTATTTTTCAACTTATAAGTGAATTAATAGCGATAGCAATGGCTCTAACAGTGAATTCGTGAGAGGAAAAGAGGAGTAGGAAAGTGATTAGCCTTAAAACAAAGCAGGACATTATTGAGGTCAACTTCCAATCATTTTGGTACGGTTTTATGCTTTTAACGTGTAATTCCTATTTTCGATTAACAGCTATTTGTGTGAGCAGTAGTTTTTGTGGAAAGGATTAAAACGTTAACCGAGGGACTACTGCATATATTGTCCATTCTCTACACCAAAATGTCAGGTTAGTCTTGCAAATTAGACGACTCTGGTCTCTTGAGTTTCCACCTGGTTTAAACATTTTATGACAACATTTCAAGCCGACCATAAACTCTGTACCTTGGACTGCAATAGAAAGAGACAGACTTATATTGAAGCTGTAAACTCATGTCACGTTAACGAATGCACTGTTCATTAGCTAAGGCGACATCAGATGATTCACCCTCATAATCTTTCGTGATTCTTACACACACAATGTTATTTAGAGTCACTCAGAGCTACAATATAAGTCATCTTCTGGTATCCCCAAAACAGCCTCACTAAGTATCAAGATGTTTCTTTCAGGTGGGTCCCGCTCCATTGGGAAGTTTGTCAATTCCACGTGAAATAGCGAGCGTACGTCATCGTTTGGGGAGGAAAGAAGGGCATGAGGACATAACACTGGGTGGTCGGTACAGCGAGTGGGATCATAACCGGACATCCACACCTTGCTCTCTGCCACCACTTATAGGTGCAATGACCGACACAAAAAGGTGATTTTGTAGAGGTTGTGAGTTTGGCACGATTTATTCTATTCATTTGATGAAGTGAACAAAACGTCTTAAAAGACTGCTGTTTTGTGGTCAATAACGTAGACCCCTTTAAAATGACAGCTGCCCTCACGTCATACATCCCCGAAGGCGCATGATGCCAATGGCGTCACGAAGCACTGCTCATCACCTCCTGTCCAGCAACACATTGGGGAAGAGGTTATATTTTTTCTTCTTCCCCAGAACTGGTTTGTCTTATCTGATTTGTTGAGTAATAATAATAATGCAATTTATAACGCGCGCAAATTTGCGGACGAAACAGCCGCAACTCAGAGGCGTGGAGCCAAGCTCAGAGTCACTCGTAAGAATGATTATAGAGGCGAGTTTGTATGTCTCTCTTGAAGGACGCGATTGAGGTGATGCTGCGAATGTGCAGAGGGATATCATTCCAGACTGTTGGGACTGCCACCGAGAAGTGGCGCATAGACATGACCATCCTGGATCTTGGTATCAAGAGGAGGTCGTGAGTCGCGCTGCGCAGGCATCTGCCGTGTGCTGAGCTGCAAGTTGTCAATAATGAAGAAAGGTACGGCGGGCAGGCAGATGTGATGGCATTGTGGCAGAGGCAGGCGTTCTTGTATATGACCCTACTGGCGATGGATAGCCAGTTGAGTGCACGGAGACAGGCTAGTGAGTCGAGACGGGGATGAGTGTGGCCAATGACGACGCGTGCTAGGTTGTTTTGTAGTCTTTGAAGTGTTTTAGGTTGCCAGTGGAGGTCCGGACTAGGACGGAGTTGCAATAGTCAAGGCGAGACCCAACTATGCAACATGCCAATGTGTTGGCAATTTCCGTAGAGATGAGAGGACGTTGTTGTCTGAGAGCCTTCAGGTGAAAATTATTAACTGATGATATGGTTGGTTTGACGGTCGAAGGATACCGTTGAGTCTAGGATGACACCGAGGTAGCTGAAGTGATCGGTGAACCTGATGCTGTGACCGAAGATGTGTACAGTATGGGTGTTGGGAGTGCTGATGAGTTGAGACGTTGCTTGATACCTAACATGATGGCCACTGAGTTTTTCGGATTAAGGGCTAGATTGTGTGCAGTGAACCACTGTTGCGAGGCGGTGGTACATTCCGAAAGCCTCTCGAATCCAGATGCATTGCTAGAATCGATGACGGTGAATAGAATAGTGTCATCCGCGTATGAGTGGTGCTTAACACCGAAGCTTGCGATGAGCCGGCCGATCGGGGAAGTGTAGGCTGTGAAGAGCAGGGGACCTAGTACAGAGCCCTGGGGAACCCCGCATAATGCTTTTGTTTCATGCGATCTGGACGTGCCCACCCTGACTGAAGATTGCCGGTCAGAAAGGTACGAAACTATCCACTTGAGTGCTGAGCCACATATACCGAAGTCGGATTTCAGGAGGGAAGTAAGGAGCGAGTGGATGATGGTGTCGAAGGCTGACGAAATGTCCAGACTTACAAGTGCAACAGTGGAGCCGGAATCAATGATCGTTAAAATGTCATCGAGCACTCTAGTGAGTGCTGTTTCTTTAGAGTAGTTTTGATGGTAAGCTGACTGGAAGCAGCAGTAGTTTGCGGAGGAGGTGATGTGTGGTTTTACCTGAGCGAGGGCTAGTCGTTCAAGGAATTTAGAGAGGTTCGAGAGATTAGTGATGGGACGATAAATAGATGGGTCATCCGGGTCGAGACTTGGTTTCTTTAACAAGGGAGAAACCAGCCCAGATTTGAGGTTGGATGGAAAACACCCCATAGAGAATGAAGCATTTGTGATGTTCCTGATCATGATGGCGAGTTCCGCAGCACATTTCTTGATCAAGAAACCTGGGAGCACGTCAAGTGGAGATGACTTCAATTGAAGTGATTCAATTAAAGATAATAGATCTTTTGTAGACACCGGCTTTAGCGTAGTTAGAAAGGTGTCTGGGTGAGTGCTTACAATTTCAGGTAACTTGAGCGGGGTACAATGGTGTGATGTGTAAGTAGACGTGCAAGAGTTTGCAACGGTAATTAGCTTGTTGGTGAAGTAAGTATTAAAAGAGGTGGCAAGTTTCAGTGAGGCCAGAAGATCGCTATGGTGAGGCACCATGGTGCTACCAGGATGTAGAATGTCTTTGAGGGTTTTCCATAGAATGCGCGGTTTTCCGGTTGCTGTTTTGATGCGTTCTTCAATGTAGGAGGAACGTGAGACAAGGATAAGTTTGTTAGTTTTCCTGCACGTGCTGTACCGATAGTGCTGATGAGGGGGCCCGGATTCGGGTGGACTCCAATCAGCGGCTCTGCTGCCCGGAGCAGCAAGTCGAGGTAGTGTTGTCCAAGCTCTACGTCATCAGCAAGCACTTCCCCGTACGTAGTGTACGGGGAAATGGGTAGAGTAATCGGTTACTTAAATAATACATTTTCTTTGCTTTACTCGTAAATATTACTGTGTCATGCCACTTGAGACAGAAATAGTGAGTAACAATGGGCTGTCTGCTGGTTAAAAGACGAAATTCAGTCTCATTAAGAAACGTTGACATTGATGGAAAAAATGAAGCAAAAACTGAAACGTGCACGTAAAAACCTTGGAAAGATGCAGGCTTGGAATTTCGTTTAGAGACAGGAAGGGGAACATGTGGATTAGAAAACATAGAAAGGTTACAAACATTATCTTGACTGTTTAGAAAAGTAACTGAACTTGGAAAGGACACGACAAAGAGTGAAGGAATGATGGCGGGAGGTCGAGATTTAACGACGGAATGGCTGCCAATGGAAAGAACACTCCAGAGAGAGAACATCAACTGTGGGATAAGGAACAATGATTCATCCTGAAGTAATGCTTGCCCTATGAAGGTTATAGCCCTTAACATTACAAATAAATGAACGAGTGAATTAAACTGTAAGTGGTGATCCTCATCATCAGTAGGAGTATTCCTCTCAGCGCCAGCCCACGCGAGCTCCTCCGCTTGGTCATGAAGTTCATCTCTCCTCACTCCTCGCCCTCAGACTTTCGACTCCTTTCTCACCTCTCACTTCCTATGACGGCTCCGTAATATTATTTTTCTCTTCAACTACTTTTTAACTATATTTTTTTATTTCACCGGGTTAAGGCCCCACTGAGCTGCGTAACTCTTTTTCAGAAGCGACCTGGCTATCACAAATGATAGCAGCTCAACGAAGTGACTTATCAAGTGGAATTGTAGAGCAGACACATAACTCTAAACGTGTGATGTTGATTCTAAATCTGGAGGGAAAAATCCACATCTGTCTTGTTTCTCTATATTTTCCACTATATCTCTCCTGTCTCCTCACCCTCTTGTCACGCTTCTCGACCCACTCTTGTCAGAAGCCTGAGTTCGCAAGCTTCTTGTCTACATTGTCACCTCCAAAGGTGTTTTTTTTTACAAACCTCGCTCTTAACAGTTAAATCGCAGCCAGATCCAATGCCAAACGAAGAGACTAGGCAATTGCTTGTTGCAACTGTGGGAAGTTTTCACTTCGTGTTTTATCTTACTGTGAGTTCCTTGCGAAGATCACGTGTGTGGTTTATAGTGCTAAGTTTATGAGAGGGAGTTGGCAGTCTGCTGTAGCCCTGACAACGCAGGCTCGTTGAATGATAAGAGTCGTTATTTTGGGTGCGGTCACATGGCCAAGTGGTGCGCATACCTCCATTAATTACAAATCGCGTTCTTAAACCAAATAAATACGTGCCCTCGTTCATCCGAAATCTATGTAATCGCCTCGACACCACAGCAGTTGCATATCTTTAAAAAAAAGTGGACAGAGTTTGATTTATTTTGATTGACGTGATTCTGCTGTCCAGTTAGTGGGCTGAGTCTTATGCGCAGGAGCAGGAAAATGTTATCCCTGAGCACGCGAATCGATCGGTCAATCATTAGCATTCGTTATAAATTCAAAAAGTAACAATCAAAATCGTCAGATGTGCTTTAAAAACCACTAATTTATACGTGTATGAGTGGTTTTTGGGAAACATATGTGCGTAAAATGTATATTTTTGGATCATCTGCTGCCATCTTCCCTGTCATTAGCATGGATAATCGAGAGTCTACTACATTAAAATATCTAGGTTTGGAGTTAGAGATAATTTGCTAAATAGAAACATCGAGATTTGATCACATTGTCAGGAGAGGGGTAAGAAACTAAAAACATTTTTTCCCAGATGAGGGCACACTGAGCTAGATGGTAGCTCTTTTTCAAAAGCGATAACAAATTAGAGCTCAACAAAGTGTCTTATCACGTGGACATTTATAGCAGCCAAATACCCTAAACACGTGGCATTGATTCCAAGTGTGGAGGGAAAAAACCAGAGGACCCAGAGAAAAATCCATGCGACCTCCACGGGGAGAGAGAGACAGACACCAAATATACAGCAGGGGTATGGGTCGAGAGCGAACCCACGACCTACTGCGTACCAGGCGAGGTAAGTTTACATCTCCTAGCCACCGACGTGCCCACAGTGGTAAGAACACAAAGAATGAGCACCTTGCCATGATTTATACACGCACGTTATAATCACGTATCATGATCAAAACGATGAGTTTTAGAAGATCTACCGTTATAACCCCAATACCAGGAAAACCCCTTTGTTGTCTCTGCTCATTCACTAAGCAGCAGTTCAGAGTATTTGGCCTTCTTGAAGACGGTGGGTGCAGTGCTCGGCAGAGTGCCACCTACCGACTCCATAGTCTTACTGGGCGATTTCAATGTTGACGTGGGAAACGATGGAGACACCTGGAGAGGCGCGATTTGGAGGAATGCCCCTCCCCCCTGATCTGACCCCGAGTCGTGAGATGTTATTGGAATTCTGCGCTAGTCACGATATGTCAATAACAAACACAATATTCGAACACAACGCTATTAATGAGAGCACCTCTGGCCAAAGGTCAATTAATAACTTTTTAGTTGTATCATCGGACCTCAGGCCATATGTTCTGGACACTCAGGTGAAGAGGGGAGCAGAGCTGTCCACAGATCACAACTTGGTGGTTAGATGGATCCGACACTTGCAGCAATAACCAGATGGACGTGGAAGGCCCAAACGAATAGTGCGGGTTTTCTAGGAACGTCTGGCAGAAGATCCAGTGCACTTAGATTTAAACTTCCACCTCCGGGAAAACGTATCCTTCACTCCCAGAAAGGTCGTGGACATTGAGTCCGAGTGCACAATATTCAGGACATCGATTGTGGATACAGCTGTGAAAACTGTGGCCTGAAGGAACTTGATGCCTGTCATGGCGGCAACCCTAGGACCCGCTGGTGGATACCAGCAGTGGGGAAAGCTGTCACATTGAAGAAGGTGGCTTTCTGAACTATGCTCAGAAAAAGTTTTCCCGCCTTGATTGACAAGTACAGGCTTGCCAAGAGGGCAGCAGCTGCAGGAGTCATTAATGCGAAAGCCCGGGCATGAGACAAGATTGGAGAGGCCATGGAGAGGGACTATCGGGCAGCCTCAAAGATGTCCTGGGAAACCATCCGACGCCTTAGGATAAGTCAATGGAACGTGGCCCAGGCTGTTTTCAGTAAGGGGGGTGAAACATTAAACTCAACTAAGGAGATAGTTTAGAGGTGGAAGGAACACTTTGAGGAGCTCCTCAACCTGGTGGACATGCCCTCCTCTCAGGAGGCAGCCCTGGAAACAGTTGATATGGTCGGATCCCGCACGGCTGCTGAGGACCTTCACATCAGCAAAGCTGCTGGGGTGGACAAGATTCACCAAAAGTTGTTGAAAGCGCTGGACAGTGGAGGAGTGTTGTGGTTAACATGCCTCTTCAATGTTGCATGGGAGGCAGGTACAGTACCTCTGGATTGGCAAACTGGAGTCGTGGTTCCCATTTTAAAAAAGGGGACCAGAGTGTGTGTTCTCACTACAGAGGAATCACACTCCACAGCATTGCAGGTAAAGCTTGTGCCAGAGTGCTGGAATGGATGCTCCGCCCGGTGGTCGATCCTCAGTTTCAGGAGGAAAAATGTGGATTCCGTCATGGTCATGGAACAATAGACCAGTTATTTTCCCTCCCAATGATATTTGAGGGATCATGGGAGTATGCTTCTCTGATCTACCTCTGTTTTGTAGACTTGGATGAAGCATATGACGGTGTTCCCCACAATGTCTTGTGGGAGGTGCTGCGGGAGCATAATGCACCTGTCCCACTTTTGTACACTATCCGGTCTCTCTATTCCCAGAGTGAGAGCGGTTTCCTTATTCTTGTTGTTCAATGTGGGTGTTGGACTCCGCCAAGGGTGCGTCCTGTCTCCACTCCTGTTTGAGATTTTCATGGACAGGATATCAAGGCGCAGACGATGTATGGAGAGTATCTGGTTTGGGGGCATGGAGGTGGTGTTGCTGCTGTTTTTTTAGATGACGTTGTCCTCTTTGCCTCGTCAGTCTGTGATCTTCAGCATGCACTTGAACGGTTTGATGCCGAGTGTGAATCGGCTGGAATGAGGATCAGCACCTACAAATCTGAGGTCATGGCTCACTTCCGGGGGGATGGTGGAATGTGCTCTCCAAGCGAGGGAGGAATAGCAGCCCTTAGTAGAGGAGTTTAAGTACCAAGGGGTCTCTTTTGGAAATGGGAGATCCGGCGGTGGCTCGGTGCGGCGTTTGCAGTGATGCAGGCGCTGTACTGTTATATGGTAGTGACGCTCGCGGTTTACAGGTAGCTCTACATTCCCACCTTCACCTATGGTCATGAGCTTTGGGTAATGACCGAAAGAATGAGATCGCGGGTACAAGGGGCCGAAATGAGGTTTCTCCGTAGGGTTGCTGGGCTCACTCTCTGTGATGGGTTGAAGAGCTCAGTAATCCGGGAGAGCCTCAGATCTATAAGAGCTAGTTGAGGCGGTTTTGGTACCTGGAAAGGATGGCCCCTGGTAGACTCCCCCCTCGAACTCTACCGGGCAGCAGGTCCCACTGAGTGAAGACCCTGGGGCCGGCACAGGACACACTGGCGTGACTATGTCGCTCAGCTGGCCTGGAAACGCCTGGGAGTTCACCAGGAAGAGCTAGAGTTTGTGTATAGTAGTGTAGTGTATAACGTAGTAGAATATAGTGTAGTAGTGTATAGTGTAGTGGAAAGTATAATAGTGCTGGAGTCTGTCCCCAGGGAAAGGGAGGTCTGGACCGCCATACTCAACATGCTGCCGCCACAATCCTCACCAGGAAAGTGGATCGAGAAACAAACAAAACGAACAAACCTCCGAAGGAAGGGAGTATGATAGGGGTTATGACCTCAGGTGCCAGGATGTCTGTGGAATCAGAACAAAACGTGAACTAAGATTGAATGCACGAGATCAGTGATATCGCGAGAAGCTTTGGGCTTTTGATGTGTCTTAGGGAATTAATTTAATAAGCTAGAAATTATATATAAGAGGAGACAAAAATAGCATGCATTAGTACCGTTAAGGCAGACTCCGGGGATAGCACTCGCAATTTGTCTAAGAGTGAGCTTTGCAGAGGCAAAGCGTATTTGATTTCTGACTAAGGCAAACTCTAAGTATCGATGAACGTTTTATTCGTCGTTTTGTTAATAGTTTGATTCACTTGCAGAGTTAAGGACTTCGAGAAGTTGTACTGCATTAAGCTGGAAATTGTGATAAGCTAAGAGATGTGCAAAGTAAAGTCCATATAATAGTGTGATAAGCTAATACATGTGTAGTGTTGTAAAGGACGGACTTCTAAACTTGTTTATGGCACACACTGTTTATTATCTTAATACATAGTCCCTATCACACAAGGGGGGTATATGGTCCCCTCACCCATTACCCTGAGGAGACACAGCCTCCGGACCTTGCAGGCTATCTAATCTCCCTGCTATCCCAGCGTCCTCTGGCTGGACCGAGGGGATCTCTCCCCGACCACTGGTTACACTGAGCCCTAGCCCTGACAAGGGCTGGAGGGCTTGGTCCAGGGTCCTAGATGTCTTCAGCCGACTTGGGTCTTCGTGTAGCAGAACTGGCCAAGAGCTCTCATCGCTCTGGCTTTTATAGCCGTTCGTGGCCGGGTTGTCCAATCCCCGGCCACCTTGTGGAACCGTCCGATTGGTCCTTCCCAATCTGGCGGTTGGATCCTACCTTACCCCATTTGACCCTGAACGTTTGATTGAGCGGGAGAACCTTGTTTACGATCCGCTCTCTCACAGTTTGCGAACAGCGAGTAGTTAACACCACTACACATGCGAGAAGTTAATTGTAGACGAGTTAGACACCAACATGGAGTGTGCATGAAATATTGTCCAAGCTATAGACTGGAAAAGTGTTGTTGGTTGAGCCCCATTGACTGCCATTGTAGGAGATTGTGGAGAGGTCAGAAGAGTGAGTGTGGACACGTGCAGGCTACCTCACAGCGGGGGATCTCTCAAGAGTGAGCGACCGAAGGTGCTCGCGAACCAAGCCACTTCCAAGGTTTACTGCCAGGCAGCGTGCTGGGCCAGCGTGCTGCAGCATGCTTCAGCTGCAGATCGAGCCTGGCGTGCAGCTAACAACGCGTGTGCAGCAGCTAACGGCTGACTTGCAGTGTGCTGACTCGGGAGTCGCGAGCGCTCTCCAGCTGTCGACGAGCCTGCCATCGTTGTAGGACTGGAGGTATTTTTCAGGGGGAAAGAAGATAGAAGATGGGACATTAACTTTACACTCACTCACCATGTTTCACTGAACCTTGTACAGGTTGTGAGAGAAGAAGAATCTCAGCTTGAATGCATCACACACCACAACAAACGAGCTGTCTATAGTCGCGTTACCATGAGACATTAGACGGGATGTTTTCTTGTTATCACGTGATCGACAGATCCGATTGTTGATGCTTTCTAACCATTTCATATGCATTCTCTATTTTTTACACGCATTCCGTACAAATATTGCCATTTAGAGGCATTTTCCTATTGTTCTATTTTAATCACATGGTCGTGAGATTTGACAATTTCTGACAAGTGATGACAAGTGTATTTGGATATTAGAGTAAGTTGATATAAAATTTGCTTAGAACAGGCAGGATTCCGAGTGCTTCTTTCCAAACTCATGTATCATTGTCTCAGTTGCGAGAACTGTATTCCGCGGTGAGATCTGGATCCCACGACCTGACATAATTACGCATGATTAATGCAGCGAGAATCCGTAAATAATAAGCAACAATAATTTATATTATCACGATTCATAATACATACACCTAGACAACGAGAGAGCCAATGATAATAACTAGTGATAACTTCATGCATAATCGCTTCTTAATCAGACACATTATCAATCGTGACATATGTTTTAATTGAATGCACAAAAATCAGAATTCAATAAAAACACTCATATTCCTAAATTACACTTAAGCACACATTTTATTTACATTTACACTGAATTACATTCACATTTTTGCAACATATTTAACGTTCAAATTCTCACTGAATATTTGTTTTATTATTTTATGCATCACAATATATATTAAATACTGCTTTGTGAGAAATCCGAAGAGGATACTTAATTTCACAACGCACGCCGATAGCCTAGTCAGGTTAACATTGAAGTATATATAATACAAAGCGAACATAGCAGCATTGCCCCCCTAATGGCAGACGATAACCATATTTGCAGTGGTGGCTCGTGACATTTTCACTAGCTGCGGCTGTTGTGAGTGACCTCGGAAAATCTGGTGTTCTAATTATGAAAAACCTCGTCATGTTATTGGCCTTCCCATGAAAGTGACATAACTGTCTTATCTAACAACGGTAGGCATTTATAAACAATATGAAACAAAAAAAACACTCAAATGCTGTCCCCATGACCCCCAAGTCCAAACCTCACAAGCCTTTTGACACTGTCAAAAGCCTAAAGAACAATTCAAGATCAGCTGACACGCCTCAACAAATTAGCCAATGCAACCAAGACACTGCATACTGTACAATAACAGCCGCATACAATCGTACACCCACCTACATGTAGACCGTAAACTGCTACATTTGCACAATGCAACCGTGCGTTGTGACATCGTCATTACAGCCATGGGGACCTTTTTCGCCGCCCTGAATGGGGCTCAAACGGCGTGGCTAAAATGCGAAGGTGATCGCAATGAATGAAGGGGAATCTCTCACTCGGATGCCTACACAGCCGGCCCAGAGACCTTCCCGACGCACAAATCAGACCGTGGTGTCGCAGTGGTTTCTAATATGAACAAATTAAAATGTTTTCCTAATTCGGAAATTAACGTTGAAAGAATCATTACATTTTTACAAAATTTAAAAGACAACAAAGTTTTCTTGAGAAATCTATTCTTTTCATGAGAAAAAATATTTCTCATCACCAGCTGATTGGTGGGGGCGGCGCCCCAACGCCCCCTAGTGGAGGAACGGCGTCTGCATCTGTGACATAGCACCACTTGATGGCGCCATTACCAAATGTGACTTAATATGATTTGCTATGTAGAGGAATGTTCACTCTTTACGCATGCAGGGGATGTTTGCAGTGTGACGACTGTTTAAAAAATAAAATTGTGCTTAAGTTAAAACCTTCATATTAACTGGTAACGAGGTCACGCGCATTCGTGCCCAAGAAAGGTTGAAGTGTAAATTTAAATCAAGAATACGGAAACCGCAAAAAGCTGAGACAAATCTCTCAAATGAAAATAAAAATAAATCCTTAAATGTATGAGTGTCGCACTTTGCCCGCCACAGTACAATCTCCCTCAACTATATAAGTGTCGCACTTTGCCCGCCACTGTAAAAACATTTTACGTCCAAAATGTAACTGGATAAAGAACTTTGAAGGCTACGCTTGCAATACATTTGCACTGAACAATAGTGTATCTGCTTAATTGTTGTGTGGTGGCACAAAACCCAGACACTCACGAATACTTTTTCATATTTTCACATTTTAAACATTTTGAAAGTTATCCCTTCCATGTAATGGGCCGCAGGGGGGACGGACCGACCATGCCACGCCCCTTGGGGCAAAGTGGGCGGTCCCAGCACCTCCCCACACACGCGGCTTCCTGCCCATCCACCGTCTGTTGCGTTCTGGTTCTTGGGGCAATGCCCAGTTTGAGTTACTGTGTAAGTAGATACGAAGTGTGAGTCTTTCTCATTTGAGTAGCATCTTTAATTCTTCAACTCTTCATCGTAGGCACAGCCACATAGGTTTATGTTTTTGCGTGGGCACTGTAAGATTGTTTTAAGGAGCAGTCGTTGCCTCACGGTGGCAATGCTGACAGCTGGTGCCAAAAATAGTGACCTATGGCCACTCGAAGCAGGTGTCGCAGCTGTGGATGAACCCTGCCAGCAGGAGACCACCATGAACAGTGATTTCACTGTCTCGTTTTTGCTGTCTCGGGAAACCTATTTTGGGCTGTTTAGGTTTTCACACCTCCGATAAGCACGGTTGGCTTAGTACAGCAGGAAAGCATTTCAATATACAGACTACTATGCACTACACTATACACTACACTACTATGCACTACACTACACTGCTATGCACTACACTACTATATACACTAAACTACTATACACTACACTTTACACAATACTATGTACTACACTACTATACACTGCACTATGTACGACACTATATACACTACGTATGGTGCGAAAGAAGTTAAACATAAATACACGCTATTGTACACTACACCATTATACACTACTCTATACTACACTACAAAACACTACTGTACACAACACTACTAGAAACTGCACTATTATACACGACGCTATACACCACATTATACACTGCTGTAGACAACTAACATTTGGTCGTCATGTTAAAAGGGGCTGAGCTTTGGCCTGAGTCGGAGTAAGGCCAAGTGTTGTGGCTGTTTGGGTTCATTTTCTCATCAATATTATTGAGGAGCTGTATCGTTAATAGACCATTCCGGATGTGCGTTCGTCTTTAACTACACGAGTTGGTGAGGTGCCTGAATAGGAAATAGACTACACTATTGAGGTAATAAACGAGGATTTCAGCTATCCTGATTTTACCACGCAGCCACCTACCTATCCCCGTTTAGTTCCAAGCGACGTGTTTTCGCCCGCCAACGTGTTGTTCGTTCATTGACGGCAGACGAGACCCTCATTTTTGGCCTTGATAATAGTCATTTATGGAAGCCAAATGCTCTTAAGCGCAGGGAAAAGCCGGAGGGCCCCGACAAAGATGCACGCCATCACAGGGAGAGGGACATGCATTCTCCAAATATACAACAGGCGTCAGGGTATGGATCAAACCCACGAACTTCCCGCATACCAGGCAAGGGAGTTAACATCTCGCCACTGCAGCGCCCATGGGGGAAATCTCAGTCGCCCATCGACCGAAGCCTCGACTTGGGAACGCAGCGAAGATCTTCATCCCCAGATCTTCGAGGTCTTAATAGAACATGGGTGCACCACGTGTCTGGTGTTGTATGTTGGGGCAAGGTGGTTCGGAGCTTTGTAGGTTAACAGGAGTTGAAACTGAGACATTTTAGTATTCTTTTCAGCATCGTCACGATGCGTGGGGAGGATGTCTCGTAGGTGTCCACTGCACATTTCGTCATTTGTTGTTTCAACTTGCCTCTCTCTGTCTTGTAGTGCCAATATGCTCAAGTAGTCGCCACATTTTTCTACACCAATCTCGTTATGATGTCGTCGTCAAGCCATTCTGTGTGATTTTTTTCTCTTTCCGGTTCCTTCCATTTTTCCAAACAACAACACTTTAAAACATCATATTCTTGTCCATGCTAATACCTATGATTTCGAAATAGTGTCAGTTTCCTTCACATCACTGCCAGCTTCGTTATCAGGATTGTTTTTCTATTTGCAACTTTTTTGTTACTTTTACGCTGGTCAACTCTTTCGGTCCAGCTTAGATATGTAGGACTTGAAATATCACGCGCCACGCGTTCTGTTGCTAGGCAAGCGAGCAGAGTACAGTGGGAGCATCTGAGGACACGGTTGTTGTTGTCGTGGCATTAAGGGGGGGTCGTTAAGAGACACGACAGGTGTTAGGGGTGACTGAGGATGCAGGCCGGTGATTGGTCAGGAGGGTGAGTGGCTAATGATCAGCGCCGGCCTGGCGGCAATAACATGGTCACGTGAGGCTGGGGGCCTGGGGGCGAGTAGCAAAGCGGGGGATGAGATCATTGATTGGGACTGATTGGTGCGGGGATAAAGGGCACAGCGTAACGGAGAGACGGGAGTCTTGGTTGGGATTGGAGCTGGAGTGGTTGGTGCCCGGGACAGAGACAGAGCAGCAGTGAGCAGGGATAGATACGATAAGGATAGAGAGAACACAATGTACGGTAGCAGTGGATAGAGAGAACACAGTGTACGGTAGCAGTGGATAGAGAGAATACAGTGTACGGTAGGAACGGGGAGACATGGAGTGTTAATGGCGGGTTGTGCATCGGAGCGAACGGAGAGATACGGAGCGATGATGAGGTGTGAACTCGACGCGTGAATAAACGAGACGAGAAAGACAACGAGAGTACGAGTCCTACAGATATATGCAGTAACCCTTCTTTAGCAATACATGCTTACATGAAAAAACATGGTTTTCATATTCGTATAAATGTGTAATGCGGGCGAAAACGACCTTCCGGATGTGACGTCACGGGGGGGGAGGAGTTACGTCACGTGGGGAGAGAGTTCGGGTCTTAGAAGGGGAGAAACTGGAAGAGAACGAGGGGTTGTTGGAGACGGGGACTGGAGTGAGGCCACGTAGGGCGAAGGCTGGGAGGGAGTGGCGAGATCGCCACACACACACGGGGAGAGAGCTCGCCACACACACACGGAGAGAGAGTGGGCGCCGTCGGCCAGCGGTGACCAACCCAGAGAGCAGCGGTGGAGCTGCGGTGGAGAGCGGCCGGAGAGGCTGCGTGAGGAGAACAGCAGCGAGGCGGCCAGAGGCTACGGGAGCGACACGAGGAGACCAGCAGCGGGGCTGCCAGAGGCTACGGGAGCGACACGAGGAGACCAGCAGCGGGACTGCTAGAGGCTACGGGAGCGACAGCAGTGTTGGCGCCGAGCGGAGGGTCTCGGAGAGAGAGAGAGAGAGCCGTGTGGGAAGAGAGCCGTGTGGGGAAGTTGACGAACCCGGAATAAAGGACACCAAGCCAGATACCGTGGTCAAGTCTTTTATTACACTGGTGTTGGAAGTGTAACGGCATGTCGAAGCAACAGAGAAAAAATAATATTCCGACGCCACCATCTGCTTCTTCGTCCGACGACGACGACCTTCCTCCAACGATGGATTCAGCTGCGGTGGTGGAGGAGAGCCCTGCTGAAGCGAGCACGGGAGTTGAAGACGTCGTCGCGTCGGCGGGACCTTCAGCGCCAACGGATGTGGATTCCCGATGGGAAGAGATGGCGGAGCAGCTTGAGACTCTCAAGACCGTGCTGGCGCAGTTATGTCACCTCGTCACGCCGAGGACGGCGACGAGGAGAGCCGAGGGTGGTCCACAGGCCGCCGCCTTGCCTGCGCTGTCGACGCCATCAGCCACGCGGCAGGGCGCCGCCATCTTGCGCGCTCCGCGGCGGGAAGCCGCCATCTTGACCACACCGCGGTGCGACGCCATCTTGAACCTACCACCGGATGATCCATCGCTGGAGGACGGCGCGGTAAGGAAGCGCAGTCGGCATCTTACTATGGTTAAGGAATTCTCCATCGGGGGCGATAGGAGCGCCTTCGCCTGCTGCTAGATGGACTGACGCAGAGGCTTTGGAAGTACTGCCGACTCTTCTTGATGACGAGTCGGTCAGGTTCTTTCGTTCTATAACGGCCGATAAGAAGAAAACATTACGTGGAGTTTTTGACGAAATGGCGGACGCTTACGAGCCCCCTGATGACGCTCATCGCCGATTTGCTCAACGACAGCGGGCGCCCGAGGAATCACCGGTGGCGTATAGGGGTGCGGTGCTGGAGTTGGCTATGGCCGCATATCCGGAGACCAAGCCTGATCTGCTCGAGCCTCTCATCTTGGGGAAGATGCTCGAGCTGTCTCGGGATCTGGGGATTCCCATGCCTGTGTGTGGGCATGAGAAGCTGACTTCCCGGGCGGCAGCAAAATGTCTTGACGCACAATTCAACCTCCGCCGGTGGAAGCAAGTCGCGGCGTGGACGGGGGGGCCCATCGCAGAGGGGGGTGCCTTGGGTTGCGACCCTAAGAAGGCGGTCTACGTGCCGGATGAGGGGGGCCCCCACGAGCTGACGGCCGCCTCTGGTCCATGGTCGGGCCGGGGTGAGCCGGCCCCGCGCGCTGCACCGCCGGCACGGGGCCGGCGGGACGGTGGGCCTGCGCCGCGGCGAAACGACCTGGACTGCTTCCGCTGCGGGTGTAAGGGCCACTATGCCAGGGACTGCTGGGCCCGCATTCCGGGTCCGCCCCAGCAGGAGGCCGCGTCTACAGACGCACCAAAGAAGGAACCTCCAAGACAGGCAAGTCGGTGCGCACCAGACACCCGGCAAGGCTTTGCACCTCACCCATCACCGTTGTCGTGCGATTCGGGCGTTGTTATTAAGGGGAGGCCATCGACGGGGCCTTTTCGTTCGGTGACGCAGTGGCGTAAATTGGCGCGGAGAGTCGTCGCGGCCGCTACGGGTTCGTCCACTGTACCGGGGTCTATACAAGGGGTGGACGTACGTATTTTGGTTGATTCCGGAGCGTCCGCGACTATTATATCGGATGTCATTTTCCATCTGTTGGGCATCCCACCGGGGGCCGTGCGTCCGGTTTACGGGTCGTGCATCGCTGCGAACGGGGGTAGCATGGGCATTGTGGGCCAGGTGGATGTTAAAATAACTATTGGGGAAGTGTCGGCCTCAGGGGTTGTGTTAATTTCGAGATCTCTGGCAGTTCCTTGTTTACTGGGCACTGATTTTCTGGCCAGAATGCCCATTTTGATAAAAATTAATGAGAATTGTATTGAATTGCCGGGGGGCCGTCGAATTTCGTTTCTGCTGTCGCCCTGGGGACAACCTGCTCCTGCCACGCAGGTGCAGGCATTATCCGTTGTATCTGTTGACATTCCTCCTGGCTCACAGATGCTTATCCCCTTGCGATATCGGAAGCCCCTGCCTGATCGGCTAGGGGTTGCTGGGGTCTTGCTGTCACCGTCAGCCACGATAACGGCCGGATTGGCGCTGGTTGGGGCGCAGACTATCGTTCGGCCGGACCAATTACCGTTTTTGCAGGTGCTCAATGCAGGTGTAATAAAAGACTTGACCACGATCTCTGGCTCAGTGTCCTTTATTTGGTCCGTACTGTATTCCCACACGGCTGTCTCTCTTATTCGTTCAGTCCCCACAGTGCTGGCTCCGATGTTGCTCCAGTCACCATCAGCAGCCCCGCTGCTGATCCTTGTCGCACTCGTAGCCCCACAGCAGCTCCGCTGCTGTTATCTCACACAGCCCCCTTGGCTGTTCTTGCCGCAGCTCTTCTCTCCCTCTCTGCTACTCCGCAGCTCTGACAGCCTCGTGCTGTCTCTCCTCCTCGTCGCTCCTGCGACTCTTGGCATCCACACCGCTGCCTCTCACACACAGCCTTACTGGCTTTACTATCTGCAGCTTTACACCTCCTAGTAGCTCCCTACTGTTCCCGGGGTTGGCTCCCGCTCCAACGGTGCCCCCTCCTCTTGTACGCCCCCGTGGCCCCACTCCTTTCCATTCACACCCCGACTGACTTCTCTTTCCGGTTTACCCGCTTAAGGACCCCCAACCTTTCACCCACGTCACCTGGCTCCGCCTCCCCGTGACGTCACATCCGGGAGGTCGCTTACGCCCGCATTACACAGGTACCGAAAACGTGTGTGTCCCGGCTGGTACGGTTGTGGCACATGCCACTACGGCATTTACAGCACAGAATTGCTTGCACAGCCAGAGCGTGGTTGCTGGGGTTTCCGAGCCGGTGGTTTCCGATAATCGCTGGATTGCTGACTTATGTAAGGAAAATTCTTCCCTGTCCGAAGAACAACGTTGTGCGATTCGTAAATTGTTGTTGGCGTATTCGGATGTGTTTAGCTCCGACGATTTAGATTTGGGACGCACCTCGTTGCTTTACCATCACATTGACACAGGGGACGCTGCCCCTATTCGGTTGAACTCGCACCGGATGAGTCCGGCCGAGCGAGAACACGTTCGGGGGGCAGTGAATGACATGTTGGCTGCGGATATAATATCTCCATCTACCAGCCCTTGGGGCGCGCCTGTTGTTTTGGTCAAGAAAAAGGATGGAAAATTGCGATTTTGTGTTGATTTCCGGAAGCTGAATAAAATATCGGTGGCAGATGTGTATCCCCTGCCGCGTATGGACGATTCCCTCGATGCCTTGTCGGGGGCTAAGTTCTTTTCTACGCTGGATCTCTCTTCGGGATTCTGGCAGCTTCCCCTTGACGAGTCCTCACGGGAAAAAACTGCATTCCGTACGCCGCAGGGGTTATTTCAATTCAATTGTCTTCCGATGGGGCTGAATGCGGCCCCGGCCACATTTCAAAGGTTGATGGAGCTGGTATTGACGGGGTTGCAGTGGGAGACATGTCTCATATACTTAGACGATATTATCGTCTTCAGCCGTACATTTGATGAACATTTACGGCGGTTGGAGTCGGTGTTCACGAGGATGCGTTCCGCGAATTTGAAATTCAAACCAAAGAAATGTCACCTACTGCAACTGGCCGTCCGTTATTTGGGGCATATCGTGAGTGCTGAGGGGGTGGCCACGGATCCGGACAAAACGGCGTGCGTCCGGGATTGGCCAACTCCAGCCACCGTGGGTGATGTACGTCGGTTTTTGGGATTCGCCTCATTATCGGAGATTTGTTCCAAATTTTGTGACGATCGCGAGGCCCTTGCACCTCCTTACGGGTAAAGGGCGAAAATTTGGTTGGGGCCAGCCAGAGGAGGCGGCTTTTCGGGGCCTGCGCGATCTGTTGGCTACGGCGCCGACGCTAGATTATCCCGATTTCGATCACCCCTTCATTCTTGATACGGATGCGAGTGACACAGGTATTGGCGCGGTGTTGTCTCAGTCTAAGGGGGGTGTGGAGCGCGTGATAGCGTACGGTAGTCGGGTTTTGTCTCCCGCCGAAACCCGTTACTGTGTCACTCGTAGGGAACTATTGGCCATTGTTTTTTTCCTACGCCAATTTTGACCGTACCTGTACGGTCGTTCTTTTATTGTGCGTACGGATCATGCGGCCTTGCAGTATGCCCTTAAGATGGATCAGCCATCCGGCCAGTTGGCGCGTTGGTTGGACACGCTGCAAGAATTTTCCTTCCAAATTCACCATCGGAAGGGGGTGCGTCACGCGAATGCGGACGCGCTTTCTAGGTTGCCGCAGCGCTCCCCTTGCGCGTGCGCGTCGGGGACGCATAGGTGTACGCCGATTCTATCCCCCCTTCAGCCGGCTGCGTTGGCCGTCGAGAGGCCGGATGCTCCGATGGAACCGGGTCCGACTGATGGGGTTTTGAATCTGCCACGGTCTGTGTGGATTCGGGAACAAATGATGGATGAGTCATTGTTGTCCTTACGGAAGTGGTCTGCGGTGGACAGTGGGGGTCCGAATACAAGTGGGGGGCCGGAAACCGCTCTCCGGGATGGTCTGCTCATGTGGAGGGAAAGATTCCAGGAACGCTGGCGTCTGGTTGTGCCAGCGTCCCTGCGATACGAGTTGATCAGGACCCTCCATTGTGACACGCTCTTA
Organism: Lampetra fluviatilis; assembly: GCF_964198595.1. Taxonomy (NCBI): domain Eukaryota; kingdom Metazoa; phylum Chordata; class Hyperoartia; order Petromyzontiformes; family Petromyzontidae; genus Lampetra; species Lampetra fluviatilis. The sequence continues at coordinate 4,573,767 of NC_136319.1, forward strand.
CATTTGGGTGTGCAAAAGACTCTATTGACGTTGCAGCGTCATTATTTTTGGCACGGCATGGCGACAGATGTCGTCGGGCACGTGCGCACGTGCCCCGATTGTGCCCGGCGGAAGCCACCTAAACATCCTTACGTGCCGCCGATACAGTCTATTCAGGTGTCTCGGATTAATGAACTGGTGGCACTGGACATTCTAGGACCCTTCCCACCGTCTGCGAGGGGTAATAAATATTTGTTGGTTGGGGTCGAGTACCTCTCCCGTTGGCCGATGGCCTGGCCGTTGCCCGACCAATCGGCCGCGGCTATTACCGACGCCTTTCTATTTGGGTACGTTATGGACAAAGGTGCGCCGGAGAGACTCCTCACGGACCAGGGCCGGAATTTTTCTTCTAAATTGTTGGCGGAAGTGTGTGCGGCCCTTGGAACTAAGAAAATACGGACATCCCCATATCATCCACAAACGGATGGTATGGGCGAACGGTTGAATCGGACCTTGTCCGCCATGTTGTGCCATACGGTGAGTGAACAACAATCAGATTGGGATCTGCACATCCCTGGGGTGCTTTCGGCGTACCGGATGACTCCGCATGCGGCTACAGGATATTCGCCGTTTTTCCTTATGTATGGTCGGGAAAACGTGCCGCCGATCGATGTGCAGTTGGGAACCGGTGTGAGGAGGCCTGGTAAGCCACTTCCAGATTACATTCAGGATACTGTTCGTCGGGTCACGGAGGCGCGGGAGGGAGCCCGCATGGCTACGGCCAAAGCTCAGGCCCGGAACGAGCGGTATGCCCGACGATCCAAGGGGGAGTGCCCCTGGAAGGTTGGGGACCTGGCCTGGCTCCATTGCCCGCAGGTGCGGCCAGGTACCTCTCCTAAATTGCATAAACCTTGGCAAGGGCCCGTCCGCCTCATCGAGGTTCCCAACCCACAGTCGGCACGTGTTCGGATTGGATCTCGTCGCTGGTTCGTTCACACGTCGCGCTTGAAGCCATATGTTCCTCCCCTATCTGACGCGTCATCTCCAAATGCTGCCTTGCCGGGGTCTGTTGCTGCCGACTCTCCCTTGCCTGTGTCCGTTGATCTTGCAAGAGCGCCTGTCGTGCCTATTACAGACAGACCGGCCGTGACACCGCAGGTGCCGGAGGACTCTGCTCGGGGTGTGCCTGCCAGGACTGCGGAAACTCAGGGCCCTACAGCCCTTCCGACTCCGCTGCGAGCACAATCGCGGGACACCTCCGGGGCTGAGCCCTCGGGGACGCGGGACCGGGACGATGGTGGGCCTCCAACAGCGACAGGGGGGTTGCGACCTGTCGCTCTTAAAACCCCATCACGTTCCCGCTCTGCGGGAGGGCCGCCGACCGTCCGGGACGGGCCGGCGACCCGCACACGTTCTAAATCTCTTACGTTTCGTTGATTGTTCATGTTGTGTTATCGTTTTACTGTTATATTTATTGCATGCTTCGTGTCCTTTAGTGTGTTGGGTCGGTTTCGCTCGCATTACTTGTCGGAGTTTTTATTCAGCCGAGGTCGGCTGAGTTTTCTCTACGGGGGAGGGTGGTGTAATGCGGGCGAAAACGACCTTCCGGATGTGACGTCACGGGGGGGGAGGAGTTACGTCACGTGGGGAGAGAGTTCGGGTCTTAGAAGGGGAGAAACCGGAAGAGAACGAGGGGTTGTTGGAGACGGGGACTGGAGTGAGGCCACGTAGGGCGAAGGCTGGGAGGGAGTGGCGAGATCGCCACACACACACGGGGAGAGAGCTCGCCACACACACACACACGGAGAGAGAGAGTGGACGCCGTCGGCCAGCGGTGACCAACCCAGAGAGCAGCGGTGGAGCTGCGGTGGAGAGCGGCCGGAGAGGTTGCGTGAGGAGAACAGCAGCGAGGCGGCCAGAGGCTACGGGAGCGACACGAGGAGACCAGCAGCGGGGCTGCCAGAGGCTACGGGAGCGACACGAGGAGACCAGCAGCGGGACTGCTAGAGGCTACGGGAGCGACAGCAGTGTTGGCGCCGAGCGGAGGGTCTAGGAGAGAGAGAGAGAGCCGTGTGGGAAGAGAGCCGTGTGGGGAAGTTGACGAACCCGGAATAAAGGACACCAAGCCAGATACCGTGGTCAAGTCTTTTATTACAAATGTATTTGTTTTAACGAAGATAATATGAGCAACACGACACCATACTTTGGAACAATAAATCTTTATTTTGCGTTTCATAACTGAAAGTGAAAAGTGAATGTAAAATTTCACAAGTATTCAATACAGTTTGACAATAATAATGGGTCTCTAATAGATCCATGATGTGTGGTCTCTGGCTGCCAGGTGCTTATTAAGAGAACGCTCCTTCACGTATTTACTGATTGCACAATGATCAGCATGACGCGACATAAGTTGGCTGAGCGGTTTGCAACAGCTCCATCGCTAACAGACATCGCATTTGTGCAGACACCGACCATCAACCTCCGAGTGGAGGTGGGAACACTACTGAAATGTACCACCAGTCTTATCAGACACTAGCGGTGAGTACCCGGCGTTGCCCGGCCGAAAAAGGCAGACACACATATGTAGTTACACACACAAATCGACTGACACACACACATAGTTACACACATACATACATAGACTGAAGAACAACAACCGCTATTCGCCAGTAAGTGGCGGTGACGTCACCACAACGCTTGTACCAGGCTATGTGCACCTTGAGGCCATGTAGTGTCGAACGCCCGCTGGCAGGAGGTCACGGGGCAGACCCAGATGGCACAGGTCGACTGACTGAGACGACTGGCTGATGCACTACCTGTGCCCTCTACTGTGGCAACTTGCTGTGCTTTAGCCACCCGGCGCTCCGCTCGTTGTTGTGAGCGTCGCTCCTCCGCCCTCCATTGTTGTTGGAGGGCGACTGCCTCCAACTGCCCAGTAGCGTCCTTCAGGAGGCTCCTCCACAGAGGCCAATCTTGACAAGGCTGGTTCCAGTCATCGGCAAGTCGACTCAGCTCCATGTCCTCCTGTACCACATCACTCCATGTCTTCTCTAGCCCATGCCAAGCCGTTTAGCCCCCTCGATCCGGCCGAACAAAAGATCCTTAGGCATGCGGTGTCTGACCATGCAGGCTACATGGCTCAGGCAACCCAGCCTTACCTGGCGGAGGTGCTCACCGATGGGACTTTTGTCCACATCTTTAAAGGATTTGTGAGCTCCTCACACAATGCAGCCTGGTTAAATCCAGGATGGATCGTAGGCAAGGCCATCCTAAATGTTTCTAACCGGCGAAGATGTTCCATTAGGGGGGGCGCAAGCGTAGAGAAGGGAGGGAATGATCGTGGCCGAGAAGACCTGAAGCTTCGTGCGGAGTGATAGACCAGGTAGCTTCCACACAGTGTTACGCAATCAATGAAAAGATAATGTGGCTCGACTGTTTCGGAGTGAGACCTCTGCTGTTAAACGGGAGCCGGTCATTAGCACACTGGCAAGGTATGGGAAACTCTCCACTGTCTCCACAACTGCCCCATCAACAATTGGAAGATGTGGGGGTGGAGTATCCGATGGTACAAAATACCCAGGCAGGTGCTTAGTTTTGGTGGGGCCTTACCATCAGCCCCACCTCTTGGTGGCAAGCTCCAGGTTCAGCAGCAGCACCTCGAACTCCTCCTCCGAGTGAGCAGCAATTAGCAGATCATCGGCATACATAACGTGGTTGAGCAATAGGGAGCCATCCCTTGACCGCACCCGGGCATCGATCAGCCTCCCATTGTATCTGTACCAGATGGAAATTCTAGCGGTACAGCCATTGATGGCTTCACGAACTATGTGGTCCAAATATATGTAAAAATGTGGGAGCCAGAGGACATCCCTGTAGAACCCCAAGGTGTACAGGGAATGGCTCTGACTCACAGCCACGTAGTTTGATGCGGGGCCGCTCACCATGAAGGTCCTTAAGGATGGTGAGCAGTGGGTGAGGGTCTCGGAAAGCACGAAGAACAGCCCAGAGGCCAGGCCTACTGATGGTATCATAGGCCTTGAGCAGGTCAATAAAGCACACACATGGGCTAAGACGCACACATGGGCTAAGACGCACACATGGGCCTACAGAAACGCAAATAAATGGACTTACACTGACTAACATGGAGGCATGCACACACAGCAACTAACACACACGCACATGGACTCAGACACATACAAACACATTGACTTACACACACACACATATGGGCTGACACACACATAGACATCCACTTGAGATACACACACATGTAGTTACACACACGTATGGACGTACACACATACAGCGACTCACACACATATATACATAGAGTGACACACTCATTGCCGTAGACATACATACAGACTGTCACACATAGACATCCACTTGAGATATACACACATGGAGTTACACACACATATATCGACGTACACACATACAGCGACTCACACACAGGCATAAGTGGACTCCAACACACAATGACGTAAACACACATATGTACTTACTCACACACATATGGACTAAGACACACACACATGGACTTAGACACACATAGATAGACTGACACACACAGCCCTACACACATACACATGTGACACACAGACATCTACTTGAGATACACAGACATGGATTATTCACACACATATGGTTTAACACGTAGGCTGTCGCGACCATTGATTATGAACACACATATGGACTCACACAAACGCATTGACTTACACACACACATCGAGTGACACACACATGTATAGACGTACATAAACATGTGAACTAATACACACACATATGGACTGACACACACATACACATGAACGTAGATGGCCACATCACGGACTGGCAGACCGTCGCAGCGTCATAAAAGTGCAGCAGAAAAAATGAAAATTTAGCAACCTAAAAATAAAGAGTTTTGTGCACACAAACATTATTATTGTAATATCTCCCAACGTATTTGTTTGCTAATAGTAATCGAATCAACGTGAGTTCTTATCTGTGTAGTGGTGGTGTTGACGTGCGCCGACTGTGACAGTGATGGATCACGGGGCGGCGCGGGGTGCGGGGTTGGGCACGCCTTGTGGGCGTGGTGTGGACGCGCGCGCCGGGAGTGACAGATGACGGGGCGGCGCGGCGTGGGTGGTGAGGCACGATGAGATGTGGGAAAACAGGATCGTAGCCAGCGCCCAGCGATTGGTCGAATAAGTGGGTGCTCGCAGCGACGTCCGCAGGTGGGGTATAAAGGGGGACGCGCGAGAGCACTCGGGGAGAGTTACCCAGTTGAAGACCCGAAGACGGAGCTGAAGACCTAGTGCCCCGAGACCCCTAGTCCCGCCGTCCTTGTGGGGACCGGGGCCCTGTGTGGCTCGGAGGCGAGGCTGTGGGACCCGGGGTCCGACGCCCCCGTGGGTCGGGCTGGGGACCCACAGTCGAGACGGATACCCCGGGCAGGGAGTGTCCCGAGTAGCTCAGTGGCGTTAGTCGCCGAGTAGCTAAGTGGATGTTGGTCATCCGAGTAGCTCAGTGGCGTTAGTCGCCGAGTAGCTAAGTGGGTGTTTGTCACCCGAGATACTAAGTGGATGTTGGTCATCCGAGTAGCTCAGTGGGCGTTAGTCGCCAAGTAGCTAAGTGGGTGTTTGTCACCCGAGATACTAAGTGGGTGTTTGTCACCCGAGATACTAAGTGGGTGTTTGTCACCCGAGATACAAAGTAGGTGTTAGTCACCTGTGAACGAGTTTGATAAAATAAAGAGTGTGTTACCCGTGAAGTCGTCTCCCGCCGAGTTACTACACTACAACTGGCGTCAGAAGTAAACCTGTCTTCAAGAAGTATGGACACGAGGAAGACTACCCGTACCCACGAGCGAGGTCGGGACGACGACGGCGTACCGGGGACACCAACCTCGGGAGGAGAGGGCGAGGAGTTGCCGCCGATGCAGCACTTCGCGGTGATGGCCGACGCTCCGCTTGCCTCCGACACCAGCCTCCAGGACGCGCACTCCCGGTTGGCGGAGTTGCTACTCGCCGCCGCCGCTGTCTTGGCCGACATCTCCGTTCCGGCGAGCGGAAAAACGGCTGCGGGGTTGGTGGAGGAAGCGACGTTGGAGGAATCCCGCCAAAAGGCGCTTCGCGCCAAAAGTCTGGAAGTTGCCGCCGTTTTTGGGGGGCCGCCACCGATTGGCGGGAAAGACGGACGCCACGTGGCCGGACACCTCCGCTCAGCGCAGCCCACGTCATCAGCGCGCGCCGGAGCTCTCCATTTTGCGCCTGACAACCGAGCCGACATTTTACACAACTACAGCGGAGCGCGGGAAAATCTCTCCGACGTCGACGACGATCGGGTCCTCCAGCAAAGATTGCCCGCGCTGTCGGCGTTCAAGGCGGATGGGGGCGACTGGGGAGCCTTCCAACGAAGGTTCCTCGCTCATCAGGAGATGTCGGGGTGGTCCGACACCACTGCCCTGCGTGCGTTGCCAGCGATGCTTGACGACGACGCGCTTGCAGCCTTCACATCTGCTGCAAGGTCGTCCCGCTCTACGCTCCAGGCCGCACTACACCTGATGGCGAAGGTGTTCGGGCCGCCCTCCACGTGTCGCCACCAGTTCTACGATCGGCGGAAGGTGGCTGGAGAAACGACGCTCGCCTATCGCACGGCACTACTCGCCTTGGCGGACGCAGCTTTTCCCCGCATGGATAAGGAGGGGAAGGACGCCATGGTGACGGAGCAGCTGCTGGCGTTGGCCCACGAGTTGGGGGTCCCCATCAATGTGGCGGACGAGATGGATATCTGCTCCCTGGCGATCGCCACGAGCATTCACGCGTACGAGGTCCTCAAACGCAAGCCGGGGGTCGTCTGCAAATGGGCGGGGAACGCGGCACTGGCCGCCACGATCGCCGAACCTCAGCCAGCTGCGGATCAGGAGCAGGCCTTCGCTGCATCGCGTCCGGGGGAGTGGAGAACGGGAGGTCGTTCGCCCACACGTTCACCCCGCAAGCTGGAGCAACCGAAACCTACGACGTCCGTCGTCTGCTACAACTGCGGCCTTCGGGGTCACGTCGCAGCCGGGTGCCGGGCCCCGCGTCAGCGCGCCACAGGACCACGTCGGGACGACGACCAGGGCCACAAGTCATCCCAACAAAACCCGGCAAGTCGCGGCACCTCACACGTTCGGTCCACAAACACGGCACATTCGGGTCGCCGCTTGGCGGTGGGGGGTTCGCGGCTGGGTGCCGGGGGTTCATTTCGGCGAGGGGGGTCCGTACGCGGCCCGCAAGCAGTCGAGTGGTCCGAATTGGCCCACAGGATCGTGGCTGCGTCGGCCGGGTCGTCCGTGGTAACGGGGTTCATTGACGGGGTTGAGGTCCGGGTGCTTGTTGACACGGGTGCGTCGGCCACCATCATCTCGGACCTTATTTATAACATTCTTCCCGTCCAAAGTAGACCCCTTCTGCCAGTAGATGTGCCATTTTATGCGGCGAATGGGGGATCCCTGGGGATCATCGGCCAGATTCGGGCGACTATTTGCATTGGTGACATCAAATTGGCGGGCCCTATTTTTGTATCATCATCGCTGGCCGTTCCCTGTTTGCTAGGTACGGACTTTTTGTCCAAAATGCCCATCAAAATTCTTATAGATCAGGCCTGCATAGAGCTTCCGTCAGGTCGGCGGGTTGCGTTCTTGACGAGCCCTACCAAAATGCGCACGGTTTGTGCGACGGTGCAGGCGCTGGCAACTCACACTGTACGGGTGCCCCCGGGATCGCAAATGTTAGTACCCCTTCGGTTCAGGAAGCCACTCGAGGTGGGTGCGGAGGCACAGGGGGTGCTGTTGGGGCCGTCTAACAGAGCCAGAAGGGGCCTCGACTTAGCGGTTGCTCAAACCATGGTGAGAGGGGACAGTGAGCCGTTCGTAATGGTCCTGAATACGGGGTCGCGGCCGGCCGTAATTGCGCAGGGAACGGTGCTGGCTCACGCCGCGCCGCTACCCGTTGAGGAACGGCTCGTGGCTCAAGCAGATTTCACTGTCAAGTCGCATCCTCCAAGTGATGAGGGGACTGAGTGGTTGGACTCGTTGTGTGCCGGTTCTGCTAACTTGTCCGAGGTGCAATTGGGAGCATTGAGGGGTTTGCTACTCGAGTTTGCTGACGTGTTCAGCAAACATAAGTACGATATCGGCTGCACTGACCTGTTGTGCCACCACATAGCTACAGGGGACGCGGCCCCTATTCGTCAGAATCCCTTCCGGCTCAGCCCAGCCGAGAAGGAACATGTGCAATCGGCGGTTAATGATATGTTGGCGGCCGATATCATTTCGCCCTCTTCTAGTCCGTGGGGTGCTCCTATTGTCCTAGTAAAGAAACAGGATGGGTCCTTGCGGTTTTGTGTCGATTTCCGCCGCTTAAACAAAATCTCGATGGCGGATGCGTATCCGCTCCCCAGGATGGATGAGTCGCTGGATGCCTTGGCGGGAGCACAGTTTTTTTCCACACTCGATCTGCTTTCTGGATTTTGGCAATTGCCACTCGATAACGAGTCTAAACCTAAAACTGCTTTCCGGACACCTGGTGGCCTATTTGAATTCAACCGTTTGCCCATGGGCTTACATTCCGCTCCCGCCACGTTCCAGAGACTCATGGAATTGGTTTTGTCGGGCCTCCAATGGGATACCTGTTTGATTTATCTCGACGATATCATCGTCTTTAGTCGGACTTTCGAGGAGCACCTCCAGCGACTGAGAGCGGTGTTCCTCAGGATGCGTTCCGCTAAGCTTAAATTTAAACCGGCTAAATGTTTTCTGCTTCGGGAATCGGTCAGGTATTTGGGCCATATCGTGAGTCGTTCAGGGATCTCGACGGACCCTGCTAAGACGCATTGCGTCAGCTCATGGCCAACGCCAATCTCGGTCACGGAGGTTCGCAGTTTCATTGGTTTCGCCTCCTATTACCGTCGTTTTGTCAAGCAATTTGCCACCATAGCCAGGCCCCTGCACGCTTTGACGGCTAAGGGTGTGAGGTTTCACTGGGGGGCGGAAGAGGAGGCTGCGTTCTGCTCCCTTCGTGACGCCTTGGTGCAGGCTCCCCCCTTGTGTTACCCCGATTTCACACAACCGTTTTTGCTTGACACAGACGCCAGCAACACGGGTATCGGGGGGGTGCTCTCACAGGTGGTCGGGGGGGTTGAACGGGTGGTCGCCTACGGTAGTAGAGTTCTTTCCCCCGCCGAACAACGCTATTGCGTAACTCGTCGTGAATTGTTAGCGATTGTGTTTTTTACACAGCAATTCAGGCCGTATCTTTACGGCCGTCATTTTACGGTCCGTACGGACCATGCGGCTCTACAATACGCTATGCGCGTGGCACAGCCATCGGGCCAATTGTCCCGATGGTTGGAGGTCCTTCAAGACTACCAATTCACGACGATTTACCGCAAGGGATTGCGACACTCAAATGCGGACGCCTTGTCGCGGTTGCCTCCGTGCACGGACTGCACATGTTTGTTGGGATCGGCGCGGTGCAAACCCCCGGTCGCCGGCACCCCGGGAGTTGCGCTCGCCGCCACTGACACCCCGGGAGAGGACGCCCCCACGGGGAGGGATTCGCTGTTGTCGTTGCCCCTCATTGAGTGGGGCCGTCTCCAGATGTCCGACAGCTCCCTACTTACGCTACGTCGGAAAGTTGGCGCTCCCGAAGTAGGGGAGGCGCGGGTCGGTTCCTGGGTGTGCAGACAGGGCCTTTTGATGAAGTGGGACAACATGTCCCGGCGTCACGTGCTCGTTGTGCCTGTTGCTATGCGGGGTAGGGTTGTTCTGGCAGCTCATGAACGGCTCATGCATCTGGGTTTTCACAAAACGCTCGCCCTAATCCAGCGAGACTATTATTGGCAGGGGATGGGTAACGACGTGGCGAATATTCTTAAGGGATGCGTAGGGTGTGCCAAAAGGAAACCGCCACCATTGGCAGCTAATCCACCGCTGCAATCCATTCAGGTTTCGCGTATAAACGAATTGGTAGCGTTGGACATCTTGGGGCCCTTTCCGGCTACACCAAGGGGAAATAGGTTCCTGCTGGTTGGCGTGGAATACTTCACCCGATGGCCTATGGCATGGCCGCTCGCCAACCAGTCGGCTGCGGCGGTGGCGGACGCCTTTGTCCGGGGTTATGTTTTGGACAAGGGCGCCCCCGAACGCTTGCTGACGGATCAAGGAAAGAATTTTTCGAACGTTTTGTTGCGCGAGGTGTGCGACCTGTTGGGTACAAAGAAAGTGCGTACTTCCCCCTACCACCCGCAGACTGACGGGATGGTTGAGCGTCTGAACAGGACGATTACGTCTATGTTGTGCCAACAGGTCTGCGACGATCAGGTTGATTGGGACTTACAGGTGCCGGGGGTACTCGCGGCCTATCGAATGGCCCCTCATGCGGCGACGGGGTTTTCCCCATTTTTTCTTATGTATGGGCGGGAGGCCGATCCGGCCATGGACGTCCAACTGGGGATTTCCCAGCCACGTGCAAAATCTAAATTGGCAGACCACATCAAATTTAATATCGCCAAATTGACTGAAGCGCGGGAGGCGGCGAGGTTGAATTCGCGGTCGCGGCAAATTGCGAACGAGAAATTGCATGAGCGGAGGGTGCATACGCATGATTGGAAACCAGGCGATAAGGCCTGGCTGCATTGTCCACATGCACCGTTGGCTACGTCCCCCAAGTTATTGAGACCTTGGAGGGGACCGGTGGAAATTGTGCGGGTTGCACGACCCCAGAGTATACAGATTAAATGGGGGAAACGCCGTTGGTACGTGCACCCCTCCCGACTGAAGCCCTATGCGGCACCGTGTGACCCCGTTCTGTGCCGTGACGACCGGGCGTGTGATGTGACCGTCGACTCTTGGAGGGAGGTGTCGCAGGCTGATCCTCACGTGTCTCCACCTGACCCACCCCCAGGTGCCTCGGGCTTGACGGCTGCTGACCGTCGGGAGCCTGAACCCCGGGGCACGCACGGGTCCTCGATGCCTGGCCGATGTCTTCCTGAACCGCCGGCACCACCGGACGTTCAACCGCGTCTGGTGCCGTACGACGGACCGGCAAGGCGGACTCGGGCTAGGGCTCAACAATTTTCATGAAGACGTTTTTTCTCTACACCGAGCTCGCCCGGTGTTCCCCTCTGCCAGATTACATTCAGGATACTGTTCGTCGGGTCACGGAGGCGCGGGAGGGAGCCCGCATGGCTACGGCCAAAGCTCAGGCCCGGAACGAGCGGTATGCCCGACGATCCAAGGGGGAGTGCCCCTGGAAGGTTGGGGACCTGGCCTGGCTCCATTGCCCGCAGGTGCGGCCAGGTACCTCTCCTAAATTGCATAAACCTTGGCAAGGGCCCGTCCGCCTCATCGAGGTTCCCAACCCACAGTCGGCACGTGTTCGGATTGGATCTCGTCGCTGGTTCGTTCACACGTCGCGCTTGAAGCCATATGTTCCTCCCCTATCTGACGCGTCATCTCCAAATGCTGCCTTGCCGGGGTCTGTTGCTGCCGACTCTCCCTTGCCTGTGTCCGTTGATCTTGCAAGAGCGCCTGTCGTGCCTATTACAGACAGACCGGCCGTGACACCGCAGGTGCCGGAGGACTCTGCTCGGGGTGTGCCTGCCAGGACTGCGGAAACTCAGGGCCCTACAGCCCTTCCGACTCCGCTGCGAGCACAATCGCGGGACACCTCCGGGGCTGAGCCCTCGGGGACGCGGGACCGGGACGATGGTGGGCCTCCAACAGCGACAGGGGGGTTGCGACCTGTCGCTCTTAAAACCCCATCACGTTCCCGCTCTGCGGGAGGGCCGCCGACCGTCCGGGACGGGCCGGCGACCCGCACACGTTCTAAATCTCTTACGTTTCGTTGATTGTTCATGTTGTGTTATCGTTTTACTGTTATATTTATTGCATGCTTCGTGTCCTTTAGTGTGTTGGGTCGGTTTCGCTCGCATTACTTGTCGGAGTTTTTATTCAGCCGAGGTCGGCTGAGTTTTCTCTACGGGGGAGGGTGGTGTAATGCGGGCGAAAACGACCTTCCGGATGTGACGTCACGGGGGGGGAGGAGTTACGTCACGTGGGGAGAGAGTTCGGGTCTTAGAAGGGGAGAAACCGGAAGAGAACGAGGGGTTGTTGGAGACGGGGACTGGAGTGAGGCCACGTAGGGCGAAGGCTGGGAGGGAGTGGCGAGATCGCCACACACACACGGGGAGAGAGCTCGCCACACACACACACACGGAGAGAGAGTGGGCGCCGTCGGCCAGCGGTGACCAACCCAGAGAGCAGCGGTGGAGCTGCGGTGGAGAGCGGCCGGAGAGGTTGCGTGAGGAGAACAGCAGCGAGGCGGCCAGAGGCTACGGGAGCGACACGAGGAGACCAGCAGCGGGGCTGCCAGAGGCTACGGGAGCGACACGAGGAGACCAGCAGCGGGACTGCTAGAGGCTACGGGAGCGACAGCAGTGTTGGCGCCGAGCGGAGGGTCTAGGAGAGAGAGAGAGAGCCGTGTGGGAAGAGAGCCGTGTGGGGAAGTTGACGAACCCGGAATAAAGGACACCAAGCCAGATACCGTGGTCAAGTCTTTTATTACAAATGTATTTGTTTTAACGAAGATAATATGAGCAACACGACACCATACTTTGGAACAATAAATCTTTATTTTGCGTTTCATAACTGAAAGTGAAAAGTGAATGTAAAATTTCACAAGTATTCAATACAGTTTGACAATAATAATGGGTCTCTAATAGATCCATGATGTGTGGTCTCTGGCTGTCAGGTGCTTATTAAGAGAACGCTCCTTCACGTATTTACTGATTGCACAATGATCAGCATGACGCGACATAAGTTGGCTGAGCGGTTTGCAACAGCTCCATCGCTAACAGACATCGCATTTGTGCAGACACCGACCATCAACCTCCGAGTGGAGGTGGGAACACTACTGAAATGTACCACCAGTCTTATCAGACACTAGCGGTGAGTACCCGGCGTTGCCCGGCCGAAAAAGGCAGACACACATATGTAGTTACACACACAAATCGACTGACACACACACATAGTTACACACATACATACATAGACTGAAGAACAACAACCGCTATTCGCCAGTAAGTGGCGGTGACGTCACCACAACGCTTGTACCAGGCTATGTGCACCTTGAGGCCATGTAGTGTCGAACGCCCGCTGGCAGGAGGTCACGGGGCAGACCCAGATGGCACAGGTCGACTGACTGAGACGACTGGCTGATGCACTACCTGTGCCCTCTACTGTGGCAACTTGCTGTGCTTTAGCCACCCGGCGCTCCGCTCGTTGTTGTGAGCGTCGCTCCTCCGCCCTCCATTGTTGTTGGAGGGCGACTGCCTCCAACTGCCCAGTAGCGTCCTTCAGGAGGCTCCTCCACAGAGGCCGATCTTGACAAGGCTGGTTCCAGTCATCGGCAAGTCGACTCAGCTCCATGTCCTCCTGTACCACATCACTCCATGTCTTCTCTAGCCCATGCCAGGCCGTTTAGCCCCCTCGATCCGGCCGAACAAAAGATCCTTAGGCATGCGGTGTCTGACCATGCAGGATACATGGCTCAGGCAACCCAGCCTTACCTGGCGGAGGTGCTCACCGATGGGACTTTTGTCCACATCTTTAAAGGATTTGTGAGCTCCTCACACAATGCAGCCTGGTTAAATCCAGGATGGATCGTAGGCAAGGCCATCCTAAATGTTTCTAACCGGCGAAGATGTTCCATTAGGGGGGGCGCAAGCGTAGAGAAGGGAGGGAATGATCGTGGCCGAGAAGACCTGAAGCTTCGTGCGGAGTGATAGACCAGGTAGCTTCCACACAGTGTTACGCAATCAATGAAAAGATAATGTGGCTCGACTGTTTCGGAGTGAGACCTCTGCTGTTAAACGGGAGCCGGTCATTAGCACACTGGCAAGGTATGGGAAACTCTCCACTGTCTCCACAACTGCCCCATCAACAATTGGAAGATGTGGGGGTGGAGTATCCGATGGTACAAAATACCCAGGCAGGTGCTTAGTTTTGGTGGGGCCTTACCATCAGCCCCACCTCTTGGTGGCAAGCTCCAGGTTCAGCAGCAGCACCTCGAACTCCTCCTCCGAGTGAGCAGCAATTAGCAGATCATCGGCATACATAACGTGGTTGAGCAATAGGGAGCCATCCCTTGACCGCACCCGGGCATCGATCAGCCTCCCATTGTATCTGTACCAGATGGAAATTCTAGCGGTACAGCCATTGATGGCTTCACGAACTATGTGGTCCAAATATATGTAAAAATGTGGGAGCCAGAGGACATCCCTGTAGAACCCCAAGGTGTACAGGGAATGGCTCTGACTCACAGCCACGTAGTTTGATGCGGGGCCGCTCACCATGAAGGTCCTTAAGGATGGTGAGCAGTGGGTGAGGGTCTCGGAAAGCACGAAGAACAGCCCAGAGGCCAGGCCTACTGATGGTATCATAGGCCTTGAGCAGGTCAATAAAGCACACACATGGGCTAAGACGCACACATGGGCTAAGACGCACACATGGGCCTACAGAAACGCAAATAAATGGACTTACACTGACTAACATGGAGGCATGCACACACAGCAACTAACACACACGCACATGGACTCAGACACATACAAACACATTGACTTACACACACACACATATGGGCTGACACACACATAGACATCCACTTGAGATACACACACATGTAGTTACACACACGTATGGACGTACACACATACAGCGACTCACACACATATATACATAGAGTGACACACTCATTGCCGTAGACATACATACAGACTGTCACACATAGACATCCACTTGAGATATACACACATGGAGTTACACACACATATATCGACGTACACACATACAGCGACTCACACACAGGCATAAGTGGACTCCAACACACAATGACGTAAACACACATATGTACTTACTCACACACATATGGACTAAGACACACACACATGGACTTAGACACACATAGATAGACTGACACACACAGCCCTACACACATACACATGTGACACACAGACATCTACTTGAGATACACAGACATGGATTATTCACACACATATGGTTTAACACGTAGGCTGTCGCGACCATTGATTATGAACACACATATGGACTCACACAAACGCATTGACTTACACACACACATCGAGTGACACACACATGTATAGACGTACATAAACATGTGAACTAATACACACACATATGGACTGACACACACATACACATGAACGTAGATGGCCACATCACAGACTGGCAGACCGTCGCAGCGTCATAAAAGTGCAGCAGAAAAAATGAAAATTTAGCAACCTAAAAATAAAGAGTTTTGTGCACACAAACATTATTATTGTAATATCTCCCAACGTATTTGTTTGCTAATAGTAATCGAATCAACGTGAGTTCTTATCTGTGTAGTGGTGGTGTTGACGTGCGCCGACTGTGACAGTGATGGATCACGGGGCGGCGCGGGGTGCGGGGTTGGGCACGCCTTGTGGGCGTGGTGTGGACGCGCGCGCCGGGAGTGACAGATGACGGGGCGGCGCGGCGTGGGTGGTGAGGCACGATGAGATGTGGGAAAACAGGATCGTAGCCAGCGCCCAGCGATTGGTCGAATAAGTGGGTGCTCGCAGCGACGTCCGCAGGTGGGGTATAAAGGGGGACGCGCGAGAGCACTCGGGGAGAGTTACCCAGTTGAAGACCCGAAGACGGAGCTGAAGACCTAGTGCCCCGAGACCCCTAGTCCCGCCGTCCTTGTGGGGACCGGGGCCCTGTGTGGCTCGGAGGCGAGGCTGTGGGACCCGGGGTCCGACGCCCCCGTGGGTCGGGCTGGGGACCCACAGTCGAGACGGATACCCCGGGCAGGGAGTGTCCCGAGTAGCTCAGTGGCGTTAGTCGCCGAGTAGCTAAGTGGATGTTGGTCATCCGAGTAGCTCAGTGGCGTTAGTCGCCGAGTAGCTAAGTGGGTGTTTGTCACCCGAGATACTAAGTGGATGTTGGTCATCCGAGTAGCTCAGTGGGCGTTAGTCGCCAAGTAGCTAAGTGGGTGTTTGTCACCCGAGATACTAAGTGGGTGTTTGTCACCCGAGATACTAAGTGGGTGTTTGTCACCCGAGATACAAAGTAGGTGTTAGTCACCTGTGAACGAGTTTGATAAAATAAAGAGTGTGTTACCCGTGAAGTCGTCTCCCGCCGAGTTACTACACTACATCTGCACACAAACATTATTATAGTAATTTTTTGTCAACTAATGAGTTTAATAATAGAAAACATTGGACTTGATTTGTTAGTGTAAGAAGCTTGGAAATTTGTACTTACCATATAATAGGCGTTTTGAGGCCTTGTGCCATGCGTAGCCCCCCTCCTGGCCTACATTGGCGAGGCGGTGGAGTTGGCATGTTGCCAGGCTAAGGGCTGGGCCGCTACCCCCCCACCCAGCATCCCCCGGCCGTGCAAGAATAATGGTATGTAAGCAGTAAAATATTATTATCTAGGGAGTCTGTACTAAAACTGGACACATCGTGTTGGGGGAGGGGGCGAAGAGGACGGACGTGACACTGTGAAGAAATATCCGCAGCGTTATGTGTGTATGTATTCATCTTCTTGGTTCTTTCGGTAAAGTCACGTAGAATGGAAATAATAAAATAATACAAATAAAACATAAAATAATTCTCACGACGTTTCGGCCACAACGCAAGCAGCCGTCCTCAGGTGGAAAACAGGTCTGTCGAGAAGAGAGAGTCTGAATGACACACCCCAGGCTGTGTCATAAAACATAATAAAATAATTCTCACGACGTTTCGGCCACAACGCAAGCAGCCGTCCTCAGGTGGAGTTAGGTCTGTCGAGAAGACAGTCTGAATGACACAGCCTGTGAGAATTATTTTATTACGTTTTATTTTTATTATTTACATTCTACGTGACTTTACCGAAAGAACCAAGAAGATGAATCCCTGCAGTCACAAAAGCTTTAAATCGAGATGGGTATGCATTAGCTGTTAAACGCGTGAAAGGAAATGTCCCCGTGAGCTGGAGCGAAGGCGCATCACTTGGCAGGGTCCGCCACCCCCATGCAATTGGCGTCAGTTGGTTCGGTCGATGTCGCGCACTAATTAAACAATTAATACTAGAAACGGCACAAATGTGTTAATTAAACTACGTTAAAGTTTAGGGATGGGGAAAAAAATAGCCTATTCCCACCGCGGGGCTTAGGGCGTGCCGCCTGGCAAATTATTTTCTACATATAGCCCACCGTCCTAGAGCCAAATCCCAAGCAAAGCGTGAGCGCGCGGAGACTGTTATATATAAGATGTTTTCAGACAATTCCTTGATGAGTGTTTATTGCACTAAACTAAACAACTGTAAACTAAACAACTGTAATTTTCACCAGGTAATGCCCATTGAGCTATATAGCTTTTTTACAGAAGCGATCTGGCTGTTACAAAAAAGTACAATGAAGTGGTCTATCATCACGTCGAGATATATAGCAGCAAAATATTATAAATGCATAGAGATGCACAGAGACCCAAAGATACACTCATAGACCCAAAGAGATACAGATATCCACAGATACACGTAGATACCCATTGATACACTTAGAGACCCAAAGAGACACAGATACCAATAGATACACATAGAGACCATAGATATTCATAGAGCCCGATATAGATGGATAGTGATCCATTGACATAAACTATGTTTACTCTTTGGTTCTTTTGGTAAAGTCACCTTGGTAGAAATAAAATAAATCACCACGTTTCGAACGCAACACAAGCGTTCGCCCTTAGAATGGAAGGGTAGAGGCGAGGGGGAGGGAAGGTCATCGCGCATCCTGTTCAGTTACCGTGGAGATGTTGGCGGGAGACTGGAGGCAGTCATGCGCGCTCCATCCGGTGATTTGAATTGGGCGCAACGGTGGCAAGGAGATGAAGAAGCAACTCGCCTGGTATGAATGAGGTGGTGGGTTCGATCCCGACTCTGTGCGATGTTAACTACCTCGCCAGGTATGCAGGAGGTCGTGGGTTCGATCCCGACCCTGTGAGATGTTAACTACCTCGCCTGGTATGCATGGGGTCGTGGGTGCGATCCCGACCCTGCGAGATGTTATCTCCCTCTCCAGATATGCAGGAGTTTGTGGGTTCGATCCCGAGCTGACGATGCCTGCTGCTCTCTATTTGGAGCCTTCGTCTCTCTCTCTTCCCCCCGTGGTGGTCGCGTGAATTTTTCTCCGGGTCCTCCGGTTTTCCTCCTACACGTTCAGCATCAACATCACGCGTTTAGATTGATTTGGCTCCTGCTGTAAATGTCGATGTGATAATGATATCAGCCATTTTGTTGAGCTGCTATGATTTGCGATAGCTCAATGTAAAAGAGCTACAATAAAAGAAATGTTTAGTTCAGTGATTCCCCATGCATCTATAGGGGGTCTGTATTTATCTCAGTTTTTCTCCATGCATCTATAAGGGTCTCTATGATTCTCCATGCATCTCTATGTATATGTATATATGATTCTATGCATACATGATTCTCTATGTAGTAGCATCATCGCCAGATAATCACCGTAGTTTTATAGCACGTACAATTTAATTGTATTTACTTAATATGGCGCACGTTCCGTTCGACCATACTTCACCACACTGGCCCACTACGCGTTGGTGCTGTGGGGTGGCTTTGTGCGTTGACGTGGGACGACTGCCCTCTGCTGCACCACTGATGTACTGCAGTACAAGTTAGATTATATTAATTTCGTTGATTTCTCAAGTCGAACGCCATTCGACGTCTTTCCAATGCGCATCACCTGGGATACGATGTGGGTGGGGGGTCTTGCTTACAAAGTGTTGCGCATAGCCTTCACGCGTGTGTGTGAGAGGGAGGTAGAGGGATAGGGATGGGGAGAGGGAGATATTGGAAAAGAGACTTTTGACTTTTAAACAACTTTTATTGCCGCCAGCAGCAATAGCATATAAAATACTCAGTCACTATTAAACAAATACACAAACGCTATAAATCCACGCGCTGTGGCGCTAAATGCACCGCGCACAACACGAAAGAAAAGTCACGTGGTTGT
Organism: Lampetra fluviatilis; assembly: GCF_964198595.1. Lineage (NCBI taxonomy): Eukaryota > Metazoa > Chordata > Hyperoartia > Petromyzontiformes > Petromyzontidae > Lampetra > Lampetra fluviatilis. Next base: position 4,592,831 of record NC_136319.1, read on the forward strand.
AGTGGTCATTACGCACGCCACGGTGACGAGAGAGCGCTTCAGAAGGTGAACATGAGGGTGCCGTCCACGCTGGTACAGAGGGCTTTTCTGGCTCCCCAGCGTTCGAAGAAGACGTGCACATCACCGACATGTGTGTGGTATGCGTGCTCCAGCCGGAGCCGCGCCTTAAGCAGGCCCCTGAACACTGGAAGCACAGAGCAGCCGTCAGTGTCACCTTCCAGTATCTTTTTTCTCATTCTGTACACCGCCATCGTCCCTGAGCACAGGTGAAGTTGGCGAGGTCATGGCGCTTGTTAGCCAGGTAAGGCACCCCATATACGAAGCTGATGTTGTAGAATGGCACACCCAGCTTCCTGAAGATGTCCCCCAAAAGGCGGAATATTGGTTTGAGCCGCTGGCAGCGTGAGTACTGGTGGGGCAGATCCTCCCTGGCACCGCAGGAAATGCACAAGTATGTTACCATTGGCGGGATTTGGCTGAGCCACACGGCCGATGGCAACGTACAGTGTGCCAATCTACACTGGAGGTCACCGCAGCGTTTGACTACGGGAGACTTGTACATTTGTTTCCACTGAGGGGAGGCCGCAATGAGGGGAGAGAAATGGTCTCTCCATTTTGTGTCCGGTAGGTCGGCCAGGTCCCGGGAATGCAGCACCTTGACACAGCACGTTTAGAGCGCTGTGTTCGGGACACTCTTCAGGGGCACGTTCCAGCAGCCTCGGAGCGTCAGTAGCTTTCCGGAATCGTTGTGGCAAGGGGGCTGCGCGTAGGAGAAGCACACCTCCGAGAAGGAGAAGGAAGGGGGGGAGGGCCGCCACCATCCCCCGGTGCCTCCAGCTTCAGGCGCAGCTCCTTCATGGCGCGGAGCACGTCCTGCAGCAGCTTCTCCCCGGCGAACATGGAGCGGAGTCCCACGGTGCTGCCGATCTCAGCTGCGGTCTTCCACTTGGGCTGGTGGGCCTGCACGAGGTGGAAGACTGTCCGCTGCCCTGCTGATGTGAGGCGTAGAGCCAGGGTCCTCTCTCCTCTGATCCCCTGGAAGAGGCCGTTGCAGAACAAGGGCTCGTTCAAGAACTGCGCGAGGTCATAGGGCGAACGCGTTCTACTCCACTCGAAGCTCCGCCACGCGTCCAAGAGGCTCTGGTGATAACCTGGCAGCCTCGTGTAGTCGACCAGGCTCAGGTCCATCAGAAATAGCTCCTTTCCGTACCCCAGTCACCCCCCTGCATTACTCAGCAGGGCGAGGGCAGGCAACTTCCAGGGTAGCTCCTCCCAGTCGTGCAACAGCCGCCTGACTGCCATGAGCCTGAAACTCATGACCCTGGCGGCGACGTCCACCAAACCCTGGCCGCCCTCGCCCGCCGGCAGGCAGAGAACGCCCGGCCTGAGCCAGTGTTTCCCATGCCAGACGAAATGCGCGAGTGAGCAGTTGACTTTGGTGTGTAGCCAAGCAGGAGGCTGGAGGGCTTTTGGTCTTGTGCCACAGCACGGATGCTGCCAGGGTGTTAGCGACGAGCACTCGGCCCCTGAATGACACCTGCTGAGCGAGGCATGCTCATGTCAGTAATTTAGCCTCGATTGTGTCGGCCAGCTCGGTCCAGTTGTTCAGAGCGACGTGTGGTTTCCCCAGGTAAACCCCCAGGTACTTGACTCCGTCGTCCCCGCAACTGACTCGTCCTGGGAGGAGCACAGAGCGAACGCCACCTCGCGACCCCAAACACAGGGCCTCGCAACTTGGCCCAGTTGACCCTGGCGGAGGAGGCCCTTTCGTACACTGCAACTACCTGGCAGAGTGCAGAGAAGTCATGCGCGTTGTTGAGCACGACGCATATGTCGTCTACGTAAGCCGAGAGCTTGACGACCGCGTTCTCAGGTCCCGGGACTTTGAGGCCAGACAGATTTCGTCTCAGGTGGCGTAGCAGTGGCTCAATGGACAGAGTGTACAGCAGCCCCGAGAGGCGGCATCCCTGTCTGACCCCCCCCCCCCACCTCCGTCACAGGGAAAGGGGCACCGAGCCGCTGGTTTATCTTCAAGAGGCTGGATGTGCCAGTGTACAGGAGCCTAACGTGCGAGATGAAGGCCTCGCCGAAGCCGAGCGAGGTTAGGAGTTTGTCTAAGTACTCGTGTCAAAGGCCTTCTCCTGATCCAAGAAGAAGAGGCCTTACTCCATGTTGTGCGCTTCTGCAAGGGAGATTATGTCTTTGACTGTATCGATGTTGTCGTATCTGCACTGTCCGTGGATGCAATACGACTGTTCCGGCAGGATCAGCTGACCCGGCACTGTCTTGAGATGGTTTGCCAGCACCTTGGAGAAGATTTTGTAGTCAGCGCAACAAGAGGGACACAGTTCGCCAATTCTCGAGGCGCAGGTCCCCCTTCTTGGGTAGCAGGGAGACCACCGCTCGCCTGCAGCTCCGTGAGAGATCACCCTTCTGCAGGCTCTCCGTCAACAATTGTAGTAGTGAAGGGCCAAGCTCATCCCAGAAGGCCGCATAAAACTCAACCGGAAACACACTAGGAACCAAAGGTTCACTACTGACGATGCGCTCCCCAAATTTCACCAGGCTCACTGTTCATGAACTCTTGGAAGTGCTTGCACAAAGGATAGTAACATCTCATCCTGTGTTCTTGGAATCTGAATATCTGGACTTGTCCAGTGACTGCTGAGAAATATCAGCTGACAACAGGTGAAAGTCCTTGTGGCGGCACGGAGAGACGGCTGACAGGTGGGAATAGACCCCACTGGGACAGTCATGGGTTAGCTTCCCATTTCTGTAGTTTCCCATGCTTCGCAGTATGTTGGAAACACCCGCTTTAGCTACAGAAAGTCAACATACGAGAATACCCCTAGAGTCTGCGAGAGCGGGGGCGGAAGATGACTCATCGGCTGACAACATGGTAACGACTGGACCGGAAACGACTACGAGTAATGAGAGCACAGCACAAGAGAACACCACAGCAACTGTCACAAGTTCCGCTGCAACAGCGGGCAACAAACAGATGCAGGTATGTGTCTGTGGTTGGAGGAAAGTTACATCACACCATGGGTTGAGGATCCACCAGGGGAAGAAGGGGTGTTTGGGTAAAGAGAGACAGAGGCCTCGCATTGATTACTTTCTGCGAAAGCGATCAAATCAGTCGAATGAAGCACAGCAACTGGACGCAAACCATAGTTTGCAGTGCATCAGTACCACTGTCATGGAGGACGTAAACTCAAGCACCGAAGTAACAACTGAGGTGGAACCAACAACAGGAGTGGAACTCACCCAGCCTCCCAGACCTGCAGTCGAGAGGAGACTACCAGGGCACAGACCGTATATGAAGTGGCCTGGCGCCAGTGACAAGAAGTTGTGGGAAACAGTGAATACTGACCTTACCTTGACCCTCGAGAAACTTCGAGGCACAGTGGAGAAGAAGTTGGAGAGGATGGGGGATATCATCTATGAGTACGGGGCAGAACGCTTTGGAGTGCAAGAGGCAAAAGGCGGGAGAAAGGTTCCAACCTCACCACTTTCCAGGAGGCAACAAGAAATCAAGCACCTCGTACAAGAAAGGAGACAGCTTAAGAAACAGTGGAAGAAAGCCTCGGAAGTGGAAAAGGAGGGCATAGAGGCACTTCAGGCTGACATCAAAACCCGGTTGGCATCCCTCCGTAGAGCAGAGAACCTACGGAAACGCAGAAGGAAGAAAGAACAAACTAGAACTCGATTCTATAAAGATCCCTTCAAGTTCCTTAAACGTCTCTTCACGAAAGAAAAAAGTGGAGTTCTAAAAACAACAAAGAAAGACCTAGAAGAGCACCTGAGAACAACAAACTTTGACTCAAAGCGACATGAACATCTGGCCATCCCATCAGATATCCCACCCATTGAACTCCCGGAACATCATATTGAGACCAGCCCTCCGACATGGAAAGAGGTGGAAAACACAGTTCGAAGGGCAAGAACAGCATCAGCCCCAGGGCCAAATGGAGTCCCGTACAAAGTGTATAAGAACGCACCAGACGTCCTGAGGTTCCTCTGGAGGCTTATGAGAACAGCTTGGCAAAAGAAGATAATACCCAAAGTGTGGCGTAGGGCAGGCGGGGTCCTGATCCCTAAGGAGAAGGATGCAGTGAACATCAGCCAATTCCGCCCAATCTCCTTACTGAATGTCGAGGGTAAAATCTTCTTTAGGGTCATTGCCCAGAGGATAGCCGAGTACCTGCAAAGGAATGCGTACGTCGATACATCTGTACAGAAGGCAGGAATATCAGGGTTCTCTGGCTGCTTGGAACATTCCAGCATGATCTGGCACCAGATCCAAATGGCCAAGGTGGAGAAAAGGGACCTCCATGTAGTCTTCCTCGACCTCGCCAATGCATTTGGCTCTGTGCCCCATGAACTCCTGTGGTCTGCCTTCAGATTTTTCCACATACCGGACACCATAACAACTCTGGTGAAGTCGTACTTTTAGGATCTGCAGTTCTGCTTCACCACCTCAGAGTTCACCACCTCATGGCAATGCCTGAATGTAGGTATAATGGCAGGATGTACCATTTCTCCATTGGCATCCATAATGGCAATGGAGGTTATCATCAGATCCTCAAAATGGGTTGCTGGTGGACAGCGAGTCGACTCTGGTTTTTGCCTCCCTCCACTCAGAGCCTACATGGACGACATTACAACATTGACCACCACTGTCCCATGCACCAGGAGACTGCTCAGAAAACTCGAGGAGAACATCAGCTGGGCCCGTATGAAGATTAAACCATCCAAGTCACGCAGCATCTTGATTGTGAAGGGAGTACCCTGTGACCTGAAATTCTTCATCGGAGATGACCAAATCCCAACAGTGTCTGAGCAGCCGGTAAAAAGCCTTGGAAGGTGGTATGATGCAAGCCTGAAGGACAAAGACCAGGTGCAACAGCTGCGCAAAGACATCAGTAGTAGCCTACAGTCCATCGACAACACCCAGCTACCTGGAAAGTTAAAGGCCTGGTGTCTGCAGTTTGGTCTCCTACCCCGGGTGTTGTGGCCCCTAGCAGTGTATGAGGTTCCAATCTCAACAGTGGAGAAGATGGAAAGAGGAGTCACGAGCTACTTAAAGAAGTGGCTCGGAGTTCCACGATGCCTTGCCACCATAGGCCTCTATGGAGATGGTGTCCTCAAGCTGCCCCTCACCAGTCTAACCGAGGAATTCAAGTGTGCAAAAACCAGGCTCCAGATGACACTGAATTAATCTCGAGACTCAGTGGTGAGCAACAACGCGCCGACCTTGGCAACTGGGCGCAAATGGAGGCCAGGAAAAGCAGTCCAGGAGGCAACAGCAGCCCTCAGACATGCTGACATTGTGGGTCATGTTCAGCAAGGGAGAGGAGGCCTTGGGCTAACTAGCCGTGCTGCTTGGAGTAAGGCCACTGTACCAGAGCGGCGGAAGATGGTAGTGCAGGAAGTACGCCATCAGGAGGAGGCTGCAAGGTGGGCCAAGGCAGTCTCTCTTGCCAAACAGGGACAGTGGACTCGATGGGACAGTGTGGAGAAGAGGAAGATCAGCTGGAAGGATCTGTGGGCCATGGAAGCGAGGCGGTTGAGCTTTTCCATCAGAGCAACATATGACGTCCTTCCAACACCAGTTAATCTTCACCAATGGTATGGTGAAGATCCGGACTGTGCCCTCTGTTCCATGCCAGCCAACCTCAGGCACATTCTCACAGGGTGTAAAACAAGCCTCACCCAAGGACGCTACACTTGGCGTCACAGCCAAGTCCTTAAAAACTTTGCGTCCGCCCTGGAGGACAAGCGAGCTGCCACCAACTCCCTACCACCACCCCCAGCAGCATCACACCCCTTACGGACGACCTTTGTCCGCGAAGGGGCTAAACCACCGAAGAGCAGCTCTACACCATTAGAGCGAGACCAGCTGCGCTTGGCCCGCGACTGGAAAATGCTAGCTGACATTGGCCGGCAACTTGTGTTTCCTCCGGAGATCGCAACCACCACCCTAAGACCTGACATGGTGCTCTGGTCCCGTTCGCTCAAGAAGGTCTTCATCATTGAGCTCACAGTACCCTGGGAGGACTCAGTAGATGAGGCTTATGAGCGAAAACATCTGCGCTATGCCGATCTAGCTGCCGAAGCACGGCATCATGGCTGGAACACAGAAGTCCGACCAGTGGAGGTGGGCTGCAGAGGTTTTGTGGCAACATCTACAACCAGACTGCTTAGAGACCTGGGAAGTAAGGGCCAGAGCCAGCATTCGGCAATCAGAGCTGTATCGGAGGCGGCAGAAGGCAGCAGTCAGTGGCTCTGGATGAAGAGGAAAGACCCCAGCTGGGCCCCAAAGTGAGAGGGCCAGGAGGTATGCAGTCAACAATGCTTGACTCAGGGAGGAGGACGCCCCTGCCATGCATAGTCCCATGGGATGTTGGCTATCAACAACAAGGCAACTCCTATGACTAATTGGGAATGGGACGCAAGCGTAGGATTGATCACCCTGTCGCTGGCCGCCTTTGGGGAGGGTGTATAGTATGAAAGGCCGAAACACCCTAGGAACCAAAGGTTCACTACTGACGATACGCTCCCCAAATTTCACCAGGCTCACTGTTCATGAACTCCTGGAAGTGTTTGCACAAAAGATAGTAACATCTCATCCTGTGTTCTTGGAATCAACCGGCAGGCCGTCAATCCCCGGGGCTTTACCAGCTGCGAGCCCTTTCACAGCGGTGTGGAGCTCCTGCAGGGTGACGGGGCTGTCCAGACGATCCCGCTTGGGGACTTCGAAGGTAGGGCCCCCGTCCAGTAGCTCCTGGACAACCCTGTCGTGTATGGTTTCGGCGACGTAAAGTTGTGAGTCGAAATCCCTGGCGGTCTTGGCAATCTCGCTCTCAGATGTTGCCGTTTGTCCATCTGGGGTTCGCAAACTGTAAATTTTTGTGGTGTTGGCCGGTGCTTTGTTTAAGCGGAAGAAAAACTTAGAGGGAGAGTCCATCCGCGACAGGTGCTGCATCTTTTAGCACGCAAAAGCACGATGTGCCTGCTCGTCCGTGATGGACCTGAAAAGCCACTGCTTCTTCAGTAGCGTCTCACCCTGCTGTGTGCCATGGGATGAGCTCAGCTCTGCCTCTAGCGCTAGCAGCTCGTTCTGCAGTTGGTGTACCACCTAGTTCTTGGCGGCGGCGTGCTGGCTCATGAACTGCTGACAGAGAGCCCTGACCTGTGCCTTTGTCTTGTCCCAATATAGCTGGTGGGAGCTGAAGCTTCCTTTGGGAGGCAGCCACTGAGCCCAAAAGGCGTTGAATGTTTTTCTGAAGTCGGTGTTATCAAGCAGCTGTACGTTGAGTCTCCAGTAGGTGCTGTGCTGCTCCGCTCTGGGAATTCACAGCAGCACAGAGACCAGGTGGTGATCGGAAAAACCGGAGGGTACGATTTTACTGTCCATGAGCAGGTTAACGCTGCTGATGTTGACGTACATTTGGTCGAGCCTGGCAAGGCTTTTCCTGCCTTGAGAGCCGTAGCGGCACCAAGAGTACTGCCGCTGGGCTGAATGCTGTAGTCGCCACACGTCACGCAGATCCAGTCTCCGCACGAGGTCGGCTAATGGCGGAGCGGATTCAGGGTGAGGTTCGGCGGTGTTGCGGTTGAGAACTGGCTCGAGGGTACAGTTAAAGTCTCCCCCCACGACGGTGAGCACGTCGTCCACGTCGTCCACGTCGTCTGTCGCGAGTGTGTCCAGCAGTGCGCCAAAGAAGAGCTTCCTCTCGGGGGCCTTGCTCGGCACGTAAACGTTAAAAGACCTGAGGCTGGATTTATTCAGGACGAATTCAACAGAAATCAAGTAACCTTTGACGATTTCTTTCAACATTCTCTGGTGCAAACCGCGAACTGAGCACAATCGCCTCGCCGGTGAGGTGGTCCTCGGCATGGCTGAAGAAGGCCCGGCCGCCTAGAAAAGGCTGGCGTTGAGCCTCCAGAGTGGCGTCGAGGTGAGTTTCCTGGAGGAGAGTTACATCTGCTTTGTGTTCCCTGACGAAGCGGCAGATCTGGTCCCACCTCTTGTCACTGCGAGCGCTATTACAGTTCAGACTAGCAACCTTAATAGCTGAAGCCATCATGTAGTTGTGTGGTGGTGGCAGTGTTAACGGTAGTTTCCGGTGGCTGGGTTACTTAAGTAAGCTCCTTCTTCGCCTTGCGCATGAACGCTTTTAGGCGGTAGCATTCCTGAGTCTAGAAACCAAACCTGTCGCTGTTGTAGCAAATTTGTTGGACGCTTTGAGGAAAGCGTTGAGGTCAGGGAAAATGGCCCCGACCCTAACTTGACGCTTCCTGAAAGTTTTCCCGAGGAAGCTGTGGATGTCCCCAGTTGAGTAATCGCACTCGCTGTTGACTTGTGAGTAGCTGAGCTCACTCACGTTGTCCTCTCCTTTTGTCTCCGACACCTCATCGTCCGAGTCCTCGAGCTCGTCAAACTGTGACTCGGCAGAAACCTCGTTTGTCATTGGTGATGGCAGGGCCCCATCGTGAAGAATGTGGCTGCCCTCTGGTAGTGGAGGTTCTTTTGCTTTCCCTTCGGGTGAGGTGAGCCGGCCTTCGTCGCCTTCCTGCAGCAAGGCGCCAATCAGGCGCCGCACCGGCTGGTGGTTCCTCTTGCCCTGAGGATGCTGAGGCAGCATGCGGCGGTGTCAGCGAGGATGTTTCCGGCACTTGTCCCACCGTGCTGTCCTCAGGCGAGTCGCCATCGAGCATGTCTTCATATTCACCCCCCGCAACGCCGTCTGGGACGGCGCTCGCGGGGGGGCATACTCGTCCTGCTCTGCGACTTTTGGATAGGGCTCGTGATCGGCGGTGGCCGTGCGCGTAAGGTTAGGGGTCGCGTGGCCTCCTCCGCCGTGGCCGGGTTTTACCCTGCGCTTGCAGGAGGTGACGAGGGTGAAGCCCTCGCCATCCTCGTCGTCGGTGGGCGGCTTTGCGCGACCGGCCGCCGAGTCAGCGTCCTGCTGCTGCAACAGCTGGCACTCGTGCAGTGCTGGCTGCTGCTGCGGTTGCTGCGGCTGCTGCTGAGGCTGCAGTGGCTGCGGCTGCTGCTGTTGGCGCTGTTGCTGCTGCTGCGTGACGTTTGTTGCAGGCTGCGAGTTTTTTCCTGAAGCCACCGCACACGTAGCAGCGTGGCAACGCGGTAGACAAGTACACGGTGTAGCCTTCCGATGTGTACTTAAAGTTCACGTTAAGTTCCGTGTTGTTGACGTTTACGGGCTACACGGGGGGGGGGGGGGGTCTTTGTGTTGTATTGTGTGAAATGATATATAACGAGCACCCGGTTATAGAAAGTGATCACATTTTATTAATGTACAGTACCGCATAAGACAACGCACGTTAGCTGTATGTATCAGCAACATCTGGCTATTGCAAAGGACTTGTCAATAACATGACTCGATTTACAATATTTATAATTCAGAAGGAATCTGATGAGCTCTACAGCTGTTTTTCACAGATAAAACTACTATTTATGAAAAACGGAGGACCCAGAGAAAAATCCACGCGACCACCATGGAGAGAGAGCGACACACAAACTCCAAATATACAGCAGCAGGCATCGTCAGGGTCAGGAATAAACCCACAATCTCCTATATACAAGGCGAGGTAGTTAACATCTCACCAGATATCCAGTAGGGCCACAGGGTCAGAACGTTACGATAACAAACACAATGCACACAAACACTGCACGGTCATAGACCAATATTCCAGAAGAAAATATTTCCTGCCATGAATGTTTGTTAGTGGCAAATAATTACCTTTCTCGATTGTACCATAGCCATGGCACTCTAAATAATGTAAGGTAAATCTCACTTTTAGTTGAACTCATTACTTCACAGTTATAAGCAAACAATCATATATAACGACAAAAAAATACTAAAATAATTTTTATTTTACCAGGTAAGGCCCCACTGAGCTGTGTAGCTCTTTTTCAGAAGAAATCTGGCTGCCACAAATGTTAGCTCAACGAAGAGGCTAATATTATCACGTGGAAATTTATAGCAGAAGCCAAATAATGCGTGACGTTGATTATAAACGTGAACTGGGACAAAAATCCAACACGGGAAACTACAAATATAGAACAGCAGGCATCGTCAAGGTCCGGATGGAACCATCATCCCCTTGCATACTAGGCGGAAGAGTTAACATCTCCTAGCCACCATGGTTAGTGCAGTGCGATAACCACTGCACCACAACTCAAACATCATCATCATGATCCATGGACAGATAGCCCCGTCGTAGGAGGTGGTCCACTGCACATTTCATGATTTGTTGTTTCCATACTCTCTGGGTCTTTCGGTAACGTCACGTAGATAAAATAAAAAATATTATTATTCTATTTACGTGACTTTACCGAAAGACCCAGAGAGTATGAATTTCTGCCGTCACGAAAGCTTTAAATCAAGATTTGTTGTTTCCAATTTCCTCTCTCTGTCTTGTAGTGTCAATCTGCTCAAGTAGTGGCCACATCTTTCTGGCACCAATCTCGTTATGATGTCGTCGTCAAGCCATTCTCTGTTAGGTCTTCCTCTCTTTCTGGTTCCATCCATTAGAATTTCTCAAAGATGTCCTTCAGGTCTGGGTAACTTTCCCTGAGGTCCCACAGCGCCTCCCAGAATTGCTTGACCCTGCGTCGCCCCCTCGCCATCACCAACTCCACCATGTGCTGCGTCGCCTTCTCGCTGCCTTGCCGAACGTGCATTTCTTTCACTTCCTGCGGGTGAACACATGACCGCAAGAAGCGACGTTCATAGCGGAATGACGTTTCTATAGCGATGGTGATTCTTCAGAGACACTTGCCTACAATACTCCAGAACCGCTCGGTTTGTGTTGTTTCAGCCGTGAAGCAACGTTAATGACAAAAGTTTGACTTGGTGCGCGTGATTGTGAGACACGTACAACAAGGTCCCATATTTGTTGTTCACGCCTTCCAACCAAAAGTTTAAAATTGGCTCCGTCAATCTGTAATGCCTGTGGCTACAATAACTCTAGTAAAGATGATCCAATATGAACAAACACTTCTGGATAAATTTGATTTTGCTATTCGGGACTTACCCCTGCAGAATACTGGCCACATTGATCACAGTATTCCCCTAAAAAGTTGGAAACAAAACCAGCACTAAAAGGAATTACATCAGACACACACATAGCACTCATTGCTGATAACTCTGATTTATCACTGTCAACCAATTCTGCAGTAGACTCAAAATGGGACATGTTCTGTAAAGCCTAGAAAGCCTATCCATAGTGCTTTCGTGACAGTCGTACTCTTGCTCAAATTAAGACTCAGATTACCTCGTCGCCAAACGCCTGTCCCTGTCAATCTGCCGACCGTCCGACTTACTCCATGGAGACTGCAATTTAATCGTCGACTCTGCTGCAATCGCGGCTCTCATTGGTCTGGGCATTCGATCACCTTTCGATTTTGTTAATTTTACCAGCTTACCAGTCTTCTTGAGTCCGACTTTGGAATTGGAGAAATAGTCTTACAATTAATCTCATCCTATGTGGCCGAGAGAGAACCACCTCTTCAAAAAGGTGAATCCACATCCACTATCACAAAGGACTCGTGCAGGGACCCCAGGGCTCCGTGCATGGGCCACTACTGTTTGATGTCTACACATCCCCCCATGCTGCCAAATTATTAATAGTTTCGGAAATAAATACCACTCCTATGCTGATGACATTGTATTATATACACCAATGAATCCCACTAATGCTCAAGGAATTGAAAATCTCTCAGAGTGCACAACAGCCTCGCAGCACTGGTTCTGGTCGCATGATCTTTCTTTAAATGCAGCCAAATCTGAAGCCACACTCATTGGGACCAGACAGCGGCTCATGTCACCCTCTTTTCCGCTCAACATCACGATCACCGGCACCAGCATTCCCCTTATGGACCGCATCAAATTCACCGTTGTCACACTGGATTCTTCCACCTTTTCTCTGGACATTCATGTCATCTACTCTTCGTCACCCACGTCCAGTCATTACCATAAATATTGCCAACACCGTCGCCTGCAGTTATAGGTCGGCCCTCACCTCGACTACTGCAATGTCGTTCCATCCAAATCATCATCGAGCAACGTCCTCAAATTACAAGGGATCCAGAACAACCTTCCTCGTGTCGTCCTTGGTGTCCACCAACCCACGACTCGACTCGGCCATTGCTCTCCGTGCTCTTCATTGGCTCCCTTTCCCCAGCAAGGACAAATTACAATAATCGCCTGCGTTTGTCATCACCCCTTAACCACCGGTTCCCCACCACCGCACCTCGCCTCACAACTCTCGCCTTGCACTGAAGGCTCATGGTAGGACTCTACACAGCATCGTCGCTCCAAATCTTCTTCAGACACCAAAGGTCTCGAACTGTTACAGCCTGACGTCACGATACACTACACTACTATACACTACTATAGCACTACACTATGCACTACTATACAATACACCCCACTATACACTACATTAAAATGTACTACACTATACACTACACTGTAACAGACTCACGTTGGTTCTCTGCTGTCACCCCTCGGTGTGGAACTCTAATCCCTTTTTCCATCTGCAAAATAAAATGCACTCTAACATTAAATTATTATTCAATATACTGGCCAAATAATAATGACATTTATAACTCACCACATTTTGCAGACAAGTCAATATCTCAAAGGCACGGTGCCAAGCTCAGCTGCTCTAAAGCCTGACCCTTTAGATGTTGCTTAAAAATCAGAGTGCATTTCATGTTGAGAATGTGCAACGGGACAGAGAGTTCCACACCGAGGGGGTGATAGCAGAGAGAACGACGCGAGGCTATAACAGTTCGAGACCTCGGTCTCCGAATACCAAAAACCTATTCATGAGATGATAAATGATGATTATGAATGTGAATACGATTATCTTTGCCGACATACCCTCACACTGTTGTCGGTGAGTATGTTCCTGATATGCAGTTGGGAGACCAGAGGCGTCAGGTCGTCCCGCAGTGCCAGGAGCAGCTTCCTCGTCTGGAAGCGGATTTTGTCCCGGAGGAAATCGTCGCTGTAGCTGTTCAGAACCACGGGGCACTTGGAGAGTCTCCTGAGGAAGCCTGCGGCACCACAAAAGGGACACCGTTCACACTGAATAAGCCTTCAGGAGTGGACGAGAGCAGGTTGGACAGCTGAACATAATGTTAGCCCTCTAGAATATTTTATCCATAAGAGGTTTTTGGGTTAGATCGCGTAAAAACGAATGTGTGTTGTTCAACCCGCCACCACCCGACAAAGCCAATTCGTAAGAATTGTGGAGAAATTATATTTGTATCTTAAATCGAGGAGGGATAACTGTGATGTCATCACTTGTGAGCTAATCAGGTGCGAGAAGCGGGGGGGGGGGGTTAATGTAGTCACATAAATGACCACGGGTATCTATTATTGGTTTGATTATGCACAGTTAATCAACATACATGATGTATGTACTTCATATTATGCATGCACACATGCAGTTAAACAGTGTATCACTTTACAATGCACCTCCAAGCAGCATAACGCCTGTAGCTACGGGCTAAACGACACATTGATATCTTCTTGGTTCTTTCGGTAAAGTCACGTAGAAGGGAAGTAATAAAATAATAAAAATAAAACATAATAAAATTATTCTCACGACGTTTCGGCCACAACGCAAGCAGCCGTCCTCAGGTGAAAACCAGGTCCGTCGAGGCGGACCTGTGGATAAAAATTGGTCGCGAATTTCTACGACTACTACGTGTTAAACTAACAATAATAAAGTTCGGAAACACAACACAAGCGATTACCCCGATCAACAGTCAATAAACATTAACCGAGTTCCTGTCAGTCGATTAATTAATATTACATGCATGTAGAGGCCGACCGAAACTTAATTTCTGGTTTCGGCCAAAACCGAAACCAAACGGAAAGAAAAAAATTTACTTCCGGCCGAAACCGAAGCCGAAACCGAAAGTTTAACTACACTTTCGACCAAGACCGAAACAGAAAGGTATATAACCGAAGTTACCGAACACAAGATTTATGAAATACTAGCTCTACTACCCGGCTTCGCCCGGGTACTTGGATTCACTACGGCCGGCCGCCTTTGTCTCCCTAGTGGCGATGTTGACATACCACACCACTTACTCGTTTGAGGCTGAGTCGACCTAGGTCAGGCCCAGGACCTGTTCAAATAATCGTCACCGGCCGGGAGCGGGAATCGAACTCGGGCTGCCGGGTTCATAGCGCAACGCGCGAATCGCTACAGAGTCGCTGCCCCGCCTCCCACACACACAGACTAAAGACAAAGATCCGTCGACCGACCGGCTGATAGACTTAGCACTAGCGTTATATTCTAAAAATAGATCTTTGGTTGACGACCGAAAGTCAATATCAGTTTCGGCTGAAATCGAAACCAGACCGAAAGTTAAAAATTTGCTTTCGACCGAAACTGAAATAAAAAAATTTACTTTCGGCCGAAAGTGGCCAATTGCCAAATTTCGGCGCCGAAACCGAATTTCGGTCGGCCTCTACAATAGAGCTAATGTAGTGTGTAATCTCAGCAGCACGTGTCCACACCAAATCTGAATTGGAGGCATGTCCTCTACTCTGAATAGTCTTCACGCTGCTGTGCACGTGAGGCTTGGAGGGGGATCCAATCTCTGATCATCATTGCCTTCACTTATAATAATTAAATAAATGCACTTGCCTCTCCACAGCAATTAGCAGAGGGCACAATGTACACGTGCGATTCATCACAGCTGAGCTCACACCGGCTACACTTTGGCAGGACATGTCACTGGAAGAGATGATGGCCGGTTAACATGAAAGAGGTGGAAGGTGTCTCAATGATTGTTTACTACCAAGGCCTCCCAGCCACTCCTTGACTCCAGGATACTCGTACTGCACGGCTTGCAGAGCAAACAGCAGCTTGAGGCAGTCATCGTTCCCTCTCTGTATGAAGTATTTGAGCAGCAGCTCCGCACACTCCGCGCCATCCCGGATGCCCTTGGCTTCAGTGAAGAGCTCGTTCGGGATTCGTCCTCGGCTCATCAGCTGCAGCAGAAGATGATTGGGGTCTCTGGAAATCCACAGCTTCAGATCCGACTCATCTTGAATGGCCCTCAATGCCTCGCCTGCAGTCAACAGAGGTTCATATGAATTTCAAACGTATCGTTTAACAAATATCATTGATTTTAAATACTATTCAGCTACAGTTGTGCTTCTGGAATCAAGGCACAAGCTATAAAATAATTAAGTTCACATCGGTACTCAAACATTCTCAAACGTAACGTGCCATTGTTCAGTCACACGCAGCGTGGCGCCATTCCCGTGCTGCTTTAAACGTAGCGTTGTTGTCGCTAATTATTTCCGCCGAGAACGAGCTGGTGTTAGAAAGCATTACAAAAGCAATGGATATTCCAAATTTTTCCCTCCTTGACTCTAATAAAATCCATTCAATATCAATATATTGGTGGGCAACTGCGGTGGCTAGATGTTAAGTACCTCTCCTAGTATACAGGAGGTCGTAGATTCAATCCCGACCCTGATGCCTGCTGCTGTATATTTGGAGTTTGCGGTGTCTCTCTCCACGTGGTCGTGTGGATTTATATCTGGATCCTCTGGTTTCCCGCTCCATATTTACATCCATGCATTTAGAGGATGTGGCTGTTGCTATACACTTCCACGTGATGATAAGCCACTTCGTTGAGCTATCACTTGCGATAGCCAGGTCGATTCTGAAAGAGAGCTACCACATTGCTCAGTTGGGCTTTACCTGGTAAAACAAATAAAAAATTGTTTAGTTTTAGTATGGGTTTCGATGAGTATGGGACTATTTGGTTCTATATTGGACTCTAGAACTCTGTCGGCCTCTGAGTATGGGTCTCTATGAGTAAGTCTGTAGAATCAGCATCACGTACTTAGAGTACTTGGCTGCTGATATCCGTTTCCACGTGATGTTGATGATGTCATCGCTAATTCGTTGAGCTGCTATCATTTATGATGGCCAGGTCGCTTATAATAAAGAGAAACATAGCTCAGTGAGAGCCCTTACAGTTGGTAATATAAAAATTGTTTAGCCGTAGTTGTTTTCTGTGGTTCGTTGACGTGGGTCGTACCGTGTGTCTGAATCCACTTCCACAGCTGCACGTATTGCTTCCTCACAGAGTAGAGGGCGTCCCACAGTTTCTCACAGCCCGCCTCTCCCTGGCTGATGCAGTGGTCCAGTACGAGCTCCACACTCTCCTCTCCGCCCTTGTTGACAGCCTCTTGATGAACACGCCGTGGAATCAAATTGAGGCCGTTGAGATGCTCCAGGAAAGCCGAGGGATCCGTTCCGATCCAGGTCTTGAGATTCTCTTTATTCTCTTGGATGAGTTGCATTGTATCGCTGCTATCATTGCTCCTCTGTAGCGTGTGGAGAAGACACGGTTACACATATTTACGTGTTTGTGGGATAGAGTCTTCACTGTACTGGTATGTACGCCTACACAATGAAACAATGTAGAGTAGGGTCATCATGTAACCATGCTGTGTTGAGTTTACCTGAACTTCATATGGCACATTGTATTCATTTCGCATTATATGAACAAGCGGTAGATTTTCATCATGCTCATAATTTGTAGGAGGAGTGTCTGAAAAAAATCCGATACAATTAGGTTATCACTGATTCATAGCACAGTTGATATGGTTGTATCATTTTCTTATAGGTCCAAAACGAAAAACTATTCTATAATTGGACACAGAATACTAAACATGGTGATATTAGAGTCATGCAGAACATTTACATTATGTATACTCTGTGTGTCTCTCAAAAACACGCCTTTTGGCGTCATCTGGTCCAACACCAATGGAGACTAGGCTCTAAATAAAGCTGTCTCTGGTGTGGACCAATCGACTTCAAGGACAGTGCATATCATTATCATTATCAGAGTTGTTTCTTTTTGTTTGCATTTTGACTGCTTGTGTTGTGGTTATTGCAAACATGATGCCTTGTATAAAGGTTTCAGTTTTTGTACCAGTTGAAAGGGTAAAAACCTATTACTATACATTTGGTTTGTTTTCTACCTGATGACGATTGCTTGTGTTGCAATCGAAACGTCGTATTCTATTATTTGATGAATTTTCTTTCTACCTGACTTTACCGAAAGAACCAAAGACTAATTATTTATATTGTTTAAGATTGGACAGACATTAACTGGAATGTAAAGTTGCATAATTGCATTGTCAAGATGAAAATGTCATCACCTGCGGCCAATGACCAGGAACAGACAGTTTACAATCGTTTTTGATTCAGTCCAAATCCTATCGCGATGCCCCTCCAGACCTCGATAATTGTCCACTTCCTCTCTTTTTCAGAAGAGCGGTAAGCACACAACGAATGATTGCCAAAACTTAAATTGAGTGTCCTGTCCAACACAACTTTACGCGAGTGTGAAATATTGTTGGATGAGTTGAGGCATGGCAGAGATGACTGTCACCAACACTCTCCTCGGGACAATTTAAAATGACACCGAAGCCAAGCTCTCAAATGGAATGCGACCCATTTCTATCATTCTGTGCAGTGGTGTCTGCAGAGAGCTTTCAGATGCGGCTTGTGCCGAGATTTGATTTCTCCGCACATTTTAATTTTACGTATAATGGGAGTAAAAATCTATTTTGGAAGATGTATCATTTCATCCCCAATACAAGGATGAGATATTTGGATTAAGCGTGGAACAATACCACTTACCGGATCGCTTCAACATCCTTTTAAAAGTCAACCCCTTCTGTTTCATGTTGAAGCAAACTATGAGAAACACGAGTGCAGTCAGGACGAAGAAGATGAGGACTGCTGCCAACACGACTGACGTGGCGTCTGAATATTTTATGAAGGAGAAAAACAACAAGAAGCTGTCAACAGCAGTCCTCTCTCCGCCTACTTGTCAGGTCTATGTGATACGTTGCAATGTATACGAATGCAGTACGTTGTATTAACGCAACCTCTATCAAAATAAAACCATAAAATCATTGCTCTTTGCATAATTTCTACAGTTTTTTTCTAAAAAGTCGACCCCTTCAGTTTCATGTTTAAGTAAAATATGTACAACAGGAGTGCAGTCAGGACGAAGCCGAAGATTGTTACCAACACGACTACTGTGGTGTCTGAAATTTTATGAAGGAGAAAAACTAACAAGCTGTCAACAGCAGTCCCCTCTTCGCCTAATTGTCTGGTCTCTATGATGCATTGCAATGCATGGGAATCCAGACCTCTATCAAACCATAAAATAATTGCTCTTTGCATTATTTCTATAGTTTGTTTAGCACAACAATATCGTAAAGGCGTTTTTTCACAGCTTATCATTTGCAGCAGTAGGACAGCTGTTGGCGATATTTTTTGATAATTTGCCTTCCCCCAAGAACGAACTTTGCAGGTAATTTTCACATTTGAACCGCAATACCAGAACACATGGCCTTCTATTTCCAAATGAGGTTACCAGACCTCTATCATTCACCATGAAGCAGATGGTGCATTTTATTTTGTTGAATGCACCAGCAGAATCAACGAGGGTAGCCGTTGGGCTTAAACCACAAACCTCTGAAATGAGAAGTAAACATGCTACTACCCAGTGTGCAGATTTGGAGGCAAGGGGACTCCAGCCTAAAACTTCTGTGTAGAGACAATACATATTAGGTGTTCAGTATTGCACGGGGAAGTGAACTGATAACATCACACATGGCTATACTTGACCATGCATGCAGTCCCTGAAGCCTGCAATAGACGTAAGGTTGAGTTTCAATTCGTGCTTCTACTGCAGACAGCTTCTGCTGTTTGAGTTGTCAGGCTGTCCCTTGCTCCCACTGTCAGCTGAGAAACAAATCTGCTGTTGTGGTTGACTTGAGCGGCTTCGTAATCCTACTGTAGTGACATCAGAGATGTCACTGTATGGTGCCGGCCTAGAAGGGCCGCGCCGTTCGATGTTCCTACAACATGGACAGCACTGTGTGGGTGTCTGTGTGTAATACCAGCCCTAGCGGGGCTTGGTGACCACTGGAATAGTGCGGGCACCACGCACAGCTTGTGGTGGGGGCTCCCAGGAGGGGAAGTGGGTGAGTGTCAGCCCAGGGGCAGGGTTGCCCCGGGCCATGGCACTCTGGTTGACCCTGTAGACACGTGATCCGGAGTGTCCACACAGGGGGCCCTAGGTGGGGGGGGGGGGGGGGCTAGTGGGTGATCACGTGTCCGGGGAGAGCTCTTGAGAGGGATCGAGAGGGAACGAGAATGCTGGAGAAGACGGGCGGGGCCGAGGGCGTAGCAGCCCCGACCGTAGGGGGATATAAGGCGGGTCCCTGAGAGGGACCGGGGTTACTGAATTCTACAAGTTGGAAGCTCAACACCTACAAGCGGGAAGCTCTACGTCTCAAGCTGAAAGATCTCCCTCGTACGAGGCAACCACGTCGTCGGAGACCCGAGTGAGGGTCCGATCCTTCGTAGCAGTAACACATCTGTATAGCGTAGTTGGCTGGGTGGCCACCACCCTAGGCTATATTGGGTAAAAGGGCTGTTACCCCTTTGTGTTATGGTGTTACAATAAATGTGTTGCCACTAAAAGGAACAACGTTTGCGACTCAGTTGGACTCACTACACTACTACTACCTGGGTTTGGCTCCTCAGGCAGACAAAATCCCGAATCGCCATCTCTCTTGAGCCTCTCCATGCACCGACACACCGTGTCCTGGGCCAGGGAGCAGTTCACAGCCACCTCCTCGCCTGCAATGAGAAAGTTGACGGTGCTAAAGTTCAACAAACATACACACACACAAACCCAGACCAATACAGACCCACAGAAACCCACAGATTACCACGATTGGCTATGTACGGTGCGAAATAAGTTCAACATATTTCATAACAAAAGGTTTTTGGGTAAGATTGCATAAGTATAAATGTGTCATAACCCTCCACCACCCGACATAACCAGTAAGGTTTGTCACATAAACAACGCGCCAATTAGTTTACAACTTCAGCCCACTGGTGTGTTGGAGAGATCAGAGGTGGAGGAGGGAGGGGGGGGTATTGTAATTATATGACAATAGATTAGATTGCTAATCCCAGTTGATTAGCATGTATTTACTTTGTAAGGAATACAGTTGTAAGATGTATTACTTAATAATACGCTTCCAGGCCGCATTAAGTCTGTCAGAGCAGTTACAATTTATTGTATTTATCTCAATTTCAATAGATTCTCCAATTAGTCTCGGCCAGTAATAATTAGTTTTACACAACTAATTATTACGTCTTTTTGTTTGCATGTTCACCACAAGAATATGTGGTTAATGCAGACATGATTTCTTGCAAAGGTTTCAGTTTGGTGTTT
Source organism: Lampetra fluviatilis (assembly GCF_964198595.1). Classification (NCBI taxonomy): domain Eukaryota; kingdom Metazoa; phylum Chordata; class Hyperoartia; order Petromyzontiformes; family Petromyzontidae; genus Lampetra; species Lampetra fluviatilis. Next base: position 4,613,181 of record NC_136319.1, read on the forward strand.
TAACATCTTAACACCTGATTTATTGCCATAAATGGGAAAACCCTATTATTAAAATGTAATACTGGAAAAGGAGGTCCCATGATGTTATCCATTGTAGTTGATATGCATACATTAACCCCCCTCTGTTGTTCGCACCGGATTGGCTCATAAGTGAAGACATTACATTGTCCCCTCTATTTAAGACCAAAACACGAAGATTTCTCCGTAACTCTGGATGTTGCCTGATGCTACTGGTTGTAATTACTAGCGAAACGTCACGGTACTCTAATTGTAAATGTTGTAGTAGGTTTACTCTCCAACTCACCAGTGTGCTAAACTATTAACGAATTGGTATGTTTTCTTAACGTGACAAGCCTTATAAATTGGCTGTGTCGGGTGGTGGCAGGTTTAATGAGACATTTATATTCACGTGATCTAACCCAAAATTCGATATTATGGATACGTACACGCACACTACTATATGTAGTGACATCGCTGGATGTCGACTTGCTGGGTGCAGTGCATGGTGTGCAGTGTAGCGACATCGTGGGTGTAGTACTGCCCTAGAGGGGCCCGGTGAGCGCTGAATGATAGTGCTCGATGGTGCCACGCTTGGCGTGCAGTGCCGACCCTACAGGACAGGGTGTGTGAGTGCCTGCCGGAGGATGAGGTTAATCGAGACCATGGCACTCTGGTTGACCCGAGAGGACACGTGACCAGTTAAGTCTACAAAGGGGCCTCAAGATGGGGCTAGGGGTGGTCACGTGATTGGGACCCAGATCCTTCCCGAGGATTCTGGAAAGTGGACGTGGCCAAGGGCGGAGCTGGCCACACCACAGAGAATATAACCCGGGACCCGAGAGGGACCGTGGTTGTTGTTCGTCCTGGAAGAAATATTCGTCTACCTTCTCCGTTCAACGAGTCTCGAACACGTAGACCCGGGCCGAAGCTGTTGGTCCCGGTCCAAATTAGCAGTTACGTTGTAACTAGTGTAGTTAACCTGGTGGTTACCACCAGGTTAACTACACTAGCTACGTAGTAACTAGTGTAGTGTAGTAACTAGTGTAGTTAACCTGGTGGTCACCACCAGGTTAACTACACTAGCTACGTAGTAACTAGTGTAGTGTAGTAACTAGTGTAGTTAGCCTGGTGGTCAACACCACAGGTTGTTATTCTGTTAAGGGGAAAGTTATTCCGTGTGTTGGAACTGAATAAATGTGTTGCCTCCAAGTCTACGTCTCAGACTCAGTTGAACCTATTACATATATACTACACTATACAATACACTATACACAACCTAAGAGTAGCACAGTTGGCTACGTATGTTGCAAAAAAATCGTACAATATCCTAGGTTTTAATCTGGATTTCAGCTGCCTGTGATTATACCGAGGTGATGTTAAGTAGCTGCACCAATTCATTTTGAAAATTTCATTTCAGTTTGAATGCCACCTGTCTGTCAGAAGGACACAATTGCCTAACCATAGTATGAATAAAGGGGCCTACAAATTGGAATTAAAATGTGGTTCTGTGATGTCATCTTCTGTGGCGTGTGAGAGTTCCCAGGCATTTGTTGTCTCTTGACAAGATCATGATTTGGACAATTGGAATATTTAGTTCGAGGTGGGATTGTCTCTCTTTCAAAATGTTTTGGTCAGTTGCTTATCAAGTTTTGTCTTTGCTTCATGCCAGTTAAAATGAGAGTATCCAGAGGAACACCCGTCATGCATACATGAGATAAATATCACACACATTGCAGATATGACAGCAACCTACTTGCTGTCTTGCCACTTACCAGAACCACAGCTGCTGCACCATGAGCACTTCTCGTCCTGGTTGTCTCTGTGCATAAAAGTGCCCTTAGGGCACAGGTCACACATTGCCTTCCTTCCATCAGATATGCAGTCCTTCACCTTGAACGTCCCTGAAGGACAACGAAATGCGAGCGAGCAATGGCGTTTTACAAACACACAGCGACCACAAGTTGGTTCAGAGAGACGCGGGCTGCACTGCATTCAACCAGTGTTAAGTTCTGTTCAGAATACAGTAGCTTGACAGAAAACGAATTTCTTCAGTATCGAATCACTTTTTGTAGCCTGATAGTGGATGAGGTCACGGGGAAAAAGCTGGCCCCAGTTGGGTTCTTTTCCACAGGAGTAGGGCCTGTGACTTGGTGGGGACAGGAAGCACCCGGTCACCACGCTTTGTCGTTCCACAGAGGTGTAGGGATTGGGGGTCTCTGTGTTTGTGTTGCTTTTACCTGCAGGGCACAACCGGCAGCAGACTCCTCGTGGTGTTTTGTAGAATCCATCTCCACACTCCTTGGCGGCAGACGGCTCCTGCAGTGCACAACACACCTGAAGAGAAGGTCCACACAGAATGGAGTGATTAGGGTAAAGGTCGTGACTTTGTGGCTGCGACAGTGCTGGTGGTTTCAGAAAACCTATCCCTGTTGTTTCCATGAAGTATTTGTAACGAGCTTAAAACTCACGCTGGAAAATGTGTAAATCGGCAGCAACAATTGGTGCAGCTGGCACCAACCCATTATCCAGGCGGATGGAATCGTGGACACGCATGCAACATAAAGAACCAACAACACCTTCATCACTGATCCAGCAGCACAGGTATCTGGCGTAGACCTCCCCTCGATGGCGGTAAATAGCAAATAACTGAACTCGCACAGAGCACAGGCGATGGCGGCTGCCTTTCTTCACAATTGAGAGATGACTCCCAGACCATGGAACGTATCAACTTGAACTCTAATATCTGTTGTGGGAGGTGTTTCATTTCTCCACTAAGCATCTCAGGAGGCCATTGAGTGGATTGAAAAACTAGGCCTCACATCATAAGCTTTAACCATCATACAACAGATGAAGAATGTACTAAGTGAAACCACCAATTTAATAACTGCCTGTGAATGAGAAACTCAGAAAACGGAATGTGCCTGGAGACACAGCAGAACAACTGTAACGTAATAAGCAAAAACGAGTAGATTTACAACAGACAAACGTGTGCAGCATTTTATGAACAAAGGCTTCTCACCATAATCCAGATCACCAGCTCAAAGTAACTGAATGCGTGGCCGTTGTGTTTTTTTTAAATGCCAACTCACAGAGTCGAGAAAATGTGGTCACCCCAACAACAAACAGCAATGAAACATAGACAATTCTAGACCGAATTCATCCACGTTAGGAATCGTCAGTACAGCACAGTCATATATGCTGTTGCCATCTGCCTCCGGGAGCCTGAAATATGGAGAGAAGTTGTACGTTTACACTATCGGACCTATAATTTGCGTGAAGGCAGCAATACAGTGATACCTCGGTTCACGAACGCTTTTGTTCACGAACAACTCGGTTCACGAACAGAAAAGTTCATAAAAATATGCTCCGGTTCACGAACTCCGCTTCGGTTCACGAACAGAAGCCGCGGCCATTTTAATGCTATTTCCAGGCTGTCACATGGTCGTGACTTCCTGTAGGAAGATCGTGGAGAGAAGAAGAGACGCAGAAAGAAGTACAGTGAGTACTGTGAAGACACTTTCAATGACTTTTTGCTTTTTGGTGTGCTTTTTAGCATATACTGTACAGTGCTGTACTACTGTACTGTACAATACTGTACTTACTGTATTGTACAGTTCACCCGTTTGAGTGCTTACTGAAGTCATCTCAAGCAAGGTTAGTGTTCTCTCTTTATACATTACTATACTGTACAGTACTAATGTGTATTGTAATTTGTTTCATATTTTTGTGCTTCAAAAACCAAAAAAAAGGTCAGAACGGATTAACCGGATTTACATTGAACCCTATGGGAAAATGTGCCTCGGTTCACGACCAATTCGGTTCACGACCAGAGTCAGTTCACGAATTAAGTTCGTGAACCGAGGTATCACTGTAATTCAAATCAGTCAATGACGATGAAACTCACTTTAATACGTAGGAGGCTTTCACGACCAATATCATCAATAATACAGGCTTTTTTGGGTTAGATGCGTCATTAAACCCGCCAACACCCAACACAGCCAATTAGGTTGTCCGCCTAATGATGCTCTTTGTAATTACTGGATAAACGTCATAGTGAGATCGTAAATGTTGTGGATTTGCTCTCCAACACACCGGTGTGCTGTACTAGTAACGAATTGGCATATTTTGTTTACGTGATAAACATTACTAATTGGCTGTGTCGGGTGGTGGCAGGTTTAACGACGCAGTTATATTTCCACGATCTAACCCAAAAAAAACGTATTATGGACGATGAAGCTCATTGCAACAGACAAAATTATCACAGGCCATGAAACAAATAGGTTGAGCAACACACAATCGTGTGCATTGAACTGGTGGTCTGAACAGGGCTGACATTTTGTACATGCAAGACACATCTTTATGCGTCATTATTTTCAGATATGAGCAACCCTGGTATAAACCTACACAGTAGAAGACGTCAGTGTCTCTGCTCGAACAAGCATAGAGTGGTGTTCATCTCAACTGCGGCCCTGAGCCCTTGGTGCTAATTTCACAATCCCATGGTGGTGATGAGACTCGTTGGGATAATAGCAGTCAACGTCCCGGTATTTCTTTCTTATGGCAAGTGCAAAGCCAAGGACAAAATATTTAAACTTCATGTTGAGAAGGTGATCCATTCGATGGCATCCAAAGTTGATTTATGTATAAAGTCAGTGCCTCCTCTGTAAGGCACTAATGGGCAGTGGTGAGTTACGAGATTCAAAGATCGCACTTCATCACATTCACAATAGGGTGACTTTCATTGTCTTCCAAGTGTAATAAAGGACTCGATCCTGGGTCTGTCTCCGTTGTCCTTTAATCGGGTTCTTACACTTGTCCCACACGGCCCTCGCTCAGAGCTCTCCCCTTGGCAGCTCCATAGCTGCACTCGCTCCCGTAGCCTCCACACCTCTGCAGCTCCGCTGCAGATCCCCTGTGCAGTCCTCCGGCTGCCCTCACTGCAGCTCCACCGCTGCCCTCACTGCAGCTCCACCGCTGCCCGTCGTTCCTCCACGCTTGGTCACCGCTGGCCGACGGTGCCAAGTCTTACTCTGCGTGTGTGTGGCGATCTCGCCACTCCTCGACCTCCGCCCTGCGTGGCCTCACTCTAACTCTATCTCCCACACTCCCCCGTCTCTTCCGGTATCTCTCCCTTAAGACCTCACCCCTCTCTCACACGTGACCTAACTCCTCCCCCCCATGACGTCATATCCGCGAGGCCGTTTACGCCCGCATTACACCACCCTCCCCCGTAGAGAAAATCCAGCCGACCTCGGCTGAACAATAACGAGACAAGTAATGCGAGCGAACACAACCGTCACACATTCAAGGACAACGAAGCATACAATAAATATAACAACAACAAAACACAACAGCAAAATTCAACGAAATGTAAGGGACTTTGAGCGCGTTCGGGTCGCCGGTCCGTCCCGGACGGGCGGCGGCCCTCCTGCAGACCGGGAACGTGACGGGGTTTTAGGAGCGACAGGATGAAGTCCTCCTGTCGCTATTGGAGGCCCGTCAACGTCCCGGTCCCGTGTCCCTGAAGGCCCAGCGTCGGGGGTGCGTCGCGATCGTGTCTGCGACGGGGTCGAAAGGGCGGCGGGGCTCGGATTCCCCGCAGCCGTGGTAGGCACACCCCGAGCAGAGTCTCCTGTCTCCAGCAATGTCACGGCCGGCTTGTCTGTAAAAGGCACGACAGGCGCTCTTGCAAGGTCAACAGGCACAGGCAAGGATGAGTCGGCAGCCACAGACCCCGGCAAGGCAACATCGGGAGATGACGCATCGTCTCGAGGGCCCACATATGGTTTCAAGCACGACGTGTGAACGAACCAACGCCGAGATCCAAACCGAACACGCGCAGACTGTGGGTTAGGAACCTCGATGAGGCGGACCGGCCCTTGCCATGGTTTGTGTAATTTAGGAGAGGTACCTGGCCGCACCTGCGGGCAATGGAGCCAGGCCATGTCCCCCACCTTCCAGGGGCACTCCCCCTTCGAGCGTCAAGCACACCGCTCGTTCCGGGCCTGGGCTTTGGCAGTAGCCATGCGGGCCCCCTCCTGTGCCTCAGTAACCCGGCGAACGGTATCCCGAATGTAATCAGGAAGAGGCTTAGCAGGTCCCCTCACTCCAGTTCCCAACTGCACATCCATTGGCGGCACGTTCTCGCGACCGTACATAAGGAAAAACGGCGAATATCCTGTAGCCGCATGCGGCGTCATTCGGTATGCCGAAAGTACCCCAGGGATATGCAAATCCCAATCCGATTGTTTTTCACTCACGGTGTGACACAACATGGCGGACAATGTCCGATTTAGCCGTTCGACCATACCATCCGTTTGCGGATGGTAGGGAGATGTCCGTATCTTTTTAGTTCCAAGAGCCGCGCACACCTCCCCCAACAATTTAGAAGAAAAAATACGGCCTTGGTCTGTGAGGAGCCTCTCCGGCGCCCCCTTGTCCATAACGTACCCGAATAGAAAGGCGTCTGTGATAGACGCCGCTGACTGGTCAGGCAAAGGCAAGGCCATCGGCCAGCGGGAGAGGTACTCCACCCCAACTAGCAAGTATTTATTTCCCTTAGCGGATGGCGGGAAGGGTCCCAAAATGTCCAACGCCACCAATTCGTTAACTCTAGACACCTGAATAGACTGTATGGGCGGCACATATGGTTGTTTAGGTGGTTTTCGCCGGGCACAATCGGGACACGCGCGAACGTGACCGACGACATCCGTTGTCATGCCGTGCCAAAAATAGTCTCGCTGCAGCGTCAATAGGGTCTTCTGCACCCCCAGATGTAAAAGCGTGTCCCCATGCAGAGTCCTAATCAACTCGTACTGCAAGGATGCCGGTACAACCAGACGCCAGCGTTCCTGTAACCCTTCCCTCCACATCAGCAGACCATCGCGGAGAGCGGTTTCTGGCATACCCCCCGTACCCAGTCCCCCACTCTTCTTCGCAGTCCGATTCCGTAACGAGACCAATGAACCATCCAACATTTGTTCCCGAATCCACACAGCCCTTGGAAGATTCAGAATCCCATCAGCCAGTCCCGGCTGCTTTGGAGCTTCAGGCACGTCGACCGCCAACGCAACAGGCTGAGGGGGTTGCTGAATCGGCGCACATCTATGCGTCCCCGACGCGCACGCGCAAGGGGATCGTTGCGGCAACCTAGAAAGCGCGTCCGCATTCGCGTGACGCACCCCCTTCCGATGGTGAATTTGGAAGGAAAATTCTTGCAGCGTGTCCAACCACCGCGCCAACTGGCCGGATGGTTGGTCCATCTTAAGAGCATACTGCAAGGCCGCATGATCCGTGCGAACAATAAAGGAACGACCGTAGAGATACGGTCGAAATTGGCGGAGAAAGAAAACAATAGCCAAAAGTTCCCTGCATGTGACGCAGTAGTGAGTTTTTGCGGGAGACAAAACCCGGCTACCATACGCCACCACGCGTTCCACACCACCTTTTGATTGAGACAACACGGCCCCAATGCCCGTGTCACTCGCATCCGTATCCAGAATGAAGGGGTGATCGAAATCAGGATAATCTAACGTCGGTGCCGTAGCCAGTCGATCGCGCAGGCCCTGAAACGCCACCTCTTCCGGCGGTCCCCAAGCAAATTTCCTTCCTTTACCCGTAACGAGGTGCAAGGGCCTCGCGATCGTCGCGAAATCCGGAACAAACCTCCGATAGTATGAGGCAAACCCCAAAAAGCGACGTACATCCCCCACCGTGGCAGGGGTTGGCCAGTCACGGACGCATGCTGTCTTGTCCGGATCCGTGGCCACCCCGTCCGCACTTACGATATGCCCCAAATAGCGCATGGACCGTTGCAGTAGGTGACATTTCTTAGGCTTAAATTTCAAATTTGCGGAACGCATCCTGGCGAACACCGCCTCCAACCGCAGTAAATGCTCATCAAATGTGCGGCTGAAGACGATAATATCATCTAAATATATCAGACATGTCTCCCACTGCAACCCCGTTAACACCAACTCCATCAACCTTTGAAATGTGGCAGGGGCAGCATTCAGCCCCATCGGAAGACAATTAAATTGGAATAACCCCTGCGGCATACGGAAAGCAGTCTTCTCCCGCGAGGGCTCGTCAAGGGGAAGCTGCCAGAATCCCGAAAAGAGATCAAGCGTTGAAAAGAACTTCGCCCCCGACAAGGCATCGAGGGAGTCGTCCATACGCGGCAGGGGGTACGCATCTGCCACAGACACTTTATTCAATTTCTGAAAGTCGACACAAAATCGCAATTTGCCATCCTTCTTTTTAACCAAAACAACAGGCGCGCCCCATCGGCTGTTAGATGGAGATATTATGTCCGCAGCCAACATGTCATCCACTGCCCCTCAAACCTGATCTCGCTCCGCCGGACTCATCCGATGCGAGTTCAACCGAATAGGGGCAGCGTCCCCTGTGTCAGGGGACGCTGCCCCTAAAGCAACGAGGTGCGTCCCAAGTCCAAATCGTCGGAGCTAAACACATCAGAATAACTCAACAATAATTTACGAAGCGAACCACGTTGTTCACCGGAAAGGGAAGAATTTTCCCCACACAATTCGGCGATCCAGCGATTATCAGCGGCACCAGGACCTGAAACACCACCAACCACGACCTGGCTGCCCAGATGATCTTGTGCCGTAAACGCCGTAGTGGCATGTGCCACAACCGTACTAGCCGGCACACACACATTTTCGGTACTTGTGTAGTGGTGATACGCGCTGGGTGTATATGTCGTGTGCCAGCGCGTATGTACGGGTGTGTGTGTGGTGACGCGCGCTGACGGGGAGGAGCAGGCGTCAGTGCGCGGGTGGGGGTAGTGCTGCTGATTGGCTGTGTGCCGGTGACGCGCCCAGAGGGAGTGATCGGGTAGCAGCGCGGTGTGATTGGTCGGGGAGTGGAAACACGCGCTGAGCGGAACCGGATCGTGGGGATAGCGCGTGGGGATTGGGTAACTGAGGAGCGGTGCCGACGTTGAGGTCCGCATCCGCTCCGTCTCCCAGGAAGAAGAGGTATATAAGGTGATGCACAGAGGAGCAGGGGGCAGAAGTGGAACCATCTAAGAATGAAGACGAAGGTGCAGAGATAGAGCCCGGAGAGGAGAGTAATGGAGAGGAGAGGAGAGCAAGAGAGAACGGTCTACACGAGCCGAGTATGCATACGGTGTAGCCAGAGAGAGAGAAAGGTCTACACGAGCCGAGTATGCATACGGTGTAGCCAGAGAGAGAGATGCAAAGTCTACACGAGGCGAGTGGAGAGTGTAGCAGAGGCGCAGAGTCTACACGAGGCGAGAGAAGAGTGTAGCCGAGGCGCGGAGTCTACACGAGGCACAGAGAGCCAGCAGCACAGAATCCAGAGAGTCAAGAGAAGCGTAGGGTGAAGAAGAAGAGGTCACGAGTTGTACCGTTGTATGGTGACCGCATTGTGAAGAAGAGAGGCCACGCGTTGTATTGTTACAAGTCAAGATTTAATAAAAGAAGTGTGTTCCCGTCAAGGAGTTTCCTGCCGTCATTTTCCAATACTTCATCTGGCGTCAGAAGTGAAACGGGCTTCCAAGTATGGAGACAAGGAAGACCCGTAGGACCCACGGGATTGACCGCGAGGAAGACCTGGACGACTCGGGGCCGCTGGTGGCGGGGGGTGAGGAAGAGGACTTGCCCACGCTGCAGGGTCCGTCGACGGCGCCGGCCGAGCGACCGGGGACCGACGCCGGGCTTCGTGAGGCGCACTCCCGACTGGCGGAGCTGCTGCTCGCCGCCGCGTCCATCTTGGCGGAGATTAGCTCGTCGGGAGGAGCGGGGACGGTGGGGGACATTTTACAAGGTCGCCCCGCAGATTCCCGCCAAAACGAATGGGGGATTCCCGCCATTGCGCCTGGGCCTACTTTTGGCGGGAACGGCGAGCGCCACGTGGTGGTGGGTTCCCAAGCGCGCGCATCGACGTCATCAGTGCGCGAGGGGGTCCGCCATCTTACGTCTGCTGCTGGAGCCGCCATCTTAGACACCGACGGACAGGCGGAGAGGAACCACGAGGCGGATGACTTCATTTTTCAGCAGCGCCTGCCCACGTTGTCAGCCTTCAAGGCGGAAGGCGGAGACTGGGGCCAATTTCAGCGAAGGTTTTTGGCGCATCAAGAGATGTCAGCGTGGTCCGATGCTACGGCGCTGCGGGCATTGCCCGCCATGCTGGACGACGATGCGCTCGCGGCCTTCAGGGCTGCACGGAAGTCGGACCGCTCCACGCTGAAGGATGCGCTGGGTTTGTTGGCCAGGGTCTACGGGCCTCCCTCTACGTGCCGCCATCAGTTCTACGCAAGACGGAAAGCGGCCACGGAGACCGCGCTGGCCTATCGCACGGCGTTGCTGGCTCTTGCTGATGCTGCGTTCCCTCGGATGGACGAGGAGGGCCAAGACGCGATGGTTTTGGAGCAGCTGCTCAAGTTGGCGCAGGACCTGGGGGTCCCTATCAACACAGCTGACGAGATTGATATTTCTTCTTTGAGAGTCGCTACGAGTATTCAAGCGCACGAGGCCCTACAACGGAAGCAAGGCGTTGGTTGCAACGCTGCTGTCGTCGCAGCCCCGGGTTTGGTGGTCGCCGAACCCCAAGTCGTCAACCCACGAGAGGAGGCGTTCGCCACGGGACGACCAGGGGACTGGAGGCCGGGGGCCCGGTCGCCTCTGCGATCGGGCCGAAAGTCGGAGCAACCAAGATCTACTCCGACCCTCGTCACGTGCTATAACTGCGGCCTCCGGGGCCACGTGGCGTCCGGGTGCCGCGCTCCGCGGCAGCGCGCCATGGGAGCTCGGCTGGACGACGACCGAGAGCCCAAGTCATCTCTACAATCCCCGGCAAGTCGCGGCACCTCACACGCTCGGCCTGTTTATTCGGCACACATGGGACGCCGCGTTGCGGCGGAGGAGGGCCGGTTAAGGTTCGGGGATTCGGTTCGGCGAGGAGGGTTCGGCCGGGACCAGGGAGACATTGAATGGGCGGAATTGGGGCATAGAATTGTGGCTGCTTCGGCGGGTTCGTCCGTTGTTACGGGATCTATTGATGGGGTTGAGATTAGGGTGTTAGTGGACACGGGGGCATCGGCAACTATTATATCGGACCTCATTTATAATATTCTTCCAGTCCAATGTCGTCCGCTGCTTCCAGTGGATGTGCCATTTTACGCCGCTAATGGGGGATCGTTGGGCATTATCGGTCAGGTTAGGGCGTCCATTTGCATTGGAGATATCAAATTGTCGGGACCCGTTTTCGTTTCGTCTTCTTTGGCAGTTCCGTGTTATTTGGGCACTGATTTTTTGGCTAAAATGCCTATTAAAATTCTTATCGATCAACGATGCATTGAACTGCCATCGGGTCGCCGGATTTCATTTTTGACGGGCCCTACTGACATTCGGACGGCGTGCGCTACAATACAAGCGGTGGCGACGCAGACAGTGCAAGTGCCCCCGGGTTCACAGATGTTGATTCCCCTCCGGTTGCGGAAACCATGGGTGAGGGAGGCTTCGGGACAGAGTATGCTTTTGGGCCCTTCTAACAAGGCTGTCGGGGGTCTTGATTTATCGGTGGCTCACACTTTGGTGCGGGCTGACAGGGATCCGTTTGTGATGGTTTTGAACGCGGGGTCGCGACCAGCTGTCATTCCGCAGGGCACCGTGCTGGCTCACGCGGCGCAGGTCCCTGGGGATGATGGGTTGGTTGCGCAGGTGGGCTCGAGCCCCGCGCGGAACGTTGAGCCAAGGGAAGACCTTGAGTGGGTCCATTCGTTATGTGCCGCCTCGGACGATTTGTCGACGGCGCAGTTGGGTGCGCTGCGCGAGTTGCTCATTGAATTCTCTGATGTATTCAGTAAACATAAGTATGACATTGGGTGCACGGATTTGTTGCACCATCACATTGAAACGGGCGATGCGGCGCCGGTCAGGCTAAATCCCTTCCGACTGAGTCCCGTGGAGAAGGAACATGTTCAGTCGGCTGTTAACGATATGCTAGAAGACGATATTATTTCGCCCTCCTCTAGCCCGTGGGGAGCGCCTATTGTGCTGGTTAAGAAGCAGGACGGGTCCCTGCGATTCTGCGTTGATTTCCGTCGCCTGAATAAGATCTCTGTGGCTGACGCGTATCCGCTCCCCAGGATGGATGAGTCCCTCGATGCATTGTCTGGTGCGCGATATTTTTCGACTCTTGATTTGTTATCGGGGTTTTGGCAGTTGCCGCTCGACGAAGAGTCGAAACCTAAGACAGCATTTCGGACTCCAGGGGGGCTGTTCCAGTTTAACCGGTTACCCATGGGACTTCACTCCTCTCCAGCGACGTTTCAGCGACTTATGGAGCTGGTTTTGTCGGGCTTGCAGTGGGATACATGCTTGATTTATATGGACGATGTCATTGTTTTCAGTAAAACGTTTGAAGAACACCTCCGGCGATTGAGAGGGGTGTTCTTGCGAATGCGATCGGCTAAGTTGAAATTTAAACCGGCCAAATGTCACCTCCTTCATAGGTCCGTTAGATACTTGGGTCACATTGTCGATTCTTCGGGGATCTCCACCGATCCCGCGAAGACGGATTGTGTCGGTTCGTGGCCGACACCTACGTCCGTTTCCGACGTGCGTAGTTTCATCGGGTTTGCTTCTTATTATCGGCGGTTCGTTGAGCACTTCGCCACTATTGCAAAACCCTTGCACGCTCTAACGGCGAAGGGAGTGAAGTTCAAATGGGGACCGGAGGAGGAGGCCGCGTTTCGCTCCCTCCGGGACGCCTTGGTGGGTGCCCCACCCTTGTGTTATCCCGATTTTGCCAGTCCCTTTTTGCTGGACACGGATGCTAGCAACACGGGCATTGGGGGGGTGCTATCCCAAGTCGTTGGGGGTGTCGAAAGAGTTGTCGCCTACGGTAGTAGGGTGTTGTCTCCGGCGGAGCAGCGCTACTGTGTCACCCGTCGCGAGCTGCTTGCCATTGTCTTTTTTTGTGCAGCAGTTTAGGCCATATCTTTATGGTCGTCACTTTACAGTCCAAACGGACCACGCGGCGCTACAGTATTCATTGAGGGTCGCCCAGCCCTCGGGCCAGTTGTCGCGTTGGTTGGAAGTCCTCCAGGACTATCAGTTTACGACTACGTACCGTAAGGGGTTGCGACACACGAATGCCGATTGCTTGTCGCGGTTGTTGCCTTGTGATGAATGCGCGTGTTTGTCGGGATCGGCGCGCTGTAAACCGACGCTTGCGGGGGAGATGGGGGCGCTGGCTGCGACAGCGGGCGCACCGATCGGGGATGATTCCACTGCCTCTCAGGGTCGGGACTCGCTGCTCTCGCTGTCGCTCAGCGAATGGGGCCGCCTCCAGATGGCGGACAGCTCGCTGCTAGCATTGCGCCGCAAGGTTGGGGGTCCCGAGGGGGACCAGGAGCGTACCGGCTCCTATGTACTTGAGCAGGGCGTGTTATTGAAATGGGACAGTTTGTCCCGGCGGAACGCACTCGTGGTGCCTTCCGCTGTGAGGGGGAGGGTTGTCTTGGCGGCACACGAACGCCTCTTGCACTTGGGAGTTAACAAGACGCTTGCCCTGCTTCAGCGTGACTATTACTGGCCGGGAATGGGAAGTGATGTGGTGCATATTCTGAAGGGGTGCGTTGAGTGCGCCAGGCGTAAACCACCGGCCGTGGCAGCTAATCCACCGCTGCAATCTATTCAGGTCTCGCGTACCAACGAGCTCGTTGCACTCGATATTTTGGGGCCCTTCCCAGTCACGCCGAGAGGGAATAAATATTTGTTAGTGGGGGTCGAATACTTTACCCGATGGCCTATGGCGTGGCCTCTCGCTAACCAGTCGGCAGCGGCTGTGACGGATGCCTTCGTCCAGGGCTATGTCTTGGACAAGGGGGCTCCCGAACGCCTGCTGACCGACCAAGGTAAAAAATTTTCGAGTAAATTGTTGCAAGAGGTGTGCGATCTGTTGGGTACCAAGAAGGTGCGTACCTCCCCGTACCACCCACAGACTGACGGGATGGTGGAGAGACTCCACAAAACCTTGACTTCCATGCTGTGCCAGCAGGTGTGCGAGGCACATGTAGATTGGGACCTGCAGGTCCCGGGAGTCCTTGCCGCGTATAGAATGGCCCCCCATGCAGCTACGGGGTTTTCCCCATTCTATTTGATGTACGGTCGGGAAGCTGACCCGCCAATGGAAACGCAACTTGGCCTGTCCGCTCCACGAACTAATTCTAATTTGGCAGAACATATTAAGTTTAATATTCACAAGCTGACAGAGGCGAGGGAGGCCGCACGGCTTAATTCGCGGGCTCGCCAAATTGCTAATGAACGGTTGCGGGCACGGAAGGTGTCCATGCACGAATGGAAACCAGGTGACAGGGCCTGGCTGCATTGCCCTCAGGCACCCTTGGCTACGTCGCCTAAATTGTTGAGACCGTGGAGGGGACCCGTGGAGGTCGTGCGCGTTGCACGGCCCCAGTGCGTTCAGATAAAGTGGGGAAAGCGCCGTTGGTACGTTCACCCCTCCCGACTGAAACCGTTCTCGCCTCCATATGGCCTCCCCTTGTGTCGTGATGGCCGGGCGTGTGACGTGACCGGCGACCCAGAGGGGGAAATGTCTCTGCCTGATCCACACGTATTTTCGCCTGATCTGCTCCCAGGTGTCTCGGAACTGACAGCTGCCGATCACCGGCGGCCGGATCTCCGCGGCGGGGCCGGCCCTTTCAGGCCCGTTCCGCGCCGTCTGGAGCAGCCGGAACCGCCGGACGGTCGTCAGTGTCCCGCCCCATACGGTGGACCAGCCAGACGGACTCGCGCCAGGTCGTGCTACTTTGCATGACCTGCCTCGTGAGGAGTCGGGGCAGTTGGAGCGCCTCGTCACTGCGTGTAGTCGCAGGGACGTGGGGCGCGTTCGTTTCGAATTTGCTCGTATCGTGTTATTGTTGACTTTTCGTGTTCATTGTCAATCTGTACATAGTTATTCTTGTTGTTGTTGTTGTTGTGTTATGTTACGGGGCACACTCGGGGGGTTACGGGGTTTTTTTTTGTTGGTTGTCGTTTTATCGTCGCGGTTGGTTGTTGTTAGCAGCCGGGCCGGCTGCGAGCTATGTGGGAGGGGGTGATGTAGTGGTGATACGCGCTGGGTGTATATGTCGTGTGCCAGCGCGTATGTACGGGTGTGTGTGTGGTGACGCGCGCTGACGGGGAGGAGCAGGCGTCAGTGCGCGGGTGGGGGTAGTGCTGCTGATTGGCTGTGTGCCGGTGACGCGCCCAGAGGGAGTGATCGGGTAGCAGCGCGGTGTGATTGGTCGGGGAGTGGAAACACGCGCTGAGCGGAACCAGATCGTGGGGATAGCGCGTGGGGATTGGGTAACTGAGGAGCGGTGCCGACGTTGAGGTCCGCATCCGCTCCGTCTCCCGGGAAGAAGAGGTATATAAGGTGATGCACAGAGGAGCAGGGGGCAGAAGTGGAACCATCTAAGAATGAAGACGAAGGTGCAGAGATAGAGCCCGGAGAGGAGAGTAATGGAGAGGAGAGGAGAGCAAGAGAGAACGGTCTACACGAGCCGAGTATGCATACGGTGTAGCCAGAGAGAGAGAAAGGTCTACACGAGCCGAGTATGCATACGGTGTAGCCAGAGAGAGAGATGCAAAGTCTACACGAGGCGAGTGGAGAGTGTAGCAGAGGCGCAGAGTCTACACGAGGCGAGAGAAGAGTGTAGCCGAGGCGCGGAGTCTACACGAGGCACAGAGAGCCAGCAGCACAGAATCCAGAGAGTCAAGAGAAGCGTAGGGTGAAGAAGAAGAGGTCACGAGTTGTACCGTTGTATGGTGACCGCATTGTGAAGAAGAGAGGCCACGCGTTGTATTGTTACAAGTCAAGATTTAATAAAAGAAGTGTGTTCCCGTCAAGGAGTTTCCTGCCGTCATTTTCCAATACTTCACTTGCATTAAGCACCTGCAGAAACGGCTGCTGGTTAGGCCGGACAATAGTTTGTGCCCCAACGAGCGCCGCTCCGCCCGTTATAGTGGCGGACGGCGACAGCAAAATCCCAATTGCACCCTGATGACCAGGTACAGGCTTCCGATATCGCAAAGGGATAAGCATCTGTGAGCCAGTTGGAATATCAACAGATACCTCGGACAGCGCCTGCACCTGAGCGACCAGGGCAGGTCGCTCCCAGGGCGACGGTAGAAATGTAATTTTTCGCCCACCCGGTAATTCAATGCAGTTTTGATTAATTCGAATTAGAATGGGCATCTTGGCCAGGTAGTCAGTTCCCAACAAGCAAGGAACCGCGAGGGACCTCAAAATTAACACAATTCCCGAGGCCGACACTCCCCCGATAGATATTGTAGCGTCCACCTGGCCCACAATGCCGATGCTACCCCCGTTGGCAGCGACGCAGGAATCGTAAACCGGACGCACGGCCTCAGGTGGGATGTTCAACAGATGGAAAATGACATCCGATATAATGGTCGCGGACGCCCCTGAATCCACTAACACACGTACGTCCACCCCTTGTATAGAACCAGGTACAGTGGACGAACCAGTAGCGGCCGCGACGACCCGCCGTGCCAATTTACGCCACTTCGTTACCGAGCGACGTGGCCCAGTCGATGGCCTCCCCCCGTTAATAACAACACCCGGATCGCACGACAACGGTAATGAGTGAGGTGTCAAGCCTTGCCGGGTGTCTGGTGCGCACCGACTTGCCTGTCCTGGAGGATCCTTCCGTGGCACGTCCGCTGACGAGGCCTCCTGCTGGGGCGGACCCGGGACGCGGGCCCAGCAGTCCCTGGCGTAATGGCCTTTACGGCCGCAGCGGAAGCAGTCAATGTTGTTGCGCCGCGCCGCAGGCACCCCGTCCCGACGCTCCCGTGGCGGTGGCGCAGATTGCGGCCCCCGCGTACTGCGGGCCGACCACTGAGCAGAGGCGGCTGTCAGCTCCTGCGGGCCCCCCCCGTCAGGAACGTACACCGCCTTCTTGGGATCCCAACTTGCAGCACCTCCATCGACGATGGGCCCCCCCGTCCACGCCGTGACTTGCTTCCAACGGCGCAGGTTGAACTGGGCATCAAGACATTTAGCGGCTGCCCGGGACGTAAGCTTTTCGTGGTCACACACCGGCATAGGGATCCCCAAATCCCGGGACAGCTCGAGCATCTTACCCAAGATGAGAGGTTCGAGCAGGTCAGGCTCCGTCTCCGGGTATGCAGCCATAGCCAACTCCAATACCGCACCCCTATATGCCACCGGCGACTCCTCGGGTGCTCGCTGACGTTGAACAAACCGGCAATGAGCATCATCCGGTGGCTCATATGCATCTGCCATCTCGTCGAAAACTCCTCTCAATGTTTTCTTCTTCTCGGCCTTAATGGAGCGGAAGAATCTCACCGACTCGTCATCGAGAAGAGTCGGTAAAACCTCCAATGCCTCAGCGTCCGTCCACCTTGCTGAGCGTACCGCCGCCAGAAATCTGCAGGCGAAAGCACTCCAATCGCCCCCGATGGAGAATTCTTTGACGGTCGTGAGATGATGACTGCGACTCCTTGTTGCACCGTCCTCAGCCGATGACTCACCAGGCGGCATATTCAAAATGTCGTCGCATCGCAACGTGTTCAAGATGGCGGCCTCTCGCCGCGGAGAGCGCTAGATGGCGGCTTCCCGCCGTTCTTCTCCTGCCACGCCCAAGATGGCGTCTTCTTGCCGCGTGGCCAATGGCGCCGACAGCGGAGGCAAGGCAGCGACCTGCGGACCTCCATCGGCTCTCCCCAACGCCGTCCTCGGCGTGACGAGCTCGCACAATTGCGCGAGCACGATTTTCAGTGTCTCCAGCTGCGCCGCCATCTGCCTCCATCGCCAATCTGCGTCCTCTGGTGCAGACGGGTCGACCGACGCGGCGACATCTTGGACTCCCGGACCCGCACTTGTTCCCGCACGGATCTCCTCCTCCATCGCAGGCAGGTCGACCGCCCGAGGAAGGTCGTCGTCGTCGGATGATGTAGCAGATGATGGCGCAGGAATATTCTTTCTTCTGAGCTGTTTTGACATGCCATTTCACTTCTGACACCAGTGTAATAAAGGACTCGATCCTGGGTCTGTCTCCGTTGTCCTTTATTCGGGTTCTTACACTTGTCCCACACGGCCCTCGCTCAGAGCTCTCCCCTTGGCAGCTCCATAGCTGCACTCGCTCCCGTAGTCTCCACACCTCTGCAGCTCCGCTGCAGATCCCCTGTGCAGTCCTCCGGCTGCCCTCACTGCAGCTCCACCGCTGCCCTCACTGCAGCTCCACCGCTGCCCGTCGTTCCTCCGCGCTTGGTCACCGCTGGCCAACGGTGCCAAGTCTTACTCTGCGTGTGTGTGGCGATCTCGCCAATCCTCGACCTCCGCCCTGCGTGGCCTCACTCTAACTCTATCTCCCACACTCCCCCGTCTCTTCCGGTTTCTCTCTCTTAAGACCTCACCCCTCTCTCACACGTGACCTAACTCCTCCCCCCTCATGACGTCATATCCGCGAGGCCGTTTCTGCCCACATTACACAAGTGTTCTGTATTTTTAATATATAGTAGTCCCTCGCTTAACGGTGACATCAGTTAACGATTTTTCAGTTAATGTTAAACCTCCCATAGGACTCTATGGTTTTGACTCACGTTAACGTCATTGATTAACAGTATGTTTTATATTAGCGGTCCCTAACCTTTTTGGCACCAGGGACCGGTTTCCTGGAAGAAGCTCTCCAGCGACGTTTGTTTTTTACTCATTTTGGCTAGGGTTAGCTTGTGGGATTACCAAAACTGTGACCGAGACAAGTGCGCAGTGCGGGAAAGAGGCGCAGACGGAAGTCATCTTCTTAGGTTTTTTCGGTAAAGTCACGTAGGTAAAACATCTAAATTAATGATGCAGCTAATCTGGCTGTGACGGTCCCACCTGATGACGGAGACTTGTGTTGCCTCCGAAACGTCGTGTATTTTATTTTATTTTCATTAATTTAGATGTTTTACCTACGTGACTTTACCGAAAAAACCTAAGAAGATGATTCCTTGCAGTCACGAAAGCTTCAAATCTAGAAGCAGACGGAAGTGGTCAATAAAATAATGGCGGGCGACGCGAGGAATCACCGCTCTCACCTCCTGCTGTGCAGCCCGGTTCCTAACAGGCCACGGACCGGCACCAGTCCACGGGCGGGGGTTGGGGACCCCTGTTTTATATTATACACGCGGTCACGAATTTCGGCAAATCCGAGCGTTCGTAAGTGGGACTCGGCATGCCTCAGCGAATCAGCGATGCCTGTTCATAAGCCTTTAGACCTCGAGTGGAATTGTTAATCGTATCTTATATTTAAATAAAACGCCTTTATCCAAGGCGATTCATAAGTGTTATGAGTTGCACAACGAGGGTAGCTAAAAGTGATACGGTGAATTAGGGATGGAGTATTAGGGAGGGAGGATAGTGGGTTCAGGAATTACGGTGGGTACCTTGGGATGGAGGGAATGATGGACCAGGGAGAAGAGATGGGTCTTGATGGAGTGAAAACAGCTCTCTTGCATACTAAGTGCTTTTTACTTATTTTTCAACTCATAAGTGAATTCGTTGCGATAGCAATGGCCTCGAAAGTGAATTCGCAAAAGGAAACGAGGAATAGGAAAGTAACTCGTTTTAAAACGAAGCAGGACGTTTTTAAGGTTCACTTCCGATTATCTTAGAATGGTTTCATGCTTTTAACGTGTAATTTCTATATTAAGTTAGCAGTTATCTCGGTAAGCAGTAGTTTTCGTGTAAAGGATTAAAAACGTAAACTGAGGGACTACTGCATATACATATTGTCCATTCTCTAGACCACAATATCAGGTTACTCTTGCAAATAAGATAACTCTGTTCTCTTGAGTTGTCACCTGGTTTAAACATTAACTTGACTACATTTCACGAGAGGTCATATATATAATGAGGACAATAAACTCTGTACCTTTGACTGCAACGGCAAAAGACAGACTGATACCGAAGCTGTAAACCTGGCTCATGTTTACGAATGCACTGTACATTAACTAAGGCAACCTGATTCACCCCTTTTTTCCCTATAATCTTTAGTCATTCTTACACACGCATTATTATTTAAAGTCACGCACAGCTACAATGTAATTCATCTACCGGTATGCCCATAATAGCCTGACTAAGAATCAACTAACTTTTTTTCAAGTGGTTCACGCACCATTGGGATGTTTGTCAATTTCACTTGAAATAGCGAGTGCACGGCATCGTTTGGGAAGGAAAAAAGGGCACCCAGAGAACACCCGCCATGCATGAGGACATGACACTGGGTGGTCGTTACAGTTGGTCTGAGATTAGGAGCACTCCCTTTAAGAGTGTGCTCCTAATCTCGGCTCGTTACCTGTATAAAAGACACCTGGGAGCCAGAAATCTTTCTGATTGAGAGGGGGCCAAATACTTATTTCCCTCATTAAAATGCAAATCAACTTATAACATTTTTGACATGCGTTTTTCTGGATTTTGTTGTTGTTATTCTGTCTCTCACTGTTCAAATAAACCTACCATTTAAATTATAGACTGATAATTTATTTGTCAGTGGGCAAACGTACAAAATCAGCAGGAGATCAAATACGACTTCTTCTATTCAATTGATGAATTGGCCAAACAATCTTCAAAGACTGCTGTTTGGTGGTCAATAACTTAGACCCCTTCAAAAATGGCAGCTGCCCTCACGTCCTGTATCCCTGAAGGCTCATGATGCAAATGGCGTCACGAAGCCCTGCCCATCACCTCCCGTCCAGCAACACATGTGGGAAGTGGTTAGATTTTTTCATCTTCCTCACAACTGGTTTTGTGTTATCTGATTGGTTGAGTGATAAAATGGATAATGGATAGAGTAATCGATTACTTAAATAATAAACTATATTTGCTTTACTCGTAAAAATTACTGTGTCATGCCACTTGAGACAGAGATAGTGAATAACAATGGGCTGTCTCCTGGTTAAAAGACGAAATTCAATCTCATTATGAACCGTTGACATTGATGGAAAAAAATGCAGCAAAAACTGAAACGTGCACGTAAAACCATGGAAATAAGCAGGCTTGGAATTTCGTTGAGAGACAGAAAGGGGAACATGTGGATTAGAGAACATAGAAAGGTTACAAACATTATCTTGACTGTTTAGAAAAGTAACTGAGCTTGGAAAGGACACGACAAAGAGTGAAGGAATGATGGCCGGGAGGTCGAGATTTAACGACGGAATGGCTGCAAAAGGAAAGAACACTCCAGAGAGAGAACATCAACTGGTGGATATGGAAAAATGATTCATCCTCAAGTAATGCTTCCCCTATGAAGGTTATAGCCCTTAACATTACAAATGAATGAACGAGTGAATGAAACTATAAGTGGTGGTTCTCACCATCAGTAGGAGTGTTCCTCTCAGCGCCAGCCCAGGCGAGCTCCTCCGCTTGGTCATGAAGTTCATCGCTCCTCACTCCTCGCCCTCAGACTTTCGACTCCTTTCTCACCTCTCACCTCCTATGACGGCTCCGTAATATTATTTTTCTCTTCAACTACTTTTAAACTATGTTTTTTTTTATTTCACCGGGTTAAGGCCCCACTGAGCTGTGTAACTCTTTTTCAAGAGCAACCTGGCTATCACAAATGATAGCAGCTCAACGAAGTGGCTTATCAAGTAGAATTGTAGAGCAGACACGTAAATCTAAACGCGTGATGTTGATTCTAAATGTGGAGGGAAAAATCCACATCTGTCTTGTTTCTCTATATTCCCCACTATATCTCTCCTGTATCCTCACCCTCTTGTCACGCTTCTCGACCCACTCTTGTCAGAAGCCTGAGTTCGCAAGCTTCTTCTCTACATTGTCACCTCCAAAGGTGTTTTTTAAATAAACCTCGCTCTTAACAGTTAAATCGCAGCCGGATTCAATGCTAAACGAAGAGACTAGGCAATTGCTTGGTGACACTGTGGGAAGTTTTCTCTTCGTGTTTTTTCTTACTGCGAGTTCCTTGCAAAGGTCACGTGCGTGGTTTATAGTGCTAAGTTTATGAGAGGCAGTTGGCAGTGTCTACTGTAACCCTGACAACGCAGGCTCGTTGAATGATAAGAGTCGTAATTGTGGGTGCGGTCACATGGTCAAGTGGTGCGCATACCTCCATTAATTACAAATCGCGTTCTTAAACCAAATAAATACGTGCCCTGGTTCATCCGAAATTTACGTGATCGCCTCGACACTACAGCAGTTGCAGAACTTTAAAAACAGTGGACAGAGTTTGATTTATTTTTATTGACGTGACTCTGCAGTCCAGTTAGTGGGTCTTATGCGCAGGAACAGGAAAGTGTTATTACTGAGCACGCACATCGATCGGTCAATCATTAGTATTCCTTCTAAATTCAAAGAGTAACAATCAAAATCGTCAGATGTGCTTTAAAAACGACTAATTTATACCTGTGTGAGTGGTTTTTGGGAAAGAGATGTGCGTAAAATGTATATTTTTGGATAATCCGCTGCCATCCTCGCTGTCATTAGCATGGATAATCGAGAGTCCACTGCATTAAAATATCTAGGTTTGGAAGTTAGAGATAATCTGCTAAATAGAAACATTGAGATTTGTTCATATTGTCAGGAGAGTGGTAAGAAACTAAAAACATTTTTTTTCCAGATGAGGGCACACTGAGCTAGATGGTAGCTCTTTTTCAAAAGCGATAACAAATTAGAGCTCAACAAAGTGTCTTATCACGTGGACATTTATAGGAGCCAAATACCCTAAACACGTGGCATTGATTCCAAGTGTGGAGGGAAAAACCGGAGGACCCAGAGAAAAATCCATGCGACCTCCACGGGGAGAGAGAGACAGACACCAAATATACAGCAGGGGTATGGGTCGGGAGCGAACCCACGACCTACTGCGTACCAGGCGAGGTAAGTTTACATCTCCTAGCCACCGATGTGCCCATAGTGGTAAGAACACAAAGAATGAGCACCTTGCCATGATTTATACACACACGTTATAATCACGTATCATGATCATAACGATGAGTTTTAGAAGATCTATCGTTATATCCCCAATACCAGGAAAACCCCTTTATTGTCTCTGCTCATTCACTAAGCAGCAGTTCAGAGTATTTGGCCTTCTTGAAGACGGTGGGTGCAGTGCTCTGCAGAGTGCCACCTACCGACTCCATAGTCTTACTGGGCGATTTCAATGTTGACGTGGGAAACGATGGAGACACCTGGAGAGGCGCGATTTGGAGGAATGCCCCTCCCCCCTGATCTGACCCCGAGTCGTGAGATGTTATTGGAATTCTGCGCTAGTCACGATATTTCGATAACAAACACAATATTCGAACACAACGCTATTAATGAGAGCACCTCTGGCCAAAGGTCAATTAATCACTTTTTAGTTGTATCATCGGACCTCAGGCAGTATGTTCTGGACACTCAGGTGAAGAGGGGGGCATAGCTGTCCACAGATCACAACTTGGTGGTTAGATGGATCCGACACTTGCAGCAATAACCAGATGGACGTGGAAGGCCCAAACGAATAGGAACGTCTGGCAGAAGACCCAGTGCACTTAGATTTAAACTTCCACCTCCGGGAAAACGTATCCTTCACTCCCAGAAAGGTCGTGGACATTGAGTCCGAGTGCACAATATTCAGGACATCGATTGTGGATACAGCTGTGAAAACTGTGGCCTGAAGGAACTTGGTGCCTGTCATGGCGGCAACCCTAGGACCCGCTGGTGGATACCAGCAGTGAGGAAAGCTGTCACATTGAAGAAGGAGGCTTTCTGAACTATGCTCAGAAAAAGTTTTCCCGCCTCGATTGACAAGTACCGGCTTGCCAAGAGGGCAGCAGCTGCAGGAGTCATTAATGCGAAAGCCCGGGCATGAGACAAGATTGGAGAGGCCATGGAGAGGGACTATCGGGCAGCCTCAAAGATGTCCTGGGAAACCATCCGACGCCTTAGGATGAGTCAATGGAACGTGGCCCAGGCTGTTTTCAGTAAGGGGGGTGAAACATTAAACTCAACTAAGGAGATAGTTTAGAGGTGGAAGGAACACTTTGAGGAGCTCCTCAACCTGGTGGACATGCCCTCCTCTCAGGAGACAGCCCTGGAAACAGCTGATATGGTCGGAACCCACACGACTGCTGAGGACCTTCACATCAGCAAAGCTGCTGGGGCGGACAATATTCACCTGGCTCCACCCACACCCCAACCCCCCCCCCCCCATCCTGCGCCCGTCCTCCTTGGCTCCTCCCCCTCCTCTTACCCTCCTTCTCCATCACCTTGCTGACTCCACCCACACCCCAACCCCCCCCCCATCTTGCGCCCGTCCTCCTTGGCTCCTCCCCCTCCTCTATCACCTTCCTGGCTCCACCCACATCCCAACCCCCCCCTCCCCATATTGCGCCCGTCCTCCTTGGCTCCTCCCCCTCCTCGTCTAACCTATATAATTCATTCTTTGTCCGTCTGTCCGTCCGTCCGTCTGTCCCTCTGCGTACGCTCGCTTTGGAGGGATTTGGCGCTCGGGCCGTGGGGTTTAGGAAGAAAAATTTTTGCAGGTGGGCACGCCCCCGGCCACGCGGTAAACTTAGGCATTTCCGATTTTTCGTCTCTAAACTTTAAATCGGACCGATTATCGATTTAGTGCGATTTATATTTATTTATTTAACGCTTTATTTACTTATTTACTCTTGCCGGCCGGCGCGGACCACGGCGGTTGCCCCTGGCAACGGGTAGAGACGCGTTCGCTGCTGGGTGGACGCCATTTTGAATTACCATTAAAAATATGCGCACGCATTAACACACGATTCTGAGGTAAATTCATCAAAGTTTCACGTCCTCTTCACTCCCCTCCCACCCCAATGTGTGCAATTACTATTATAGGGTCGGTAGATAATAAAATTATAGCGATTAGACAGTATTATTGTAGCGCGGGGGGGGGGGGTATTGGCCCCAGTACACAGCCTCAGCTGGGTAGGCAATCTAGGCAAGGCCGGAGGCTCTGCACGGTACTAGGCCTCGACACCCCACCCGTGTCAAGCGACGACTTTGTGGTATAAACTCGATATACCCGGCGTTGCCCGGGGGGAAAATACATTTAAAATCTTCTGAAAACTTTAAAACATTACATACCAATGAAAATAAAACTGTGTAATTACTTTTAAACCCGACGCGCCAAGAATCGATTCTCTGAATCGCGCAAAGGAATCGAAGGTTGTTGATTCCTTTAGATTCGGACGATTCCCGTTTACTATAAGTTGGTTAAAGTCCATATAAACTGCTACGAACGGGAAATATCCGGCGTTGACCGGGGCAAAAATGTTATTAAAAACTCCTGAAAACATTAAAACATAACATTCCAATGAAAATAAAACTCTGTCATTCAAAATGTAAACCCCCAACATGACAGGAATCGATTCTTTGAATCGCACAAATGACTAATCGAAGGTTGTAGATTACTTTTGGAAGGCGCTGTTCCCGTTTAATATAAGTTGGTTATAGAGTTGATATAAACTGCTACGAATGGGAAATATCCGGCGTTGACTGGGGCAAAAATATAATGGTGAGGGTGTGATTGGTGAGGATGAGTAGTGAGGGTGAGTGGTGAGGGTGAGTGGTGAGGGTGAGTGGCGGTTGTGAGTGGCGATTGTGAGTGGTGATTAGTGAGTGGTGAGGGGAGGTTGAGTGGTGAGGGAGAGTGGTGAGGGAGAGTAGTGAGTGGTGAGGGTGAGTGGTAAGTGGTGAGGGTGAGTGGTGATTGGTGAGGGAGAGTGGTGAGGGAGAGTGGTGAGGGAGAGTGGTGAGGGAGAGTGGTGAGGGAGAGTGGTGAGGGAGAGTAGTGAGTGGTGAGGGTGAGTGGTAAGTGGTGAGGGTGAGTGGTGATTGGTGAGGGAGAGTGGTGAGGGAGAGTGGTGAGGGAGAGTGGTGAGGGAGAGTAGCGAGTGGTGAGGGTGAGTGGTAAGTGGTGAGGGTGAGTGGTGATTGGTGAGGGTGAGTGGTGAGGGTGAGTGGGGAGGGTGAGTGGCGGTTGTTAGTGGTGATTAGTGAGGGGTGAGTGGTGAGGGTGAGCGTGAGTGGTGAGGTTGAGTGGTGAGCAGTGAGGGTGATTGGTGAGGATGAGTGGTGAGGGTGAGTAGTGAGGGTGAGTGGTTGTTGTGAGGGTGAGTGGTTGTTGTGAGGGTGCGTGGTGAGGGTGAGTGGTAAGAGTGAGTGGTGAGGGTGAGTGACGGTTGTGAGAGGTGATTAGTGAGTGGTGAGGGTGAGTGGTGAGGGTTAGTGGTGAGGGTGAGTGGCGGTTGTGAGTGGTGATTAGTGAGGGGTGAGTGGTGAGGGTGAGCGTGAGTTGTGAGGGTGAGTGGTGAGGGTGAGCGGTGAGGGTGAGCAGTGAGTGTGGGTGGTGATTGGTGAGGATGTGATTGGTGAGGATGAGTGGTGAGTGGTCAGGGTGAATGGTGAGCGGTGAGGGTGAGTGTTGAGGGTGAGTGGTGAGCGGTGAGGGTGAGTGTTGAGGGTGAGTGGTGAGTAGTGAGGGTGAGTGGTGAGCGTGACTGGTGAGTGGTGAGGGAGAGTGGTGAGGGAAAGTGGTGAGGGTGAATGGTGAGGTTGAGTGGTGAGGGTGAGTGGTGAGGGTGAATGGTGAGGGTGAGTGGTGAGGGTGAGTGGTGATTGGTGAGGGTGAGTGGTGAGGGTGAGTGGGGAGGGTGAGTGGCAGTTGTGAGTGGTGATTAGTGAGAGGTGAGTGGTGAGGGTGAGCGTGAGTGGTGAGGGTGAGGTTGAGTGGTGAGCGGTGAGGGTGAGCAGTGAGGGTGAGTGGTGATTGGTGAGGGTGAGTGGTGAGGGTGAGTGATGAGGGTGAGTGGTAAGAGTGAGTGGTGAGGGTGAGTGACGGTTGTGAGAGGTGATTAGTGAGTGGTGAGGGTTAGTGGTGAGCATGAGTGGTGAGGGTGAATGGTGAGGGTGAGTGGTGAGTGGTGAGGGCGAGCGGTGAGGGTGAGTGATGACAAAGAGTGGTGAGGTTGAGTGGTGAGTAGTAAGGGTGAGTGGTGATGGTGAGGGTTAGTGGCGAGGGTAAGTGGTGAGTGGTCAGTGGTGAGCGGTCAGGGTTAGTGGTGAGGGTGAGTGGTGATGGTGAGGGGTGAGTGGTGAGTGGTGAGGGTGAGTGGTGAGTGGTGACGGTGAGTGGTGAGGGAGAGTGGTGAGGGAGAGGGGTGAGGGTGAGTGTTGAGGGTGAATGGTGAGGGTGAGTGGTGAGGGTGAGTGGTGAGGTTGAGTGGTCAGGTTAAGTGGTGAGGGTGAGTGGGGAGGGTGAGTGCTGAGGGTGTGGTGAGAGTGAGTGGTGAGGGTGAGTGGTTAGGATTTGTGATGATGGTGAGTGGTGAGTGTTGAGGGTGAGTGGTGAGGGTGTGTGGTCAATAGTAAGGGTGAGTGGTGAGAGTGAGTGGTGGGTGGTGAGGGTGAGTGGTGAGGTTGAGTGGTGAGGGTTAGTGGAGAGTGGTTATTGGTCAGTGGTGATTGGTCAGGATGAATGGTGAGTAGTGAGGGTGAGGTTGAGTCGTGAGGTTGAGTGGTGAGGGTGAGTGGTGGTTGTGACGGTGAGTGGTGAGTAGTGAGGGTGAGTGGTGAGGGTGAGTGGTGAGGCAGAATGGTGAGGGTGAATGGTGAGTGGTGAGGGAGAGTGGTGAGGGTGAGTGGTGATGGTGAGGGGTGAGTGGTGAGGGTGAGTGGTGAGGGTGAGTGGTGATGGTGAGTGGTGAGGGTGAGGGGTGAGTGGTGAGCGGTCAGGGTTAGTGGTGAGTGGTGATGGTGAGGGGTGAGTGGTGAGTGGTGAGGGTGAGTGGTGACGGTGAGTAGTGAGGGAGAGTGGTGAGGGAGAGCGGTGAGGGTGAGTGTTGAGGGTGAATGGTGAGGGTGAGTGGTGAGGGTGAGTGGTGAGGTTGAGTGGTCAGGTTAAGTGGTGAGGGTGAGTGGGGAGGGTGAGTGCTGAGGGTGTGGTGAGAGTGAGTGGTGAGGGTGAGTGGTTAGGATTTGTGATGATGGTGAGTGGTGAGGGTGAGTGTTGATGTTGAGGGTGAGTGGTGAGGGTGTGTGGTCAATAGTAAGGGTGAGTGGTGAGAGTGAGTGGTGGGTGGTGAGGGTGAGTGGTGAGGTTGAGTGGTGAGGGTTAGTGGAGAGTGGTGAGTGGTTATTGGTCAGTGGTGATTGGTCAGGATGAATGGTGAGTAGTGAGGGTGAGGTTGAGTGGTGAGGTTGAGTGGTGAGGGTGAGTGGTGGTTGTGACGGTGAGTGGTGAGTTGTGAGGGTGAGTGGTGAGGGTGAGTGGTGAGGCAGAATGGTGAGGATGAATGGTGAGAGTGAGTGGTGAGGGAGAGTGGTGAGGGTGAGTGGTGATGGTGAGGGGTGAGTGGTGATGGTGAGTGGTGAGGGTGAGGGGTGAGTGGTGAGGGGTGAGTGGTGAGGGTGAGTGGTGAGTAGTAAGGGTGAGTGGTGATGGTGAGGGTGAGTGGTGAGTGGTCAGTGGTGAGGGGTCAGAGTTAGTGGTGAGGGTGAGTGGTGAGTGGTGAGGGTGAGTGATGAGTGGTGACGGTGAGTGGTGAGGGAGAGTGGTGAGGGGTGAGGGTGAGTGTTGAGGGTGAATGGGAGGGTGAGTGGTGAGGGTGAGTGGTGAGGTTGAGTGGTGAGGTTAAGTGGTGAGGGTGAGTGGGGAGGGTGAGTGCTGAGGGTGTGGTGAGAGTGAGTGGTGAGGGTGAGTGGTGAGGGTGAGTGGTTAGGATTTGTGATGATGGTGAGTGGTGAGGGCGAGTGTTGATGTTGAGGGTGAGTGGTGAGGGTGGGTGGTGAATAGTAAGGTTGAGTGGTGAGAGTGAGTGGTGAGGGTAAGGGTGAGTGGTGAGTGGTCAGTGGTGAGGTTGAGTGGTGAGTAGGAAGGGTGAGTGGTGAGGGTGAGTGGTGGGTGGTGAGGGTGAGTGGTGAGGTTGAGTGGTGAGGGTTAGTGGAGAGTGGTGAGTGGTGATTGGTCAGTGGTGATTGATCAGGATGAATGGTGAGTAGTGAGGGTGAGGTTGAGTGGTGAGGTTGAGTGGTGAGGGTGAGTGGTGGTTATGACGGTGAGTGGTGAGTGGTGAGGGTGAGTGGTGAGGGTGAGTGGTGAGGCAGAATGGTGAGGGTGAATGGTGAGAGTGAGTGATGAGTGGTGAGGGAGAGTGGTGAGGGTGAGTGGTGATGGTGAGGGGTGAGTGGTGAGGGTGAGTAATGAGGGTGAGGGGTGAGTGGTGAGGGTGAGTGATGACGAAGAGTGGTGAGGTTGAGTGGTGAATAGTAAGGGTGAGTGGTGATGGTGAGGGTTAGTGGTGAAGGTGAGTGGTCAGTGGTGAGGGATCAGGGTTAGTGGTGAGGGTGAGTGGTGATGGTGAGGGGTGAGTGGTGAGGGTGAGTGGTGAGTGGTGACGGTGAGTGGTGAGGGAGAGTGGTGAGGGAGAGGGGTGAGGGTGAGTGTTGAGGGTGAATGGGAGGGTGAGTGGTGAGTTTGAGTGGTGAGGTTAAGTGGTGAGGATGAGTGGGGAGGGTGAGTGCTGAGGGTGTGGTGAGAGTGAGTGGTGAGGGTGAGTGGTGAGGGTGAGTGGTTAGGATTTGTGATGATGGTGCGTGGTGAGGGCGAGTGTTGATGTTGAGGGTGAGTGGTGAGGGTGTGTGGTGAATAGTAAGGGTGAGTGGTGAGAGTGAGGGTAAGGGTGAGTGGTGAGTGGTCAGTGGTGAGGTTGAGTGGTGAGTAGGAAGGGTGAGTGGTGAGGGTGAGTGGTGGGTGGTGAGGGTGAGTGGTGAGGTTGAGTGGTGAGGGTTAGTGGAGAGTGGTGAGTGGTGATTGGTCAGTGGTGATTGGTCAGGATGAATGGTGAGTAGTGAGGGTGAGGTTGAGTGGTGAGGGTGAGTGGTGGTTATGACGGTGAGTGGTGAGTGGTGAGGGTGAGTGGTGAGGGTGAGTGGTGAGGCAGAATGGTGAGGGTGAATGGTGAGAGTGAGTGGTGAGTGGTGAGGGTGAGTGGTGATGGTGAGGGTGAGTGGTGAGGGTGAGTGGTGAGGGTGAGGGGTGAGGATGAGTGGTGAGGTTGAGTGGTGAGTAGTAAGGGTGAGTGGTGATGGTGAGGGTTAGTGGTGAGGGTGAGTGGTGAGTGGTCAGTGGTGAGGGATCAGGGTTAGTGGTGAGGGTGAGTGGTGATGGTGAGGGGTGAGTGGTGAGTGGTGACGGTGAGTTGTGACGGTGAGTGGTGAGGGAGAGTGGTGAGGGAGAGGGGTGAGGTTGAGTGGTGAGGTTAAGTGGTGAGGGTGAGTGGGGAGGGTGAGTGCTGAGGGTGTGGTGAGAGTGAGTGGTGAGGGTGAGTGGTTAGGATTTGTGATGATGGTGAGTGGTGAGGGCAAGTGTTGATGTTGAGGGTGAGTGGTGAGGGTGTGTGGTGAATAGTAAGGGTGAGTGATGAGAGTGAGTGGTGAGGGTAAGGGTGAGTGGTCAGTGGTGAGGTTGAGTGGTGAGTAGGAAGGGTGAGTGGGGAGAGTGAGTGGTCAGTGGTGAGGGAGGGGTCAGGGTTAGTGGTGAGGGTTGGTGGTGAGGGTGAGTGGTGAGGTTGAGTGGTGAGGGTTAGTGGAGAGTGGTGAGTGGTGATTGGTCAGTGGTGATTGGTCAGGATGAATGGTAAGTAGTGAGGGTGAGGTTGAGTGGTGAGGGTGAGTGGTGGTTATGACGGTGAGTGGTGAGGGTGAGTGGTGAGTGGTGAGGCAGAATGGTGAGGGTGAATGGTGAGAGTGAGTGGTGAGTGGTGAGGGTGAGTGGTGATGGTGAGGGGTGAGGGTGAGTGGTGAGGGTCAGGGGTGAGTGGTGAGGATGAGTGGTGAGGTTGAGTGGTGAGTAGTAAGGGTGAGTGGTGATGGTGAGGGTTAGTGGTGAGGGTGAGTGGTGAGTGGTCAGTGGTGAGGGATCCGGGTTAGTGGTGAGGGTGAGTGGTGATGGTGAGGGGTGAGTGGTGAGTGGTGAGGGTGAGTGGTGACGGTGAGTGGTGAGGGAGAGTGGCGAGGGAGAGGGGTGAGGTTGAGTGGTGAGGTTAAGTGGTGAGGGTGAGTGGGGAGGGTGAGTGCTGAGGGTGTGGTGAGAGTGAGTGGTGAGGGTGAGTGGTGAGGGTGAGTGGTTAGGATTTGTGATGATGGTGAGTGGTGAGGGCAAGTGTTGATGTTGAGGGTGAGTGGTGAGGGTGTGTGGTGAATAGTAAGGGTGAGTGGTGAGAGTGAGTGGTGAGGGTAAGGGTGAGTGGTCAGTGGTGAGGTTGAGTGGTGAGTAGGAAGGGTGAGTGGGGAGGGTGAGTGGTCAGGGGTGAGGGTTAGTGGTGAGGTTGAGTGGTGAGTAGGAAGGGTGAGTGGGGAGGGTGAGTGGTCAGTGGTGAGGGAGGAGTCAGGGTTAGTGGTGAGGGTGAGTGGTGAGGGTGAGTGGTGAGGGTTAGTGGTGAGGGGTGATTGGTGGTGGTGAGCGTGAGTGGTGAGGGTGAGTGGTGATGGTGAGTAGTGAGGGTGAGTAGTGAGGGTGAGTGGTGATGGTGAGTGGTGATGGTGATGGGTGACGTTGAGTGGTGAGTTGTAAGGGTGAGTCGTGAGGGTGAGGGTTAGTGGTGAGGGTGAGTGGTGAGGGTGAGTGGTTAGGGTTTATGGTGATGGTGAGTGGTGAGGATGAGTGGTCAGGGTGAGTGGTGAGGGTGAGTGGTGAATGGTGAGTGGTGAGGGTAAGTGGTGATGGTGAGTAGTGAGGGTGAGTGGTTAGGGGTGAGTGGTGGGGATGAGTGGTGAGGGTGAGTGGTGAGGGGCAGTGGTGAAGGTGAGTAGTAAGTAGTGAGGATGAATGGTGAGTGGTGAGGGTGATTAGTGAGTAGTGAGGGTGAGTGGTGAGGGTGATTAGTGTGTAGTGAGGGTGAGTGGAGAGGGAGAGAGTGAGTGGTGAGCGTGAGTGGTGAGGGTGAGTGGTGGTGGTGAGGGTGAGTGGTAAGCGTGAGTGGTGAGGTAGAGGGTGAGTGGTGAGGGTGAGTGGTGAGGCTGAATGGTCAGGGTGAATGGTGAGAGTGAGTGGTGAGTGGTGAGGCTGAATGGTCAGGGTCAATGGTGAGAGTGAGTGGTGAGCGTTAGTGGTGAGGGTGTTTGGTGATTGGTGAGTGGTGACGGTGAGTGGTGAGGGTGAGTGGTGAGGGAGATTGGTGAGGGAGATTGGTGAGTTGTGAGGGTGAATGGTGAGGGTGAGTAGTGAGTGGGAGTGGTGAGTGGTGAGGATGAGTGGTGAGGGTGAGTTGTGAGTGGTGAAAGGTATTGTCAAAGCCCACCGGGCTTTGACAATACCTTAGTATCTGTGTATATATGTAAGGTTATTAAGAAATATATTTTTCACCCGGGCAACGCCGGGTACTTCTGCTAGAGACAACAAAAGGGGGGTGAGCAGGCTTAGGGGGATTGTGTGTTGACCGACTCTCTGTGTCGTTTAACATAACATTTCGATACTTTGCTAGGTTATTTAATTTTAGTGTGTTTCTATCTCCCCCTAAGCCTACATAACATTTCGATACTTTGCTAGGTTATTTAATTTTAGTGTGTTTCTTTCTCCCCCTAAGCCTGCTCACCCCCCTTTTGTTGTCTCTAACCCCTCCCTCTCGCTGCCTCCGCCCCCCTCTGTCTATTTAAGGCCACCCCACAGAGACGATTACCCCTCTCTGTACCTGTGTTGCCCGCTGTGTGCATCTTGGTGATATCTGTCTGCTTATATGTCTGTCTATAATTTGTTCTGGTTAGATTTTATGTCGCTATTTCATTATACCTGATGATGATTGCTTGTGTTGCAATCGAAACGTCGTATGCTATTATTTAATTTATTATTTTTTCTTTATACGTGACTTTACCGAAAGAACCAAAGAATAATTCCTGCAGTCACGAAAGCTCCAAGTTAAGATTGAACCACTTCTACGGGGAAGTTCCAAGTTTACCTTATTCTCTCTCTCTGGGTTTTTATTTTATTCTCTCTCTCTGCCTGTTTATTCAGTGTAATAATTTTTTCTGTCTACACTCGTTTTTTGTCGTTCTTAGGTTCTGCTCTGTCTGTGTGTCTCCATTCCTCTTGCTTTTATGTTTTGTCTTTCTTTGAAATTTTCACACTTGAATTCTAACTTAGCAATCTTTGAAATACGTAATCGACCAGGCTATGCGTTAATTGTGTGTTGACCGACTCTCTGTGTCGTTTTACATAACATTTCGATAATTTGCTAGGTTATTTAATTTTAGTGTGTTTCTTTCTCCCCCTAAGCCTGCTCACCCCCCTTTTGTTGTCTCTAACCCCTCCCTCTCGCTGCCTCCGCCCCCCTCTGTCTATTTAAGGCCACCCCACAGAGACGATTACCCCTCTCTGTACCTGTGTTGCCCGCTGTGTGCATCTTGGTGATATCTGTCTGCTTATATGTCTGTCTATAATTTTTTCTGGTTAGATTTTATGTCGCTATTTCATTATACCTGATGATGATTGCTTGTGTTGCAATCGAAACGTCGTATGCTATTATTTGATTTTTTTTTTTTATACGTGACTTTACCGAAAGAACCAAAGAATAATTCCTGCAGTCACGAAAGCTCCAAGTTAAGATTCCCCCCTCGAACTCTACCGGGCAGCAGGTCCCACTGAGTGAAGACCCTGGGGCCGGCACAGGACACACTGGCGTGACTATGTCGCTCAGCTGCCCTGGAAACGCCTGGGAGTTCACCAGGAAGAGCTAGAGTTTGTGTATAGTAGTGTAGTGTATAACGTAGTATAATATAGTGTAGTAGTGTATATTGTAGTGGAAAGTGTAGTAGTGCCGCCACAATCCTCACCAGGACAAGCGGATTGAGAAACAAACAAAACGAACAAACCTCCGAAGGAAGGGAGTATGATAGGCGTTATGACCTCAGGTGCCAGGATGTCTGCGGAACCAGAACAAAACGTTGACTAAGACTGACCGGATGAATTCTCGAGATCATTGATACCGCGAGAAGCTTTGGGCTTTCGATGTGTCTTTGGGAATTAATTAAATAAGCTAGAAATTCTATGTAACAGTATACAAAAATGATATTCATCACTCCTGTTAAGGCAGACTCCGGGGATAGCACCCGTAATTTGGCTAAGAATGAGCTTTGCAGAGGCAAAGAGTATTTGATGTCTTGCTAAGGCAGACTCTTAAGTATCGCTGGCAGTTTTATTTTACGTTTTCTTAATATTTTAGTCACTTGCAGAGTCAAGGACTTCGATAAATTGTACTGCACAAAGCTAATAGTTGTGATAAGCTAAGAGATGTACGAAGTAATTTTCATAAAAAATAACAGCCCATATCTGTCATTATTTATTTCATTATGTGCCTGTGATTAACGCGGCACGGATTGGTTTAAGTGCGTCACGTGACTGCGAGCAACCAGCCAACCAGAGCTGAGCCCCTCTCAAACATGTACGCCCCCCGATGCTGCCCTAAGGCAGAGCCGTGCTCGGGCCGCTGCTGCCCCAAGGGAGACGGGTGAGGAGACGGGTGAGTGCCAGTGAGGAGACGGGTGAGTGCGAGTGAGACAGAGCCGTGCTCCGTCCACTGCTGCCCTGAGGGACCCCCCTGCTCTCCACTGCTGGCTTGAGAGAGAGCCGCGCTATCTCCACTGCTGCCGTTAGGGAGCCAGACGCGCTCTCTCCACTGCTGCCCTGAGGCAGAGCCGTGCTCTGTCCATTACATTAGTACTGGAGTTTTTTTGGTGCTTAAATTCACTGCTGGATGAAGGCCCACCGCACGCTGTGCGAGTAGATCGTAAGGATTTACTTGACCAGTCTGTTGGGGACCGCCGAACGCTGTGATCGGGGATGCTGTAGGCTGTGGTTGATCGGGGATGCTGTAGGCTGTGGTTGTTCGGGGGATGCCTGTGGCGCCCCCGCACAACAACAAAGTATGCTAATATATGTGAGAAGTTAATTTTAGACGATTTTTCCACCAATATTGAGTGCCCATGAAATATTGTCCAAGCTATAGACTGGAGAAGTTCTGTTGGTTGAGCCCCATTGACTGCCATTGTATGAGATTGTGGAGAGGCCAGCAGAGTGAGTGTGGACACGTGCAGGATGCTGCACGGTGGGGGATCTCTCAAGAGTGAGCGACCGAAGGTGCTCGCGAACCAAGCCACTTCCAAGGTTGCTGACAGGCAGCGTGCTGGGTCAGCATGATCGCAGCATGCTCCAGCTGCAGATCGAGCCCGGCGTGCAGATAAGACCACGTGCGCAGCAGCTCACGGCTGACTTGCAGCGTGCTGACTCGGGAGTCGCGAGTGCTCTCCAGCGGTGGACCAAGCCTACCGTTCTACACTTCGTTGTGGGACTAGAGGTATTTTTCAGGGAGAAAGAAGATAGAAGATGGGACTTTAACTTTACACTCACTTACCATTTTTAACTGAACCTTGTACAGGTTGTGAGAGAAGAAGAATCTCAACTTGAATGCATCACACACACACCACAACAAACGAGCTGTCTATTGTCGCGTTACCATGAGACATTAGACGGGATGTTTTCTTGTTATCACATGATCGACAGATCCGATTGTTGATGCTTTCTAACCATTTCATATGCATTATCTTTTTTTACACGCATTCCGTACAAATATTGCCATTTTGAGGTATTTTCCTATTGTTCTATTTTAATCACGTGATCGTGAGATTTGACCATTTCTGACAAGTGATGACAAGTATATTTGGATATTCGAATAAGTTGATATAAAATTTGCTTAGATCAAGTAGGATTCCGAGTGCTTCTTTCCAAACTCATGTATCATTGTCTCAGTTGCGAGAACTGTATTCTGCGGTGAGATCTGGATCCCACGACCTGACATAATTACTCATGATTAAGGAAGCGAGAATCAGTAAATGATAAACAACAATAATTTATATTATCACGATTCATAATGCATACACCTAGACAACGAGAGAGCCAATGATAATTACTAGTGATAACTTTATGCATAATCGCTTATTAATCAGACACATTATCAATCGTAACATGTTTTTAATTGAATGCACAACAATCAGAATTCAATAAAAACACTCATATTCCTAAATTACACTTAAGCACACATTTTATTACATTTACACTGAACTACATTCACATTTTTCCAACATATTGTACGTGAATATTCTCATTGAATGTGTTTTATTATTTTATACATCACAATATATATTAAATACTGCTTTGTGAAACATCCGAAGAGGATACTTCGTTTCACAACGCAACGCCGATAGCCTCGTCAGGTTAACATTGAAGGATAGATAATACAAAGCGCGCATAGCAGCATTGCCCCCCTACTGGCAGATGATAACCATATTTGCAGTGGTGGCTCGTGACATTTTCACTAGCTGCGGCTGTTGTGAGTGACCTCGGAAAATCTGGTGTTCTAATTATGAAAAACCTCGTCATGTTATTGGCCTTCCCATGAAAGTGACATAACTGTCTTATCTAACAACGGTAGGCATTTATAAACAATCTTAAACAAAAAAAACCAGATTCACCATGGAAGTCGAAAATGATGGCAAGCTACCCTTTTTGGATGTCCTAATCAAAAGGAGACCTGATGGTTCAATGAGCCACTCTGTCTACAGGAAAGCCACCCACACGGATGCTTATCTAAAACCGGATTCCCACCACCATCCATCCCAGAAGAATTCCCTCATCAAGACTCTATATCATAGAGCCCAATGCATCTCCGACCATGAACACATTTCCAGTGAACTCAAACACGTACGCCAAGCTCTTAAGGCTAATGGTTACTCCGACTACACAATCCGCAAAGCCATCACTCCAACCATCAAGAAGGATCCTGTTGAGGAGCCTTTCAAGACCATCACCTTACCCTACATTGCTGGGGTCACAAAAAAGATCTCCAAAATCCTGATTAAACACAAGATCCAGGTCCGATTCAACACAGTACATAAAATCCGTGATCTGGTACCGTCTGTAAAAGATGTGATTCCAGACATACAGTACCCTGGCGTCTACAAACTAAGTTGCCTCTGTGGTAGCAGTTACATTGGGGAAACCAAACGACACGTCTCAGACCGCATTCGTGAACATAAAGCTGATCTAAAACACGGTAGGACAAACACCTCAGCCGTGGCAGACCACTGTTACAACTCAGTGGGCTCACATGACATTGACTTCTCCAAGACGGAGGTTCTCTGCAAGCCATCTGGCTATCATGAGAGATTCGTTCATGAGGCGATCCACATATACAAACACAGGGACAATTTTAACCGAGAAGATGGATTCAGGCTTAGCAATCATTGGAAGGACGTAATAAACCATTTCGATACACATTAGGGTGAGTTGAATAATACATAGTGTTATATTAAAATGTATAAAGTATAGGGTGGTTTACAGCAATACAGTATATAATTTAATGTTGGGTTTATCTATGGCATTATATAGTACTGTATATGCTAAGAGAATAAAGTTTAGATGGAAGTATATTATATACTTCTTACGACGTAGAATTGTAATTTATTATTTGTTGTTAGTAACTCAGCTTATTGTAGAGTATAGTAAGTATCAGTTTATATTTTAGTTTTTTATGTAGTTTTTACTTTGGTTTTCTACGTGGTTTGGTAAATGCAGCTACATATCATTAACATTCCTTTCCTTTATTAACGCTGTTCCTTGCGCCCCCCCGTGGTGCTGTTGATCCTGCATAATGCATGGGCATAATGGGACTTTGAAACCCCTCCGCCCACCTCCTACGCATTGCCCATTGGTATGCTAAATTCCTCTTCATATGCACATTCTTTTGTTAAGGCGCTCCTCCTCGCTACACCTATATAAGCTCCTAGCTTGATAATGTTCTCATTCTTCGCCTGAGGACGGCTGCTTGCGTTGTGGCCGAAACGTCGTGAGAATTGTTTTATTATGTTTTATTTTTATTATTTTATTACTTCCCTTCTACGTGACTTTACCGAAAGAACCAAGAAGATGAATCCCTGCAGTCACGAAAGCTTTAAATCGAAAAAAAAACACTCAAATGCTGTCCCCATGACCCCCAAGTCCACACCTCACAAGCCTTTTGACACTGCCAAAAGCCTAAAGAACAATTCAAGATCAGCTGACACCCCTCAACAAATTAGCCAATACAATCAAGACACTGCATACTCTACAATAACAGCCGCATACAATCGTACACCCATCTACATGTAGACAGTAAACTGCTACATTTGCACAATGCAACCGTGCATTGTGACATCGTCATTACAGCCATGGGGACCTTTTTCACCGCCCTGAATGGGGCTCAAACGGCGTGGCTAAAATGCGAAGGTGATCGCAATGAATGAAGGGGAATCTCTCACTTGGATGCCTACACAGCCGGCCCTGAGACCTCCCCAAGGCACAAATCAGACCGTGGTGTCGCAGCGGTTTCTAATATGAACAAATTAAAATGTTATCCTCATTCGGCAATTAACGTTGAAAAAATCATTACATATTTACAAAATTTAAAAGACAACAAAGTTTTTTTGAGAAATCTATTTTTTTCATGGGAAAAATAATTTCTCATCACCAGCTGATTGGTGGGGGCGGTGCCCCAACGCCCCCTAGTGGAGGGACGGCGCCTGCATCTGTGACATAGCACCACTTGATGGCGCAATTACCAAATGTGACTATTAATATTATTTGTTATATAGAGTAGTGTTCACCCTTTACGCATGCAGGGGATGTTTTGCAGTGTGACGACTGTTTCTAAAAAAAATTGTGCTTGAATTAAACCCTTCATATTAACTGGTAACGAGGTCATGCGCATTCGTGTCCAAAAAAGGTTTAAGTGTAAATTTTAAACAAGAATACGGAAACCGCAAAAAGCTCAAATCTCTCAAACGAAAATAAAAATAAATTCCCCTTAAATGTATGAGTGTCACACTTTGCCCGCCACTGTAATAACATATTTTACGTTCAAAATGTAACTGGATTAAGAACTTTGAAGGCTACGCTTGCAATAAAATTGCACTGAACGATAGTGTATCCGCTTAATTGTTGTGTGGTGTTACAAAACCCAGACACTCACGAATACTTTTACATGTTTTAACATTTTAAACATTTTGAGAGTTATCCCTTCCATGTAATGGGCCGCAGGGAGGAGGGACAGACCATGCCACGCCCCTTGGGGCAAAGTGGGCAGTCCCAGCACCTCCCCACACACACGCGGCTTCCTGCCCATCCTCCGTATGTTGCATTCTGGGTCCTTGGGGCAATTCCCAGTTTGAGGTACTGCGTCGGTAGATACGAAGTGTGAGTCTTTCCCATTGGAGTAACATTTTTTATTCTTCGACTCTTCATCGTAGGCACAGCCGCGTAGGTTTTTTTGGCGCACGGTCACTGGGTAAGATTGTTTTAAGGAGCAGTCGTTGCCTCACAGTGGCGATGCTGACAGCTGGTGCCAAAAATTGTGACCTATGGCCACTGGAAGAAGGTGTCGCAGCTGTGAATGAACCCTGCCAGTAGGAGACCATCATGAACAGTGATTTCACTGTCTCGTTTTCGCTGTCTTGGGAAACCTATTTTGGGCTGTTTAGGTTTTCACACCTCTGATAAGCACGGTTGGCTTAGTACAGCAGGAAAACGTTTCAATATGCATATATGGTACCTCAGAGACAGTTACATTGGAGAAACCAAACGGCATGTCTCGGACCGCATCCGTGAACATAAAGCAGATTTGAAACACGGTAGAACAAACACCTCAGCCGTAGCAGATCACTGTTACAATTCAGTGGGTTCACATGATATTGACTTCTCCAAGACAGAGGTTCTCTGCAAGCCATCCGGCTACCATGAGAGATTCGTCCATGAGGCGATCCACAAATACAAACACAGAGACAATTTCAACCGAAAAGATGGATTCTGGCTCAGCAATCATTGGAAGGACGTAATAAACCATTTCGGATCTTAACTGTGTTCACGTTTACGGTGACTTTCAGACCGCAGTCCACTCACTGACATTGACTATATATCTTGTATTCTCCGCAGGGAATGGATTCTTTGCTCCACTGCAAGCTTCCAACCACTACTCT
The DNA here is from genome assembly GCF_964198595.1 of Lampetra fluviatilis. Classification (NCBI taxonomy): domain Eukaryota; kingdom Metazoa; phylum Chordata; class Hyperoartia; order Petromyzontiformes; family Petromyzontidae; genus Lampetra; species Lampetra fluviatilis. The sequence goes on from NC_136319.1 coordinate 4,653,294, forward strand.
CCCATTGACATATTTCGTTGCTTCCTCTTAGTACATTTCACGCGACTGTCAATGGTATAGTGTATGGCATATTGTACAATAGTAAATAGTATTAAAGTGTAATGGTTAATACGGTGTATAAGGTAATATATAGTGTCGTGGTTGTATGGTGAATATACAGCAGTGTGGTATATAGTTGGGTGGGTAGAATAATACATAGTGTAATATTACAATGTATAGTCTATAAGCATATTAGTTGCTGCGGCGCCATATTATTAACATTCCTTCCCTTTATTAATTCTGACCTCACTTCCTCCCTTTGATGCTGCTAATCCTGCATAATGCATGGGCATAGTGACTTTAAACCCCTCGCCAGACCCCTACGCATTTCACAAGTAGTACTAATCGCATGTCTGCATTTCCCATAAATATGCTAAATTCCTCTTGATATGCAAATTATTTTGTCAAGATGCTCTTCGCCCCTCCATCCCAACATAAATAGTCGCTCCAAGCCTGGGGCGTTCCATTCAGACTGAGTTGTTATCTTCACAAAAACATAATTATTGTAACGTGTGAACTTGTTTCATAATTCTAGATTTGAAGCTTTCGTGACTGCAAAGATTCATATTCTTAGGTTTTTTCGGTTAAGTCACGTAAGTAAAACATCAAAATAAAAATAAAATAAAAAATCACGACGTTTCGGAGGCAACACAAGCCTCCGTCATCAGGTGGGACCGTCACAGCTGAATTAGCTGCATCAAGTGAAGCAATGATTCAAGATGTAATCCCTTATAAGCAAGTTGAAGGGAGGTGGAGAGGGGGGGTGGAGAGCTTATCAGACTGTGGTAGCCAATGAATGGAAACGTATCGGGAGGGAGGAGGAGCGGTGATCAAAGGCTGCACGTAGTGCTCAACACAATGAATGGACACGTGTCGGGAGGGAGGAGGAGCGGTGATCAAAGACTGCACGTAGTGCTCAACACAATGAATGGAGACGTGTCGGGACGGAGGGTGAGCGGTGATCAAAGACTGCACGTAGTGCTCAACACAATGAATGGAGACGTGTCGGGACGGAGGGTGAGCGGTGATCAAAGACATCACGTAGTGCTCAACACAATGAATGGAAACGTGTCGGGACGGAGGGTGAGCGGTGATCAAAGAACAATGAAGAGATTACTGTTAAACACTGGGGATGTTAACACTCGGTGAAGTAAATTAAAATAGTGCCTGTCAGATAAGATGGTCCAAAAAGTGTAATTAAGTCTTTTTTGCGTGGTTAATAACATCTTTCCAGTGATTATTGAGTTTGTACCCATCATCACGGTTGAAATTATGTCTGTGTTTGTATATTTGTATGGCTTCGTGTACAAACCTTTGATGGTAGCCAGGAGGTTTGCAGAGAACCTTGGTCTCGGAAAAGACAATTTCATGAGAGCCCGCCGAGTTGTAGCAATGATCGGCAACGGCCGAAGAATCAGTTCTGCCGTGTTTCAGATCTGACTTGTGCTGTTTTACTTACGTGACTGATGTTTTACTTACGTGACTTAACCGGAAAAAACCTAAGAATTTGTTTCATAATGTTGAATAATGAAGCTGAGTTTTTATCTGCACACAAACATTATTATTGTAATGTTTGTCAACTAATGTGTTTAACAATAGTAAACAATGGACTTGAGTTGTTAGCGTAAAAAGCAAGGAAATTTGTACTTACCATAGGCGTGTTGAGGCCTTGTGCCATGCGCAGCCCCCGTCCTGGCCTACATTGGCGATGCGGCGGAGTTGGCACGTTGCCAGGCTAGGGGGCTGGGCCGCTACCCCCCCCTCCCCAGCATCCCCTGCCCGTGCAAAAATAATGCTATGTAAGCAGTAAAATATTATTATCTACGGAGTCTGTAGTATAAACTGGACGCATCGTGTTGGGGGGGGCGAAGAGGACATGACACTGTGAATAAATATCCGCAGCGTGATGTGTGTATGTGTTGGCTGTAAAACGCGTAAAATAAAATGTCTCCCGTGAGATGGAGTGAAGGCGCATCACTTGGCAGGGTCCGCCCCCCCCCCCACGCAATTGGCGTCACTTGGTACGGTCGATGTCGTGCAATAAGTAAATAATGAATAATAGAAACGGCAAAAATGTGTTAATTAAACTACTTTAAAGTTTACGGATGGGAAAACGGAATAGCCTATTCCCACCACGGGGCTTAGGGCGTGCAGCCTGGCAAATTGTTTCGGTCTTAAACCCCACTGTCCGAGAGCCAAATCCCCCGCAAGCGCGAGCGCACGAAGACTTTTATATATAAGACGAGCTTTACTACCGGGCTTCGACCGGGACTTGTATTCACCGCGGCCGGCCGCCTTTGTCTCCCCAGTGGCGATGTTGACATACCATAACCACTTACTCATTTGAGGCTCAGTCGACCTAGGGGAGGCCCTGGACCGGTTCAAACAATCGTCACCGGCCTTGAGCGGGAATCGAACTCGGGCCGCCGGGATCGTATCGCAGCGTGCGAATCGCTACGCAGTCACTGCCCCGCCCCCCACACACACAGACTAAAGACAAAAATCCCCCGACTGACCGGCTGATAGACTTAGCACTAGCGTTGTATTCTAAAAATAGATCTTTGTTTGACGACCGAAAGTCAATATCAGTTTCGGCTGAAACCGAAACCAGACCGAAAGTTAAAAATGTACTTTCGGCTGAAACCGAAAGCATGCCGAAAGTGGCCAATTGCCAACTTTCGCCGCCGAAACCGAAACCGAATTTCGGTCGGCCTCTGCAGTGTGTAATCTCAGCAGCACGTAGTCCACCCCAAATCTGAATTGGAGGCGTGCCCTCTACTCTGAATAGTCTTCACGCTGATGTGCACGTGAGGCTTGGAGGGGGGATCCAATCTCTGATCATCATTGCCTTCACTTATAATAATTAAATAAATGCACCTGCCTCTCCACAGCAATTAGCAGAGGATACAATGTACACGTGTGATTCATCACAGCTGAGCTCACACCGGCTACACTTTGGCATGACGTGTCACTGGATGAGATGATGGCCGTTTAGCATGAAGAGGTCGAAAAAGTCTTAAAAATGGTTTACTACCAAGGCCTTTCAGCCACTCCTTGACTCCAGGATACTCGTACTGCGCGGCCTGCAAACATAACAGCAGATTCAGGCAGTCGTCGTTCCCTCTCTCTATGAAGTATTTGAGCAGCAGCTCCGCGCACTCCGCGCCATCCCGGATGCGCTTGGCTTTAGTGAAGAGCTCGTTCGGGATTCGTCCTCGGCTCATCAGCTGCAGCAGAAGATGCTTGGGGTCTCTGGCAATCCACAGCTTCAGATCCGACTCCTTATCTTGAATGGCCCTCAATGCCTCGCCTGCAGTCAACAGAGGTTCATATGAATTTCAAACGTATCGTTTAACACATTTAATTGATTTTAAATACTATTCAGCTACAGTTGTGCTTCTGGAATCAAGGCACAAGATATAACATAATTAAGTTCACATCGGTACTCAAACATTCTCAAACGTAACGTGACATTGTTCAGTCACATGGCGTCATTCTTGTGCTGCTTTAAACGTCGCGTTATTGTCGCTAATTACTTCCCCCGAGGACGAGCTTGTGTTAGAAAGCATTACAAAAGCAATGCATATGCCAACATTTTCCCTCCTTGACTCTAATAAAATCCATTCAATATCAATATACTGGTGGGCAACTGCGGTGGCTAGATGTTAACTACCTCGCCTAGTAAACAGGAGGTCGTGAATTCAATCCCGACCCTGATGCCTGCTGCTGTATATTTGGAGTTTGCGGTGTCTCTCTCCCCGTGGTCGTGTGGAATTTTATCTGGATCCTTTGGTTTCCCGCTCATATTTATATCCATGCGTTTAGAGGATGTGGCTGCTTCTATACACTTCCACATGATGATAAGCCATTTCGTTGAGCTATCACTTGCGATAGCCAAGTCGATTCTGAAAGAGTGCTACTACATTGCTCAGTTGGGCTTTACCTGGTAACATAAATAAAGCATTATTTAGTTTTAGTTTGGGTTTCGATGAGTATGGGCCTCTTTGGTTCTATTTTGGACTCTAGAACTCTGTCAGCCTCTGAGTATGGGCCTCTATGAGTAAGTCTGTAGAACCAGCATCACGTACTTAGAGTACTTGGCTGCTGATATACATTTCCACGTGATGTTGATGATGATATCGCTACTTCGTTGAGCTGCTATCATTTATGATGGCCAGGTCGCTTCTAATAAAGAGATACATAGCTCAGTGAGAGCCCTTACAGTTGGTAATAATACAATTGTTAAGCCGTAGTTGTTTTTTATGGTTCGTTTACGTGGGTCGTACCGTGTTTCTGAATCCACATCCACAGCTGCACGTATTGTGTCCTCACAGAGTAGAGGGCGTCCCACAGCTGATCACAGCCCGCCTCTCCCTGGCTGATGAAGTAGTCCAGTACCGAGCTCCACACTCTCCTCTCCACCCTTGTCGACGGCCGCTTGGTGAAGGTGCCGTGGAATCAAATTGAGGCCGTTGAGATGCTCCAGGAAAGCCGAGGGATCCGTTCCGATCCAGGTCTTGAGATTATCTTTGTTCTCTTGGATGAGTTGCATTGTCTCGCTGCTCTCATTGCTCCTCTGTAGCGTGTGGAGAAGACACGGTTACAATGAATTCTGTGTTTGGGGATAGAGGCTTCCCTGTACTGGTATGTACGCCTACACAATGAAACAATGTAGAGTAGGGTCATCATGCCACCATGCTGTGTTGAGTTTACCTGAACTCCATATGGCACCTTGTGTTCATTTAGCATTATAAGAACAAGCGGTAGATTTTCATCATGCTCATTTGTATCATTTTCTTATAGGTCCAAAACCAAAAACTATTCTATAATTGGACACAGAATACTAAACATGGTGATATTATATTCTTAGGTTTTTTCCGGTAAAGTCACGTAAAAGTAAAATAAAATAAATTAATGTTTTTTACCTACGTGACTTTACCGAAAAAACCTAAGAATATGAATCATTGCAGTCACGAAAGCTTCAAATCTAGAATGGTGATATTAGAGTCATAAAGAATATTTACATTATTTATACTCTGTGTGTCTCCCTGTGTCTCTCTCTGTGTGTCTCTGTGTTGTCTCTCTCTGCTTCTGTGTCTGTCTGTGTCTTCGTGTCTGTGTTTTGTCTCGCTCTCAAATTTAGCCATCTTTGTAAGAACATAATCAACCAGGTAATGTGCTGACTCGTGTTAGCCGACTCTCTGTGTTGTATTGCATTGTATTTCTAAGTTCACTAGGTTTGTTTTCTACCTGATAACGATTGCTTGTGTTGCAATCGAAACGTTGTATTCTATTATTTGATTACTTTTCTTTCTACGTGACTTTACCGAAAGAACCAAAGAGTAATCTTCTATCTTCTTGTTATATATAAAAGTCTCCGCGCGCTCGCGCTTGCAGGGGATTTGGCTCTCGGACGGTGGCCTTCACGTAGAACAAACATTTGCCGGGCGGCACGCCCTAAGCCCCGCGGTGGGAATTGGCTATTCCGTTTTCCCATCCGTAAACGTTAAAGTACTTTAATTAACAAATTTGTGCCGTTTCTATTATTAATTATTTACTTATTGCGCGCCGTCGACCGTACCAAGTGACGCCAATTGCGTGGAAGGGGGCGGACCCTACCAAGTACTGCGCGTTCGCTCCAGCTCACGGGGACATTTTATTTCACGCGTTTAACATGGAATAAATATATACATCACGCTGCCGATTTCTCTTCACAGTGTGATGTCCCCCCCCCCCACCACCCCAATGCGTGCAGTTACTGCTATAAAGTTCTTAGATATTAACTTAATATTCTTATAGCGCTTACATAGTATTATTCTGCCTCGGGCGGGGTGATGGTGGTGGGGGGTAGCGGCCCAGCCTGCATCCTGGCAATCTAGGTGAGGCCGCGGGCTCTGCACGGGACGAGGCGTCACCACGCCAATGTAAAGTACTATTTTATTGCATCTTTCGCTAAGAACTGAGGTTTATTGTTTACTATTATTAAACAAATAAGTTTACAAATATTACAATGAGAATGTTTGTGTGCACATAACAACTCTGCTTCGTTTACTATTATGAAACTAATAAGTTGCCTAATATTATAATTATAATGTTCGTGTACAGAAACTACGTGTGTCCTTAAAGTCGATGTCTGTGTGTGTGAGTCCATATGTATTTGTGTGCGTGTAAGTCGATGGGTTTCTACGTGTGTGGGTCCATGTCTGTGTGTAAGTCCATGTGTGTGTCTGTCTTTTTCAAACGGACAACGCCCCATGTGTGTGTGTGTCAGTCCAATTGTGTGCGTATCAGTCGCTGTGTGTGTGTTAGTCCACGTGTGTGTATAAGTCCATACATGTGTGTGTGTGTCACTCGATGTGTGTGTGTAAGTCAATGCGTGTGTGTGAGTCTATGCCTGTTAATCCATGTGTATCTAAAGTACATGTCTGTGTGTAACAGTCCATATGTGTGTGTGTGTAGGGCAATGTGTGGGTCAGTCTATGTATGTGTGTGGAAGTCCATGTGTGTGTCTTAGTCGATGTGTGTGTGTGTAAGTACATGTGTGTTTACGTCAATGTGTTTGAGTCCACGTATGTCTGTGTGTGAGTCGATGTATGTGTGTGAGTCGCTGTATGTGTGTACGTCGATATGTGTGTGTAACTCCATGTGTATGTATCTCAAGTGGATGTCTATGTGTGTGTGAGTCGATGTGTTTGTGTGTGAGTCGATATGTGTGTGTGTCTCAGTCCATGTGCGTGTTTGTTAGTCGCTGTGTGTGCATGCCTCCATGTTAGTCAGTGTAAGTCCATTTTTTCGCGTGTCTGTAGGTCCATGTATGCGTCTTAGTCGATCTGTGTGCTTTATTGACCTGCTCAAGGCCTATGATACCATCAGTAGGCCTGAGCTCTGGGTTGTTCTTCGTACTTTCTGAGTCCCTCGCCCTTTGCTCACGATCCTTAAGGACCTTCATGATGGTGAGCGGCCCCGCATCAAACTACGTGGCTGTCAGTCAGAGCCATTCCCTCTACACTTTGGTGTGTGACAGGGATATCCTCTGGCTCACACATTATTTAACATATCTTTTGACCACGTAGTTCGTGAAGCCTTCAATGGCTGTACCGGAGGAATTACCATATGGTACAGATACAATGGGAGGCTGATCGATGCCCGGGTGCGGTCAAGGGATGGCTCCCTATTGCTCAACCATGTTATGTATGCCGATGCTTTGGTGATTGCTGCTCACTGCTGCTGAACCTGGAGATTGCCACTAAGAGGTGGGGCCTTACCATCAGCCCCACCAATACTAAGCACCTGCCTGGGTATTTTTTACAATCGAACAATCCACCCCCACAACTCACAATTGGTGATGCGGCAGTTGTGGAGAGATTGCCGAGATTCCCATACCTGCCCAGTGTGCTCATGACCGGTTCCGGTTTAACAGCAGAGGTCTCACTCCAAATCAGTCGAGCGCCATTCTCTTTTCATCGGCTGCGTTACGCTGTGTGGAAGATACCTGGTCTCTTACTCCGCATGAAGCACCAGGTCTTCTCGGCCACGGTAATTCCCTCCCTTCTATACGTTTGCGAAACGTGCACCCCCCTAATGGAACATCTTTGCCGGTTAGAAACATTTAGGCTGGCCTGCTAACGATCCATCCTGGGTTTAACCATATATGTGTGTGCGTCTAAGTCGATGTGTTTCTATGTGTGTGGGTCAATGTCTGTGTGTAAGTCCATGTGTGTGTCTGCCTTTTTCGCCCGAGCAACGCCGGGTACTTACCGCTAGTTGTATATATTTGTCTGAAAGCTGCTTCCTTCAAATACACAAAAGACAGTTTCGTGGCTCTTCAGATGATTTTCAATATACTGAAAGTAATCCTTCCCTATAGAACAACAAGCATTGCAAACTAAACATTTAAAAGCAGATATGTTTCCTGACCATAGATTTTCTTAACCTGAATGGTATTTGAACAAATGTGTGTGAAGGGCACTCTGCATTTTAAATGTGCAAGGGCAACTGTCATATAGGCATGGCTGGGATTGCCCACGACCAAATGTTGCGTGTTGTAGTCTGTAATGCTTTAGTAGATTTCCCTTTGTGGCAGACAAAGACTTGCAGATCTTACACTTCCATTCCATAAGCAAAAACCTGAGGCAGAAAAAAGGTCCATGTATCAGATGCAAGGCCACCAGGTCTCTAATCACATGAGGACAATAGGAGCACATTTACAAGATAATTCCTTATTATTTGTAATATTAAAATTTCCATTCTCAATTTAACGCATCAACTTCTTGTCACTCACATCAGCTAGCTAGCTAGCAACTGCACAACAAGCTAGCCACAACGTAAAGGTGACGCTAACTGACTGGTGGCAAGCTAGCTAACGTTAGCATACTGTACGTACATCAACACCAAGATACTGGAGGTGTAACGGCAGGTACAGGACTTTTGGTTCGGTACGCGTTGTGATCCTAGTGAATATAGTCTAGTTTTAATTACGCACGTTACTTTTTCGTGTGCGGAACAAAAATTATAGTCTCGTGCTTTTAGTCGAATCAGACTGACTTCCAAAGGCCAAACGTTGTGCTAGTTAATTCTGATATACGTTACAGCCAGTTAAATTGGCATGCTGGTAACTTGCAGTAACGTAAAACAATGTTCAACTGCTACCACACCTTTGTTAAAAAATTGTTCGCTACAATAATTAAACATGTGTAGGGGTGTCAGGGGAAGGATTCCCACCAATAGGTGGGTTAGTGGGAGGGGTGATCGAGGAGATATAAGGAGAGAACGGGCGGGAAGACGGGGCCTTTGGCGGGAACGATATTGGGACGGCTGGGGACAGGTGTGGATGGAAAAAAGGACTAAAGGACGAAACCCCTGCAATCTTGTGTCGGCTCTCCTTTACACATGTCTTACCGTTGGGAGAACGGCGGTCCCTGAAACGTGTCTGTGGAATAAGATGGTTGATATGCACGTGGCGTGAAAAAATGCATCGAGTTTGGGCGGAAGTGTAACGTAATTAAATTAAAAAACCTCCCGATTAGTAAAATTAATAATTTTTTGCATTTTTGGCTTTCTTGATAAAAAATACAATTAAATTCTACTTAGTTATTGATGGCTTATTTTATTCGAACAAAACTGAATAAAATACAATTAATAACTAATAGAAATGTGTTGAATTCAGCTCAATGTGATTCCAAACTACACATAGTCTTTATTTTTATGTATAGGCTATTCTTATATATTTACTAAACATTAATTAACCCCAGTCTCGGTTTTTACAGTGTGTAGTGGCGTGGATTTTTCTATGGGTCCTCCGGTTTTTCCCTCCACATTTAAAATCATGCTTTTACAGCTGCTATAAATGTCCACATGATAATCCACTACTACTTCGTTGAGCCATCGTATTTTTGGCAGGTCGCATCTGAAACACGTTCCTTCGGAGTGGGCAGGTAGGAACTTGGTTGGACAGCACATTCGTGCACGACAGAAAGCTCGCGGTCACGTGATGCACTTCAACCAATCCCTGAACATACATGTTTGGGAGGGGCGATGCACGCCAGACAAATAATCCCTGGTGGGCAGTGTGAAACTGTTGTCCCTACCTGTATAATTCCACTCGTTGAGTTATCCTTCAGCGATGAGGACTCCAAACTGATTTCCTTCTCACCCACTCCGTTCGACCACCACTCGGCAGGTCACAACACTTTTCTCTCGGCTTCCTCCACGCACTGCTCAAATTTGGAAGTCCATCCTACGGTTTCAAATCTAATTATCTTGATCATTTCCATAAATATTTTGATTTCACACTTGATGATGATTGCTTGTGTTGCAGTCGAAACGTCGTGATAATTTTATTGTTTTATGTTTTTATTATTTTATTATTTCCCTTCTACGTGAGAATATGAATTCCATAAACATGTTGACTCTTATCGACTACAACTTTGATTGTAGTGATGTTCATTGCTGACATGTTGGTCTTCTGGATCTGTGCTCAGCAACCATAACGAATGAAAACAAGCCACGCATATTCCTTAGAGTAAAATTGTCCACTGGAAAAATATCACCTCGTGGAGATGCCGGGGATTGACCCCGGGGCCTCACACATGCGAAGCGTGCACTCTACCACTGAGCTACATCCCCATGGTGTTTCTACCTGGGCTCAGTTCCACCTCGATACGGGGTGAAACTTCGTCATCAGCTTCTTCCTCTCCCTCGTCTTCCCACTCACTCTCCTGTTGGCCCTGGGCCCTGTACACATCAAGTCTGCACAGAGTTCAAGCAAAATGTATTTATTTGAAAGAAATAGAAATAACAAGCATACATGTGGATGGATACTATGATGCTTTCCCAATTTATTTATTATTGGAAATATTAATTCGGAAATAAAAAAGTGTTTTGGATACTTTTAAGCACTGGTTTTCATCTCCAAAATTTGAAGTAAACCATTTGATCACTGTGTGCATCGCTAGTTATACAAATAGTAAGTTCCTGAAATCAACACAAATTCATCCGAAGGTATCGTTCATATAGGTTAATATTTACGAGAGTTCATGTGCACCCCTATTACAGGGACATTGACACAGCCAATTGATTTTGGAATTCAAACTTTGTTTGAAAAAAGAATTAAATAAAAGCTTCCGACATGGAGATGCCGGGGATTGAACCCAGGGCCTCGCACATGTGTAGTGGTGATACGCGCTGGGATAGGGATCGGGTGCCAGCGTGTTGTGATTGGCTGTGGGCCGGTGACGCGCTTGAGAGGGAGTGATCGGGTGGCAGCGCGGCGTGATTGGTTGGGTGGTGGAAACACGCGCTGGGGGAAAAGGGATCGTAGGAACAGCGCGTCGTGATTGGTTAACTAAGGAGCGATGCTCACGTCGAGGGCCGCATCCGCTCCGTCTCCCGTGAGCAGGGACTATATAAGGGGATGCACACAGGCGCACGGGGAGAGATGTAACCAGCGAAGACTGAAGACGGAGAGGAAGAGATAGGGCCTGCGGTACCTAGTCCCGCTGTCCTGTAGGGACCGGGACTCTGTGTAACCCAGAGGCGGAGTGCAGTGTGAGCATGCAGTGTAAGCATGCAGTGTGTGTAGCCAGAGGCATAGGGTCTACACGAGCTAAGTGAAGAGTGTGTAGCCAGAGGCATAGGGTCTACACGAGCTAAGTGAAGAGTGTGTAGCCAGAGGCATAGGGTCTACACGAGCTAAGTGAAGAGTGTGTAGCCAGAGGCATAGGGTCTACACGAGTTAAGTGGAGTGTGCAGCCAGGGGAACAGCGACCACACGGTGTATCGAGACAGTAGTCGGAAGAATAGAGACCACACGTTGTATCGTGACAAGTCGAGATTTAATAAAAGAAGTGTGTTACCCGTCAAGAAGTTTCCTGCCGTCATTTCCCATACTTCACATGCAAAGCGTGCGCTCTCCCACTGAGCTACATCTCCACCACGCTGGCAGCCAGCCAGGTAGCCAGCCCCCTTAACTATCGGCCCCTCCCTTTACCCCCTCTCCCTTAGGCCACTCCCCTGACCCCCCTTCCCTTAGGCCCCTCCCCTGACCACCCCCCATATCCTTAGGCCCCTCCGCTGACCCCGCCTCCCTTAGGCCCCTTCTCTGATCCCCCCCCCCCCCTTTGGCCCCTCTCCTGACTCCCCCCTTCCTTAGGCCCCTCCCCTGACCCTCCTCCCTTAGGCACCTCCCCTCTCCGTACCCGGCAGTAGGTCTCCACCAATCAAAGAGCTGTTTGTAAGGTCTCCACCAATCAAAGAGCTGTGTGTATTATATATTTATTTATGCACGACAGACAGTCAGACAGACAATAAATCTCTGGTGGGCAGTGTGGAACATTGTTCCTACCTGTAAAAGAGCTATATATCTCAGTGTGGCCTTACCTGGTAAAAAAAAATTCAATTTAGTTTTAGTAACTAATGTTGTAATAATTTAAATACGCGCAGTGGTTTGACATTTCATCAGGCAATTCATTACACAGGTGATTACAGTAGAATGTGATGAGTGGGATAGAGTCCCGTAAAAAAACATTTTATACGTAATAAATAATAAATAAAATCCGCTCTTGTCTCAGAAGTTGTTGAAGATGTCCTCGAGAGGAGGATAGAAATCCTTCAGCTCCCACAGGAGCTCCCAGAACGCCTTGGCCCTGTACTGATCCTTGCTCAGGACAAGTTCCAGCACGTGCGCAGAGGCCTCCTTGGCCTCCATTTCTTTGAGCATCTGGCAGTGGTGGTGGGGGAGGGGGAAGTGACAAAACATCCAATCCAGTCACCACCATCTTCATCATTTACAGTCATCAAAAATCCGCTTTCACTGAATTCACTCATCATCAGCATCGCGGATTCGGCTCCCCATTGCGTTATGTCTCATCGATTGTATTCACCTGATCTCCACCATTGCTAAGATAATAATGATAATACCATTTACATAGCCGTTTTCATTAAGGATCTTAAAGCGTCGTATTGACGGTATATGCTACAGCGCGTTGTTGGTGCATGGTGGTGTGCTGACATTTATTTTTTGAGGGTTTGACTGGTTCGTTGGTCTTGGTAGGATAACTTGGGAACCGCCATTAGATATAGATCAATGGATAGACACCGGATGCCATTGGAGTGACCACAGCTGCCAATCGCTCCGTGACAACCCTGACGGGACTGAGTGCGGTCCCCAGAGGTTGCTTTGTTTGCCCCCTGCTCATTCGTTGCCGCACAACTATGGGTGGCTGGGAGATGTTAACGACCTCGCCTGGTATACAGGAGGTCGCGGGTTTGATCCCGACCCTAACTACACCTGCTGCTGTATATTTGGAGTCTGCTTCTCTCTCTCTCCCCGTGGTGGTCACTGCGTGGATTTTTCTCCGGGTCCCTCCGGTTTTTTCCCCCACATTTACAATCAACGTCACGGCATTGAGTGACTGCTGCTATAAATGTCCACATGATGATGATGATATCAGCCACTTCGATGAGCTGCTATCATTTGTGATGGCCAGGGTCGCTTCTGAAAAAGAGCTGCTACATAGCTCAGTGGTAAAATAAAAGATAATCGTTTAGTTTTTAGTTTAAATTCGTAATCTATTTTGGCGGTTTCGTTTAGTTTCATTCAGCAAAACTCCTTTCCTGCGGTCTTCGAGGATTAAAAAAACTCAGCCAGCAGGACTCTCCCCGTGTGTGTGCAGGGCAAGCGGTTGCTATGCTTTTCAGGGAGCACACTAAACACCCACCCGTATGCAGTTCCTGGTGAACAGGCGCCTGCTGTGGAGCTGTGTGAACAGCGGATCAACGTCACTCGCTAAGGCTTCGACCAGCCTCTTCCTATTGAAGCGGATTTTATCCTGGAGCACGCGGTCAGTGTAGCAGTTCAGATGCACAGGAAACGTGTTGGAGAGATTGTTGAAGAATTCTGAAAATGGAAACATTTTTTGACCAATAGTTAACTCAAGTGATGCAGTGGTGACTGAGCAGTCAAGTACACATTCGTTGTTAATTGTGTTAACATAGATCCCCCGTGTAGCCTATAACAGACTGTTGGGGAAAGTGCTGTTAGCAAGCACCTATAAAGGCCAGCACGGCACACGAGGGGTTGGGTGGACAGCAATCACGTCCGTCTGGCCGCCTTCGTCTCCCCAAGTGGTGATGTTTACTACACACAGCACCCGGTACTCATTTGAGGCTGAGTCGACCTAGGGGAGGCCCAGGGCCAGTTCAGATAATCGCTATCACACTGTTGACCTTGAGCTGGAATCGAACCTGGGGTCGCCAGGTTCGTAGCGCACTGCCGTTCCCCCAACACCACGTGCATGTCCCATCCCATCTCGTCCTGCTTGCTCGCAACCGTGGCGCAAGGAACACCTTTCTACGAGGACCACGTTCAATGCTGCTTACCGAGGGAGCTCAGCCACAGCTTGACTTTGGGGTAGCGGTCCTGTATGGCTTGCAAAGCAAATAAGAGCTTGAGGCAGTCCTCATTGCCTTTGTTGATGAAGTAGTCGAGAATTCGCTCAGCGCACTCCCTGCCATTCTTGATCTTTCTGACTTCGCTGAAGAGGTCATTGGGGATTTGTCCTCGGCTCATCAGCTGCACGAGAAGATGCTGAGGCTTCTCACCGATCCATAGCTGCAGATCTGACTTCTTCTGTCGCACAGAGCACACTGCCTCCCCTGTGGTGAACACAATCCACAGGTCAGTTGACATACCGGGGGAAGTTCTTCGTGGGCCTGTCAGATCAATGAGCCATTATCTCAGTGGGATTTCGTTTGAAATTTTGGTTTTCATCACAAATAACTGGCGTTCAATGAGACACTTTTTATATGTGAGCACATCTTCAAAGTGAATCCACAAAAAAGCTAACTTGAAAGCATTATATACCGTGATGTTCTCTGCATCAAATATCAAACCGCATCATCGTATAAGACGTTTAACTTTTTCGCCTGGTTCTTTTTTTTTCAATTCTAGATTTGAAGCTTTTGTGACTGCAAGGATTCATAGTCTTTCTCTTTACTTGATAGCAATTGTGCTGTGACGGTTCCACCTGAAGACGGAAGCTTGTGTTGCCTCCGAAACGTCGTGATTTTTTCTTTTATTTTTATAAATTTTAATTAAATTGTTTTACCTACGTGATTTTTTTTCAAGCCGTTTATCGCAAATCATAACAGTCCTTTAACTAGGGAGGCCTCAATGCGCTTCACTTTTATAAACGATGGCGGTTCTGCATTGCAAAGAATCTGGGGTGGCTCCGTGAAGAAAATGCAAGCAAATGTGGTCTCATCAACAACTTTGGTCAGCAGCAACAAAACTCGCACTGAATAACCAAACCGGAAATGGATATCCATTGTAATTTACATGAATACATTAATCCCCCTCCCACGTCTGGTCTTCGCACCTGATTGGCTCACAAGTGATGACATCACACTTATCCCCCATCTATTGAAGACCGAAACAGGAGCAGGATTTCTGTACAATTCTGGCCTGTCGCCTGATGAGGCTGGTTGTTGTTTTAATTACTGATGAAACGTCACGGTAACTCGAATTGTAAATGTTGTGGGTTCAGATGGTGTTGATGATACTGTAAGAGCGGACCTTGAAAATCACCTGTGCAACAACAGTAGACTCTCGATTATCTGCACTAATGACTGGGAGGACGGCCGTGGATAATTCAAAATCACGGAAAAACTATAACCATCTCTATGACAAAAACCACGAATAAAGGGGTATAAATTAAGAACGAATACTCACGATCTATTGACGATGCACGTGCTCAGCGATAACACTTTCCTGGCTCCGCCCACGAAGTGGACAGAAGCAGAGCCATGCCAATCAAAATCAAACAAACTCTGCCCACTGTGTAAAGATATTGCAATTGCTGTACGGTAGAGGTGATCCCGTGGATTTCTGACTAACCAGAGCAACAGTTTAAGCACTGTGTGACTTGCAATAAACATTTTCAAGAAATATCAATGTAGAACTCTTTTAAGATTGTTAATTTGGGCATAAGGGAAAATCCATGAGATGTTCATTTATGTCAATATCTCAGGTGCGCGGTTCTTTTCCGGAAATCGGATAAACCCCACACAGATAATCGACAGTCTACTGTATAAACTACTAAAAAGCTTCGGTGGAGGCTCGAAATCCAGAGGGTGCTGATGAGAATCTAAGAGAATATCATGGAAATTAACTTTGCAACAACTGAAATATTATGACAGTGAAGGAAATGGCCATGATGACCGAATTGAATTAGGTGTTAGCACAAATAACGTCATTATATGTATGCAGATGTAATGGCATTTTGACAGTAAGCTTCAAATTAGAAAAATGTTTGGAATGAGATGGAATAATATAAATGACTAAGTGCCTAGACACACAGGCAGACACCCGAAGAACGTTAATTCGCTATAGTGCTCCTTGTCCTTAAGAATTTGTGTTTACGACAAAATGTAGAAAATCAAAACTTGTATTGTATAACGCTCTTGCGAGTGATGTAACACGCAGCGCTGGCCGAGGACATGCACCCGCCATAACTTGCGCTCAGCCAATGAGAGTGATGTATGCTCTGAGCCAATCAGCACCCCCACCAGAGTGGAATATGGCTCCCCCAATATTTAAACATAATGGTATGACGACCCGTTTTAATGCCAAACGATGATCACTGCTCACTTATCCAGAAACGCATCTTGAGCGCTTAGTGAGGTCTGGCTGTTCAGTATTTTGTTAATTATTTGTAATGGGTTCCGGAGACACTTTGTAGATGCAACTTATTCATTACAATACACCACTCCAACAGTCCTGATACACTGTTACAGCCTAGGGACACAGCCTACTTCTAGCGAGCCTGACTCTGGCTACGCTCTCGGGTCCTCCGGCTATAATTACCCTAGGAGAGGCTACCTAGACTCTTGCTTCCTCGGACCTCGCCCTTACAAGGGCGTAGAGCCGGGAGTCCCAGAGTCCCACCACTGGCCCGCACAGCGTCACGGCCCTTACAAGGACAAGCGGGGCGAGGGGGTCCAGGGTCCTAAGCTAGCTGGTCTTCGTACTTCGGCTGCGACTGGTCCCGCGATCGGCTGGGGAGGTCCCCTTTTATGCCCCTTTGCCCATCAAGGGGTAGCGTTGCGTGGGATCATAGATCCCCCGCAGCCCCCCTGTTGGTGGCGCCGAGAGGATTAGCTGTCTGGGGTCCTGAGCCCCCAGCAGCCCCTCCCCTCTTGGGCTGGCACAGCAGCCCCTCCCCTGGCGGTACGGGGCACCCTTGCAGATGGCCCTGTCTACCACTGCAGGTAAGCGTGGCCCATCTACGGCACTACATATTTACTCACGACCCCCTTTGGTAGATTTACTGGTAGTCAGGGTTCTAAATGTTCACATCATTCTATAATTATATTATGATCCTCAACAAGAAATAAAGGGACTCGATAACATTTTATGATCAAACCAATTTAAGCAACAAAAATAACTCTTAAGATGATGTAAAGATACATAAAAAATACTTTAAAGTAACTAATTGGCACGTTTTGTTTACATTACAACCTTCCTGACTGTGCATGGTGGAGGGTTACGACACATCCATACTTAAGCGATTTATATCATGTACTCCAATCTGTCCAGGTCCAATCGCATAACTAATCGCACAGCACAATAATCACAATGAAATATGTGATAATCCTTCAAGAGAAGGTAACTACTGATGGACTCATACCTTGTCTCTGAAGCCACATCCACAGCTGCACATAGTGCGTCCTAACGGAGTAGAGGGCGTTCCACAGTCTCTCGCACCCGTTCTCTCCCAGTTGAATGAAGTGATTCAGAATGACCTCTGCAGTCTCCTCTCCACTCTTGCTGTTGGCCTTTAGGTAGACATTTGGAGGGATCATGAGCGAGTCGTTGAGATGCTTCAGCAGGTGCGCGGGATCCACCCCGATCCAGGTTTTGAGATGTTCTCTGTCTCTTTGGATGAGCCTCAGTGTCTCGCTCTCATGTCTAACCTGAATCAAAGAATACGAGGATTCGAACTTTTTATTTTTAAGAAGTGGGATGATAACTCAGGGCCAAACTTCTAGTTAATAAATAACAGTAAGGTCCAGTGTTGCTCTGTTGCATTTACCGGAGTTGTTCCCTCTGTCGCCACTTGAATAAGCCTTTCTGTTTCATTGTTGTTAGCTCCGAGGGTAGAACCTGTCAAATTAAGACAAATCAAAAGTTTTCTAAATGATCGTTGATATTTTCACGTTCGACATCTATCAGATGCAGGATACATATATGTGTTTAGTATTGCAACACAGTTGTGATGGCAATAAGAAATAAATAATATATTTTTAAACTTTTTTAAAAATACGCTTTTATGAAATGTACTAATAATGGCAGACCTCCAAGACTCCAGGAAGTGGCCCCGAAGCTTGCCATAACGTAAGGGACCGTGGTGATTTACAGCCAACGTCAATTGAGTGTGGACAATTAGACCCAAGCCGAAACATAACATGTAAAAAATAATGTTTAAAAATATATATTCTTATTTTTTATGATAGAATATAGTATTGTCATCAGTATGACATAGGTATCCCAAGTTTGCAGTCGATACCACATTGGGAAGTGGTTTAAAATTGAGTTACAAGATTTGAGGATACAACGACAACAACAACAACAGACAGAGTGAGTTAAAAAAGGGTGTAAAAACGGACGTATACAGACTTGCCCCCAACATCAAGAGAACCAGGATCGGATACGTTTAGAAATATTTTAATATCCAGGTTCTGGGAGTCTATCTAGGAAAGTTGCCATATAGGGACCTCGAGATTTGTTCACATCCTCTCCTCTGTCAGGAGAGGTGTAAGAAACTATAAACTCGGGAACTAAACTATTTGTATGCACATACTGTCAGAGCATGGTTCTTTTTGTTTGCATGTTCACCACAAGTATATGTGGTAAATGCAGACATGATTCCTTGCAAAGGTTTCAGTTTGGTGTTTTAACGTCTTAACACCTGTTTTATTGCCAGAACGGGGAAAACCTATTATCATATTTATATTTTACCAGGTAAGGCCCACTGAGCTATGTAGTTCTTTTTCAGAAACAACTTACCTATCACAAATGACAGCTCAACAAGGTGGCTTATCATTTTCACGTTGAAATTTATAGCAGCAGCCAAATACCTGCTTAATCCGGAAAAGGGGATCCTCTTGACCCCCTCTAATGTGGTATCGCAAACACCCTCCTTGGTGGGGGCACTGACTGTCGTGCTGGAAAACCGTTATCCCTTCCTACTAGTGGTTAATGTGGGCCATACACCGGTAGTTATCCAAGCAGGCACCGTGTTGGCACACACAACGGCGGCCTCATGCACGGAGCAAATTGCGTGCATGTCAGGGGTTGTGGGGAATGCCTTGCCTGCTAGCGATGTAGAGGTTGTCAGGAAAACAAGGATTTATCAACAGAGCAGCGAGCGTGGCTTTGGTGACTTTTGCACGAATTCCAGGACGTTTTAGCAACGTGAAATACGACATAGGCCAGACCACCCTGTTGCAGCACCATATTGATACGGGGAACTCACCTCCCATTCGATTAAATTCTCACAGAATGAGCCCCCATGAAATGGATTGTATTCGTCAGACTGTGGAGGAGATGTTGGCTGCAGACATAGTCTCTCCTTCCACCAGACCTTGGGTGGTGCCCTATGTTTTGGTTAAAAAACGTGACGGCTCCTAGCGATTTTGAGTTGGCTTCAAAAAACTCAACAAAATTTCTGTTTCAGACGCATACCCGCTTCCTCGCATGGACGATTCCTTGGATGCTCTGTCTGGTGCAAAAATCTTCTCAACCCTCGATTTGCTGTCAGGATTTTGGCAACTGCCCTTGGACACAGAATCTAAACCTAAAACGGTATTCGGAACACGACAGGGATTGTTCCATTTCAATTGTCTCCCGTTGGAACTTCATTCCACGTCGACCACCTTTCAGCACCTCATGGAATTGGTTATCTCTGGTTTGCAATGGGAATCGTGCCTTATTTATCTAGATGACATAATTGTCTTCGGTCCCACTCTTGACGAGCACTTGCAGTGGCTGTGCTCTGTTTTCTCTCGAGTGTGTGATGCAAACTTGAAATATAAGCTGCAAAATGCCATTTGTTGCAAATTTCGGTCAAGTATTTGGGCCATGTCGTCAGCGCATCAGGGGTCGCTACCAATCCAGATAAGATGACCTGCGTGCGCACGTGGCCGACCCCCAAATCGGTGGCAGACGTTCGCAGTTTTATGGGGTTCGCCTCATACTATCGCAGGTTTGTAAAGTATTTTGCGACAATTTGCCAAACCGCTCCATGCTCTAACAGCCAAGGGACAGAGATTTAATTGGGACAAGATAGAAAATAATTATTTTGCAGTGCTTCGTGACGCTCTGGCCAGTGCGCCACCGCTCATTTATCCAGATTTCGCCTAACCCTTTATCCTGGACACTGACGCCAGCGATACAGGCATAGGCGTTGTCGTGTGCCAGGTCGTCGACGGAGTAGAGAGAGTCGTGGCATATGGCAGCCGCAGTTTTGTCTCCCACTGAGCAGCGGTATTGCATCACACCCAGGGAGCTGCTTGCAATGGTCCATTTCATGCAGTTGTACCGCCCTTACTTGTACGGCAGGGATCTCCTTGTCCGTACCGACCACTCAGCACTCCAATACTCCCTGCGTGTGGACCAACCCTCCGGCCAAATGGCCCGTTGGATTTAAATCCTCCAGGGATTCTCCTTTGCTGTACTGTATAGGAAAGAGGCGCGCCATGTGAATGTAGATGCGCCACCCTGCTCATGCAGGTGCGTGATGGGCTCAGCTTGGTGCAGACCGCCGCTGCAGAAATCGCCCGAGATGGTCGTCGCAGTTGACTCGGTCCCGGCCAGCGATGCGCAAGCATTAAGTTTCAGTTTCGTTTATTAGGTATAGCCCTGTGAGCCATGCAGCTCTTGACTCCGGTATAACCGCAACAAACAAAAACATGAACAAAGAACATCTTAAAGTGACCACGCGCAACAGAAAATTCCAACCATCCATGAATACAGTTTGGGTGTGAGAAGAGAGGTAATTTTTTACCATTCCACTGCATGTTTGGAGAAACGGAGACAACTTAAATTTCGATTTAAAGCTTTTGTGACTGCAGGGATTCATCTTCTTGATTCCCACCACCATCCATCCCAGAAGAATTCCCTCATCAAGACTCTACACCATAGAGCCCAATGCATCTCCGACCAGGAACACATTGCCAGTGAACTCAAGCACGTAGGCCAAGCTTCTACACTATGGGAACCTCATTTGCCAGTAAAATATAATAATTGGTTGTTTACCCTTCTATCTGGCAACAAAACTGACACCTTTTTACAAGGAGTCATGTTTGCATAGACCGCAATACCTGCAGTCATAATACGAACAAAAGACATAACTCTGATAATGTGCACTGTCCTTGAAGTTGATTGGTCCACACCCGAGACAGCTTTCCTTAGAGCCTAGTCTCACATGGGTTGGACCAGATGACGCCAAAAGGCGCACAACACAGGTAGTGGAGTGTAGAGTGACAGGTAGTGGAGTATAGAGTGACAGGTAGTGGAGTGTAGAGTGACAGGTAGTGGAGTGTAGAGTGACAGGTAGTGGAGTGTAGAGTGACAGGTAGTGGAGTGTAGAGTGACAGGTAGTGGAGTGTAGAGTGACAGGTAGTGGAGTGTAGAGTGACAGGTAGTGGAGTGTAGAGTGACAGATAGTGGAGTGTAGAGTGACAGGTAGTGGAGTGTAGAGTGACAGGTAGTGGAGTGTAGAGTGACAGGTAGTGGAGTGTAGAGTGACAGATAGTGGAGTGTAGAGTGACAGGTAGTGGAGTGTAGAGTGACAGATAGTGGAGTGTAGAGTGACAGGTAGTGGAGTGTAGAGTGACAGATAGTGGAGTGTAGAGTGACAGGTAGTGGAGTGTAGAGTGACAGATAGTGGAGTGTAGAGTGACAGATAGTGGAGTATAGAGTGACAGATAGTGGAGTGTAGAGTGACAGGTAGTGGAGTGTAGAGTGACAGATAGTGGAGTGTAGAGTGACAGATAGTGGAGTGTAGAGTGACAGATAGTGGAGTGTAGAGTGACAGGTAGTGGAGTGTAGAGTGACAGATAGTGGAGTGTAGAGTGACAGATAGTGGAGTGTAGAGTGACAGATAGTGGAGTGTAGAGTGACAGGTAGTGGAGTGTAGAGTGACAGGTAGTGGAGTGTAGAGTGACAGGTAGTGGAGTGTAGAGTGACAGGTAGTGGAGTGTAGAGTGACAGGTAGTGGAGTGTAGAGTGACAGATAGTGGAGTGTAGAGTGACAGGTAGTGGAGTGTAGAGTGACAGATAGTGGAGTGTAGAGTGACAGGTAGTGGAGTGTAGAGTGACAGGTAGTGGAGTGTAGAGTGACAGGTAGTGGAGTGTAGAGTGACAGGTAGTGGAGTGTAGAGTGACAGATAGTGGAGTGTAGAGTGACAAGTAGTGGAGTGTAGAGTGACAGATAGTGGAGTGTAGAGTGACAGGTAGTGGAGTGTAGAGTGACAGGTAGTGGAGTGTAGAGTGACAGGTAGTGGAGTGTAGAGTGACAGGTAGTGGAGTGTAGAGTGACAGATAGTGGAGTGTAGAGTGACAGGTAGTGGAGTGTAGAGTGACAGGTAGTGAAGTGTAGAGTGACAGGTAGTGAGTGTAGAGTGACAGATAGTGGAGTGTAGAGTGACAGATAGTGGAGTGTAGAGTGACAGGTAGTGGAGTGTAGAGTGACAGGTAGTGGAGTGTAGAGTGACAGGTAGTGGAGTGTAGAGTGACAGGTAGTGGAGTGTAGAGTGACAGGTAGTGGAGTGTAGAGTGACAGGTAGTGGAGTGTAGAGTGACAGGTAGTGGAGTGTAGAGTGACAGATAGTGGAGTGTAGAGTGACAGATAGTGGAGTATAGAGTGACAGATAGTGGAGTGTAGAGTGACAGGTAGTGGAGTGTAGAGTGACAGGTAGTGGAGTGTAGAGTGACAGGTAGTGGAGTGTAGAGTGACAGGTAGTGGAGTGTAGAGTGACAGGTAGTGGAGTGTAGAGTGACAGGTAGTGGAGTGTAGAGTGACAGGTAGTGGAGTGTAGAGTGACAGGTAGTGGAGTGTAGAGTGACAGGTAGTGGAGTGTAGAGTGACAGGTAGTGGAGTGTAGAGTGACAGGTAGTGGAGTGTAGAGTGACAGGTAGTGGAGTGTAGAGTGACAGGTAGTGGAGTGTAGAGTGACAGGTAGTGGAGTGTAGAGTGACAGGTAGTGGAGTGTAGAGTGACAGGTAGTGGAGTGTAGAGTGACAGGTAGTGGAGTGTAGAGTGACAGATAGTGGAGTGTAGAGTGACAGATAGTGGAGTGTAGAGTGACAGGTAGTGGAGTGTAGAGTGACAGGTAGTGGAGTGTAGAGTGACAGGTAGTGGAGTGTAGAGTGACAGATAGTGGAGTGTAGAGTGACAGGTAGTGGAGTGTAGAGTGACAGATAGTGGAGTGTAGAGTGACAGGTAGTGGAGTATAGAGTGACAGGTAGTGGAGTGTAGAGTGACAGGTAGTGGAGTGTAGAGTGACAGGTAGTGGAGTGTAGAGTGACAGGTAGTGGAGTGTAGAGTGACAGATAATGGAGTGTAGAGTGACAGGTAGTGGAGTGTAGAGTGACAGATAGTGGAGTGTAGAGTGACAGGTAGTGGAGTGTAGAGTGACAGGTAGTGGAGTGTAGAGTGACAGGTAGTGGAGTGTAGAGTGACAGGTAGTGGAGTGTAGAGTGACAGGTAGTGGAGTGTAGAGTGACAGATAGTGGAGTGTAGAGTGACAGGTAGTGGAGTGTAGAGTGACAGGTAGTGGAGTGTAGAGTGACAGATAGTGGAGTGTAGAGTGACAGATAGTGGAGTGTAGAGTGACAGGTAGTGGAGTGTAGAGTGACAGATAGTGGAGTGTAGAGTGACAGGTAGTGGAGTGTAGAGTGACAGGTAGTGGAGTGTAGAGTGACAGGTAGTGGAGTGTAGAGTGACAGATAGTGGAGTGTAGAGTGACAGATAGTGGAGTGTAGAGTGACAGGTAGTGGAGTGTAGAGTGACAGGTAGTGGAGTGTAGAGTGACAGGTAGTGGAGTGTAGAGTGACAGGTAGTGGAGTGTAGAGTGACAGATAGTGGAGTATAGAGTGACAGGTAGTGGAGTGTAGAGTGACAGGTAGTGGAGTGTAGAGTGACAGGTAGTGGAGTGTAGAGTGACAGGTAGTGGAGTGTAGAGTGACAGGTAGTGGAGTGTAGAGTGACAGATAGTGGAGTGTAGAGTGACAGATAGTGGAGTATAGAGTGACAGGTAGTGGAGTGTAGAGTGACAGGTAGTGGAGTGTAGAGTGACAGATAGTGGAGTGTAGAGTGACAGATAGTGGAGTGTAGAGTGACAGGTAGTGGAGTGTAGAGTGACAGGTAGTGGAGTGTAGAGTGACAGGTAGTGGAGTGTAGAGTGACAGTGGAGTGTAGAGTGACAGGTAGTGGAGTGTAGAGTGACAGATAGTGGAGTGTAGAGTGACAGATAGTGGAGTGTAGAGTGACAGGTAGTGGAGTGTAGAGTGACAGATAGTGGAGTGTAGAGTGACAGGTAGTGGAGTGTAGAGTGACAGGTAGTGGAGTGTAGAGTGACAGATAGTGGAGTGTAGAGTGACAGATAGTGGAGTATAGAGTGACAGGTAGTGGAGTGTAGAGTGACAGTGGAGTGTAGAGTGACAGGTAGTGGAGTGTAGAGTGACAGATAGTGGAGTGTAGAGTGACAGGTAGTGGAGTGTAGAGTGACAGATAGTGGAGTATAGAGTGACAGGTAGTGGAGTGTAGAGTGACA
Source organism: Lampetra fluviatilis (assembly GCF_964198595.1). Lineage (NCBI taxonomy): Eukaryota > Metazoa > Chordata > Hyperoartia > Petromyzontiformes > Petromyzontidae > Lampetra > Lampetra fluviatilis. Next base: position 4,677,669 of record NC_136319.1, read on the forward strand.
GTGGAGTGTAGAGTGACAGGTAGTGGAGTGTAGAGTGACAGGTAGTGGACTGTAGAGTGACAGTGGAGTGTAGAGTGACAGATAGTGGAGTGTAGAGTGACAGGTAGTGGAGTGTAGAGTGACAGGTAGTGGAGTGTAGAGTGACAGGTAGTGGAGTGTAGAGTGACAGTGGAGTGTAGAGTGACAGGTAGTGGAGTGTAGAGTGACAGATAGTGGAGTGTAGAGTGACAGATAGTGGAGTGTAGAGTGACAGGTAGTGGAGTGTAGAGTGACAGATAGTGGAGTGTAGAGTGACAGGTAGTGGAGTGTAGAGTGACAGGTAGTGGAGTGTAGAGTGACAGATAGTGGAGTGTAGAGTGACAGATAGTGGAGTATAGAGTGACAGGTAGTGGAGTGTAGAGTGACAGTGGAGTGTAGAGTGACAGGTAGTGGAGTGTAGAGTGACAGATAGTGGAGTGTAGAGTGACAGGTAGTGGAGTGTAGAGTGACAGATAGTGGAGTATAGAGTGACAGGTAGTGGAGTGTAGAGTGACAGTGGAGTGTAGAGTGACAGGTAGTGGAGTGTAGAGTGACAGGTAGTGGAGTGTAGAGTGACAGTGGAGTGTAGAGTGACAGGTAGTGGAGTGTAGAGTGACAGTGGAGTGTAGAGTGACAGATAGTGGAGTGTAGAGTGACAGGTAGTGGAGTGTAGAGTGACAGATAGTGGAGTGTAGAGTGACAGGTAGTGGAGTGTAGAGTGACAGGTAGTGGAGTGTAGAGTGACAGGTAGTGGAGTGTAGAGTGACAGGTAGTGGAGTGTAGAGTGACAGGTAGTGGAGTGTAGAGTGACAGGTAGTGGAGTGTAGAGTGACAGATAGTGGAGTGTAGAGTGACAGTGGAGTGTAGAGTGACAGGTAGTGGAGTGTAGAGTGACAGTGGAGTGTAAAGTGACAGATAGTGGAGTGTAGAGTGACAGTGGAGTGTAGAGTGACAGGTAGTGGAGTGTAGAGTGACAGTGGAGTGTAGAGTGACAGATAGTGGAGTGTAGAGTGACAGATAGTGGAGTGTAGAGTGACAGTGGAGTGTAGAGTGACAGGTAGTGGAGTGTAGAGTGACAGTGGAGTGTAGAGTGACAGATAGTGGAGTGTAGAGTGACAGATAGTGGAGTGTAGAGTGACAGATAGTGGAGTGTAGAGTGACAGATAGTGGAGTGTAGAGTGACAGGTAGTGGAGTGTAGAGTGACAGTGGAGTGTAGAGTGACAGATAGTGGAGTGTAGAGTGACAGATAGTGGAGTGTAGAGTGACAGATAGTGGAGTGTAGAGTGACAGATAGTGGAGTGTAGAGTGACAGGTAGTGGAGTGTAGAGTGACAGATAGTGGAGTATAGAGTGACAGGTAGTGGAGTGTAGAGTGACAGATAGTGGAGTGTAGAGTGACAGGTAGTGGAGTGTAGAGTGACAGGTAGTGGAGTGTAGAGTGACAGATAGTGGAGTGTAGAGTGACAGGTAGTGGAGTGTAGAGTGACAGGTAGTGGAGTGTAGAGTGACAGATAGTGGAGTGTAGAGTGACAGATAGTGGAGTGTAGAGTGACAGGTAGTGGAGTGTAGAGTGACAGTGGAGTGTAGAGTGACAGGTAGTGGAGTGTAGAGTGACAGATAGTGGAGTGTAGAGTGACAGGTAGTGGAGTGTAGAGTGACAGGTAGTGGAGTGTAGAGTGACAGGTAGTGGAGTGTAGAGTGACAGGTAGTGGAGTGTAGAGTGACAGATAGTGGAGTGTAGAGTGACAGGTAGTGGAGTGTAGAGTGACAGATAGTGGAGTGTAGAGTGACAGGTAGTGGAGTGTAGAGTGACAGATAGTGGAGTGTAGAGTGACAGGTAGTGGAGTGTAGAGTGACAGATAGTGGAGTATAGAGTGACAGGTAGTGGAGTGTAGAGTGACAGGTAGTGGAGTGTAGAGTGACAGGTAGTGGAGTGTAGAGTTACAGGTAGTGGAGTGTAGAGTGACAGATAGTGGAGTATAGAGTGACAGGTAGTGGAGTGTAGAGTGACAGGTAGTGGAGTGTAGAGTGACAGGTAGTGGAGTGTAGAGTGACAGGTAGTGGAGTGTAGAGTGACAGGTAGTGGAGTGTAGAGTGACAGGTAGTGGAGTGTAGAGTGACAGGTAGTGGAGTGTAGAGTGACAGGTAGTGGAGTGTAGAGTGACAGATAGTGGAGTATAGAGTGACAGGTAGTGGAGTGTAGAGTGACAGGTAGTGGAGTGTAGAGTGACAGGTAGTGGAGTGTAGAGTGACAGGTAGTGGAGTGTAGAGTGACAGGTAGTGGAGTGTAGAGTGACAGGTAGTGGAGTGTAGAGTGACAGATAGTGGAGTATAGAGTGACAGGTAGTGGAGTGTAGAGTGACAGGTAGTGGAGTGTAGAGTGACAGGTAGTGGAGTGTAGAGTGACAGGTAGTGGATTGTAGAGTGACAGGTAGTGGAGTGTAGAGTGACAGGTAGTGGAGTGTAGAGTGACAGGTAGTGGAGTGTAGAGTGACAGGTAGTGGAGTGTAGAGTGACAGGTAGTGGAGTGTAGAGTGACAGATAGTTGAGTGTAGAGTGACAGATAGTGGAGTGTAGAGTGACAGGTAGTGGAGTGTAGAGTGACAGGTAGTGGAGTGTAGAGTGACAGGTAGTGGAGTGTAGAGTGACAGATAGTGGAGTGTAGAGTGACAGGTAGTGGAGTGTAGAGTGACAGATAGTGGAGTGTAGAGTGACAGGTAGTGGAGTATAGAGTGACAGGTAGTGGAGTGTAGAGTGACAGGTAGTGGAGTGTAGAGTGACAGGTAGTGGAGTGTAGAGTGACAGGTAGTGGAGTGTAGAGTGACAGATAGTGGAGTGTAGAGTGACAGGTAGTGGAGTGTAGAGTGACAGATAGTGGAGTGTAGAGTGACAGGTAGTGGAGTGTAGAGTGACAGGTAGTGGAGTGTAGAGTGACAGGTAGTGGAGTGTAGAGTGACAGGTAGTGGAGTGTAGAGTGACAGGTAGTGGAGTGTAGAGTGACAGATAGTGGAGTGTAGAGTGACAGGTAGTGGAGTGTAGAGTGACAGGTAGTGGAGTGTAGAGTGACAGATAGTGGAGTGTAGAGTGACAGATAGTGGAGTGTAGAGTGACAGGTAGTGGAGTGTAGAGTGACAGATAGTGGAGTGTAGAGTGACAGGTAGTGGAGTGTAGAGTGACAGGTAGTGGAGTGTAGAGTGACAGGTAGTGGAGTGTAGAGTGACAGATAGTGGAGTGTAGAGTGACAGATAGTGGAGTGTAGAGTGACAGGTAGTGGAGTGTAGAGTGACAGGTAGTGGAGTGTAGAGTGACAGGTAGTGGAGTGTAGAGTGACAGGTAGTGGAGTGTAGAGTGACAGGTAGTGGAGTGTAGAGTGACAGGTAGTGGAGTGTAGAGTGACAGATAGTGGAGTGTAGAGTGACAGGTAGTGGAGTGTAGAGTGACAGGTAGTGGAGTGTAGAGTGACAGATAGTGGAGTGTAGAGTGACAGATAGTGGAGTGTAGAGTGACAGATAGTGGAGTGTAGAGTGACAGGTAGTGGAGTATAGAGTGACAGGTAGTGGAGTGTAGAGTGACAGGTAGTGGAGTGTAGAGTGACAGGTAGTGGAGTGTAGAGTGACAGGTAGTGGAGTGTAGAGTGACAGATAGTGGAGTGTAGAGTGACAGGTAGTGGAGTGTAGAGTGACAGGTAGTGGAGTGTAGAGTGACAGGTAGTGGAGTGTAGAGTGACAGATAGTGGAGTGTAGAGTGACAGGTAGTGGAGTGTAGAGTGACAGGTAGTGGAGTGTAGAGTGACAGGTAGTGGAGTGTAGATTGACAGGTAGTGGAGTGTAGAGTGACAGGTAGTGGAGTGTAGAGTGAGAGGCTAGTGGAGTGTAGAGTGACAGATAGTGGAGTGTAGAGTGACAGGTAGTGGAGTGTAGAGTGACAGGTAGTGGAGTGTAGAGTGACAGGTAGTGGAGTGTAGAGTGACAGGCTAGTGGAATATAGAGTGACAGATAGTGGAGTATAGAGTGACAGGCTAGTGGAGTATAGAGTGACAGGCTAGTGGAGTATAGAGTGACAGGCTAGTGGAGTATAGAGTGACAGGCTAGTGGAGTATAGAGTGACAGGCTAGTGGAGTATAGAGTGACAGGCTAGTGGAGTATAGAGTGACAGGCTAGTGGAGTGTAGAGTGACAGGCTAGTGGAGTATAGAGTGACAGGTAGTGGAGTATAGAGTGACAGGTAGTGGAGTATAGAGTGACTCCTCCTGGGAGGAGCACAGAGCGAACGCCACCTCGCGGCCCTAAACACAGGGCCTTGCACTTGGGCCAGTTGACCCTGGCGGAGAAGGCCCTCTCGTACACTGCAACCGCCTGGCAGAGCGTGGATACGTCATGCGCGCCGTTGAGGACGACGCATATTTCGTCTGCGCAAGCCGTTCTCAGGTCCCGGGACTTTGAGGCCAGTCAGATTTCGTCTCAGGTGGCGTAGCAGTGGCTCAATGGACAGGGTGTACAGCAGCCCCGAGAGGGGGCATCCCTGTCTGACCCCCTCGTCACCAGGAAAGGGGCGCCGAGCCGCTGGTTTATCTTCAAGATGCTGGATGTGCCCGTGTACAGGAGCCTAACGTGCGAGATGAAGGCCTGGCCGAAGCCGTGCGACGTTAGGAGTTTGTCCAAGTACTCGTGGCTCACCCTGTCAAAGGCCTTCTCCTGATCTAAGAAGAGGAGGCCTAAGTCCATGTTGTGCGCTTCTGCAAGTGAGAGTATGTCTCTGACCGTACCGATGTTGTCGTATATGCACCGCCTGGGGATGAAATACGACTGTTACGGCAGGATCAGCTGACCCAGCACTGTCTTGAGACGGTTTGCCAGCACCTTGGAGAAGATTTTGTAGTCAGTGCACAAGAGGGACACGGGTCGCCAGTTCTCGACGAGGCGCAGGTCCCACTTCTTGGGTAGCAGGGAGACCACCGCTCACCTGCAGCTCTGTGGGAGTTCACCCTTCTGCAGGCTCTCCGTCAACAATTGTAGAAGTGGAGGGCCAAGCTCATCCCAGATGTCCACATAAAACTCAACCGGCAGGCCGTCAATCCCCGGGGCTTTACCAGCTGTGAGCCGCGGTGTGGAGCTCCTGCAGGGTGACGGGGCTGTCCAGACGATCCTGCTCGGGGACTCCTAAGGTAGGGCCCCCGTCCAGTAGCTCCCGGACAGCCCCGTCGTGTATGGTTTCGGCGGCGAAAAGTTGCCAGTAGAAATCAGAGTATAGAGAGAGGGAGTTCAGAGGGCACGTTGTGTTAGTGTGAGGAGCATCCATACGGGATGCGGAGTAATAAAGTGACACAGGAGAAAAGCTGTGTGAATACACCACTACACAGGTATCATGATCATAATGATGAGTTTTAATAGACATTTCGTTACATCCCCAATACCAGGAAAACCCCTTTGGATTCCACCTTGGAATATATTTCACTTACCAGATCGGTTGGAGATGAATGTCAAAATAAGCTGTTTCAATGTATTCCTTGAGCGCACCAGGAATATCGCTATGGTAATCAGTACCACTGCAAGGACACAACTCAACACGATGGCGGCGATCGTGCTTTGAGTAATATCTGGTAAAGGGGCGAAAAAGAAAAACCCCGCAACAGATTATCTTAATGAACACACCCTTACAATACATTGCCCTGTATGGAACACCATTACGTAATATGGACGTAACTTTTATACACCAATTGAAAATCTTATCATCTTCACGGAATTTATATCGCGCCTTAACTCAGGCCCTTTACAGAGATTTAACAACGGTACAACAATAACAACAACACGTCTATGTGAACGTAATAGTGGAGATGAGATGATTAAAATAGAGAGGTAGCAATTGGGGCGAATCTGTGTTGATGATGATGGTGAATTCGGTGAAAGCGAGATTGATAACAGTTAATGAACCCCAGGATAAAAAAAACTTCAGATTGGTAAGACGTAGCTTTCAAGCTGTTATCAGTGCCCTATCTTATTATAGACCAATTCAGACCTCATTGGTCACCCCGTGCCCTTATAAATCTCCACGTTCATCCTTAAAAAGACACATCACAAGGGAGAAACACAAACAAATAGACGTTTTTTTGCCTGTATTGAAACTGCTGCACGCCGTATGGACCTGCACACTCAATTTCCATGTACAATAATACGGGCTAAACTCTATGTGATGATAGGTATGCTGCTATAAACTCCACTACTATACACTACTCTACACACTCCACTACTATACACTACTCTACATACTACACTACTCTACACACTACACAATTATAGACAGCTCTATACACTACACTACTACATACATGTCAAGCCCTTATCGGTGCACTATCTTATTACAGACCAATTCAGACCTTACTGGTCTCCCCGTTCCCTTTAAATTTTAATGTTCATCCTACAAAGTCCCATCACAAGAGACTTGGTGATATTTGCACAGAGTAGCGAATTGCATTTATACATTGCTATGACCATTCAATGCTGGTCTTTGATGCTCGCCGTTGGAAAACAGTCGAGTTAAGATTCGTGATTTAAGTGATGGGAAGGTACAGGTCGGTTGTAACAATACAAGTGTAATGCGAGCGTAAGCGGGGTTTTGCTGCACGGCTCTGGGCCAATCATACGGCCCAGGGTATTTGGGGCGGGGCCCAGTATGGGGGCGTATGTGAAGGTCCGCTGCTCACCTCCGGTCCAATCGGATGTGAGGAGAGCAGGGGCGGAACCTAAGGGCGGAGCCAGCAAGGCGCTATGCAGAGGTCGGGATCTGGAAGGTTCGGTGAAGGGCGTGGTGAGAGGGAGGAGACAGGATCACGTGGTGAAGGGAATATAGGTGGGATCCTGGTCAGTTGGTGGAGTCATGAAGCTGGACCACGTTGGGTAGCCGGAGGGTACCCATGCCATCAGCCACGTGGCTGGAGGAGCTTCGAGCACATCGTCGGCCAACGGTGTGCGGGAGCGGGGGAGCGGTGCGACTGACATGAGGGCGCGTGCGGGGCGCGTGCGAGGAGCAGCCGGTCCGCTGTCAGGACCAGCGGAGTGCAAGCGTCAACGAGAATAAAGAGAGAAGGGTACCCGAACCCGGCCGGGTACGGGTACCCATTTGCGACCCTGGTGCGGCCGGGTACGGGTACGGGTAAGAAATCAAAATCCATTTGCGACCTCTGATGGAGACGCAGCAGTGTGTCGGCGAAGTCCTTTATTACACAAGTGTGGGTTACATGCCTTGTGTGACGGAGCAAGTTTCAGATTGCCTCACTGGAGTTTGGAACATCCCGTTAAGGACACTGGGAGGGGGGAAAAACCCCATAAAATCCTACAGGAGGGTGTGGGTTCACCACGTCAATGCTGCAACTTCACAGTACAGTAGACGCCACTATCCGCACTAATGACGGGGAGGACGGCCACATTTAATTCAAAATCGCAGACACCTGTGACAGCTTTGATCTCCTGTACGATACTGCATTGTCGGGTTTATTGAGATGGAACAATACATGTGAAGGTTTCCATGCCATGTACACGGTACCCAGACGCAAGTGTTATTGGTCGCCAGGAGATGTTAACTACCTCGCCTGATACGCAGGAGGTCGTCGGTTCGATTCTGACCCTGATACCTGCTGCTGTATATTTGGAGTTTGCGCGTCTCTCTCTCTCCTAGTTGTCGTGTGGATTTTTGCCGGGTCTGCCGGTTTTTTTCTCCTCCACATTAACATTCAATGTCACACGTTCAGAGTATTTGGCTACTGCTGTAAATTTTCAAGTGGTGATGATAAGCCACTGTGTTGAGCGATAATTTGTGATAGCCAGGTGGATTAATATAACGCGCTACACAGCTCAGTGGGACCTTACCTGGTAAGATGAAAAAGAAAATTCAGTTTTAGTTTACACTCATGTAAAGAAGCGAAATTAAAACAATAGCGCTGAGGCCTCAATATTTATTTACCCCCAAAAAATGTGCAAGCTAAGCAACATCAAGCAATTGTGCAAGCAAACGCACATACAGCAGGCGTCAGGGTCGGTATCGAACCCATGACCTCCTGCACACCAAAGCGAGGCAGTTAACATCTCCTAACCACCGCAGCAAAAATGAATTGGTTACTCAATCTCTCGCGCTGACAGTCACAGAGTCCTTCGCGTGCCAATCCTATTGTCACATTGTGTACGTGCACTCATGCAGAACCGTGTGTTGTTATTTCATTCCCCGATGAAACAATCAGTAAAAATGTTCCAACGCACAAATGCCAGATTGTATCTTGCCTTCAAGATACAATCCGCTGCTGCTGGTTCAGTTACCAGCTGACTCATCGAATGCCTTCGTTGCGCTGGCTTGGGTGGCTTTGTGAGCCTCTACTGCTACTACCTGTTAGGGGCAGTTCAGGAGAACAAATCCCCAAGTTGCTGTCTCTCTTGAGCCCCTCCGTGCACCCACAGACGGTGTCCTGTGCCAATGAGCAGTTCACAGCCACCTCCTCACCTGCAATGAGAAAGCAAAATGTTTATCGGGCCTAGACGCATATGGTTGGCTTCGTACGGTGAAAAAGAAGTTCAACATACACAAAACATGCCAATTTGTTATTAGTACAGCACACCGGTGTGTTGGGGAGTAAAACAACAACATTTACACGTTTCGCCAGTATATACAACCAGTATTATCAGGCAATAGCCAGATATTTGGCTGTGTTGGGTTGTGGTGGCTTTAACGACACATTTATAATTACATGAGCTCACTAAAAAAAACCCTCAATTTTGGAAAATATTGGTTGCACATGCCTACTTGTTAAACTGAAGTTCAATATACCACAGAGACCCAGATCCATAGATATCCAGAGACCCACAGATTAGCACAGCTGGCTATGCACGCGGAGCGATATAAGCTCAATGTACATACAGAGACCTACAGATTAGCACGTGCAGCCGGTGTGAGCTCACCCGTGATTAGTCGAATGTATAATTGTGCACTCTGTAGCATATGGAACTTAAGAGACTTTTTTTCATAGCTCTAGGTAGCCAGGTGCATTTTATTATTATTCTAAGTGAATACAACAGCGATCAGGGATTTGACCCCGAGGCCCCACGTGCACAGTAATAGTGTAGGGGTTATTACGGGAGAAACGGCGGACGAGAAACACAGGGGTGTCTGCACTCACACACACGGGTGGTCACACCGACGTCCGCATCCGTTATCCCCCACGCCCCCGGCCCTCTGAGGGGATCCCTATAAAAGGCGGGGAGCCAGAGAGCTCGAGGCCAGTTCGACACGAAGCTGACCAGTGAAGATCGAAGACTCGGAGATTAGGCCCTGGGACTCCCCTGTCTCGCTGCCCTTGTCAGGGCCGAGCTGGGTAAGCCAGCGGCGCGGACCAAGAGCTCCCGGACCTCTGCCCTTGTCAGGGCAAGGCCGGCTTAGCTGGTGCCGAGATCTGTGCTTGCCAGGGCCAGATCAGTCAGCCTCCCGTAGCCCACTAAAGGAGGACCGGGGAACAGGACAGAGGGCTTAGTACTAGGGTGGGTTTCCCATAGTACGGGTGAAGGGGCCGTTACCCCTTCAACGATTGTGCCTGTCACTGAGTTAATAAACAGAGTGTGCCTCAACTCCGACCTCGTCTCCTCGAACTTACTACAATAGTATGAGGCACGCCCCAATTGATATGTAGGCAGACTTGGTGCCTGGTAAGCTGCATGTTATATTAGCTCCAATAATAATAAAGATATATAACTGTTAAATTTACATTACTTTAATGTCAATCGACTGACAGAAACTCGGTAACGTTAAACGACCGTCGATTGAGTTGTGGGTGGTAATGAATATATGCACGATTGTGACTGATTTTAAAGTTGATTTCAATATATAAAAAAACAACGAGGTCTGCAATATTAATGCAAAGATGCCGACACACGTTGCTTCTCGGAGCCTTTTATTTGGACACAGCCCCCAACACTAGGCCTGAGCTTCATTCTTGATGCTTGAAGCTCGGTTCTCTCCCCCAAACCTCCCCTCGTGCTCTCCCATTTTAAACTTCCCTAGCCCCCTCTCTGGAAGCTTCTCTCACCCAACTTCCTTAATCCAATCCTCGTCTTCCTACACCAACTGTCGTGCACCCTCGCTTCCCGCCTTTTTATGTTCAACATCTCTCCTCCGATCGTTTTGAACCTCACCCCCGACCAATCACACTTGAGGCCTCTCTGCACCAATCGGAGGCCCCCTTGGTCGTCTTCGTGACCATCCTTTTGTACGGAGCCACAGTCAGTACATCAATACTGCCGCTCAGTCCCATTAACAGAGGAATTGGGAAGCCGTGTTGTGACGTGGGGGGGGGTGTTCTAATTCACTATTGCAGGTACGAGATGTTAATGTATTTCTGAGTTGTACAGTATTATATTATTATGGGACCTCTCTTGCCAGTACCAAAGTATAAGAATAGATGGTTACTATATCTACATACTCTTGGAGTGATTGTACTTGCAAAATAGTGAGTGACTTTTCAGACACCCTATCTTATCTACAATATATTCCCTTGAAGACGATGGTGTTTTTGACAAGCCTGTTGAGTTGCTTTTTTATTATGGGATATCTTTTTACAGAAACAAAGTATGATAAGTAAGAATTAGGTTTACCCTTTCTGGCAATAAAACAGTTGTGTTAAGATGTTAAAACACCAAACAGAAACCTTTTGCAAGGAATCATGTACTGCATTGACCACATATACTTGTGGTGAACATGAAAACAAATAATATCCCCTGATAGTATGCATTGTCTTTGAAATGTTTCTGTTTGGTGTTTTAACATCTTCACAACTCATGAGGCCTCCTTTACCAGTACCAAAATATAAGAATAGGTGTTTCCTCTTTTTTCTGGCAACAAAACTGAAACCTTTTTACACCAAAAGGCCAAAAGGCGTCCTCTTGTCGAACACCGTTTGAGACTAGGCTCAAAAGAAAGAAAGACTAGGCTCAAAAGTCTCTGGTGTAAACCAATCACTTTCAAGGACAATGCATATATTATCAGAGTATTTTTTTGTTTGCATTCTGACCACAAGTATTGTAGTTATTGCAGACATGATTCCTCGTAAAAAGGTTTCAGTTTTGTTGCCAGAAAAAAGGGGCAAAACTTATTCTTATATCATAACACCTGTTTTATTGCCATAAAGGGTAAAACCTATGCTTGTATAGTATTTGATTATGTTTGCTGTTTTTGCGCGGGAAATCTAATAATAAGATGGTGTAGCCCCTCGCAGCGAGTTATTTTATTATAATTACGAGTGTTAATTAATCTTGATTTGAAGCTTTCATGACTGCAGGAATCCATACTCTTTGGTTCTTTCGGTAAAGTCACGTAGTTAGAAAAATAAAACAAAATAAAAATAAAATATCACGACGTTCGGATCGCAACACAAGTGGTCGTCCCCCGGTCGGAAAAAATAATCCAGCAGTGATATATTATTTTTATTTTGTTTTATTTTTCTGCCTACGTGACTTTACCGAAATAACCAAAGAGTATGAGTGTTAATTACTTGTTTATTTTGATCAATCCAACTCGAATCAATAGATATGACGGAGTTGGAAGATTATTACAGTGTTTCGGTGATGAAAATCTAAGTTGTTTTTTGTAATAGTTGATAACGTTTGGTGTGATTCTGTTCCGTTCATTGGGAAGACACAAAATGGCTGACTTTGAGCTTCATTTTAACATTGAGCTCATGGGGTGAGCTGGACAGATACATTTTCCAGAGATGACCTTCCTGGTTGGGTATAAGAAAGAGTTGTCATAAATGTCTATTGTCAATAAATTATAACTTCTCTAATTTACATATTGTTTACATAATTTGATATCAAACATTCATTACATAAATAGTGTTTCGTTTATGCAGTAATTATCAGGGGCCTGTAGGAGGCGTTACATTTTATTTTGGACAGATGTTTGATATTATATATCTAATATGTACATCAAATGTTATTTGATATGATAAGTGGCTGTTATCATGATTGAGATTTTTGGCTGACCTCCAGACTGAGGAATTTAGCTGCGGTGTTGTGACGTGGAGGGTTGCCTCTGATCGCTGTTGCAGATGCATGCAATTTGCCCTTCTGAAGGACACTTTTGAAATCAAGTGTCCCAGCTAAACTAAAAACTATGAAACTATAAAAAAACATATTTTACCAGGTAAAGTCCCACTGAGCTGTATAGTTATTTTTTTCAGAAGCAGCCTGACAACCACGAATGATAGAAGCTCAGCGAAGTGGCTTATCACGTGGACATTTACAGCAGCCAAAAACTCTGAACGCTTGTTGATTCTAAATGTGGAGGGAAAACCCGGAGGATCCGGGGGAAAATCAACCAGACCACGGAGAGACATGCAAATTCCAAATATACAGGTGTCAGGGTTCGGATCGAACCCACGATCTCCTGCATACCAGGTGAGGTAGTTAACATCTAGCCACCATGTTGAGTTGCCCACTTCTCCGGAGGACATAACGAAACGCAGGGTCTCTACTCATCTTTCCGTACTAATTTTTTTTATCGTTATTGTTGCTGTATATTTAGCCGACCTGGTCCACCCCCACCTCGTAAGGATTAACGAGGAGTAAATTCATTGTCATTTGTGTGCCTAGGGCATGCGTTTGGCGTTTGTAGTTATTGAACACAAGCAATGTTTTTTCAATTGAGTGTGTCCAATGGCAGATAAAATGAAACAAGGGACACCTGTTGCACCTACAGGGTTCGCAGACACCAAGACCCGTAGAGACTCACAGATTAGAACGGTTGGCTACGTACGGTGCCAAAGAAGTTCAACATACATACTGTACATACCTTTGACCCATTTGAGAGGTGACATTAACATTAATTATGTACCTGGGGGAAACATCCTCTACATGTTACACAGCCATCTTGTCTACTTTTTGTGGTTATTTTGGCCACACACTTCACCACACTGGTCAAAGCGGGTTAATTGCAGAAAAGGAGCATAGATGTGGTTGCATAGTACATTACAACAACGGTTTTTGCTGCACTGCCTATAACATAATCCTGCACCAGGGTATAGCAGCTGATTTATTTTCATACGTAGGCTTTAACAAACAATATTAATTGGATTTGGGTTAGATCTTGAATATAGATTTTATAAACTATAACCCTCCACCATCCGAAAAACCAAATAACATCGAGTTGTCATGTGAGCAAATGTGCTTATTTATTTTTTGTTTTTATTAAACTGGAGGAATATTTAAAGGACAGCAAGATTTTTACAGTTAATCTGCTAAAACAAACTTTGTTTTATTTTACCAGGCAAGACACCACTGATCTACGTAGCTCTTTTGTTAATAAGCAATTAAGTCATCGTCATCACGTGTGGAAATATATTGCAGCTAAACAACTCTGAGGTCGTGACGTTGAGGCAAAAGCCAGAGGACCCGGAGAAAAATCCAAGCGACCACGGGGAGATAGACAGACACGCATTCCCCACATATACAACAGGCGTCAGGGTCGGGATTGAACCAATGCGCTCCAGCCTACAAGGCAAGGTAGTTAACATATCCTCGCCCACCGTGGCGTTGGCTCCCATTTACCAGATCTGCAACTGCTGCACCATGAGCACATCCCTGCCTGGTTGTCTCTGTTCATGAAAGTGCCCTTCGGGCACGGCTCACACAATGCACGCCGTCCATCAGCGATGCAGTCCATCATCTTGTACATTCCTGAATGACAAAGTGCGAGCAAGCAATATAGTTGTTACAATACACACACACAGCTCTCGACGCAAATGTTTGACTACCTACGGTGCGAAAGAAGTTCAACATACATACGTACGTACACAGAGACTCACAGACATCCAGACCCATAGAGATCCACAGAGACACCCATAGAGACCTACAGAGATGCACATATTAGCATGGTGGGCTACGTATGGTGCAAAAGAAGTTAATCATGTTGTACATACATATATAGTGTTGTAAAGGACGGACTTCTAAACTTCTTTATGGCACACACTGTTTATTATCTTAACACAGTCTCCTGACCCTGCACAGCTCACACTCTTCGCTCCTATTCTACGAAGGTACAGCCTTCGGACTTCTGTCTATCTAATCTTCCCGCTAGCCTAGCGTCCTCCGGCTGGGACCTAGGGGAGGCACACTGACCCGCCGCTGGCCCGGCGTGTCCCCGACCTCTGGTCGCTCAGGACCTTCGCCCTCACAAGGGTGGGAAGGCTGGGAGCCAGGGTCCTATCCAGGACCTATCTCCCCTGACCACTGGTTACACTGAGCCCCAGCCCTGACAAGGGCTGGAAGGCTTGGTCCAGGGTCCTAGCTGTCTTCAGCCGACTTGGGTCTTCGTGTAGCAGAACTAACCAAGAGCTCTCAGCGCTCTGGCTTTTATACCTGTTCGTGGCCGGGTTGTCCAATCCCCGGGCACCTTGTGGAACCCTCCGATCTGGCATTTGGATCCTACCTCACCCCATTTGACCCTGACCGTTTGATTGAGCGGGAAAACCTTGTTTACGATCCGCTCTCTCAGTTTGCGAACAGCGAGTAGTTAACACCATACATAGAGACCCAAATACATCAAGACCTACGGAGACTGATAGAGACACCTATCGACCTATAGAAACCCACAGATTTACATGGTTTGTTATGTACGGTGCGAAATAAGTTCAATAGAACACACACACAACCACAAGTTGGTTTAGTGAGACATGGGCTGCACTGACAGTCAACCAGCGTTAAGTTCCGTTCGGAGTACAATGACTAATTTCTTCAGTAACTAATCACTTTTTGTAGCCTGATAGTGGTGAGGTCACAGAGTAAAAGAAAAGCCCAGTTGGGTTCCTTTCCACAGGAGCAGGGCCTGTGACTTGGTGGGTAAAGGTAGCACCCGGTCACCACACTTTGTCATTTCACAGAGGTGCAGGGATTGGGGGTCTCCGTGCCTGTGTGTTGCTTTTACCTGCAGGGCACAGCTGGCAGCAGACTCGTCGTGGTGTTTTGTAGAATCCATCTCCACACTCCCTGGCAGCAGACGGCTCCTGCAGTGCACAACACACCTGAAGAGAAGGTTCACACGGAATGGAGTGATTTAAGGTGAATTCGCCAAACGTGACAGTGCCGGAGGTTTCAGAAAGGCTGTGCCACTGTTGTTTCCGTGATGAGTTTGTGAGTATTGGTATTTTATTCCGAATCCATACCTGGTGTTAACTAACTCGGGTAAAATTGGCATTTAATTTTCTTCAGACACAGACACTCACCTTGTATATTGAACCCAATTCTCAACCTGTCCGAACCTGGTGTTCAATAACTCGTGTAAATTGGTCATTGAATTGTCTTCAGACACAAAATCACACACCTTGTATGTTCAACCCAACTCCCACCCTGTCGGAATGATTAGTTTATAGATGGGGAAATTGCACATTCTGATGGAATTTGACGGACACATTATCCAAATTTCAAGTTCAATTCCAAATCAGAGGTTGACCCAACCCAGTGGCCTTGAGGGGGAAGGGGGCACCAGATTTTGAAAAACGCCGGATAATCACCAAATTATTATTTCTTTTCACATTCTTGCATTAGGCTATATTTTCAGGTGTTGAGCATATGTTTTTTAGTGTTTTAAATGTGTTTACTGTGTGAAATTGGCATTAATTAACATACCAATAGACTGAAATAAACATCCTGCTTTAAAACGTTACTGTATTTACTGTACCATCCTGACCACTACCAATCTCGAAGAATCTGCATGGGGTAATGTGCAGTATTTACATTGTTTAAGTTTTTGTATGTAGTGTATAATGTAGTGGATATATTATGACACGGAAATCAAGCATAGCTTTGTATTTTTGTCACACACGCGGTGCCGATAGCTGGAATGGTTACATCCTCTGGGAGCGGTTTCACCAGATAATGTTGGAAACAGCCGGATAATCGAATCGCGCACCGAATAATCGATGATCGACTATATTCTTAAAGTACTCATAACAAGCGGCCAATTGTGGCCTGGCATTGTTGCATAGACAGAGCGAACATAGAATTGACTGTTCCCCCACAAAAACGAGGTTATAATATTTCAGGCAAATTCGTGTCGCTTCATGGCAATGTTTACATATCCACTCAGAACCACCCCCACCTCACTAACCAATCCACACTAATCCCATTGTCACCTCTGTGACAGCATCGTGATGACCTGTACAGGCTCCAATACAAAAGTTGATGTTTTGCGCAATATTGTGTTGTTATTGCAGCAGCAGCATACTGGTTATTCACCCAGTGCGGGGGTTGGTTTTCACACAAGGTTGAAAGTAAAAAAAAACAACTATTATATCCGTCATACCGAGTCTAATAACTCGCAAAAGGGACTCGTCTCACGTCCTCTGGCTTGGTTAAACACAAGGACGATGTCAATCAATTACAATCAATTACAGAGTTAGACTGATAATCTAAGTTGCCTTGTGGTTTTTGTTGTTGTTTGACTTGCATCCCACTGGGATTTTTGCACAGCGTTGGTGTACGGTGTTTTTTCTGCAATATTTTGCTGTCTTTTCTTGGATTTTCTGTTTGCACTCAGTCACATATTCACTTTAAGATTCTTTGGTTCTTTCGGTTAAGTCACGTCTAAAAATAAAATAATAAATTAAAATAATAGCGACGTTTCGATTGCAACACAAGCAATCATCATCAGGCATAAAAGAAATAGCAATACAAATCTAACTAGAAAACTATAGACAGACATAAGCAGACAGACATCACAAGGACACACAGAGAGAGGACACATATCGGCACAGAGAGAGGGGTCGTTTCTGTGACGGTCCCTTAAATAAAGAGAGGTGGGGCGGGGACGGAGAGAGGGAGGGGGCAGAGAAAATTAGCATATCAATGAGTGTACGGCAACGTGTTGCTGCTGCGCGAGTAAGATGGCGACGTGGCACGGCACACAAGCTTGAAAATTAGGAGAAAGGCACACTAAAATTAAATAACCTCGCAAAATATTGAAATGTGATGTAATACAACACAGAGAGTCGGTCAACACACAATTAACGCATAGCCTGGTTGATTACGTATTTCAAAGATTGCTAAGTTAGAATGTAAGTGTGAACATTCCAAAAGAGAGGACACAGGCAGAGAGAACAAATAGCCAGAGAGAGAAAAAAAATAAGCTTAAAACTTCCCCGTAGAAGTGGTTCAATCTTAATTTGGAGCTTTCGTGACTGCAGGAATTATTCTTTGGTTCTTTCGGTTAAGTCACGTCTAAAAATAAAATAATAAATTAAAATAATAGCGACGTTTCGATTGCAACACAAGCAATCATCATCAGGCATAAAAGAAATAGCAATAAAAATCTAACTAGAAAACTATAGACAGACATAAACAGACAGACATCACAAGGACACACAGAGAGAGGACACATATCGGCACAGAGAGAGGGGTCGTTTCTGTGACGGTCCCTTAAATAAAGAGAGGTGGGGCGGGGACGGAGAGAGGGAGGGGGCAGAGAAAATTAGCATATCAATGAGTGTACGGCAACGTGTTGCTGCTGCGCAAGTAAGATGACGACGTGGCACGGCACACAAGCTTGAAAATTAGGAGAAAGGCACACTAAAATTAAATAACCTCGCAAAATATCAAAATGTGATGTAATACAACACAGAGAGTCGGTCAACACATAATTAACGCATAGCCTGGTTGATTACGTATTTCAAAGATTGCTAAGTTAGAATTTAAGTGTGAACATTCCAAAAGAGAGGACACAGGCAGAGAGAACAAATAGCCAGAGAGAGAAAAAAGATAAGCTTAAACGGCAACGTGTTGCTGCTGCACAAGTAAGATGACGACGTGGCACGGCACACAAGCTTGAAAATTAGGAGAAAGGCACACTAAAATTAAATAACCTCGCAAAATATCGAAATGTGATGTAATACAACACAGAGAGTCGGTCAACACACAACGCATAGCCTGGTTGATTACGTACTTCAAAGATTGCTAACTTAGAATTTAAGTGTGAACATTCCAAAAGAGACATTCACTTTAAGATGTTTTTTTGTTCATGTTTTTGTTTGTTGCGGTTGCACCCGATTCAAGAGCCGAATGGCTCACAGGGCTATACCTAATAAATAAACTTGAACTTGATATACGTGGTGGTTTTTCAAGAGAAAAAATATATTTCCATCTGCAGTCCTTACGACACCCCTTGCTGGTGCTGTTTCGGATGAGTGGACTGTTCAACAATGCCCCCCCTCCCCTCGTTTCTTAACCAATATTTCTTGCATGAGAAGAGAGAGAGAAAACATTGTTCATCACTTTAGAAAGAGCCAGGCTACTATACTGATAAGTCTACTGAAAAGTCTGCCATTGTACATCACTAGAAAAAGTACTGAGTTTGTAAATGTTTCGGGTTTGCTCTCCAACACACGAGTGGTGTCGTACTAGTAACGAATTGGCACGTTCTGTTTACGTGACTAACCTTACTAGTTGGCTGTGTCGGGTGGTGGCAGGTTTAACGACACATTTATATATTTACGCGATCTAACCCTGTATTAAGCCTTAAGGGAAAACCCCATGAATTATGAATTCACGTCAAAATCTCAGGTTTGTGGTTAAGTGGCAGATCAGATCAACTGCACAGCGGATAATCGAGAGTGTGCTGTATATCCAAGCCACATTGTTACTCGTCTACACAAGGCAACATGCGCCAGTGTGGTTCTCTGGTCTGCCTGGAGGCAACACGTAGTAATCTTGACACCCCAAGCTGCCGTCGTGGGTGCATATATCTATCGAACAAATTAGTCGAGTGTATAACAAGGCATGGGTTACTGTGGTACCATAGTGTTGTGTTTGTTATATACGTGCTTTATACCTATATATGCATATTGAACGTCTTTCGCATCGCATGTAGCAAACCATAATAATCGGAGGTTGGGTGGAAGGACAACAATCTAACCGCAGTTTATGTAAACGTTGTAAATAATTTAAGTCTAAAACAGGCAGACGCCTTCAGACAGTCAAGCGGCAAGGACAACCGATGTGGGACAGAGAGATTGGCAGCCACGCATCGGCCTCCATAGCCACGTCATATACTTTAGTTACGGTGGCTAGGTTAAGTGGCTGATATCATCATCAAGTGCAAATGTATAGCAGCAGCCACATACTCGAAACGTGTGATTATTTATTCTAAATGTGCAGAGAAAAAAACAGAGAACCTGGAGAAAATTCCAATCGACCACCCGGGTGGAGAGAGAGAGACACAAACTCCAAATATACAACAGAAGGTGTAGTGAGGGTCGTGATCAAAACCACGACCTCCTGTATACGAGGCGAGATAGTGCACATCTCCTAGCAACCGTGATGATGAGAGACAGGCACTGTCAAGGTCGGGATCTAACCCAAACCCTCCTGTAAACCAGGCGAGGTAGTTAACATCTCCTAGCCACCGTGGCGCCCGTTAAGAGCGGTGGCCCTCACCAGAAGTAGAAGCAGAAGAGGCATCGCTGTCCACGGGGTCATGACGCTCTCCTGCTCCTCGTCACGTCTCTCGGTGTTGACCGTCTGTGCGAGTACGTAAGGGAGGTTCAGTGTGGATGATGAGAGAGCGGATCGGTGTGTGTGTGGATTTTCGTGAGTGGGGTGTGTTTGAGTGTGTGAGATGTTGAGTGTCTGTGTGAGACTGGGTGGGTGAGGGTGTTGTGTGTGTGCGGGGGTGATTGAGTGTGGATGAGTATGAATGTGTGTGCGTGAGATTCGGTCTGGACGAGGGTGGATCGGTGTGTGTGTGTGTTTGAGCGTGTGTAGGATTCAGTGCGTGTTTGTTTGAGTGAGAGATTGAGTGAGTGAGTGTGTGTATGTGAGGGTGGGTGAGTGAGTGGGTGAGTGTATGTATTTGGGGGTGGGTGAGTGAGTGTGTGTATTTGGGGTAGATGAGTGAGTGGGTGAGTGTGTGTATTTGGGGGTGGGTGAGTGAGTGGGTGAGTGAGTGTGTGTATTTGGGGTAGTTGAGTGAGTGGGTGTCTGTATTTAAAAGTGGGTGAGTAAGTGGGTGATTGTGTGTATTTGGGGGTGGGTGAGTGTGTGTATGTGAGAGTGGATGAGTGTGTGGGTGAGTGTGTGTATTTGGGGGTGGGTGAGTGAGTGGGTGAGTGTGTGTATTTGGGGGTGGGTGAGTGAGTGGGGGAGTGTGTGTATTTGAGAGTGGGCGAGTGAGTGGGTGAGTGTGTGTATTTCACAGTGGGTGAGTGAGTAGGTGAGTGTGTGTGGGGTTGAGAGCGTCTGTGTAAGAAGTGTGGTTCTTGAGTATGGATGTCTGTGTGTTAGATTGGGGACTGTATGTCGGTGAGTATGAACGAGTGTTTGAGTCTGTCTGTCTCTCTCACCACTCTTTGGCGAACATCGTAGGCGGTGATCGTGCGTGGGTCTTCAGAAAGCGCCTGTTATAATAAAATTTCACGTCAAGTAACGATTCACCTTTGTTGGCCTGCCGATGTACGGATGTTACTTGGCGGAAATGGTCACACCGTGGAATGCGGCCAGGTGAGTTGGAGTGTCGTGTCACTGTTGACATACGACGTCCAGTGGTAAGACAGGTGAGGCACTGAAATATGCAGTACATTCTGAGGCTTCGTGACCGAGTGAGTGGGTGGGTCTCGACATTTGCCACAGGGTGGGAACAGATCTTCTACCGTACGGCTGCTGTTGTCGATGGCAGAGATTACGACCAAAATTTCGCATTCACGTGGTCAAGTCAACCGATAACCGTCATCAGGAGCAAGGGGAGTGTATTGCCGTGATGTCTCTATTAGTCTATGGGTCTATGCGTGTCTATGGGTCTCTTTGGGTCTTTCTGTACCTGGGTCTACATGAGACTCTGGGTCTTGAGTCTCTGTGAGTCTCTATAGGTGTGTGAGTCTATATGAGTCTTTACGGGTATCTGAGTCTCTCAGTCGCTATGGGTCTCTGAGTCTCTGTTAGTCTCTGTGAGTTTCTATGGTCTCTGAGTCTCTGTGAGTCTCTATGGGTATCTGAGTCTCTATGGGTCTCTGAGTCTCTATGGGTCTCTGAGTCTCTGTGAGTTTCTATAGGTCTCTGAGTATGTATGGGTCTCTGAGTCTCTGTGAGTTTCTATGGTCTCTGAGTCTCTGCGAGTCTCTATAGGTCTCTGAGTCTCTATGGGTCTCTGAGTCGATGTGGGTCTCTATGCGGCTCTGAGTCTCATGAGTCTCTATGGGTCTCTGAGTCTCTGTGGGTCTCTATGAGTCTCTTCTTCTTGTCATATGGCTGATGTAGATGGCAGAGACAACAACTATAATGTCTCAGTCAGGTGGTCGAGGCAGCAGACAACCGTCATCAGGAGTAGCGGAGTAGTGAATCATCATCGCTGTGATATCTCCTGCTTCGTATTTGTGGATCGGGGCAATTTGTCGCTACACCTCGTACTACGATCTCTCGTTCTGGATGACAACAGTCGCACCACTACTGCCCGAGAGGTTTTTAATGTTCCATTTGTGCATCCGGGTATCATCCATAAGCAGCTTGGTGGAAGAGCAAACCCAAAAGACCGATGCAGTGCTAGAGACACGCTCCCTGCGTGTTTCGTATCGACTACAGCAGTGGTGGTTCTCAACCTCGGGACCACTGGGGAGTACACATGACGTGATTTATAAATGTGTGAAATTATACTATACATGAAAGTCATTGTATACTACACTATACACTACGCTATACACTACTATAGACTATACACTATACTATTATGCAATACACTACACTCTATACTACGATACACTACACTATACAATACATTACACACTACACTCTACACTACTATACACTGCACTATACACTATGCTCTACTCTGCAATGCACCACTATACACTACACTATACATTACACTGTACACTGCACTATTACACTATGCTCCACTCTACAATAGACCACTATACACTACACTGTACACTGCACGATACACTATGCTCTACTCTACCATACACTACACGACTATACACTGCACTATACACTACACTATACACTACATTGTACACTGCACTATACACTACACTGTACACTACACTACCCTACAGCAGTGGTTCTCAACCGGTGGTACACGGACCCCTGGGTGATACACGTGGCAATGTCCCACGGAGTGTACGTACGTGAGATGATTTATAAAAGTGTGTGAAATGATATCATAACATGAGAGTCATTGGTGAATAATCCCGTTGTGTGTATGATGAATCTTGTTCTGTCTCACGGCAGGTGTGGAGGTGTGTGTGCACAGGAATTTCCTGTTGAGTTTGGTCACGTGACCAGGAAGTTATGATTTGACATCCTCTAAGCTCATGTGGCAAGGTATCGGCCATTACACAGAGTACAAAATGGAGGCACAAATAGCGTCTCAGTGAAGGCAGGTGCAACTGTTCATTGTGGGACTTTAATACGTATTGTCTGTAAGTTCATTTATGTTCTTATAATACTGGGAATGCTGTTATAATGTTAGAATGGCCGTTAAAATGCTGTAAATGCTTTTATAATGCTGTTAATTTGTTATGATAAATATGAGGCCTAGTTAATAACGAAGCCTGCCACATATCTTATTGTGGATGTTACTTGTAATTGAATAAGTCGAGTCATGCTTGCACCCATGTAACCTTATTGCGATCTTGAGAGCAAGGTTGACGAACTATCTCATTCACAGTTCAGTGTTATGTGTAGTACTGTACATTTAGGCTGCAGTATGGTGATTACACAATGTGCCCTTCTTTAACACAGTAGCTTATTCTCTTGTATAGCTATTCAGTAGTAATGTAGGTGCCTGGTCCATCCAGGATCTTATTATTGAGTTTCATGTTACCTAAGACAATGTTATGATGCTGTAGTGTTCATTCATTGTATTGATATTTCCAAGTATTAACAGATGCTGTATTTGTGCTGTGTTTTTCCATCAGTTTTACCTCGTTCAATTCATTAAATACGTTTGGAGTCGGATGTTCACCCTGGCTTTGAAGGTTTAGTGAATGCGAGGTTATCTACTCGGATAGTGGTGCAATGCAGCGCACAGCGAGGCCGAGACAAATCTGCCAGTCTAAAATAACTACGATCAAAATGTAAATCCATACGCTGACCCAGAACGATATATCAAAGATACCTTTCTAAACTCATCAATCGTCAAACAATGCTGTGGGCTTCCTAGAGTAAAGCAGCGAGCCGGACAAATAATTACATCACACGCAGAGCAGCACCATTGGAATCTGTTTTTAGTATTCGCTTGAAGTTACTTAGCCAAATTAGGATACAACCTCACATACCAAAAGGACAATTTGTTAAAAATATCGAGGTTCATTATTCATAACATTTATTTCCCAGGACCATGCTTGACGGTATCCAGGCAATGGGGAGTTAACGACTCAGTTGAGACAACATCCAACAAGGAGGGGGTAACACAGCAGCCAACACGAGGGTGAGAACCGCTGGTCTACAGTGTCGAGGTGAAGGTGATTTACTTCTCAGATGAGCGTTGAGGCTGAGGTGAAATAAAAAAGTATAAAAATTAAGAACAGTCTGCATCAGCAATAGACCATGCTTTCCCACCTGATGACGGACGCTTGTGTTGTGCCAGAAACGTCGTGATTTCTTTTATTTTATATCTTCGTGACTTTATCGAAAGAACCAAAGAGTATGGATTCCTGCAGTTACGAAAGCTTCAAATCAAGATTAAGAATAGGTTGTCTTTACCCTCTGTGGCAATACAACAGGTGGTGTGTAAAGATGTTCAAACACCAAGTAGATACTTTTGCAAGGAATCAAGCACTGCATCAACCACACCACAGTCCTTGTGGTGGACACGCAAACACTCCTATTACTATACATGGTCATTGTCTTTGAAACTCATTGGCCTACACCAGAGACAGCAGCCTTCTTTATGGCCTAGTCTCACTACGAGTGTCAGACCAGAGAACAACGCCGAAAGGCAAACAGCACAAAGGGGCCGTCCATAAATGACGTCACGCACCTAGGGGGGGGGGGGTCGGACATTTGTGACGATGGGGGGGGGGAGGGGGTTTGAGAAATGTGACGTCACGTAAAATTGTGCAACTTTCAATAAATATAGACAACATGTTCTACTTAATGAAATAGACTTTTTAATAAATATTTTCTCCTACAACATCAGAGTGCAGCGCCACATTAAATACGCACTACAATGACAATAGTTTAAAGCGATTTGAAGCATGTTTTATTTTTTTTGGGCGGGGGGGGGGGCAGAGCTTTGTGACGTCATATTTGAGGGGAGGGTCTGACTTTTTGTGACGTCGTGTGACGAAGGGGGGGGCGGGGTGGTAAAAAATCGTCCAAAATCGCGTGACGTAATTTATGGACAGCCCCAAAGACAATGCACGTGTAGGGGACTGTGCAACGACGGTGCAAGAAGGCGCGCATTGAGATCATTGTAAACAGGTGGCCAAAAGGCACTGCAATAATTCAATAAAGAACACAACTTGTTGTAGTAGAGTGGTGGGGGAGGGGCCGAGCGAGTATATCAGGGGGAGCGAGGAGCGCGGTTGGGAAGTTTGCTCGGGTACTAATCGACGACCAAGGTGGAAACCATCGGGGCTGACTGTTCGAGAACCCACTTGGTGCAGACCAGCGGGGCTGAAGATAGCCAAAGTAATTAGGATTGTGGCGGTTGTTATACTCAGAACTAAGTACGTTAAGTTAGAAATAAAGCTCTACTTGTACAAAAATGGATGTGTCCAAGGAGCTTCTTTACACACGTATCAGAACATTTATAGCTTGGGGTGAGCAGCTATATCATTGGGATACCTTTTTTGTCAGTAAGACAATGCATATATTGTCAGAGCATGTTTGCATGTTCACCACAAGTGCCCTGTGTGGATAACCTGATTGCTTGAAATGTTTTATTTATTTGGTGTTTGAACATCTTAACATAACGTCTGTTTTGCCAGAAAGGGAAAAACCTATTCTTATTACACGCTTTTATTTAACTCGCTCTGTCTGTTGTTGTCGTATCCTCAAATCTTGTAACTAAATTTTAACCCACTTCCCAATGTGGTATCGACTGCAAACTTGGTATACTTATGTATGTCATACTGATGACAATAATATATTCTATCAAAACAATATTTTAAAACATTAGTTTTTATATGTTATGTTCGGCTTGGGTCTAATTGTCTACGCTCAACTAACGTTGGCTGTAAATCACCACGGTCCCTTACGATATGGCAAGCATCGGGGCCACGAGTCGTGGAGTTCTGCCATTACGAGTAGGGTACATTTCATTAAAGCGTGTTTAAAAAAAGTATTTTTAAATATTACTTATTTGTCATACTTTGATACTGGCAAAAAGGGCCCATGATATCGCTGCTTGTCCAGAGATATAAACGCTCTCATAGTGGCATTGTCTTTGTGCTGTTCGCCTTTTGGCTTTCTCTGGTCTGACACTGGTCGTGAGACAAGGCCACACAGAATGCTGCTGTCTGGTGTAGGCCAATAAGTTAAAAAAAACAATGCCATATATTATCAATTCCTGTGTGTGGTCAATGCAGTACTTTATTCCTTGCAAAGGGTATCTATTTGGTATTTGACTATCTTTAACACAACTCCTGTTTGATTGCCAGAACAGGTAAAACAAGCAAATTCTTATTTATCATACTTTGTTTCTGTAAAAAAAGGTATCCCATTGTTAAAAAGCAACTCAACAGGTTTGTCAAAAACACCGTAGTCTTCAAGGGAATATATTGTAGATAAGATAGGGTGTCTGAAAAGTAAATCACTATTTTGAAATTACAATCATTCCAAGAGTACAGTGATACCTCGGTTCACGAACTTAATTCGTGAACTGACTCTGGTCGTGAACCGAATTGGTCGTGAACCGAGGCACATTTTCCCATAGGGTTCAATGTAAATCCGGTTAATCCGTTCTGATCTTTTTTTTTGGTTTTTGAAGCACAAAAATATGAAACAAATGACAATACACATTACTGTAGTACTGTACAGTATAGTAATGTATAAAGAGAGAACACTAACCTTGCTTGAGATGACTTCTGGCATGCAGGAAGGCAGGTGGGAGGCGGGTGGGAGACAGTAAGCACTCAAACGGGTGAACTGTACAATACAGTAAGTACAGTATTGTACAGTACAGTAGTACAGTACAGTACTGTATGTGCTAAAAAGCACACCAAAAATCAAAAAGTCACTGAAAGTGTCTTCACAGTACTCACAGTACTTCTTTCTGTGTCTCTGCTTCTCTCCACGATCTTCCTACAGGAAGTCACGACCACGTGACAGCCTGGAATTAGCATAAAAATGGCCGCGGCTCCTGTTCGTGAACCGAAGCGGAGTTCGTGAACCGGAGCATATTTTTATGAAATTTTCTGTTCGTGAACCGAGTTGTTCGTGAACCGAAGCGTTCGTGAACCGAGGTATCACTGTATTGTAGATATTGTAACCATCTTGCCATTAATTATCAGCTGATCATTTATACTGGTAGGAACCTCCTGGTTACACCAGCCCACAGGGGATTATTGTGTCCGTCGTGCAGGGAGGGGCTGGGTGGGGAGGGGAGGGTGGGGAGGGGCTGGGTGGGGAGGGTGGGGAGGGAGGGTGGGGCTGGGTGGGGAGGGGCTGGTCACCCCGTGGTGCCCTTAGAAAACTCAACGTTTAACCTACTCACGCCGGCTTGTGCCCGCCCTCACAGTCGGCCATATTTGCGGAATACACCACGCCGCCGTTGACCCTGGCCATTGACCAAGCAACCCAACGTTCCTACCAGCTCCCTCCGCAGGAATGTGTTTTATTTTTTGGAGCTCCACCACATTTTGCATTAACTGTTCATATGCGGTCAGTGGATAGGCCGTAGAGGGCCAACGGAATGAATGGCCTAGAAGTCCCGATGGAACACCTCTGTGGCTATATATTGGGACACAAACATCCCCCCCAATATTCAAATATGCTCAAAATGTCCCCCCCCAATTTATTGCTATAAAATAGATTTGGTCCCCCCCAATCTTGACTCCATAGCTACGGCCTTGGCTCAGTTATTCTTCCGGGGGCTGAATCGCGACCCTCTTAACCTGCAGTGCACTCCTTGGGGGTGCAAGATGCCCTTTCAGGGAGGGTAGCGAGACATGGGCTGACTTTTTTTTTACGTAAATCATCGAAACGCAAATTAAGCATGGCGCGTAAGTACAACAACTACTTTGTTTCATTAAGCCCATCTGTATTTATTAACATTGTACATTTTATTTTTACAATTGAGAACCAAAGGGGTGCAAGGCTGCAGAAAGAACCACGCTGCTCTATAGGTGGCAGGCGCGGCTACGTTGAACTTGCACGACTCGTATGGGGCCGTCCATAAATGACGTCACGCGATTTTGGACGATTTTTGATCGCCCCCCCTCCCCTTCGTCACGACGTCACAAAAAGTCAGACCCCCCCTCAAATATGACGTCATTAAGCTCTGCCCCCCCCCCCCAAAAAAAAAGATAAACATGCTTCAAATCGCTTTAAACGATTGTCATTGTAGTGCGTATGATGTTGTAGGGAAAACATTTATTAAAAAGTATATTTAATTAAGTAGAACGTGTTGTCTATATTTATTTAAAGTTGCGCATTTTGATGTGACGTCACATTTCTCAACTACCCCCCCCCTCGTCAAAAATGTTTGACGCTCCTCCCGCCCCCCTAGGTGCGTGACGTCATTTATGGACGGCCCCTCATCTTCCTTGGAAAGGTCTCGCGCCCCCAACATTGCGTCGAATGGGGGAGCGCCCGCCGACCGTAGGAAGCCATTGTCTAGGATGAGTCTCGCGCCCCCCATTGGTTGCAATGGGGAGCGCGTGCCCACCATTCAAAGCCATTTGGCGAGATGGCCCCATTCAACCCATTGGGTTGAATGGGGCCATCTCGTGCCCCCCATTGGTTTCAATGGGATTGGGTTGAATGGGGCCATCTCGTGCCCCCCATTGGTTTCAATGGGATTGGGTTGAATGGGGCCATCTCGTGCCCATCATTGGTTACAATGGGATTGGGTTGAATGTGGCCATCTCGTGCCCATCATTGGTTACAATGGGATTGGGTTGAATGGGGCCATCTCGTGCCCATCATTGGTTTCAATGGGATTGGGTTGAACGGGGCCATCTCGTGCCCATCATTGGTTTCAATGGGATTGGGTTGAATGGGGCCATCTCGTGCCCATCATTGGTTTCAATGGGATTGGGTTGAACGGGGCCATCTCGTGCCCATCATTGGTTTCAATGGGATTGGGTTGAATGGGGCCATCTCGTGCCCATCATTGGTTTCAATGGGATTGGGGTGAATGGGGCCATCTCGTGCCCATCATTGGTTTCAATGGGATTGGGTTGAATGGGGCCATCTCGTGCCCATCATTTGGTTTCAATGGGATTGGGTTGAATGTGGCCATCTCGTGCCCATCATTGGTTTCAATGGGATTGGGTTGAATGGGGCCATCTCGTGCCCATTATTTGGTTTCAATGGGATTGGGTTGAATGGAGCCATCTCGTGCCCATCATTGGTTTCAATGGGATTGGGTTGAATGGGGCCATCTCGTGCCCATCATTGGTTTCAATGGGATTGGGTTGAATGGGGCCATCTCGTGCCCATCATTGGTTTAAATGGGATTGGGTTGAATGGGGCCATCTCGTGCCCCCCATTGGTTTCAATGGGGGAGCTACCGCCGACCGTTAAAGCCGTTTGGTGGGAAATTCAATTGTCTCGCCGTGCCCCCCATCGGCTTGATACATCCTCACGCGGTGTTGTCGGAATGTTTTTATTGTTTATTCATTTGAGGCAGCGACTCCGACTCCAAGACAGGACAAAATGAGTCTGCGACAGAATTAAATGATACATTATTGTAATGCTTTAGCATACCGTGTCAACACATACGGTTTACCCCGTATTCTTGTACAGGAAAATTTAGTTTTCAGGTCCACACGGCATCCAGCCGTAACAATACGGGCATTTTTTGGGGTTTTGTCTATTTGTTTGTGTTTCTCTCTTGTGATGAGACTTTGTAGGATGAACGTTGAGATTTATTAGGGCATGGGGTGACAAATAAGGTCGGAATTGGTCTATAATATGGTAGGTACTGATACGGGGTTGACAGATACGCTTTAAGCCCATATATATGGAGTAATTGGGCATGACTGTGCCGATACTGTATAAGGAACATTGGAATAGGAATCGACGTATTTTTCACGATCCAATGCTCTATTAACTGGGAATCAACCGATTTTTTTTTTTATAAAAACGATTCAGTATGTTGAACTTCTTTGGCACTGAACATAGCCATTCGTACTAATCTGTGGGTCTCTGTAGGTCTCTGTAGGTATCTGTGGGTCTCTGTAGGTCTCTGTCGGCATCTGTGGGTCTCGATGGGCTTGGGTCTGTGCATGTATGTTGAACTTCGTTCGCACCGCACGTAGGCAACCATGCTAGTCTCAATGCAGATGGCAGGATTTGACCAAATTGGTAGTGGAGTGCGCTCCCCATTTACCCACCCACTCATAACCCACGCATTGACCCATCCAACCACTCATGGGTTGGCTGACCAAGATGACTGGTAGATGTATCAGCTGTACCCCCTACTGTGCCAACTTGCTGCATTTTCGCCACCCGGTGCTCCACTCATTGCTGTGAGCGTCCTTCACGAACCTCCTCCAGAGGCCGAGCTTGACACCGCTGGTACCAGTCATCAGCAAGTCCACTCAGCGCCTCATCCTCCCAAATCGCATCACTCCATCTCTTCTCCAGCCCATGTCGTGCCCATTTAGTCCCCTCTATGCAGCCAAACAGTGCGGGCTACATGACCCAGCCAACGCAGCATTGCCTGCCAGAGCTCACCGATGGGAATGTGTACAGATCTTTCAAGGATTTGAGCTCATCACACAATCCAGCCTAGTTAAACCCAGGATGGATCGTAGGCATGCCAGCCTGAATGTCTAACCAGCGCAGATGTTCCATTAGAGGGGTCCACGTTTCACAAGCTTAAGAGAATATAGGGGCATGACTGTGGCTGAGAAGACCTGAAGCTTCTTGCGGAGCAACAAACAAGGTAGCTTCCACACGGCATTGTGCAGCTGATGAAAAGATGCCGCTCGACTGATTCAGCGAGACCTCTGATGTCAAACCGGCGCTGGTCATAAACACACTGCCCAGGTATGCGAAACTCTCCACTCTATCCAGAACTGCTCCATCACCAATGGGGAGCTGAGGGGGTGGAGTGTTTGGTGGCACAAAATACCAAGGCACCCACCCATTGACCCATCCACTCCATCATTAACCCACCCGTCCACTCACCCATCCAACCACTCGCCATAATTTCATAAACTCAAACAAACGTGCTCATCTTTATTTTTTGGCTCAAAGACAAAAAAGCGCGTACTATTATTTTTCGTTGTTTTAGTTTAAAGTCGACACAGAAACACCGTCAAATCAAGGGGGTTAGAGAATTTGAAAAGAAAAAATATATAATTATTATATCATCCAACAACAAAAAAGACCACCGGAAAATACGACAGCGTTCAATGGAACGAGCTCGTGTGAAGAAGGCACAACCCGATGGGAAAAAACGCAGAAGTGAACTTGCGCCGTCTAACGGAGCCGTTCTCTGCTGTGTGGTCTAGCATAGGGGGAACCCCCAGTGGCAGCTGCCTCGGTGCGTTAGTCAGTAGGGGGCGATGATCGCTGCTGAGTCGAGCCTCGAGGGCACCCCAGTAGCAGCTGCCCATGTGCGTTCGTCTGCTGCCAGTACAGTTATGGGTGATGATCCCTGCTGCCATGTGGTTTTTCCAGAATCATGCGATGGTAATTTGCAGTGTAATCACACTTGTCAAATATCAACGTTTGGACGGCCCCGACTCTGGCCGGCGCATGATGGCCGATTCCTCTTGTGGAGCAAGGTCACAGGGATTTTTTTAACGTCAGCTGTGTGTTGAACTTTGTTCGCAACGTACGTAACCAACCGTGATAATCTGTGGATCTACGTGGGTCTCTATGGGTCTGTGGGTCTCTGTGTATGGATGTTGAACTTCTTTAGCAACGCATGTAGCCAACCGTGCTAATCTGTGGACCTATGTGGGTTTCTATGGGTCTGTGGGCCTCTGTGTAAGGATGTTGAACGTCTTTCGCACCGCACGAAGCCAACCGCGCTGATCTGTACGAACATTATTGGTACGGGAAAGGGTTTACATTGACATTTCTCTGTTCAAATGTTTCGTGCGCATACAGGGAACCTCTGCCAAAATATAAATGTCTTTACCGCAATATAATAAAATCATCATCATCTCTCTCGATTAAATTGGAATTTCAACTCCCAGATTGTTCTTCCCGCATCCGATCGGCATTCACCACGGATGATGATGATGCTAACTGGTGGTTGTTGCTGAAAACCCTGTGTGCTCAGGGCCAGCGGTTAGCGGCTGCGCTGACGGCTACGACCCGAGTTCGATTCCTGCTCACGTCCACCAACACGCCAGCGGCGAGACGAATGTCTGAACAGGTCCTGGGCCTCCCCTAGGTCGACTCGGCCTGAAATGAGTACGGGTGGGCGTGGTGCTGGCCACCCACCACCTCGTGTGCCAACAGTGCCGGTAGCTTTCATAGGCGCTGCTGCCACTCGCTACTAACAGCACCTGTCCCTACAGTCTGTTTCAGGCTACGTGGGGGATCTTTGTCTTTGTCAGGGCCACACAAAACACCCCCCCCTCTACCCCCTCCCTCTCACCAAAGACAAAGTTCCCCCCACACCCAGTATAGCCTTAACAGACTGTGGGGGCAAGTGCTGTACAGAGGGGAGGGGGGGGATCTTTGTCTTTGTTGAGTGTGCGCATGAGTGGGTGAGTTGGTGGGCGAGTTCAATGGGTGAGTTGGTGGGTGGGTGAGCAAGTGCGTGTGTGAGTGAGTGAACAAGTGAGTGGGTGGGTGGGTGAGTGGGTGGGTGAGTGGGCAAGTGAATGGGTGGGTGAGTGATTGAGTAGGTGAGTGAGTGGGTGGATGAGTAAATGAGTGGGTGGGTGAGTGATTGAGTGGGTGAGTTAGTGAGTCGGTGAGTGAGTGGGTGGATGAGTAAATGAGTGGGTGGGTGAGTGATTGAGTGGGTGGATTAGCGAGTCAACTAACCCACCCAACCCTCTCACCCACCCACCCTCTCCATGTTTGTTTCTTCACTCAGCCGGGTGGGGGGTTGACAGCCCCCCCCCACCAACCCTGGGGGCCGTCGAGGGCCGGGATCCTCCATAGCCCCTCCCCCCTCCTCCACGGCCCCCACCTCCTCCTGCACCTCCACCCTCCCGGAATCCACGCCGCTTCTTCTCCTCCACGTTGAGGCGGTGTTCACCCTGGTACAGGATGGGCTGCAGGAGACACACACACAGATACCATCATCCTGTTTTAATAACCCAGCTGGCAATGGATACTCATTGTAATTAATATGCATTCATCTTCTTGGTTCTTTCGGTAAAGTCACCTAGAAGGGAAATAATAAAATAATAAAAATTAAACATAATAAAATAATTCTCACGACGTTTCGGCCACAACGCAAGCAGCCGTCCCCTCAGGTGAAGACCAGGTCTGTCGGGGAGACAGCGTTTGTTTCTTCACTCAGACGCTGTCTCCCCGACAGACCTGTTCTTCACCTGAGGACGGCTGCTTGCGTTGTGGCCGAAACGTCGTGAGAATTGTATTTTATTATGTTTAATTTTTATTTCATTATTTCCCTTCTACATGACTTTACCGAAAGAACCAAGAAGATGAATCCCTGCAGTCACGAAAACTTTAAATCGAAATTTAATATGCATTCATTAACCCCACCCCTCACAGAAACCTGGCTTCATTCATCCATCCCGGACTCTGCTATTGAGCTCGCAGGCTACACAGCACAGCGCCAGGACAGAACAGTAGACTCCGGTAAGAGCAGAGGAGGGGGGCTCTGTGTGTACGTGAATAAGAGCTGGTCTACTAACACTGTGACTGTAGACAGCCACTGCTCCCCAGATCTGGAGTATGTGACTGTTAAATGCAGGCCGATTTACCTCCCAAGAGAGTTTACTGTGGTCATAACTGCTGTTTACATCCCACCGGATGCTTATGCTAACTCAGCTATTGGACTTTTACATGGCAGCATTAGCATTCAGCAGAGCAAGTATCCTGACGCTGTGCTGATTATAGCAGGGGATTTCAACCATGCAGACTTAAAAGCAGCACTCCCTAAATTCCACCAGCATGTTAAGTGTGCTACTAGGGGAACTAAGATTCTGGACAAGGTCTACACCAACATCAAACTAGGCTACAGGGCTAGACCACTACCACACCTGGGCCAGTCTGACCATTTGTCCCTGCTTTTGATCCCTGCATACGCCCCCATCAAGAAAACGGCTCCTACCATCACAAAAACTGTCGCCATCTGGCCTGAGGGTGCCACCCAGCAGCTGCAGGACTGCTTTGATAGGACCGACTGGGGGGTCTTCGAACATCAGGACCTGGAGGTGTTCACATATAGTGTATTGTGCTACATTAAAAACTTCATAGACACTGTCACTGTGGACAAACGCGTTCGGGTTTACCCCAACCAGAAGCCCTGGATGACCCGCGAGGTCCAGCAACTGCTGAAGGAGAGGAACATCGCCTTCAACTCCGGAGACAAAGCTCTCTACAGTACAGCCCGAGCTAACCTGAAGAGAGGCATCCGCAAGGCCAAAGTAGACTACAGGAGGAGGATTGAGGAACGCCTGGACAGTCACGACAGCAGGCAGGTGTGGCAGGGAGTCCAGCACCTGACCAACTACAGGGCCAACCGCGGAGCTGCTGATGGTGACAACGCTCTGGCAGAGGAGTTGAACCTCTTCTTTGCCCGCTTTGAGGTGACACCACAAGGGACAGCATCACCAAACCTCACGGTCCACAGCAGCTTAAACCTCACAGTAGAGGAGCATGAGGTGAGGCGCACGCTGCGGGCCGTCAACCCGAGGAAGGCTGCGGGACCTGATGGCGTCCCGGGACGTGTGCTGAGGGACTGTGCTGACGAGCTGGCGGGAGTCTTCACAAGGATTTTCAACCTGTCTCTGGAACAGTCCACTGTACCAACCTGCCTAAAGTCCTCCACCATAGTCGCGCTGCCCAAAAAAACCCACATTTCCAGCTACAACGACTACCGGTCAGTAGCACTCACGCCAGTGGTGATGAAGTGCTTTGAAAAACTGGTCCGGAGTCACATCATAGGAAGCTTGCCCCGAAACCTTGACCCCCACCAGTTTGCCTACAGAGCGAACCGATCCACGGAGGACGCCGTGGCCACAGCACTACATGCTGCACTGTCACACCTGGAGCAGCAGGGGAGCTATGTGCGGATGCTCTTCGTGGATTACAGTTCTGCGTTCAACACCATCCTCCCACACAAACTGGTGGAAAAACTGGGCGACCTGGGGATTCCACATTCCACCTGCATGTGGATACATAGTTTCCTCTCGGGCCGCAGACAGAGGGTCAGAGTGGGCCGTCATACATCCACAGCCCTGAGCCTCAGTACCGGCTCCCCCCAGGGCTATGTACTGAGCCCCCTGCTCTACTCCCTCTACACACATGACTGTGCCGCCGTCCACCATAGCAACACCATTGTGAAGTTTGCTGATGACACCATAGTGGTGGGGCTCATCTCTGGGGGGGATGAGTCTGCCTACAGGGACGAGGTGGAGCGGCTGACAGCATACTGCAGGGGCAACAACCTGCTCCTTAACACCGCAAAGACCAAGGAGCTCATAATAGATTACAGGAGAAAGAAAACGGACACTCCACCACTAATCATCAGCGGGGACTGTGTGGAGAGGGTGGCAGACTTCTGCTTCCTGGGAGTCCACATTGGGGAGGGCCTGACCTGGAGCGCCAACAGCACTGAGCTTCTGAAAAAGGCCCAGCAGAGACTTTACTTCCTGAGAATTCTCAGGAACAATAACATCACACAGAAACTGCTGGTGTCCTTCTACCGAGCCTCCATCGAGAGCATTCTTACATACTGCATCTGTGTATGGTACACCAGCTGCACAGTGGCTCAGAGGAAAGCGCTCCAAAGGGTCATCAACACAGCCCAAAAGATCGCCGGCTGCCATCTCCCCACACTGGAAGAACTACACAGTTCACGTTGCATCAAAAAAGCACAGAACATTATAAAGGACTCTTCTCACCCTGGACACTCACTGTTTGAGCTGTTGCCATCAGGCAGACGATTCAGATCAGTCAAAACAAGGACAAACAGATTCAAACAGAGCTTTTATCCTACAGTGATCACCACACTCAATAATGCTAATTAATTATTAAGTAATAGTGTTTACAATTGACTGTGAAATAGAGATGTGCAATGACAAAATGTAACCTTATGTGGGTATGTGGGTATACTTGGGCTGTTTTTATATATAGTATAAATTGATTATCTTTCATTTAATTTTATTTTTATTTTCTTGTTTTATTTAATTTAAATTTATGAATGATGCCCTGACTGGTGAGCATTTTAAATTTCGTTGTACTGGTGACAATGACAATAAACGATCTATCTATCTACCCTCCAGCCTCCACCACTTCGCACGTGAAGGGCTCACAAGTGACGTCATCATGTCTATCCACTCTGTTTAAGGAACAAAACAGGAAGATTATTTCTCAACAAATCTGGCTGTCGCCTGATGAAGGTGGTTGTAATTACTGACGAAACGTCGCGGTACTCAGATTTTAAATGTTGTGGATTTGCTCTCCGACACAGAATCGGTGCAGTGCTGTACCAGTAACGAATTGGCCACGTTCTGTTAACGTGACAAACCTTACCCATCGGCTGTATCGGGTGGTGGCGGGTTTAACGACACTTTTATATTCACGCGATCTCACCCAAGCAAACCTCTTATGGATAATATTGGTCGCGAACGTGTTAAACTGAGTGAGTGGGTGGGTGAGTGAGTGACTGGGTGAGTGGGTGGGTGACTGGGTGAGTAAGCCCTAGGCACAGTGCCTACTGTGGCCTATTGAATAATACTGCCCTGGTGGGTGGATGACTGAGTGGGTGAGTGAGTGAGTGGGTTAAGTGGATGAGTGGGTGAGGGCTGGGTGAGTGGGTGAGTGGCTGGGTGAGTATGTGGGTGTGTGAGTGGGTTAAGTGGATGGCTGGGTGAGTGGGTGAGTGGCTGGGCGAGTAGGTGAGTGAGTGGCTGGGTGAGTATGTGGGTGAGTGAGTGAGTCTGATGTCTAGTGAAAAGTATGATGTCTACTGATAACTCTACTGATGAATCTAAGTAAATTGATACGTCTACTGATAAGTCTACTGACTTGTCTGATAAGTCTACTGATAAGTCTGATAAATATATTGATACATCTATTGATAGTTCTACTGATAATTATACTCATAAGACTACTGATGAGTCTGATAAGTTTACTGATAAGTCTTATACGTCTACTGATGAGTGTGCCATTGTTCATCACGTTGGAAAGAACCAGACTACTGATGAGTCTAGCCCTTCGTTAGAGGACGAGTTTGATCTGGCACTGTAATGGAGCCCAAAGTGCAACCATAATGCACCACGGGTAACGATCAGTGCTGGAAAGAAGTGTAACATGCGTACGTACACACTACACAACACACACTAATATACACTACACTATACACTACAACACTACACTGATATACACTACGCTATACATTACACTATTAAACACTACATAAGGTTGACTTTTTTTTATCAAACAACCAAAAATGACATAGCCAAAATGTTTTTCGTAGGCCCTGTGGCCAGTTGGATAATACGGCCCTGACCACCATCACCACCATCATGACCATCACCACCATCATCACTACCACTACCATCACCACCATCATCATCACTACGATCACCACCACCATCACCAACACCACTACCATCATCATCACCATCAACACACCACCAACATCATCACACCACCACTATCACCATCACCACTATCATAATCACCACCATCATCAGCACCATCACCACCATCATTCTCTCCACCATGACCTCCACCAACACCACCACCGGTTAGACATCAGGAAACAGAGACCATCACCACCCAGGTGTTAACACCCTCGCTTAGTATGCAGAAGGTCGTGGGTTTGATCCGGACCCCGACTCCTCACACCCACCCACCATGGCTGCTAGATCACGAAGCCGTAGTTGAGCAGCTTCCTCCCTCTCTCCACTTTCCTCTCTCAACCTCTCTCCATCTCTCTCTCCATCTCTCTTAATCTCTCTCTTCCTCTCTCCTCCCTCTCTCGCCACCCAGTGGCAGCAGATGTACAAGCCTCTCGTAGCCAAATGCCGCAGTGACCTCCAGCAGAGGACGGCTCACCCGACGGTGCCCTCGGCCGTGTGGCTGAGCCGAATCCCCCCAGGAGCACCGGACTGTTGTGTGCGCGTTCTGCTGAGCCAGGGAGGATCTGGCCCCGTCAGTATTTGGGGTGTCCCGCGGCTCAACCCGCAATGTTCCGGCTTTTGGGGTCCATTTTCAGGAGACTGGAGGTGCCTTTTTACAAAAGCAGTTTCATACACGGGATGTGGCGGTTGCCTTACACCCGGCTAATAAGCGCCACGATCTTGCAAACTTCGTCTGTGTCCAAGCGAAGATGGCGCGCGGGTTTACGAGACCAGGGGGGGAAAAAGACGCCGCGAGGCGACAACCGACAGCCGCTCTGGCGGTGGGGGGGGGGGCGATGCTGAGGGGGGAAGGTGGGGCCCTGGCTCAAGGCAAGGCTCTGGCTGGACCACTCCGTACCACTCGCAACGCCGGGGACGCACGCAGTGGTTCTTTGAACGGTGGGGGGTGGGGGCGGACGGTCGAGCACCTCTGACCAGCGCCAACGGCGTTCTTGATTTGACTTTTAATGGGTTCATTCGTCGCTCGTGTCGACGCACCGTTTGTGGTACGCGCGGCACGTGTGGTGCCGTGTGCCCGCGGGTAGCGTTTGCGACGTGCACACGTGGACTCAATGTGACTTTGTATCGCAATCGGCTCCAGTGCTTTTGTTGTTGGCAGCAATAAAAATGGTTTAAAACTCGCTCTCTGTCTTTCTCTCTCCCACCTCTCTCCCACCCTCTCTCCCACCCTCTCTCCCACCCTCTCTCCCACCCTCTCCCCCACCCCTCTCTCCCTCCCTCCCCCACCTCTCTCCTCCTCCCTCCTCCTCCCTCCCCCTTTCCCACCCCTCTCCCACCCCTCTCCCACCCCTCTCCCACCTCCCTCCCCCTCTCTCCCCCTCTCCCACCCCTCTCCCACCCCTCTCCCACCCCTCTCCCACCTCCCTCCCCCTCTCTCCCACCCCTCTCCCCCTCTCTCCCACCTCTCTCCCCCTCCCTCTCTCTCCCCCTCTCTCCCCCTCTCTCCACCCTATCTCCACCCTCTCTCCACCCTCTCTCCCCCTCTCTCTCCCTCTCCCACCCCTCTCCCCCTCTCCCACCTTGGCCGCGAGGATCTTCTGCACAGAGTCTGCGTCGCTGAAGATCACGAAGCCGTAGTTGGGCAGCTTCCTCCCCGTCACTGCCGAGGCGCCCTGGGTGTTGATGCGCACGCTCAGCACCGTCCCATACGCTGAGAGAAAGAGGAAGAACGATCAATGTCTATACAGAGAAATTGATATCTATACAGAGAGAGAAGATTATCTGTACAGAGAGAAAATGCATATCCAGAGATAAATATCTATAGAGATAAGTGTGTATAGAGGCAGAGATAGATATCTATCGAGAAACATGGAAATACAGAGATAAATATCGGGACAAAAATATATTAATATCTAGAGAAAAATATCTATAGACAGATGTATATCAATTGAAAGAGATAAATGTCTATACAGAGAGGGAGAGACATTCTAATACATTCATAATAAACGTTCTTGGGTTAGATCGCGTTATTTATAAATGTGTCGTAACCCTCCACCACCCGACACGGTCAATCAGCAAAAAAGTGTCACATTGACAAAAGACAAAATAGTTCACTACTTGAGTCCACCGGAGTGTTGAAGAGTGAATCCACAACATTTAAAGTTTTTAAATAACGCGATCTAACCCAAAAACGTTTATTATGATTAATATTGGTCGCGAAAGCCTATGTGTTAAATATACTAATACATATCTACAGAGAAACAGTGAGAGATAGAATTGCCTCAATAGACATTACCGTAAGCTACAGGAACACACGGCAGAGAGAGAGAAATACCGATAGAAAGAGAAACACAGAGAGACACATACGTGAGTGAATCTCTCCGTGTGTGAAGTACGTGAGCGAATCTCTACTTGAACGAGTGAGTCTCTGAGTAAGTCTCTGAGTGAGTCTCTGAGTGAGTCTCTTAATCTATGTGAGTCTGAGTGAATCTCTGTATCTACGTGAGTCTGAGTGAGTTTGTATCTACGTGAGTCTGAGTGAGTTTGTATCTACGTCAGTCTGAGTGAGTCTCTGTATCTACGCGAGTCTGAGTGAGTCTGTATCTACGTGAGTCTGAGTGAATCTCTGTATCTATGTGAGTCTGAGTGAATATCTGTATCTACGCGAGTCTGAGTGAGTCTGTATCTATGTGAGTCTGAGTGAATCTCTGTATCTACGCGAGTCTGAGTGAGTCTCTGTATCTATGCGAGTCTGAGTGAGTCTCTGTATCTATGTGAGTCTGAGTGAGTGTGTCCGTGTCTCTGTGAGTGGTCTCACAGGAGAAGAAGTCTCGAAGGGAAGTCTCCTCCATGCTGTAGGGGAGGTTGCCCACAAACAGCTGCTGTGAGTCTGCGTAGCGAGGGAAACGTCGCGCTTCCCCATCCATGGACGGATCTGTATCACCGCCTCCTCTCACTGCCAGCAGAGAGACACACGGACAGAGAGACAAATGGAGAGAGATAGACACAAAGAGAGACACGCGGACAGAGAGACACAGAGACACGCGGACAGAGAGAGACACGGAGACAGAGAAACACGGACAGAGACACACACAGACAGACACAGAGAGAGAGACACACGGACAGAGAGAGACACGGCGAGAGAAACAGAGAGACACGGAAAGAGACACACAGAGATGGAGTAAGAGGGACATGGAAAGGAGAGAGAGACACGGACAGACAGACACGAAGAGAGAGACACAGAGACAGACACACGGAGAGACAGACAACGGAGAGACAGGGAGAGACAGAGGGGAAGAGACAGAAAGAGACACAGGGAGACAGGCACAGGGAGAGACACAGGGGAAGAGACAGAAAGAGACACAGGGACAGAGACACAGGGAGAGACACAGGGAGACAGATACAGGGAGAGAGAGACAGGGAGAGACACAGAGAGAGCCTGAGTGCCGTTTTACACTTTTTTTTACCAACAATTTTTTTTAAAGTTTTCATTTGCCGAATCGGAATTGAACTTTCTAAGACGTACGCGAATCGTTTCAAGGAACACAATGAAGTTTCAGAAGGTCACCATCTTCACGTATACCGTTGGGACAGCGTTTAGCTATCTAAACACCGAGGGCACGGTGACTAGGAGATGTTAACTACCTCGCCTGGTATGCAGGAGGTCCTGGGTTCAATCCCGACCCTGACGATGCCTGCTGCTGTGTATTTGGAGTCTGCGTCTGTCCCGATGGTGGTCACTGCGTGGATTTTTGGCCGGGGTCCTCTGTTTTTTTTCCCTCCACATTTAGAATCAACGCCACCGTGCGTCGAGAGAGTATTTGGCTGCTGCTATAAATTTCCACAGTACGATGATGATGATAGCCAGTTCGTTGAGCTATTATTTGTGACGGCCCAGTTCCTTCTGAAAAAGAGCTACACACCAGTTCAGTGGGGCTTTACACCCGGTAAAATAAATAAAAAAGTTTGAATTGGTAGGACAGAATAGCCGCCGTTAGGTCACGGGACGCACCCTGCAGGTGCCATGGGTTGACTGCTGTGCCAGGCTAGGTGCAGGAGGTCACGGGACGGACCCTGCAGGTGCCATGGGTTGACTGCTGTGCCAGGCTAGGTGCAGGAGGAAGTCACGGGACAGACCCTGCAGGTGGAATAGGTTGGCTGCTGTGCCAGGCTAGGTGCAGGAGGTCACAGGACAGACCCTGCAGGTGCCATGGGTTGACTGCTGTGCCAGGCTAGGTGCAGGAGGAGGTCACGGGACGGACCCTGCAGGTGCCATGGGTTGACTGCTGTGCCAGGCTAGGTGCAGGAGGTCACGGGACGGACCCTGCAGGTGGAATAGGTTGACTGCTGTGCCAGGCTAGGTGCAGGAGGTCACAGGACAGACCCTGCAGGTGCCATGGGTTGACTGCTGTGCCAGGCTAGGTGCAGGAGGAGGTGGTCACGGGAGAGACCCTGCAGATGCCATGGATTTAAAGATTGGCAACAGATGAGCAATTTAAACTAAAACAATTATGTCTTTGACTAGGTAAGGCCCACTGAGCTGTATCGCTCAGAAGCGACGTGGCAATCACAAATGGCGGCTCAACGAAGCGGCTTATCATCATCACGTCGAAATGTACGGCAGCGTTGACGGAGAGAGAGACGCAAACTCGAATTATAGAGCAGGCGTCAGGGTTGGGATCAAAACCCACGTGCTCCCATGTACCAGGCGAGGTAGTTAACATCCATAACGCCACTGTGGTGCCCGTGCCCTCAGCTGTGACAACTTTCTGCTTTTTAGCCGCCCGACGCTCCGCTCGTCGTTGCGAGCATCGCTCCTCCGCTGTTGCTGGAGGGCGACACTGCCTCCCAACTGTCCACCAGCCTCGAGATGCACCTAGCCTGGCACTGCCCAGTCACGTCCTTCACGAGCCTCCTCCTCAAAAGAGGGCCAATCTTGACACCGCTGGTACCGGTCATCGGCAAGTCAAATCTATGGCAGGCGCATCTTGCAGATGACAAGCCGATGGTCAGTGGGCAGATAAGCTCTATACCCATGTGGGTATGAATCCACTGTTCCATCACTATATAGTCCAGCAGATGTTCTTGCTTGGACCCGGCGTGCATCCATGTCGTGTGGATGCGCCGATAACGCAATAGCGTGTTGGTAGTTATATGCCCATGGACAGCACAGAAGTCTAGCAGCATCCCACCGTTGTAATTGAGCTGATCTGGCCCATGCCTTTCCAATCATTCCGACACAGGTGTCTGTGTCAAGACACACCAACCCACTCAACCACCAACCCACCCACCCAACCACCCATCCAACCACCCACCCACCCAACCACCCAACCACTCACCCACCCAACTACGCACCCAACCACGCACTCAACCACGCACCCACCCATCCATTCACACACTCACACACCCACCCATCCACCCCACTTACCCTGCCGGGGTGGGGGCCGTGATTGGAGGGGGGGACCCCCAGGCCGCCCCTCCCCTCGGGGGCCACGAGGGGGCTCGGGTTTGGGCTCCACATTGGCCTGTACTCACGAAACACAGACACAGAGAAAGAGACACACAGACAATGTACGCAAATCACCATCGAGTCTGCGAGTCTCAGCCCAAGGCTATGGTTCTCGCACAGACTCAAACAGACACATACAAAGATCCACCGTGTAGCCTGTCACAGACTTTTGGGGCAAGTGCTGTGAGCGAGCACCTATGAAGGCTACCGGCTCTGTGGCACATGAGGGCGTGGGTGGCCAGCCACCACGCCCGGCTGCCTTTGTCTCCCCCAGTGGCGATGTTTACTACACACCGCACCACCAGGTACTCATTTGAGGCTGAGTAGACCTAGGGGACCGCGCCACTTGTGAAAGGCTAAGTGCACTTTAAGGCCAAGTAATGTGTTGAACGCCCGCTGGCAGGTCATGGGATAGACCCCAGGTGCCATAGGTTTATTGAGATGACTGGCAGATGCACCACCTGTGCCCCCGACTGTGCCAACTTGCTGTGCTTTAACTGCTCGGTACTCCGCTCTGTTGTTGTGAGCGTCACTCTTCTGCCTTCTGTTGTTGCTGGAGGGCGACTGCCTCCAACTGCCCAGTAGCGTCCTTCACAAGCCTCCTCCACTGAGGCCGATCTTGACACCACTGGTACGAGTCATCAGCAAGTCCACTCAGCTCCACATCCTCCTCTACCACATCACTCCATCTCTTTTTAATCCCATGCCACGCCCATTTAGCCTCCTCTAACCGCCTAAACAAAAGCTGTTTAGGCATGCACTGAGCATGTGGGCTAAATGACCCAGCCAACACAGCCTTGCCTGCCGGAGCTCACCGATGGGACTTTGTCCAGATCTTTCAAGGATTTGTGAGCTCCTTACGCAACCCAGTCTGCAGGTTCAACCCAGAATGGATTGTAGGTAGGCGAGCCTAAATGTTTCTAAGTGGCACAGATGTTCCATTAGGGGTGGGGTCCACGTTTTTCAAGCATAGAAAAGGGAAAGAATGACCGTGGCTGAGAAAACCCAAAGCTTCGTGTGGAGCAACAGACCAGGTAGCTTCTACACAGCGTTACGCAGCCTATGAAAAGATAATGCCGTTAGACTGATTCGGAGTGAGACCTCTGCTGTCAAACCGGAGGTGGTCATAAGCACCCTGCCCCATCACCAATTGGGAGTTGTGGGGGTGGAGTGTCTGATGGCACTTAATACTCAGGCAGGTGCTTGATTTGGGGGGGCTGATGGTAAGGCCCCCACCTCTTAGTGGCACACTCCAGGTTCAGCAGCAGCGCCTCTAACTCCCCCTCTGAGTGAGCAGCAATCACCAGATCATCAGCATACATAACATGGTTGACCAATAGGGAGCCATCCCTTGACCGCACTCGGGCATCGATCAGCCTTCCATTGTACCTGTGCCAGATGGAGATTCTTCCGGTACAGCCATCGAAGGAGTCACAAACTACATGGGCAAAAAAGGTGTCGCACCACGAGCTGAACAGGGAATGGCTCTGACTCCTGACCACGTAGTTTTACCTGAGTCTGCTCATCCTCATGAAGGTCATGAATGATTGTGAGCAGAGTCAGGGACTCTAAAAGCACAAAGATCAACCCAGAGCCCAGGCCTTTTGATGGTAGCATAGGCCTTGATCAGATCAATAAAGCAGAGATGTAGGTCCTGTTGGAATTCCCTACACCTCTGCTGTAGCAGACGGACAGAAAATATGGTATCTGTGCAGGACCGCCCTGGCCTGAAACTACATTGGGGCTCCACAAGCCTCCCCTCAGCGTGCCTAGCAAGGCGATGTTGAATAATCCTTGCCAGGACCTTTCCCGACACACTGAGAAGTGAGATGCCCCTGTAGTTGTTACAGTCTGTGCAGTCCCCCCCTTCTTAAAGAGGGGGACCACCAGGGCATCTTTCCAATCCTGCAGAACCTGTCCAGTGGTTCAGGCTGTTATTATGATGTCTCATAAACGCCACCCTCCTTCAGCATTTCACTTGGGAGATCATCTCTGCCCGGTGGCTTTCCCGGCCACAGACTCTGGATCACCTTCAGTACTTCAACAGATGGTACCTCAGCCAGCTACTCACAGGGGGTGACTACTTCCAATATTTGAGGCACCGCAGCCTCAGCAGGATCGTCCTCACTTTGCCCCATGATGTTTTCCAGGCTGAGGGATTTCCCCTCCCGCAAGACACAAAAATGCTCCGTAAATGCAGATATGGGATTAGTCA
Organism: Lampetra fluviatilis; assembly: GCF_964198595.1. Classification (NCBI taxonomy): domain Eukaryota; kingdom Metazoa; phylum Chordata; class Hyperoartia; order Petromyzontiformes; family Petromyzontidae; genus Lampetra; species Lampetra fluviatilis. The sequence continues at coordinate 4,722,287 of NC_136319.1, forward strand.
CTACTTGTGGAATGCATAGGAGGTGGGGGGGGTCTCAAAGTCCTCTAACCCAGCTTAAATATACGCTGCCAAGCTTGGTGGTGTTCATTCAGACGCTGTCTTTCCGACAGACCTGTTCTTCACCTGAGGACGGCTGCTTGCGTTGTGGCCGAAACGTCGTGAGAATTGTATTTTATTATGTTTAATTTTTATTATTTTATTATTTCCCTTCTACGTGACTTTACCGAACCAAGAAGATGAATCCCTGCAGTCACGAAAGCTTTAAATCGAAAAAAAGTGGTGGCCAGCGACCACGACGGTGGTGGGTTTTCCCACCAATCAAAGGGCTGCCAGGTAAAAATTAGCACGTTAATGTAAGACCCTTGAGAGGCATCCACAGCGGATGCCCTGAGGTGGCTATGTCAATGTGAGAGATGTTAATGTGAGAGTTAAAGTTGCAGTCTCCTAGCTCCGCCAAATGGGGTTTGGCTAGGAGACGTCATAGACGTCATAGACGCCCCCGGGGCCTATGGCACAAGCTTTGTTCGATGTTTTTCCACGTGGTTTAGTGGTACTTAGGTTGAAGGGGGGTTACCAGCTCCTCGCACGCGTCCAAATGCCACTCATTCACACACTTGCAGACACCCACACATAGACCCACGTCACCACCACCACCACCATCACCTGTGTTGGCACCACCTTGTGATGTACGAAGGTGGTGGCTGTCTGGGCGGGTTGCCCCCCTCCCTGGGAGAGGTTTTTGCTGGTCACGGATGCCCAAGAAAATGGCTGTTTGGTGGGTGGGGGGGGGGGCACAGGGGGGCACGGGGGGGGGGGGGGGCATGAACAACGATGCGGTTACATGGTCAGTCGTCTCCTAGTCACTGTTCTAAAGCTGCTGCTATTACTACTGCTGCTGCTACTACTAAAACTGTTGATCACCCGCATGCTCGCAAATTAATCCTCTCACCCGTCCACCCACTCACCCACCAATTCACCTACCCACTCATCTATCAATTCACTCACTCACTCATGCACCAGTTCACCCACTCACCCGCCCACCCACTCACCCACAAATTCACCCACCACTTCACCCACTCAGCCGCCCACCCACTCACCAACAAATTCACTCACGCACATCAATTCACCCACTCACCCACCAATGCACTTACCCACTCAGGAACCAATTCACCCACCCACTCACCCACCAATTCACTCACCCACCCACAAAGCCACTCACTCGTACATCAATTCACCCACTCACCCACCAATTCACTTACCTACTCACCCACCCACTCACTCACCCACCCACCAATTCACCTACCCACCAACCAATTCACCTACCCACCAACCAATTCACCCACTCAGCCACCCACCCACTCACCAACAAATTCACTCACGCACATAAATTCACCCACTCACCCACCAATTAACTTACCCACTCAGGAACCAATTCACCCACCAATTCACTCACCAACCCACAAAGTCACTCACTCATACATCAATTCACCCACTCACCCACCAATTCACTTACCTACTCACCCACCCACCCACCCACTCACTCACCCACCCACCAATTCACCCACCCACCAATTCACCTTTGGTGGTGCAGGTTCCACAGCTGCTGTCGCTGCCGATGCTGTTGCTGCTGTTGCCGATGCAACTGCTGCTGCCGCTGCTACCACTGCCGCTGCTGATGATGTTGCTGCTGCTGATGTTGATGATGCAGTGTGGGTCTCAATAGTCGTTGGTGACACCTCCTCCTCTGCCTCTTCCTCTTCCTCCACCTCCGCCTCCACCACCTCATCAGCAACACCTCCTCTACCGGCCGCGTCTCCCTGCATCTCATCCTTTGGCAACTGATGAAGTTGCTGCTGCTGCTGATGTTGTTGCTGATGCTGTTGTTGCTGATAATGATGTTGGGTGTTGTTTGAGATAGGTTGTGTCATATCGGAAGGCGCGTTGCTGTTAAAGAGAGGGAACATCAGCAACAGCATAATTGAGCATTAGCAGCAGCAATATCATCAGCTTGCAAATCCTTGAAATATCTGGACACAATCCCATCATCAGTGAGCTCCTCCGGCAGGCAAAGAGGCTGCGTTGGCTGGGTCATGTAGCCCGCATGCACAGCCAGCGCATGCCTAAACAGCTTTTGTTCAGCCGGATAGAGGAGGTTAAACTTGCACAACACGGCCTGGAGAAGAGATGGAGCTGATGCGGTATGGGAGGAAGCGGAGCCGAGTGAACTTGTTGATGACCTGACCAGTACCAGCGGTGTCAAGATCGGCCTCTGTGGAGGAGGTTCGTGAAGGACGCTACTGGGCAGTTGGAGGCAGTCGCCCTCCAGCAACAACGGAAGGCAGAGGAGCCATGCTCACAACAGTGGGTGGAGTGCTGGGCGGATAAAACGCAGCAAGTTGGCACAATAGGGGGCACAGCTGGTGCATCTGCCCGTCATCTCAGTCTCAACTAAAACAAAACTATGTTTTATTTTACTAAATAAGGTCTACTAAGCTATGCAGCTCTTTTCTAGAAGCGACCTGGCCACAAATGATAGCTCAAAAAGTGGCTTTTTATCAAGTGAAAATGTATAGCACCGAAATTACTCTAGACGCGTGATGTTGAATATAAATGTGGAGAAAAATCCACCCAGTGACCACCACAGACAGAGAGAGAGATGTGAACTTCAAATATATATCAGCAGGCATCAGGGTCGGGATCGAACCCTCCTGTATACCAGAAGGAAGATAAACACAAAGATCATCCGTGTAGCCTTGACAGACTGTTGGGGCAAGCGCTGCTAATAGGGAGTAGCAGCACCTATGAAGCCAGCACCACGCCCGGCCGCATTTACACACCGCACAAGGTACTCATTTGAGGCTGAATCGACCGAGGCGAGGCTCAGCACCAGTTAAGATAATTGTCACTGGTATTGGTGGCTGTGAGCGAGAGTCAGGCACACACACGCAGATGACCCCAGACCCAAGGCTTGAACCTAGGATATCAAGTGTCTCCGACACGGCCACCGTGAACCCCACCACACAGCCATTGCGAACCCACTCACACCGACACGGCATGCGTAAACCCCACCACCTACACGGCCATCGTGAACCCACTCACACAGACACGGCCATCGTGAACCCACTCACACCGACACGGACATCGTGAACCCCACCAACACGGCCATCGTGAATCCCCTCACCCGGGTGAGTGAGTCTCGTAGAGAGGAGAGCCGTTCTCCACTTCAGAGTCTCCCTCCCCTTCCTCCTCCTCCTCTTCTTCCTCCAGGTCTGCAGAGGCAACGGGGGACAGACGCACCACGGCATTGTGGGTAACCGGCGTCACTACGGTGGCTCAGGGATGTTAACTACCTCGCCTGGTGTGCAGGGATTCATGAAATCGATGCCCCACCCTGACCGATGCCTGCTGCTGTATATTTTGAGTTTGCGGTATGATAAGATGTTAACTCCCTCGCCTGGTGCGCAGGGGTTCATGGAATCGATGCCCCACCCTGACCGATGCCTGCTGCTGTATATTTTTAGTTTGTGGTATGACGAGATGTTAACTACCTCGACTGGTGTGCAGGGGTTCATGGAATCGATGCCCCACCCTGACCGATGCCTGCTGCTGTATATTTTGAGTTTGCGGTATGACGAGATGTTAACTCCCTTGCCTGGTGTGCAGGGGTTCATGGAATCGATGCCCCACCCTGACCGATGCCTGCTGCTGTATATTTTTAGTTTGCAGTATGACGATATGTTAACTACCTCACCTAGTATGTAGGAGGTCGTGGGTTCGATCTCGACCCTGACAATGCCTGCTGCATACTATTTCGAGTTTGGGTCTCTCTTTTTATGTGTTGTCGTGAATTTTTCTACGGGTCCCCTGGTTTTTTTTCCTCCACATTTAGAAACATCACGTGTTTAGAGAGTATTTGGCTGCTGCTATAAATCTCCACGTGGTGATGATGATGATGAAAAGCAGCCACTTCGGTGAGCTGCTATCATTTGTGATGGCCAGGGCACTTCAAAAAAATATCTAAATAGCTCAGTGGGGCCTTACCTGGTAAAGTAAAAATAGTTTTTTTTCGATTTAAAGCTTTCGTGACTGCAGGGATTCATCTTCTTGGTTCTTTCGGTAAAGTCACGTAGAATGGAAATAATAAAATAATAAAAATAAAACATAATAAAATACAATTCTCACGACGTTTCGGCCACAACGCAAGCAGCCGTCCTCAGGTGGAGAACAGGTCTGTTCACTCTGTCTTCTCGACAGACCTGTTCTCCACCATCTATACATCTCTCTGAAAATATGTCTCTCTCTGTCTATATATCTCTGTAAATCTATTTTTCTCTGTATGCATCTCTGCATCTCTCTGTATATCTATATCTCTCTATCTATCTATCTCTCTCTGTGTGCGTCTCTGTACCTTCACTGTGGTCACTGTCCGTGAAGACCTCGTCCTGGTAGCGGAAGATATCGTTCTGAACAAAGAACTTGTTCTGAACAGAGCCCTGCTCACCGCAGGAGACAGAGGGGACGGTGGGCGGGTGATCGAGTAAGTGAGCGGGTGAGTGAATGAGCGAGTGAATTAGCGAGTGAGCGAGCGGGTAAATGAATGAGCGAGCGGGCGAATAAGCGAGCGAGTTAATTAGCGGATGAGCAAGCGACTGGGTGAACAAATGAGTGGGTGAGCGAGCCAGTGAGTGAGCGAATGAATGAGCGAACGAGCGGGCGGGCTAAGGGTGAGCGAGCGATCCGCTCACCTCGGGCGCGAGAATGAAGGTCTGGAGGAATCTGCGCATGGCACCGCCGGCGTTGCTGAGCTCCCCCAGCACCTGCACCACAACGGCACCGCCCATCGTCGCCTGCGAGTCGACCGCACGGATCTTGGTGCGGCAGTCGCGGAACGCTAGAGACACGATCTTGGCGTGGATCTCCTAGAGATAGACACAGAGACACGGAGATGCAGAGAGAGTGTGAGACAGAGACGTGAAGACACAGAGAGAGACAGTGTGAGACAGACACAGAGAGTGACAGAGAGAGACAGAGACACGATCCTCGCGCGGATCTCCTTAGAGACACAGAGAGAGGGGGAGACACATGGGAAGAGATACACGGGTAGGGAGAGAGACAAGGCGAGAGATAGACACAGGGAAGAGACAAAGGGGGGAGAGACACGAGGAGAGATATGGGAAGAGATAGACACAACGGGGGAGCGAGAGACGTGGAGACATGAGGAGAGACACGGGGGGGAGTGAGATAAGAGAGACACGAAGAGAGAGACTGATGGAGAGACACGAAGTGGGAGAGACACAGAGCGAGAGAAATGGATAGAGGCTGTACCCACCATTTGCCCCACCACAGGCTCTGAAGGTTTTCCGTTTGCGTCGACTCCCCCGTGGACGAAGGTGGAGTCCTTGCCATAGAACCTGCGGAGAGACCCACCCACAACACGGGTCAATATAAATGTGGTGTCGTTAAACCCGCCAGCACCCGACACAGCCAATCAGTAAGGTTTGTCACGTAAACAGAACATGCCAATTGTTACTAGTACAGCACACCGGTGTGTTGGAGAGTAAACCCACAAGATTTTCAATCTGAGCAGGACGTTTCACCAGTAATTACAAGCAGCATTATCGGACGACAAATCTGGCTGTCACTAAATCATAGCTGCTCAACAAAATGGCTGATATCACCATCATCATGTGCACATTTATAGCATCAACATAATATAAATAATCTCAATGCTTGTTTCTAAACTAATACATTTTTAGTAGTAGGTTTTTACCCTTTAAACTGGTACAAAACTGACACCTTCGTACAAGGCATCATGTTTGCAATAACCGCAACACAAGCAGTCAAAATGCAAACAAAAAGAAACAACTCTGATGATGATAATGATATGCACTGTCCTTTAAGTTGATTGGTCCACACCCGAGACAGCTTTTCTTAGAGCCTAGTCTCCATTGGTGTTGGACCAGATGACGCCAAAAGGCGTACAACTCAAAAACAGTGCACAGAGTATTGAGAGCTCGGGGTAAGCATTTACACTATGAGACCAGCAAACATGATGCCTTGTATAAAGGTGTCAGTTTTGTACAAGTTTAAAGGGTAAAAACCTAATACTATATTTTGCCACTGGTAAAGGTCTCAGTGTAAATGCTTACCCCGAGCTCTCTATACTCTGATAGTGCACTGTTTTTGAGTTGTACGCGTATTGGCGTCATCTGGTCCAACACCAATGGAGACTAGGCTCTAATAAAAGCTGTCTCGGGTGTGGACCAATCAACTTCAAGGACAGTGCATATCATTACCATTATCAGAGTTGTTTATTTTTGTTTGCATTTTGACTGCTTGTGTTGCGGTTATTGCAAACATGATGCCTTGTATAAAGGTGTCAGTTTTGTACCAGTTGAAAGGGTAAAAACCTACTACTATATTTTGCCACTGGTAAAGGAGGTCTCATAGTGTAATATATTTTTTATCTCATTAGGTAAAGCCCGCTGAGCTAATTAACTTATTTTTTTTTAAGCGGACCTGGCCATAACTAAATGAAAGCAGCTCAACAAACGTGGCTGACATCACTATCACGTGCAAATGTAGAGCAGCAAAATAATCTAAACAATCCTTAATACAGGTTTTTTTAGGGTTAGATCGAGTGAATAAAAAACGTCGTGTTGTCAAACCCGCCACCACCCGACACAGCCCAATTAGTAAGGTTTAGTGTCGAAGATGGGCAATTCGTGACTAGTACAGCACTTACCGGTGTGTTGGCTGTCGCCTGATGAAGCTTACCAGAGTGTGTTTTTTGTTTGCATTCTGACCACAAGTATTGTGGTTAATGCAGACAAGATTCTTGTAAAAAAGCTTCAGTTTTGTTTGCCAGAAACAAGGGGAAACACCTATTCTGATGAAGCTGGTTGTAATTACTCGCCAAACGTCGTTACTTCAGATTGTAAATGTTGTGGATTTGCTCTCCAACACACCGGTGTAGTGCTGTACTAGTAATGAATTGGCATATTCTGTTTACGTGACAAAACCCTGACGAATTTGCTGTGTCAGGTGGTGGCGGGTTTCACGACACATTTATATTTACGCGATCTAACCCAACAAACAATGTATTATGAATATTGATCGTGAAAGCCTACTACGTGTTAAACAGACTCACCCAGTCACTTACAAAAACTAAGATCCTCCGTATAGCCTGTAACAGACTGTTGGGGTAAGTGCTGTTAGCGAGCACCTATGAAGGCCGGCACTGTGGCAGATGAGGGGGTGGGTGGCCAACACCACGCCTGGCCGCCTTTGTCTCCCTAGTGGCAATGTTTACACACCACACCAGGTACTCATTTGAGGCGTAGTCGACCGAGGGGAGGCTCAGAAACGGTTCAGATAATCATCACCGGTGTTGGCCGTGAGCGGGAATCGAATTCAGGTTGCCAGGTTTGTAGTGCAGTGCGCAAACCGCTACTCTACCGCTCCCCACTCACTCACTCACTCACCCAATCACTCACCTACTCACTCAGTAACTCACTCACCCAGTCACTCACTCACCCGCCCGCCCATACACTCACTCATTCATCCACCCACCTACCCACTCACCCACCCATACACTCACTCATTCACCGACTCACCCACACGCCCGCCCACTGACCTCACCCACTCACTCACCGGTGCAGGAAGTCAGGAGCCTGGTGCAGCAGGGTGTAATACTGCCTCACAAACTCTCTCCCCACGTGCAGGGGATGAGGGGTTTCCATGACCATGGTGATGGGGCCGGTGGGAGGGAGGTCTACACACACACAGGACATAGTACACACACAATACACACACAGTACAGATATAGCACACACAGTACACACGCAATACACACATAGTACACACACACAGTACACACACAAAGTGCACACACAGTACACATATAGCACACACAGTACGCATATGAAGTACACAGTGGACACACAGTCCATACAGTAAAAATAAAGTACACACATAGTACACACACAAAGTACACAGAGTACACACATCCAGCACACACATCCAGTATACACACAGTACACACACAGAGTACGCATATAAAGTACAGTGGACACAGTCCATACAGTACACACATAGTACACATATAGTACATAGTACACACACAAAGTACACACATAGCACATCCAGCACACACATCCAGTATACACACAGTACGCATATAAAGTACAGTGGGCACATCCATACAGTACACACAGTACACGCAACAGTACACATCAAGTCCATACAATACACGCACAGTTTACAAAGTACACACGCATATACAGTATATACAGTGCAGAAACAGATACAGTACACAGATGCAGTGCACAGCAGCAGTACAGATGCAGTACTCATTAAAAGTACTAAAGCAATACATTTTTTGCAAATAGATCCAGTACACACATGAAGTACACATACACAGCACAGAGATGCAGTACAGATATACAGTACACATACAGTACACAGACACACACATACATACACATACATAAATACACACACATACTAAGTCCGGCCGCCTTTGTCTCCGCAGTTAGCGACGCTCACTAAACACCACCACACCATTTTAGGCTGAGTCAACCTAGGGGGGGGGAGGCTCCCAAGTAACCTGGGTGCAAGATAATCGCTATCACTGGATGATGGTGGTGGTAATGATGGTGATGATGGTAGTGGTTAGTGGTGATGATGACGGTAGTGGTGATGGTGGCCATAGTAGTGGTGGTGATGGTGGCGATAGTAGTGGTGGTGATGGTAGTGGTAGTGATGGTAGTGGTGGTGATGGTAGTGGTTAGTGGTGATGATGGTAGTGGTGATGGTAGTGGTGGTGATGATGGTAGTGGTGATGATGGTAGTGGTGGTGATGGTAGTGGTTAGTGGTGATGGTAGTGGTTAGTGGTGATGATGGTAGTGGTGGTGATGGTAGTGATGGTAGTGGTTAGTGGTGATGATGATGGTAGTGGTTAGTGGTGATGATGATGGTAGTGGTGGTGACCATCACCACCACCAATCACCACCACTACCATCACCACCACCACTACCAATCACCACCACTACCACCATCACTACCAATCACCACCACTACCACCACCAACCACGTGGGTCAAGGCCTAGGGGGGGCCCACAATGGCCGGAGCGGGCTCGCTGAACGAGGCCGAACTCCGCTCGCCTTCGTTTACACATTTAGAGAGGAGGAGGGGAGGGATGAGGAGGGGAGAGATGAGGAGGAGAGAGTTTCGCTGTTGAGGCAGCAGTTTTAGTTAAAGAGTAAAGGGTGGTAATGGCGGTGGTGGTAGTGGCGATGGTGGTGATGGGGGTGGTGGTGGTGATGGGGGTGGTAGTGGCGATGGTGGTGATGGGGGTGGTGAATGGTGGTGGTAGAGGTGGTGATGGTGGTGACAGTGATGCTGATGGTAGTTTTGGTTAAAGAGTAAAGGGTGGTAATGGTGGTGGTGGCGGCGGTGGTGATGATGGTGAATGGTTAACACCATTCTTAATGGTTAAGACTTAAACTTAAAGACTTAAACACGAAACAAATTTGATTGAAACAGAGGAAAGAATAGAATGAAGGAGAATGAAGAAGAATGAAGGAGAAGACGAAGAAGGCGATACAAATAAAATTGTCGGTGAAGGCGCCGACCTCGATGAGGCCGCGATGTTCCAACGCCGCCTCCGTTCGCCAGCACAGCGAGAGAAGGAGGGGGGCGGGGCGGGGGGGAGGAGGGGGGTGGGGGGGAGGGGTGGGGGAGGGGCGGGGCTGGGGGGGGAGTGGGGGGAAAAAGGGGCGGGGGAGAAAGGGGCGGGGGGAGACGGGTTGACGTGGGGGAGGGGAGAGGGGGATGGGGTGGGGGAAGGGGGCGGGGGGAGAGGGGTTGGGGGAGGGGTGGGAAGGGGCGGGGGGAGGGGGGTTGGGGTGGGGGGAGGGGGGTTGGGGTGGGGGGAGGGGTGGGGAGGGGCGGGGGGAGAGTGGGGGGAGGGGGGTTAGGGAGGGGGGCGGGAGGAGACGGGTTGAAGTGGGGGGAGGGGTGGGGAGGGATGGGGGAGGGGTGGAGAGGGGCGGGGGGAGTGGGGTGGGGGGAGGGGGGCGGGGGGAGAGTGGGGGGAGGGAAGGAGAGGGGCGGGGGGAGTGGGCGTGGGGGGAGGGGCGGGGTGAGAGGGGTTGGGGGGTAGAGGAGGGAATCGAGGAATCGATTAATTCGACGATTCCGGCACTTTAGAATAAAGTATTATATCGATTCAGTCCCATCCCACCACACGCAACAAGAATGGAATCGCTACTTCGGTGATTTCACCCCTGGAATCGATTCCCTATCCCGGGATTTTCCCACCCCCTCTAGCCAAGAATCGATTCGATCCACAATCACGACGACTCCGCCCCATATGAAGCGATTTAATTACCTCGGCAATTTTTCCTCTTAAGAAGCTATTCATTATATCGACGATTTACTCTCCAACTCGCCGTATCAATTACGAAGAATCGATTCCTCATCTCGCAGCCCCCTCCCCTTCCATCCTCTTCCGAACACGCACGAATCGATTCGAAGAGTTTCGAGCGATTCTCGCTATTAACTGCCAGGCGGAATCGATTCCGAATTAAGATTCCAGGAATCGAAAGCTTACGGGAATCTAAATCAGAATCTCGATTTTGAATGACTGCAGAAGCAGGAGCAATCCGATGAGCAGTGAAGCTCTTTTGCCGTCAACTCTAAACCACTTTTATTATTTCGCCAGGTGTAAGGTCCCCTCACTGAGCTGCTGTATAGCTCTTTGTTTCAGACAAAGCGACCTGGCATCACCACAATGATGGCAGGTCAACCAAGAGGCTGCTGATATCATCATCACCATCATCACGTGGACATTTGAACCTCATGGCGGGTACCCCGCGGGGATCCCGAATGAACGTAAGTCAAAATCGTCATTAATTTATTGTTGGCGACTCCGTCCCACCGCGCACATAAACGCCGCGACCCACCCGGCGTGGATCATTCTGTTGTCATGTCGTCCAAACGCAGCGAGAACAAAAGGGCAGCAGAGCTGAACAAGCGAATGCACTCCATGCTCGGGTATGGGCAGGATCATTGGCAATCCCTGCCCGCGTCCACCTTTGGCAAATCGCTGGCCGTTCTCGAGGACTTCCGGAAGACATTCGGCGGCAATTTCGTCGCGAGTCGGTGGATGGAGCGCATCATTGAGTACGTCAGCCTTTCCAGCGGCACGTTCCCAGCGTCGACGGCTACGGCCTCGTGCCAGACATCATCGGCAACAACGGCGCCATCATCTGCTACGTCGACAGCACTTTCGTCCTCACAATTGTCAACTCTGTCCAGCAGCGAAAGCGGTCCTCGGGTGGGCGGCAGTGGTGGATCGCAGCAAAACGTCCCGCTTCGTCAAGTTCGTGAACGTTGCAATCGCAAGGACACTGCAATGGCCCGCGCCATCAGCATTCTCGGTGATGACGCTGTACGCAAAATTCGGGACGATTGGCAGTCGATGGAGACCGACCGGAGCGGATCTGAGTGGCAACAGTCGGAGAGGATTGTCCTGCAGATGCTTCAGCAGGGCCTGTCGGAGAGGGTGATTCGTGCGATCATCCCGGTCGGCGGTTCCAGGATCCATCGATTGCGGAAAGTCCTCGAGAATGGCATCGAAACGCTGCATACGCGACGCCCGCCAAAAGTTCCACATCACGCCCTTGCTGATGATGATCTCGACGCCATCAAGGAGAATGCCAACACGTGGGAAATCGAGGACGACTTTCCCTGCTCTCATCGTCGGCCTCGACAGTACTTTGTTGAGCCCAACATCACCTGGTCCGAGCTTTATCGCCGATACAAGGCCAAGTTGGATGCAGTCAAGGGGTGTCGAGTCGTGTCGTATTCGCGATGGATTCAATACGTTCACATGTTCTATCCTGAACTGCGCTTGACGCGCACCACGGAAGACGTTTGCGACTGCTGCGTTCACCTCGACGTCCGGCTCGCGTGCGAGGATCTTCCAGCAGATGAGCGCAAGCGCCTACTGGAGGAGAAGAATTTGCATCTCGATGCGGCCATCGACCAGCGCCGGACGGTGTCCACTTTCGTCAAGGAGTACGTCAAGCGGCACGCTCCTGATCAGAACATCCCCGTCACCGTCATTCCGGACCACTACGACGACGCCGAACCCGACTTTGTCGACTCTGCTCACGAATCGAGTCACCTGCCGACGATTCAGATTCAGATTGAGGAATTTGGCGGTAGTTTCGCCATGCCACACTATGGTCACATGCGGCCGTCCGCCGATTACTTTGATTCAAACCTGATGTTGCAGAATTTCGTGCTGGCGGATATCACGAGCGGTATCAACAATGTGATCTTCTATGACGAGCGCGCCCAAGGAAAGGATGCGGACACATTGTGTAGTCTCCGCTTCGTGTACCACATGCGGCTGCTCGCCAAGAACCCGGGCGCGATGTCCAAGACCCTGGTGGTGATTCTGGACAACTGTGTTGGCCAGAACAAGTCTCAAGTCGTGTTCATGTTCTTTGCGTTGCTGTCGCTCTTGTTCTACCGCAAAGTCGTTCTGTTGTACCTCATGCCGGGGCACTCGCACAACCAAGCCGATCGAGTTGTTACATGGTGTCGCAATTCGATGAAGGGTAAGAACTTCTACACGCCGTTGGATATCGTCGATACTGTCAACCTGATCAACAGCATCGAGGCGACATTCATCGATCATCAGGATGCCCAACGCCCTTTTTACACGGGCTGGGAGAGTCTTTTGAAGAAGCACTTCAAGTCGATGCCGCCCCGATACACGTCCAACTACTTCTTTGAGGTCGATGAAGGAGTGCTCAGCATGAGACACCTGAGCTCGACCCCGGACAACGAGGTCACCTGCGTCCCGCTGATCGTGCCGGAGAACATAGATCTCGTTCGGCGATCCATTCTACAGGATCTTTTTGGCACCAACGTCAACACGATCGAGGAGGGGACATTCGAGTCGATCCGATTGCCGACGGCTCCTGTCAGCAGCTTATCAAACAAGAAGCTGGCCTCGCTATCAAAGAAGTACTTCTCAATTCCACCCAAACACCTGCCGTACTTTCCAGCTGTCCCGATCGAGATCAGCTCGCAGATCGACGACCACCCGATGACTGAAGGAGGCCCCACTCGTGCGACGAAACGAAAGCGTTCCGCCGTTGACGCGATGGTGGAGCCAGCCGCTGAGGTCGGTCTGGCAGCCAAGCCGAAATTATCTAAACCTAGTCTGTTAACAGACTGTCAGGGCAAGTGATAATTTATACTGTGGCAAGAGTAGGAAATCTGAAACTCTATAAAGCTCTTTGTTTAGAGATTTTCCAGTAGGAGGCACACGGGGTCAGAACGTTGCAACAACAATACAAGCCGCAAAACAACACCGATAGGAGTACAACGCCATAGGAAGGGTAAACAAAACACTTTAAATATATTTACACAATTAAAACGACAACTATTTGTAACTACAGCATTCCCTCCCATCCATTCTTTGGACGTCATAGAGGAATCAATTCATCTGTAAAATTTCAGGGTGGTGATTCCCATACTCTTTGGTTTTTTCGGTAAAGTCACGTACAGTTGAACCTCTGGTCATGACCATAATTCGTTCCATAACTTTGGTCGCAACCCGATTTGGTTGTGACTCGAACCTAATTTCCCCATTGGAGTGTATGTAAATATAATTAATCCATTCCAGACTCCTATGAACTGTATGTAAATATTGTTTTTTTAAAGATTTTTAAGCACAAAAATACTTAATTATGCCATAGAATTCACAGTGTAATAGTAAACTGAATGTAAAAACATTGATTAACACTGAGAAAACCTTGAACAACAGAGAAAACTAACATTGCCGCGTCAAGGTTTAGAATCGTTCAACAAGATGATTGTTTTGTCTGCTACATCAGTCGGTCGATTCTGAGAGAGAGAATTTTCGTATGAGCAATTCAATAATAATTTCCTTCTTCACTTCGATTTCAATTTTCTTTAAAACCTTCTCACCAACATTACCACTCTTCACTTGATTAGAGGCCATGGCTAATTGCAAAATTAATGCAAAAATACACAAAATACTGCACAGAGTTCACAGCGAATGAGTGCACATCTGACCGAGACCAATTACTAAGCGAGACTGACTGAGCAAGCGGCCACACGTGGGTCGCTGTTGTTTGTAAACAAACAACAGGAAATTTGGCGCTTACAAAAAAATGGCGCGGAAGGGGAAATCGGCCATGGCCGTGTTTGATCGCCACCTGAGTTTGTGTTCGTGACCAGATGAAAAAAATTTGTGAATTTTTTGGTCGGAACCCGATTTGGTCGTGGTCAGAAGCGTTCGTGACCAGAGGTTCTACTGTAGGTGAAAACAAAATCAAATCAAATAAAAAATAAAACAACTAAATTAAATCACGACGTTTCGGAAGCAACACAAGCATCTGTCATCAGGTGTAACCGCTCCAGCAAAATGACTGTAGCGTATGAAGAGAGCTATTTAGGGTGGGGAGGAGTCAAGGGGTGGGGGGGGGGCATGTGGCATTGCGGTGGGTTGGGCAGGGGATTAGCATGAGTTAAGCCGATAGATAACCATCTTTTTTCTTTGTGATGCCAGGGGAGGGGAGGGTGAGTGTGGGTACTGTGAACGTATGACGAAAGTGGTGGGGGGGGGGAATGGAGGGAAGGGGGAGGCGGGGGAGAGTGGGATGGGGGGGACAATTTTTTTGCGCTATTGAAATACTGTTGTACATCAAAATTTCCTAGTGATGGTGGTGTATCAGGCTGGGAGTAAAAGACTGGAAATATGGATATGGCTGTAAAATAATAAGGCAGCTAAAGTTTGACTTGGTTGATGACATCCTTCCAATGATTGCTTAATTTGAAACCATCCTCTCGGTTAAAGTTGTGTCTATGTTTGTATATCTGGATGGCTTCATGGACAAATCTTTGGTAGTATCCAGACGGCTTGCAGAGTACTTTGGTATCGGAGAAAACAATATCATGAGAACCCGATGTGTTGAAATAATAATCAGCTATGGCAGAAGAATTCGTCCTACCATGTTTTAAATCTGACTTGTGCGCGCGAATGTGATCAGATACATGTCGTTTCGTTTCCCCGATATAACAATCACCACAAATGCAACTCAGTTTGTAGACACCGGGTACTGTAAGTCAGGAATGA
The DNA here is from genome assembly GCF_964198595.1 of Lampetra fluviatilis. Classification (NCBI taxonomy): domain Eukaryota; kingdom Metazoa; phylum Chordata; class Hyperoartia; order Petromyzontiformes; family Petromyzontidae; genus Lampetra; species Lampetra fluviatilis. Next base: position 4,737,473 of record NC_136319.1, read on the forward strand.
CATCCTTTACGGATTTTGTGTACTGTACGGAAACGGACCTGGATCTTGTGTTTGTTTAGAATTTTGGAAATCTTTTTGGTAACGTCTGCTATGTATGACAACGTGATGGTTTTGATCGGAGTCTCAAGGGGTTGTTTCTCCATGGTGGGAGAAACAGCTTTGCGGATAGAACGGTCTGAATATCCATTCATCTTAAGGGCCAGGTGTACATGTTCCAATTCACTGGTCAGGTGGTGTTCGTCAGAGATGCAGTGGGCCTTATGGTATAGTGTTTTTATGAGGGAATTATTTTGTGCCGGATGGTGGTGGGAATCAGACTTCAGATAGGAATCTGTATGGGTGGCCTTCCTGTAGACAGAATGTCCCAAAGAGCCATTGGACCTTCTCTCAAACAGAACATCCAAGAATGGTAGCTTGCCATCCTTCTCCACTTCCATGGTGAATTCGATTCCCCCCTACCGAATCATAAGCTGTAATCTAGGAATCGATTCCTCTAAAGTTTGTAGCGATTCCTTCCTACCTATTCAAATATAAATCGAGACATCGATTCCACTATAAAGTTAATGGTAGCGATTCGAGACTCTTTAACTCCCGTATATCTATCAAAATCGATTCCTCCCGTTATGTTGGAATAAATCGACCGATTCTGACTTTTAGATTCCTGCCGCGACATATCGAAATCGATTCCTCGGTTTGAATTCAAAGGAGCGAATTCTAACGATTCCACTATATTCTTAACATAAGAAATAAATAATAATATATGATTACTACTATCGGATATTAATAAAATAGGATATTAATATTGGATAGTATCATAGGAATATAGGATATTAATAGGAATATAGGATATTAATGACCACTAGAGGATATTAATATTGTTTTAGGATATTAATATCAATTTAGAATCTAGATTTGAAGTTTTCGTGACTGCAGGGATCCATACTCTTTGGTTCTTTCGGTAAAAGTCACATAGGCATGTCTCGGCCTCGCTGTGCGCTGCGTTGCACCGCTAGCTGAGTAGATAACCTTGCGTCCAATAAACCCTCAGAGCCAGGGTGAACATCCGACTCCAAACGTCATTTATTGATTTTAACGAGGTAAAACTGGTGAGAAAACAGCATAGATACAGCATCTGTTATAACCCGGAAACACCAACACAATGAATGAACACCACAGCATCAGAACATTGTCTTAGATAACATGTTTCTCAACAATAGACCCTGGATGGACCAGGCCCCTACATTACCACTGAATAACTATACAAGAGCATAAGCTGCTGTTACATAAAGGCACATCGTGTATTCATCACACTGCACCCCAAATGTACAGTATTACACAAAACACTAAATTGTGGATGAGATATTTCGTCATCCTTGCTCTCAGGATCGCAATATAGTTACTTGGGTACAAGTTTGACTCGACTTATTAAATTACAAGTAACATTCACAATAAGGAAAGTTGCAGGCTTCGTTGTTAACTAGGCCTCGTATTTATCATAACAATTTAACGGCATTATAAAGGCATTTACATCATTATAACGGTCATTCTAACATTATAACAGCATTGCCAATATTATAAGAACATAAACGAACTTACAGACAATGCTTCTTAAAGTCCCACAATGGACACTTGCGGCTGGCTTCACTGGGACGCGATGTGTGCCGCCATCTTGAATTATGTGTGTAATGGCCGACGCCCGCGTGGTTAAGCGGGAATCTTAAATCGCAACTTCCTGGTCACGTGACCAAAATTAGCATAAAAAACTGGAAATTCCTGTGTACCCCCCCCCCCATTTGCCATGAGGCAAAACTCCTGCCGTGAGACAGAACACTCCCCGTCTGGTATCTAAGAGATACCACGATTTATTTCCTATCTAAACAAATGTATAACAACTTCAACGGGTCAACTTATTTGTCCATATCTTTGCGAGAGAGAAGTAGTACTGTCTCGACTGTGGGCCTGACGAAAGTTCTTGCGACACCTTGCTTCGCAATCATAACCTCGACTTTTCAAACTTTTCCATCGGCACTTGGAATCGACTTGAGGATGCGGCCCATTGGCCACTCATTCCGTTTGACTTGGTTTTCCTTCAGTAGAAGGAGGTCGCCTTCTTGGATGTCTGGTCTGTTAGACTGCCACTTGTTGCGCACTTGGAGTGTCGCAAGGTACTCGTTTTTCCAGCGACGCCAGAACGTGTTCGCGAAGTTCTGCACTTGTCTCCATTGACGTCTGTAGAGGTCTGCAGTGCTGGCCTCCTCGGTAGGTGCTGTGAGAACGTCTGTCTTCTGGGTAAGAAGTGTAGCAGGAGTCAAGATGAATGGTGACTCCGGGTCGGTTGAGACGGGGATCAGGGGTCTTGAATTAATTATGGCTGAGACCTCGGCCATGAGAGTGGTCAAAACCTCGTGAGAGAGCCGTGTGGACCCGACATCACATAGCATGGAGTCGAGAATACGTCGAGCAATCCCGATCATGCGTTCCCAGGCTCCACCCATATACGAAGAGTGAGGAAAATTGAAGATCCATGTGCAGCCTTGGTCACAAAGGTATTTCCTGACAGAATCATCTTCGACATTCTCCGTATTGATCTTAAGCTCTTGACATGCTCCAGTGAAATTGGTGATGTGTGCCGCCATCTTGATTTATGTGTGTAATGGCCGACGCCCGCGTGGTTGAGCGGGAATCTTAAATTGCAACTTCCTGGTCACGTGACCAAAATTAGCATCAAAAACAGGAAATTCCTGTGTACATACGCCCCCCCCATCTGCCGTGAGGCAAAATTCCTGCCATGAGGCAGAACACATACAATTAATTAAATCACGACGTTTCGGGCGCAGCACAAGCGTCCGTCATCAGGTGGGACAACCACAGCAAGAAACAATTGCTGAAGTGGGCAAAAGAGGTGCTTGTATCAAGAGGCTATATAGGTAAGAGAGGGGAGGGGGGGCGGAGCCAGGGAGGAGAGATAGAGAGGGGGGTGTGGGGTAGGAGGAATGGGGTGCTGCAAGCACGGCAAAATGCCGGGGCTGGGAGTAGGAGGCTGCAGAAAACTGGGGATGCGGATATGAAGGCAAACTATAGAGCAGTTAAGGTTTTACCTGGTTAATAACATCCTTCCAATGATTGCTCAATTTGTATCCATCTTCTCGGTTGAAGTTATGTCTATGTTTATATATCTGGATGGCTTTATGAACAAACCTTTGATAGTAGCTGGAAGGTTTGCTGATGACGGACGCTTGTGTTGCGCCCGAAACGTCGTGATTTAATTTATTTTATTTTATACCTATGTGACTTTACCGAAAGAAACAAAGAATATAAATTTTGAATATTCATATTATTATAAGATATTAATTAGACTACCCTTCGTGGTTAGGTCGTTAGCTGAATGTTTTTTTTTTTATAACAGCTCAGTGGGGCCTTAACCTGATAAAGTAAAATAAGTAAAACTAGTTTCTAGTTTAGTTTCTAGTTTAGTTTCATCAGCAGTAGCAGAGTCAGACAATTGGCTTGAACCAGATGTGGGCGCCATGGTGCCTATGGAGTTGTTAACCACCTCGCCTGGGATACAGGAGGTCGTGGGTTCGTTCCCAACCCTGACTATGCCTGCTGCTGCTGATGTATATCTAGATTCTAGAGTCTATGTATCTCTCTCCCTCTGATGGGATGTTAACTCCCTCGCCTGGTTTACAGGAGGTCGTGGGTTCCATCCGGACCCTGACCATGTCGGCTGCTGCTGTATATTTGGAGTCTGCATCTTTCCCCTGTGGTGGTCACTGCGTGGAATTTTCTCCGGGTCCTCCCGTTTGGTTCCCTCCACATTTAGAATCGACATCACCATGCGTTTAGAGTCACTCGGCTGCTGCTATACATTTCCACGTGATGATGATGATAACAGCTAGGTGGTTGAGCTGCCATCACTTGTGTAGTGGTGATACGCGCTGGGGGTATACGTCGTGTGCCAGCGCGTATGTACGGGTGTGTGTGTGGTGACGCGCGCTGACGGGGAGGAGCAGGCGTCAGCGCGGGTGGGGGTAGTGCTGCTGATTGGCTGTGTGCCGGTGACGCGCTGAGAGGGAGTGATCGGGTGGCAGCGCGGTGTGATTGGTCGAGGAGTGGAAACACGCGCTGGGCGGAAACGGATCGTAGAGATAGCGCATGGTGATTGGGTAACTGAGGAGCGGTGCCGACGTTGAGGTCCGCATCCGCTCCATCTCCCGGGAGGAAGGGATATATAAGGTGATGCACAGAGGAGTAGGGGGAGGAAGTGGAACCATCTAGGAATGAAGACGAAGGTGCAGAGATAGAGCCCGGAGAGGAGAGTAAGGGAGAGTAATGTAGAGTAATGGAGAGTAATGTACAAGGTGTAGCCAGAGAGAGAGAAAGGTCTACACGAGCCGAGTAATGTACAGGGTGTAGCCAGAGAGAGTGTAAGGTCTACACGAGCCGAGTAATGCATACGGTGTAGCCAGAGAGAGTGTAAGGTCTACACGAGCCGAGTAATGCATACGGTGTAGCCAGAGAGAGTATACGAGATAGGTACTGAAGAGTGTGTAGCCGGAGTTGTAAGGTCTACACGAGACGGGTACTGAAGAGTGTGTAGCCAGATGTGTAAAGTCTACACGAGACGAGTGAAGAGTGTAGCGGAGGCGTAAGGTCTACACGAGACGAGTAAAGAGTGTAGCAGAGGCGCAGAGTCTACACGAGACGAGAGAAGAGTGTAGCCGAGGCGCGGAGTCTACACGAGGCACAGAGAGCCAGCAGCACAGAATCTACGGGAGTCGAGAGAAGTGTGGAGCGGAGAGAAGAGGTCACGAGTTGTATCGTTGTATGGTGACCGTACTGTGAAGAAGAGAGGCCACGCGTTGTATCGTTCAAGTCAAGATTTAATAAAAGAAGTGTGTTCCCGTCAAAGGAGTTTCCTGCCGTCATTTCCAATACTTCATCTGGCGTCAGAAGTGAAACGGGCTTCCAAGTATGGAGACAAGGAAGACCCGTAGGACCCACGGGATTGACCGCGAGGAAAACCTGGACGACTCGGGGCCGCTGGTGGCGGGGGGTGAGGAGGACGACTTGCCCACGCTACAGGATCCGTCGACGGCGCCGGGCGAACGACCGGGGACCGAGGCCGTGCTTCGTGAGGCGCACTCCCGACTGGCGGATCTGCTGCTCGCCGCCGCGTCCATCTTGGCGGAGATCAGCTCGTCGGGAGGAGCGGGGAAAGTGGGGGACATTATACAAGGTCGCCCCGCAGATTCCCGCCAAAACGAATGGGGGATTCCCGCCATTGCGCCTGGGCCTACTTTTGGCGGGAACGGCGAGCGCCACGTGGTGGTGGGGTCCCAAGCGCGCGCATCGACGTCATCGGCGCGTGATGGGGTCCGCCATTTTACATCTGCCGCTGAAGCCGCCATCTTACACACCGACGGAGAGGCGGAGAGGAACCACTTCATTTTTCAGCAGCGTCTGCCCACGTCAGCCTTCAAGGCGGAAGGCGGAGACTGGGGCCAATTTCAGCGAAGGTTTTTGGCGCATCAAGAGATGTCCGCATGGTCCGATGCTACGGCGCTGCGGGCGTTGCCTGCCATGCTGGACGACGACGCGCTCGCGGCCTTCAGGTCCGCACAGAAGTCGGACCGCTCCACGCTGAAGGATGCGCTGGGTCTGTTGGCCAGGGTCTACGGACCTCCCTCGGCGTGCCGCCATCATTTCTACGCAAGACGGAAAGCGGACACGGAGACCGCGCTGGCCTATCGCACGGCGTTGCTGGCTCTTGCCGATGCTGCGTTCCCTCGGATCGACGAGGAGGGCCAAGACGCGATGGTTTTGGAGCAGCTGCTTAAGTTGGCGCAGGACCTGGGGGTCCCTATCAACACAGCTGACGAGATTGATATTTCTTCTTTGAGAGTCGCCACGAGTATTCAAGCGCACGAGGCCCTACAACGGAAACAAGGAGTTGTTTGCAACGCTGCCGTCGTCGCAGCTCCGGGTTCGGTGGTCACCGAACCCCAAGTCGTCAGCCCACGAGAGGAGGCGTTCGCCGCGGGACGACCAGGGGACTGGAGGCCGGGGGCTCGGTCGCCTCTGCGATCGGGCCGAAAGTCGGAGCAACCGAGATCTACTCCGACCCTCGTCACGTGCTATAACTGCGGCCTCCGGGGCCACGTGGCGTCCGGGTGCCGCGCTCCGCGTCAGCGCGCCATGGGGGCTCGGCTGGACGACGACCGAGAGCCCAAGTCATCTCTACAATCCCCGGCAAGTCGCGGCACCTCACACGCTCGGCCTGTATACTCGACACACATGGGACGCCGCGTCGCGGCGGAGGAGGGCCGGTTAAGGTTCGGGGATTCGGTTCGGCGAGAGGGGTTCGGCCGGGACCAGGGAGATATTGAATGGGCGGAATTGGGGCATAGAATTGTGGCTGCTTCGGCGGGTTCGTCCGTTGTTACGGGATCTATTGATGGGGTCGAGATTAGGGTGTTAGTGGACACGGGGGCGTCGGCAACTATTATATCGGACCTCATTTATAATATTCTTCTAGTCCAATGTCGTCCGCTGCTCCCGGTGGATGTGCCATTTTACGCCGCTAATGGGGGATCGTTGGGCATTATCGGTCAGATTAGGGCGTCCATTTGCATTGGAGATATCAAATTGTCGGGACCCGTTTTCGTTTCGTCTTCTTTGGCGGTTCCTTGTCTTTTGGGCACTGATTTTTTGGCTAAAATGCCCATTAAAATTCTTATCGATCAACGATGCATTGAACTGCCATCGGGTCGCCGGATTGCATTTTTGACGAGCCCTACTGACATTCGGACGGCGTGCGCTACGATACAAGCGGTGGCGACACAGACCGTGCATGTGCCCCCGGGTTCACAGATGTTAATTCCCCTCCGGTTGCGGAAACCATGGGTGAGGGAGGCTTCGGAACAAAGTGTGCTTTTGGGTCCTTCTAACAAGGCTGTCGGGGGTCTTGATTTATCGGTGGCTCACACTTTGGTGCGGGCTGACAGGGATCCGTTTGTAATGGTTTTGAACGCGGGGTCGCGGCCAGCTGTCATTCAACAGGGCACCGTGCTGGCTCACGCGGCGCGGGTCCCTGTGGATGATGGGTTGGTTGCGCAGGTGGCCTCGAGCCCCGCGCAGAACGTTGAGACAAGGGAGGACCTTGAGTGGGTCCATTCGCTATGCGCCGCCTCGGACGATTTGTCGGCGGTGCAGTTGGGTGCGCTGCGCGAGTTGCTCATAGAATTTTCTGATGTGTTCAGTAAACATAAGTATGACATTGGGTGCACGGATTTGTTGCACCACCACATTGAAACGGGCGATGCGGCGCCGGTCAGGCTAAATCCCTTCCGACTGAGTCCTGCGGAGAAGGAACATGTTCAGTCGGCTGTTAACGAAATGTTAGAAGCCGATATTATTTCGCCCTCCTCCAGCCCGTGGGGAGCGCCTATTGTGCTGGTTAAGAAGCAGGACGGGTCCCTGCGATTCTGCGTTGATTTCCGTCGCCTGAATAAGATCTCTGTGGCTGACGCGTATCCGCTCCCCAGGATGGATGAGTCCCTCGATGCATTGTCTGGTGTGCGATATTTTTCGACTCTTGATTTGTTATCGGGGTTTTGGCAGTTGCCACTCGACGAAGAGTCGAAACCTAAGACAGCATTTCGGACTCCAGGGGGGCTGTTCCAGTTTAACCGGTTACCCATGGGACTTCACTCCTCTCCAGCGACGTTTCAGCGACTTATGGAGTTGGTTTTGTCGGGCTTGCAGTGGGATACATGCTTGATTTATATGGACGATGTCATTGTTTTCAGTAAAACATTTGAGGAACACCTCCAGCGATTGAGAGGGGTGTTCTTGCGAATGCGATCGGCTAAACTAAAATTTAAACCGGCCAAATGTCACCTCCTTCGTAAGTCGGTTAGATATTTGGGTCACATTGTCGATTCTTCGGGGATCTCCACCGATCCCGCGAAGACGGATTGTGTCGGTTCTTGGCCGACACCTACGTCCATTTCCGACGTGCGTAGTTTCATCGGGTTTGCTTCTTATTACCGGCGGTTCGTTGAGCACTTCGCCATTATTGCAAAACCCTTGCACGCTCTAACGGCGAAGGGAGTGAAGTTCAAATGGGGACCGGAGGAGGAAGCCGCGTTTCGCTCCCTCCGGGACGCCTTGGTGGGTGCCCCACCCTTGTGTTATCCCGATTTTGCGAGTCCCTTTTTGCTGGACACGGATGCTAGCAACACGGGCATTGGGGGGGTGCTATCCCAAGTCGTCGGGGGTGTCGAAAGAGTTGTCGCCTACGGTAGTAGGGTGTTGTCTCCGGCGGAGCAGCGCTACTGCGTCACCCGTCGCGAGCTGCTTGCCATTATCTTTTTTGTGCAACAGTTCAGACCATATCTCTATGGTCGTCACTTTACGGTCCGAACGGACCACGCGGCGCTACAGTATTCATTGAGGGTCGCCCAACCCTCGGGCCAGTTGTCGCGGTGGTTGGAAGTCCTCCAGGACTATCAGTTTACGACTACGTACCGTAAGGGGTTGCGACACACAAATGCCGATTGCCTGTCGCGGTTGTTGCCTTGTAATGAATGCGCGTGTTTGTCTGGATCGGCGCGCTGTAAACCGACGCTTGCGGGGGAGATGGGGGCACTGGCTGCGACAGCGGGCGCACCGATCGTGGATGATTCCACTGCCTCTCAGGGTCGGGACTCCCTGCTCTCGTTGTCGCTCAGCGAATGGGGCCGTCTCAAGATGGCGGACAGCTCGCTGCTAGCATTGCGCCGCAAGGTGGGGGGTCCCGAGGAGGACCAGGAGCACACCGGCTCCTATGTACTTAAGCAGGGCATGTTATTAAGATGGGACAGTTTGTCCCGGCGGAACGCACTCGTGGTGCCTTCCGCTGTAAAGGGGAGGGTTGTCTTGGCGGCCCACGAACGCCTCTTGCATTTGGGAGTTAACAAGACGCTTGCCCTGCTTCAGCGTGACTATTACTGGCCGGGAATGGGAAGTGATGTGGTAAATATTCTGAAGGGGTGCGTTGAGTGCGCCAGACGTAAACCACCGCCCGTGGCAGCTAATCCACCGCTGCAATCTATTCAGGTCTCGCGCACTAACGAGCTCGTTGCACTCGATATTTTGGGGCCCTTTCCAGTCACGCCGAGAGGGAATAAATACTTGTTAGTGGGGGTCGAATACTTTACCCGATGGCCTATGGCGTGGCCTCTCGCTAACCAGTCGGCAGCGGCTGTGACGGACGCCTTCGTCCAGGGCTATGTCCTGGACAAGGGGGCTCCCGAACGCCTGCTCACCGACCAAGGTAAACATTTTTCGAGTAAATTGTTGCAAGAGGTGTGCGATCTGTTGGGTACCAAGAAGGTGCGTACCTCCCCGTACCACCCGCAGACAGACGGGATGGTGGAGAGACTTCACAAAACTTTAACTTCCATGCTGTGCCAGCAGGTGTGTGAGGCACATGTAGATTGGGACCTGCAGGTCCCGGGGGTCCTTGCCGCGTATAGAATGGCCCCCCATGCAGCTACGGGGTTTTCCCCATTCTACTTGATGTACGGTCGGGAAGCTGACCCGCCAATGGAAACGCAACTTGGCCTGTCCGCTCCACGAAATAATTCTAAATTGGCAGAACATATTAAGTTTAATATTCACAAGCTGACAGAGGCGAGGGAGGCCGCACGGCTTAATTCGCGGGCTCGCCAAATTGCTAATGAACGGTTGCGGGCACGGAAGGTGTCCATGCACGAATGGAAACCAGGTGACAGGGCTTGGCTGCATTGCCCTCAGGCACCCTTGGCTACGTCGCCTAAATTGTTGAGACCGTGGAGGGGACCCGTGGAGGTCGTGCGCGTTGCACGGCCCCAGTGCGTTCAGATAAAGTGGGGAAAGCGCCGTTGGTACGTTCACCCCTCCCGACTGAAACCGTTCTCGCCTCCATATGGCCTCCCCTTGTGTCGTGAGGGCCGAGCGTGTGACGTGACTGGCGACCCACAGGGGGAAATGTCTCTGCCTGATCCACACGTATTTTCGCCTGATCTGCTCCCAGGTGTCTCGGAACTGACAGCTGCCGACCACCGGCGGCCGGATCTCCGCGGCGGGGCCGGCCCTTTCAGGCCCGTTCCGCGCCGTCTGGAGCTGCCGGAACCGCCGGACGGTCGTCAGCGTCCCGCCCCATACGACGGACCAGCCAGACGGACTCACGCCAGGTCGCGCTACTTTGCGTGACCCGCCTCGTGAGGAGTCGGGGCAGTTGGAGCGCCTCGTCACTGCGTGTAGTCGCAGGGACGCTGGGCGCGTTCGTTTTCTGGAATTCGCGTGTTTTGTGTTGTTGTTGACTTTTCTTGTGTTCGTTGTCAATTTGTACATAGTTCTTGTCGTTGTTGTTGTTGTTCTTGTTATGTTACGGGGCACACTGGGGGGTTACGGGGTTTTTTTTTGGTTTGGGTTGTCGTCTTATCGTTGCGGTTGGTTGTTGTTAGCAGCCGGGCCGGCTGCGAGCTATGTGGGAGGGGGTGATGTAGTGGTGATACGCGCTGGGGGTATACGTCGTGTGCCAGCGCGTATGTACGGGTGTGTGTGTGGTGACGCGCGCTGACGGGGAGGAGCAGGCGTCAGCGCGGGTGGGGGTAGTGCTGCTGATTGGCTGTGTGCCGGTGACGCGCTGAGAGGGAGTGATCGGGTGGCAGCACGGTGTGATTGGTCGAGGAGTGGAAACACGCGCTGGGCGGAAACGGATCGTAGAGATAGCGCATGGTGATTGGGTAACTGAGGAGCGGTGCCGACGTTGAGGTCCGCATCCGCTCCGTCTCCCGGGAGGAAGGGATATATAAGGTGATGCACAGAGGAGTAGGGGGAGGAAGTGGAACCATCTAGGAATGAAGACGAAGGTGCAGAGATAGAGCCCGGAGAGGAGAGTAAGGGAGAGTAATGTAGAGTAATGGAGAGTAATGTACAAGGTGTAGCCAGAGAGAGAGAAAGGTCTACACGAGCCGAGTAATGTACAGGGTGTAGCCAGAGAGAGTGTAAGGTCTACACGAGCCGAGTAATGCATACGGTGTAGCCAGAGAGAGTGTAAGGTCTACACGAGCCGAGTAATGCATACGGTGTAGCCAGAGAGAGTATAAGGTCTACACGAGATAGGTACTGAAGAGTGTGTAGCCGGAGTTGTAAGGTCTACACGAGACGGGTACTGAAGAGTGTGTAGCCAGATGTGTAAAGTCTACACGAGACGAGTGAAGAGTGTAGCGGAGGCGTAAGGTCTACACGAGACGAGTAAAGAGTGTAGCAGAGGCGCAGAGTCTACACGAGACGAGAGAAGAGTGTAGCCGAGGCGCGGAGTCTACACGAGGCACAGAGAGCCAGCAGCACAGAATCTACGGGAGTCGAGAGAAGTGTGGAGCGGAGAGAAGAGGTCACGAGTTGTATCGTTGTATGGTGACCGTACTGTGAAGAAGAGAGGCCACGCGTTGTATCGTTCAAGTCAAGATTTAATAAAAGAAGTGTGTTCCCGTCAAAGGAGTTTCCTGCCGTCATTTCCAATACTTCACTTGTGATGGCGAGGTCGCTTCAAAATAAGTAATATTAAAATAACTTTTTTTTAAACACGCTTTAATGAAAAGTAACGTACTAGTAATGGCAGAACTCGACGACTCCAGGAAGTGGCCGCAAAGCTTGCCATAACGTAAGGGACCGTGGTGATTTACAGCCAACGTCAGTTGAGCGTGGACAATTAGACCCAAGCCGAAACATACCATATAAAAATGAATGTTTAAAAATACTTTTTTTATTTTTATGATAGAATATAATATTGTCATCAGTATGACATAAGTATACCAAGTTTGCAGTCGATACCACATTGGGAAGTGGGTAAAAATTGAGTTACAAGATTTGACGATACAACAACAGACAGAGTGAGTTAATAAAAAAAAACGTGTAATAAAAAGAGCCACACAGTTACTCAGTGGGGCCTTACACCTGGTACACGTAAAAACTAGTTGAGTAGTTTAGTTTCATCAGTAGCAGAGTCAGGCAATTTGCTGGAATCAATGCTGAACTGCCCCAGATGTTTAAAGGCAAGGGCCGGGTTTCGATATTCAGTGTCTCATCAGCAGTAGCAGCAGTCTGGCAATTTGCTTCAACTTATGCTGGTGAACTGCCCCAGTTAAAATTCAAGGACCGGGTTTCGATATTCAGTGTCTCAGCAGCAGCAGAGTCAAGGCTATCAGATGTTTATAGGCAAGGGAGCCGGCTCCCTTATGACGTGGGTGGGGGAGGCGGTGTCCGAGTTCGACACCATGTTGGTGGCAGCGCCGGACTGGACTTGAGTGCTCTGATATTTGGCATTGTCCTTGTACTGGTCGCCTTTTCGCATTCTCTGGTCTACTGACACTGGTGGTGAGACGAGGCGGATGTCTCCCGTGTAGTAGGCCAATCAGTTTGTGTACATTATTATTCCTATTAGAGCCACGTTTGTTTGCATGTTTTGCCACATGTATCATGTGTGGTTAATGCAGTACTTGATGCCCTGAATCTGCGTGTGTCTATTTGGTCTATTTCTGTATGTATCCGTGTGTATTTATTTATGTATTGTGGTGGGCGGTAGTGTAGCGGTTAGCAGCGTTCCGCGTGAGCACGACCATGATAAGCTTAATGCATCTCCTGTGTTTCATTGCCGGATATGGTAATTAAGGTTTAACACGTAGCAGGCTTTTGCGACCAGTATAATCCATAATATAGTTTTTGTTTGGGGTTAGATCGTGTAAATTGTACTCAGATTGTAAATGTTGTGGCTTGGCTCTCCAACACACCGGTGTGCTGTACTAGTGACGAATTGGCCATGTTCTGTTTACGTGACAACCCTTACTAGTTGGCGGTGTCGGGTGGTGGCGGGTTTGAACGACATGTATATTTACGCGATCTCACCCCCCCAAAAAACCTATTTTAAGGGAAATGAAGCCGACCCTTATTTAAGCGTGAAGTACCTTGGCCCAGTCAGTCTCAACCTCCATGAATTCTTAGCGATTTTCAAGCATTTTCAATTCGTTTAATTTACTTCATCGTTACGGAACGCGAAAAAAGGCGTAACAAACCTTTTTAAACACTGTCATTGTACTTGATACACGATATGGTAGATGATTCGATGTGCTCTTTGTATTCACCGTCTTAAACAAAATAATAACAGCTGCATATCGGACCCTTGGTCAGGAACGTAACCCCCCCCCCTCCGCATCGTGTGGTCGTTTCTCTGGGAGAATGAGTCTCGATTTACGTCGTTTCGACACCACGTCGCCTTTGTTGGAGATACGTGAACGGACGTAGGTCCGAGGGCCACGTGGATGGGGGCAGTTCCCCACTTACGAACATGTTCCCTGAGACCCCGCCTCTGCTCGTAAGTCGAGCGGTTCGTAAGTTGGAACACAATAAATATGTACCGCATTTAAACGCGCACACAGTCAGCGTTATAAAATGTGCGTACGTACGTTGAACTTCTGTCGAACTGTGTGTAGCCAACCCGTCGCTGATTGGAGGTGCGATGGGGAAGGACAACAAACTAAACACAACAACAAGCAGTTGTAAAGGAATGAGATTGTCAATGTAGCTGATTTATAAGTGCACCACAGCTCCCCAGGGGCTTCCTAACATCGGAAAGGAAGAGCGTTCCAGACGGCCGCGGAAGCGATGCACATCTGAAAGCGACGCGCCAGCCAGAAGCCGCTACAGCGAGGATGGCGAGCGGAGTTCACGCGATGATGGTTTAACGCTGCCTTGACGAGATCATCGGCGGGATAGTTGCGGTTCCTTTGGTGACAAGCGACATTGTGTGTGTAATGAGCACGACCATGATAACAAGGCTGCTGCTGTATTCGTCTGGCAAGCGGAAGGCAATGCAGCTCAGCGAGCACCGGACGAACCACGGTTCGGGTCTTGCAAAAATGTGTTACAATTCGTCTATATATGTAAAAGGAAAATTTGTGAATATGTGTGTCTGTTCAAAATGTTTAGCGTACTTCCAGACATGCAACAAACTTGAAATTTGCCATGTGGGTACTTTCCAGACTGTACACCATGCACAAATTATAAAAATAGACTTGTATTTTTTTGGGGGAAGGGGCGCAATAATGCATATATTTTGCACGGCAAGTGAGCTGTGACGTCACATCTGTCATGTGACCCACGCATGCGGAAGCGTAACGCAGTGTGCCTGCTCATGTCACGCATCCCCCCTCCAACTCTGTGCGAGTAAAGTGCCATACAAATGTGTTGCAGGTCTAAGACGTTCTTTGCGCAGCATTGGTTTATTGAGTCATTTACTGCCGTACGCACCCTGAAAGTTGTGTGTGTCTGCAGCAAGCGCGTGTTTGTGTACCTATGGACGCGCTCGCGTTTGTGTGTGGGGGGGGGAGCGGTAGTGTAGTGGTTAGCGCGCTGCGCTACAAACCTGGTGACCCGAGTTCGATTCCCACTCACGGCCAACACCGGTGACGATTATTTGAACAAGTAACTGGTGTGTGAAGGCGGCGCGGGCGTGGTGAATCCATAGTCCCGCGCGAAGCTGGGTAGTAAAGCTTGTATATGTATAAAAACAATTACCATTATTAAACTCATGACTAAGAAGACGTACTATACATTTGCACGTAGCCATGGAATAAAAAAAAACTGCTGTGAGGATGAGCGGAGTTTATCCTCCTTGACGACATCAGTGGCGAGGCATCGTGGCTCATTAGCGGCGGGCTACTTGTGTATGCTGAGCACGATGGGTTGTTTAGAAGAGCCATCACCCGCAAGGTTGTCTCTCTTCTTCGATTATGCGGAGCTGTTATGTATTGTACGTTGAATTTCTTTCGCACTATACGTAGCCAACCATTCATTTTTTCCATATGTAATGCGAGCGTAAATGGGGTTGCTACTGGGCTCTGGCCCAATCACACGGCCCGGGGTATTGGGGGGCGGAGCCCAGTATGGGAAGGCCGGATCTGACGATTCGGAAGGGGAGGAGTCAGGGTCACGTGGGGGAGAAGATATAGGGGGGAGCCCGGAAGGGATCAGGGTCAGTTGTTGGAGTGAAGAAGGGGGACCACGTTGGGTGGCCGCTGCGCCATCAGCCACGTGGCTGATGGGGCTTCGGCACACCGTCGGCCAGCGGTGTGCGGAGCGGGGAGGAGCGGAGCGACTGACGGGAGAGCGCGCGCGAGAAGGAGCTGACAGGAGAGCGCGTGCGAGGAGGAGCTAACGGAAGAGCGTGCGCGGCACGCGAGAGGAGATGCTGGTCCCTTGTCAGGACCAGCGGGGTGTGAGGACGAGTGGAGGAGCTGAGGAGGAATCACGTGCGGGGCGCGCGCGAGACGACGCTGGTCCGCGGAGGAGACCAGCGGGGTGCGGAGAAAGAACTTGAATAAAAGACAAACGGAGACCAGCAGTGCTTGACGTAGTGTTTTATTACACAGACCGTCTGTTTTAAGATCCACGGAAGTAGATAATGCTAACGTTGACATGCAAATTGTCGACAGCTCTTACGAGGTCTTTTTTTTATGGCGTGTGGCCTATGTGCATAGTATCCATCAAGTAATTTCACTGACTTATCAGAAACCTTTGTTGGTTGTTTGGCAAAAGTTATCTTTTGAATTTCAAGCCACATAATTATCTCTGTGTCGGGCAGGTATATAAGACATTTCTTGGTAGGAAAAGCCACAGACAGATGCCTGTTTTCTTGCTTGGTACGCCACTTCTTTGTCGGGAACTAGACCGGTACCGCCTGGATCTCTGTGGCATTCAGGAGGTCCGGTGGACCGGTTCTGGCTCCTCCCACCATGAGGGGTGGACAGTCCTCTAGTCGGGGCAGGAGACTGCCAAACAACAGGGTGTGGCTCTTATTCTGAACAAAAGAATGAAGGGGACGTGGGAGTGTGGCGGTGAGGTGTGGGAAGCTGTAAGCCCCAGGATACTTTGGGCTCGCCTTCCCATCAACCGGAAGCGAGGAGTGGTGGTCGTGGTTACTTATGCCCCCACTGAAGACGAACATTCGTGGAGGGATGCAGGCAAAGCCGATGAGTCAGATGCCTTCTATGACCTGCTGTCACAGGTGCTGGCTAAAGTGGCCACTCAGGACAGAGTCATCTTGTTGGGTGACTTCAATGCCCGAGTTGGTCATGATGCAGGCACCTGGTCTGGAGTGATTGGAAGGTATGGGCCAGATCAGCTCAATAACAACGGTAGGAGGTTGCTAGTTGTTTGTGCAGCCCATGGGCTTGTAATTACCAACACACTCTTCTGGCATCGGCATATCCACACATCATGGATGCATGCCGGGTCCAAGCAAGAACATCTGCTGGACTACATAGTGACGGACCAACAGATGCGAGCTCATGTCCTTGATACCAGGACCTACCGTGGAGCTAATCTGCCCTCTGACCATCTAGCCATCTGTAAGATGCGCCTGCCATTCTTCCACTCCAGTGGTGGGTGTACACCCAGGACCCGATTTTGCGAGGAGAAAGGCAAGAAGGACACCAATATAGGAAAGCGAGGGAGGGGTGTGGGGGCCTCCAAAATGACATGTGCCGAGGGGCCTCACGGGACTATGATCCGGCCCTGGGTGGTGGTGATGGTGGCGGTAGCGGTGATGGTAGTGGCAGTAGTCGTCATGGTGGTGATGGTAGTGGTGATGGTAGTGGTGATGATCATAGAAGACTTAAACACAACACAAGGAAGGTGATAAAAGTGGTGGTGAAGATGCCGCGAGGTTTCAACGCAGCCTACGTTCGCTCGGCCGCACAGAGAGAGATAAGGAGGGGGGAGGGGAGAGGTGGGGGGAGGGGTTAAGGGTGGGGGAGGGGTGGGGAAGGTGGGGGAGGGGGTAGGAGGAGTAGGTAAGGGGAAAGGAGTGGGGTGGAGGGAGTCGAGGAATCAATTATTTCAACGATTCCGGCTCCTAGGAATACGTTCTTTATTAAATCGATCCCCCCCTACAAACCGAGAATAGAATCGCTACCTCGACGATTCCACAACCTTGAATCGATTCCCTATCCCGGGATTTCCACTCCCTCCAGCCAACAATCAATTCACTAGCTCGACGAATCTGCCCCCTAAGAATCGATCCACAATCACGACGACTCCGCTCCCTATTAAGCGATTTCATTATCTCAACGATTTGCTCTCCTACCCGCTGAATTGTTTACGAAAAATCGATTCTTCAACACGCTGTCCCCTATCCTCCAAACACGAATCGATTCCAGGAATCGATTCATTTTTTCGTGAAGGTTTTGAGCGATTCTTGCTATTAAGTGCAGGCAGAATCGATTCAGAATCAATATTCCGGGAATCGGAAGCTTTCGGGAATCGAAATCCTCAGGCGATCAGAATCTCGATTTTGATAGACAGCAGGAGCAATCCGATGAGCTGTGAAGCTCTTTTGCCGTAAACTCTAAACCACTTTTATTATTTCTCCAGGTGTAAGGTCCCCTCACTGAGCTGCTGTGTAGCTCTGTGTTTCAGACAAAGCGACCTGCCATCACCACAATGATGGCAGGTCAACCAAGAGGCTGGTATCATCATCATCACGTGGACATTTGAACCTCATGGCGGGACCCCCGGGGATCCTGA
The DNA here is from genome assembly GCF_964198595.1 of Lampetra fluviatilis. Taxonomy (NCBI): domain Eukaryota; kingdom Metazoa; phylum Chordata; class Hyperoartia; order Petromyzontiformes; family Petromyzontidae; genus Lampetra; species Lampetra fluviatilis. The sequence goes on from NC_136319.1 coordinate 4,755,086, forward strand.
ACGAACGTAAGTCAAAATCGTAATTTATTTATTTTTGGCGACTCCGTCCCACCGTGTACATAAACACCGCGACCCACCCGGCGTCGACCATTCTGCCATCATGTCCAAGCGCAGCGAGAACAAAAGGGCAGCAGAGCTGAACAAGCGAATGCACTCCATGCTCGGGTATGGGCAGGATCATTGGCAATCCCTGCCCGCGTCCACCTTTGGCGAATCGCTGGCCATTCTCGAGGACTTCCGGAAAACATTCGGCAGCAATTTCGTCGCGAGTCGGTGGAGGGAGCGCATCATTGAGTACGTGAGCCTTTCCAATGGCACGTTCCCAGCGTCGACGTCGACGGCTACGGCCTCGTGCCAGACATCATCGGTGCCGGCGACAGCGCCATCACCTGCTGCGTCGTCTCGCGTGACAGCACTTTCGTCCTCACAATTGTCAACTCTGTTTGGCAGCGAAAGCAGTCGTCGGGCGGGCGGCAGTGGTGGATCGCAGCAAACCATCCCGCTTCGTCAAGTTCGTGAACGTTGCAATCGCAAGGACACTGCAATGGCCCGCGCCATCAGCATTCTCGGTGATGACGCTGTTCGCAAAATTCGGGACGATTGGCAGTTAATGGAGACCGACCGGAACGGATCTGAATGGCAACAGTCGGAGAGGATTGTCTTGCAGATGCTTCAGCAGGGCCTGTCGGAGAGCGTGATTCGTGCAATCATCCCGGTCGGCGGTTCCAGGATCCATCGATTGCGGAAAGTCCTCGAGAATGGCATCGAAACGCTGCATACGCGACGCCCGCCAAAAGTTCCACATCACGCCCTTGCTGATGATGATCTTGACGCCATCAAGGAGAATGCCTACACGTGGGAGGTCGAGGATGACTTTCCCTGCTCTCATCGTCGGCCTCGACAGTACTTTGTTGAGCCCAACATCACCTGGACCAAGCTTTATCGCCGATACAAGGCCAATTTGGATGCAGTCAAGGGGTGTCGAGTCGTGTCATATTCGCGATGGATTCAATACGTTCACATGTTCTATCCCGGACTGCGCTTGACGCGCACCACGGAAGACGTCTGCGACTGCTGCGTTCGCCTCGACGTCCGGCTCGCGTGCGAGGATCTTCCAGCAGATGAGCGCAAGCGCCTACTGGAGGAGAAGAATTTGCATCTCGATGCGGCCATCGACCAGCGCCGGACGGTGTCCACTTTCGTCAAGGAGTACATAAAGCAGCACGCTCCTGATCAGAACATCCCCGTCACCATAATTCCGGACCACTACGACGACGCCGAACCCGACGTTGTCGATTCTGCTCACGAATCGAGTCACCTGCCGACGATTCAGATTCAGATTGAGGAATTTGGCGGTAGCTTCGCCATGCCACACTATGGTCACATGCGGCCATCCGCCGATTACTTTAATTCAAACCTGATGTTGCAGAATTTCGTGCTGGCGGATATCACGAGCGGCATCAACAATGTGATCTTCTACGATGAGCGCGCCCAAAGAAAGGATGCGGACGCATTGTGTAGTCTCCGCTTCGTGTACCACATGCGGCTGCTCGCCAAGAACCCGGGGGCGATGCCCAAGACCCTGGTGGTGATTCTGGACAACTGTGTTGGCCAGAACAAGTCTCAAGTCGTGTTAATGTTCTTTGCGCTGCTGTCGCTCTTGTTCTACCGCAAAGTCGTTCTGTTGTACCTCATGCCGGGGCACTCGCACAACCAAGCCGATCGAGTTGTTACATGGTGTCGCAATTCGATGAAGGGCAAGAACTTCTACACGCCGTCGGATATTGTCGATACTGTCAACCTGATCAACAGTGTCGAGGCGACGTTCATCGAT